>NC_045700.1:56979057-57627657 GCF_009834535.1 Camelus ferus
TGGGGGAACAGTCAGAAATCAGAGTAATAAGCATGCAAGTTTTCTATTTCTTTTAACCTGCTCTAGCTGATGCTGCTGATGCCCCAGCCAGATGACCCTCACTCTTCTGTTACAAGCCTGTGTTTCCTACTGCACACATCTGTGACTCTGCCCATGGGCACTCCCTGGTCCAGGAAGCAGATTTGGCCCTCACGAGGGGCAAGCTCTCAACCAATGACAGATAGAGTCCATAAAGTGTACATACCTGTCCATTAACACGTCTTGGCTTCCTTCCTTCTTCTTTGTTACTCCTCCATTCCCTCAGTGGTGGGTGCTTCCTCCAGATTATTTCAGGGTCTGCTTCTTGAGGAAGCCAACCTAAGCCACCTGCCAAAGGAATGCTCAAAATCAAAGCATCAGAAGAATGCTACCAGCATACACCACCACAGATGAAGCACACGTGGCACTGGAGGGTGTTTATGGACAAGACTCACTAGATTCGGAGAAGGACTTGTAATGTGCTCTGCCCTCCGGCATTCCTCTGCCACCTGCTTTTGAGATTATTCATTAAATGTTTCAATTATCTGGAGAATGCTGCTAACATTTTAAAAGTTCTAGAGCGTTGCTGTAGAATGGGAATGTTCTGCTCTGCCTAACATGGTAGCTGCTAGCCACTTGTGGTCACTGAGGAACTAAATTGCTAATTTCCTTTAAATTTAAATTGCCACATGCTGCCAGTGGCTACTGTACTGGATTGCACAGTTCTAGAGTTCTGTGAGTGTGAAAAATTTTTGTTAGTTTCCTCCTCCTCATTGTCTTTCAGTCTCTTTTTCCCCTTGTACCATTCTTTTTTCCTTCATTTTTGAGTTAGCCGTCTCCCAAACAGTGGTGTAGCGATCTCATCAGTTTTGGCTGCATTCAGTTATGTGAAGCTACTGACTACATAGAACTGGGGGGTGGAGTTAAGAGCAGTCACTTTAGAAAGCCAGCTGTCTTTATAGTTTAAGAGATCATAATTCCTTACAGATCACATAGCACTTTATTTGTATTTACGTTGCCTTACTTACCAGTGTAACTCGTCTCCAGAGTATGTATGGCATCACTCTGCTCATCTTATGGATATGGTTGTACTGTTTCACGAAGTTTATGGAAGTTAATGGTATATTTAATGGTATATTTAAATTTTCAATAAGCCAGTGGTTGCCCTGACTGATGGCTGAAGACATCTACCAGGTGCGGTGGTAGTGATAATGAGAGCTCCTTTCCATGGCCTCCAAGCCCCTGTGCTGTCTCCATCTCCCTCTGCCCTCCAGTCTTCTTTCTGACACATGCCAAGACCACTTCTGACTGGGGGCTGTGGGCTTGATCCCTCTGCCTGGAAAGCTCCTCCCTAAGGTCTCTGCGTGGATGCTACCTTATCATTCAGCTGTGTCTCCTCCTCGGAGAGACGGCCTTCCTGTTGGTCTTGCACGTTTTTAAAAACATTGAATTAGATTCCAGTGACCTTAAATCAGATGAAAGAGAATTAGATCTTAAGGCTCATATTGATTTGTCAACATTACATAAGTATAGCATTCATTTATGATCTATTTTATAGTTTAAAAATCCTTAATTAGAAGCCAGTATCTAGTTGATATTAAATGGATATCCCTGGGTGAAATAGAACTGGATGTGTTAGGCCCTTATTAATGTGTTGTTAACATATAACTACAGTCTGTGTTTCAGGTATATTTTAATGAACTGTCTTTTGTTAGGTTTTGAAAGCACTGAATTGACTCCTCTTGCTGCAATATGTGTGAAAATATATTCTGGAGGAAAAGAATTAAAGGTGGATGGCTCCATTCAAGTTTCTCTCCCCCTTCTACATACAAATGATGTAAGTGCAGGGGATCACGTTCCTGCCTGGACGTTTGATATGAACACAGGTACGTGAGCTGGGTGAAGATATTCTGTATTCTGAATGTTTTGATTTGAGCATTTGTATGTTTTATCTTAATGTTTCTATATTTTTATTAAAATTTTTTCAGCTTTATCATGGTATAATTAGCAAATAATAAAATTTCTATACTGTTATACAAAATATTAAAATTTAATATGCATTATTTAAAACATAAAATATTTATTTTTGAATGTTTTATCTTTATAGAGCACTAAATCAGTAATGTTATAATATTAAGTACCTTGTCAATGACCATAATTTGCCCCACTTTGATTATTATAACTGTGAGGAAAATGATTTCAATACTACAGTTAAAAATAGCATTATTTACTCACATTCTCATTTTTTATATGCCCTAACATTTTGAGCAGGAAACATTTTTATTTTTTAAATTATTTCTCCTTTTGTGGGTTTTTGTTTTGATAGGCAATATGAATTTATATCTAAAAGCTTGGTTAAAGCAATTGAAAAATGTACGCTGATTTCATGAAAATAACTTTGTTTTATATAGAGATACAGAATGATTATTTTCCAAAAAAAAATTTACCAATTTTGTTCCCTGAGTTTAGCCTCCTAAATAGCAGCTGGAAGCACTTTTTTCTCTTCTGCTTGCCTTGGTTTTGTTCTTGTGCTTCCATGTAAATAAGCTGGGAGTCTTTACTAAAAAACAAACAAACAAAGGATATGATCAGTCTTAAGTGAGTCATGATACACAGCCTAGACAGTTTCACAAGACGTGATTTCTCCCTCATCTCTTTCCGTGTTAATACTTTTCTGGGATACGATGTCCCTTCTGAATGGCAAGGAGACTGTACGTGCCTAAATTTACACCTACCCAAGTTGAAGTCCATCTTCCAAGAGAGATTTTTTTCCTAGTAGCTGTTATTACACAAGCTCTTGGATTCACTGCAGTTGTAGAGCAGGGTATGCATGCCCATCTCAGAACCAATCTTTGTGGCCTGCATATAGAATGCAGATTTATTTAGGCTTAAGTGATGTGTTAGAGCTGGGACTCGAGCCCCAAACTAGTCACATGGACTGAGGCTAGACAGCAGTTGATCCTCAGGAGATTTGGAGTGAGATTTCACTGCAACTGGAAGGGTAAGTAGTGAGGCTATGTTCACTATGGAAGGTAAGTAATAATGTATCTATGTTTTAAAGAAAGACTGGAAACTATATAACTAACAGTGGTAGTTATAAGGGACAAACTCCTCTCTCAACTCTACCACACTCAAAACTTCGCTTCTGGGGGTGTTTTTCTGCACCAGGCAGTTCTCCAACACCAGCTGGGGTGTCCTAAAATTCCATTCGATTCAGACACTCTCTACCTGTAGTGTCAGACCCCTCAGGTTAAGGGCTCAGTCCCACAAGACTGTACCCTCCAACTCAAGAGGCCAGCTGCAAGTCCAGATTGTCATCTGTGCTTGTGACTGACTGCCTATAAGTTGGTGGTTCCTGAGTTTGATCATTTGCCAGAACAGCTCACAGGAAAACAGTTTACTTACTAGATTATCAGTAAATTACAAGAGGATACAACTTGGTACTAGCCAGATGGGAGAGATGCCTAGGGCAAGGTATGGGGGAAGGGGCACAGAGCTTCTGTTCTGTCTCCTCTGGTTGCATCACCCTGCATCTCCACGTGTTCACCAGCTCTGCTCTCTGAATGCTGTAGTTCAGGGATTTTTATGGAGGCTTCATTTTGTAGGCAGGGTTGATTAGATCATTGGACATTGGTGATTGAACTCAATCTCCAGCCCCTCCCTTCTCTGGAAGTATGTGTGGAGGTGGGGCTGAAAGGTCCAACTCTCTAGTCACATGGTTGGTTCACCTGGCAACCAGCCTCCTATCTGTGAGGACTTTCCAAAATTCATCTCATTAACATAAACTCAGCTGGGGTTGAAAACAGCTTGTTGTGAACAACAAGACACTCGTTCTAGCTTTATGGATGTTATCAAGTAGAAAATTAAATTCCAAGGCATTGGGAGCTCTGTGCCAATATTGGGGATTAAGATCAAATACATACATTTCTTATTATAAAGCAGTATCACAGTAATATACTATCATAAATTATTAGATCAAGAGCTCTATGACTTGGATTCTGGTCCATTTACCAACAGTGTGATTTTGAACTAATCAATTTATTTGGGCCTCAATCTCATAATTTGTTGAATGAGAGAATTGTTTTAAAACACTTTAAAAAAGAGTATCTGCTTTATTTAGAGCCCTCCTTTCCAATTGCTCCTCCTGACAAAGGCCTTTGTCTCTTTTGAATTGATTTATCACACATGCAATGCTTAATTTTAATGTGACTATTTAAAGAGCAATAGGTTGATTCATTTGCATCATTTCCAGTTTGCCTACCTTATCAAAAACACTATTTTATGGGTTGGAGCTTTATCATCACACTGAAACAATACACACAAAACTCATAAATAGCTTTGTTCTGCTGAACTTCATTAAACTTTGGTTTTACCGAATTCTTTTTTCTATGGATGACATTTTGTTGAATAAGATAACATTTTAAAAAGTTTAAGAAATTTAATTCTAGAAGTATGCCAGCAGTATTAGAAAAAAGCAGTATTTAATTTAAAAATTAATAAGGCCCTAAAATATACACTCTACGTGTTTAATCAGAATCCCAGAACAGGTAGCAAATAACCACCTGTTGATAAACTTGGTTTTCATTACTCACATCCTTAAGACATCTCTCAGTGTGTGTAATTTAATTATTTGGAGAGTCATGATTTCCCTAAATATGTCTCCATCCTTAGTTTATTTATAATGATTTTATTTCCTTTAGTCATAACAAACCGTTCAAATTATTCTATTTTTATATATTATAATATATACTATGTTATAATATATATATTATCCCATGATAATATATTGCCACAGGTTTCATAATCTTTTAAGAAGTCCTGCAAAGTATTCCACATGTGACTGTCAGCAAACTATCAGCATTACAGATAAACTGATTAGTATTTTTAACTTGCCTTCCTTTTTAGGTACTTGGGTAAATCATGGCCGGGGAATGGTCAAGGAATATAATAATCATTTAATTTGGACTTACGACGCACCACATTTGGGCTACTGGATAGCAGCTCCACTTCCAGGAACCAGAGGTATTGTAAAAATGAGTCAAAAAGTAAATTTAAAGAAATCCAAATACTTATACTGGAATTGATATTAGCAGATTCCCATTTTATTCTAAGCATTGCCACTTACCTACTGTATGACTGGGAAAAGCTTCTAGTCTCTTGATCTCAGCTTTATTTTTTTCATGTGTATAAAGAAAGATTAAGTTCCACTAACTCTAAGGTCATTTATAGCTGTAATATCTGATGAATCTGTGAAGTAAGAAGTTTGTTCTAATCAAGGATTTTCTTAGTTTACTTTTTAGGAAGAAATTCTACCCAGATCAGTCAGAGCTTTTGGTTGCAAGCATCAGAAACAGATTTTAGATAATTAAAAAAAATGTATTAGGATACAGAGAGTTTGCAGGATCCCAAGGAAGGCTGAAGAACCAGGTTCTAAAAGGCAGGCATCCAAGAGGGCCCAGTGAGCAAGCCTACTTGACTGTCTCTGGAATATTGCTGCTTCCTGACAGCTGATTCCAACCCTTTGCAGTATCTTCCTCATCTGTTCCTCATCTTTCTAGGGATAAAGCATTGGGCCTAAACGTGGGTCATGAGGATACTCCTCATGGAGGTGTGGTGGGGAGGAGGAAGGCCTGTTGAATAATAGTGTCCCCAGACTGTTTTCAGGATAAGACCAGTGACAGCCCGAATGAAGACTGGCCTGACATATAGAAGGTGAACAGGAACCAAGAGCTGTCCACTGGGAATGACCATTCATATCCTAGGAGAAAGGAGTATTTTCACATCTCCTAGACTAACATGGTATCGATCTATCTATGTAATTTGTACTTGGAAATCCTACATTCATCTCCAGTTGTGTAAATCTCTCAAAATTTTCAAACATTGCATATTTCATCCATTAAAGCTTCTTAAAAAAAGGAATATTCTAACCTGCTGTAGTGTAGACTGGTTGCACTGCAGGCCTGCTATCACTTTCTAGGCATTTTGGGCATTTGCTGGTATTGAGTTTCTTCTTGGCTTTCCCAGCTGCCAGCTTTGCTACATCAACTTTCCAGCCTTCAGCATTTCGTTGCTCTTGTCTCTTATCTCATTCTCCTTTAACCTATAGGTTTGTATATTTATAAAAACAAAACTTTCCAAAAAATTCACTAAAATGATGCTGAGAGTGTGAAAGCCGAATGTGTATGTCACTCCATCTTTAATCATGTGTCAGTGATAATTCTTTTGGTTTATCTAATATGTTGGCTTCCAGCTGAAAGGCAGCTGCAAGCTGGCTATTTCATGCTGTTCAGGAATAGTTCCAGTGCACACCCTGATCCAGGATGTAGATGACATTTTGCATACATTTCTCTGTAGCCAGTATTCCAACAGGAGAAATTTAAGCCATTAACCATTATGATCAAGAGGGATGTTCTGTTTTTGTTTGAACTCAAGTGTTCACGAGATTATTTATTCAGAAACCAGAGGGTGGTTATTTGTTTTTCATGGTGCAAAATATCATGCAGTCTTGCCAGCTGTCTGACCTTATTCCATTCTAGATTTGCAACTATAATGAAATATTGATGAAAAAGCACTAATATTTAATTTAATACTTCAACTCAACTTAATCTTATTTCATTTCTAATAAAAAATAACCTAAGGAGCACTTGAGTTTTCTAGAGAAGGAGCACTTGCCACAAAAAATCTGCCCGAAGCAACCAATTTATACAAGCTGACTATGAATTATAAAAGGTGAAATAATTTTAAAATAGGTGGAAGTTTTGTTTTAGCTTGTATGTTGGGAACAATTTTGTGTGAATCCGAGTACTAAAATGGAAGTGTGTGTGGGATTCCCATTTGAATTAGGTACCTTTCAGTGATGCTTTTTTTTTTTTTTAATCCATTCTGTGAGCATATCACAGTCATAGGAACATTACACTAGAAATAGGGATGACCTGATTGTAGTTCTGGCTTTGCCAGTAATTAACGGGGTGAACTTGAAATAGTACTTACCCATCTGAGTGTTAGTTTTTTCTAAATTGCGAGAGTTGGCTATGAGGCTCACTAATGTTCCTACACATTTTAGGATGTGAGTGTTAACTGTAAAATCAAAATTGGTCCTATGATGGGCTAGTTAGTGTCTGGTATGCTGGAGCTGCTTAAGTTATAATGTGGTTAATAATATACTAAATATGTTTTAAAAATACATCTTACTATTTTTTCAAGGAATTCTAGAAATCTGTCTAAGTGCAAGAAATTAAAATCAGTTTTTCACAAATTGCTATAGGTGGGTGGCTGAGTATGGAGTTAATTTATTAAAAATATATTATTAATGTTTTTAAATATGCATTTTCAAGTATATTTGATTGAGATTGTAATTTTCTACCTCTCTAACTCCTTTTGGGCATGTGTGTGCACACACATGTGCAGATCTGTGCTTTTTTGCTATTGCCATACACACTTTAAGACTTGGGGCAAATGCAACAATGTCAGCCTTATATTTCCAAAAGTGAGTTCTGTTGTAATTCTGTGGAGTAAGTCATTAGCATTACTCTGTTGTGGAAGTATATATATTCATATGTTCTTAGAAGCAGAAGTTGAATTTCTCCCAGTTATAATCAAACTTTACTTTGTGGCAGCTCTGGATCCTGAATAAGAATCTGCAGATGGAATTGTTACTTTTCTTTTTTGTTTGAAGAAATTTCACATTGTGCAGTGCTGTACTTGGTTGCCTATTCGATATGATAAACCCTTTATCAGTTACCGCAGAGGAAAGAGTGGTTGATCCTGGAAGTGCCTGTTCTTATATGAAGTTTCATTTAACACAACAGCAGTATAATTTAGCTAACACTTACTGAGCGCTTATCGTGTGCTTATTACTGTTCTAAATATTTTATAAGTATTAACCCATTTAATCCTTGTAACCGCCCACACAGGTAAGTGATGACAGATCTGGACTGAGACACACATAAATGAAGCCTGCCCCAAACAACACAGAAATAAAGGGTGAGGCCAGGATTCCAGTTCAGGCACTCTGGCTCCAAAGTCTGAATGGGCACATAACCAGAACACTGCTTCTCCAAACCCTTTAATATGACTGGTACTTTAACTTTTGCATCATGTAACTTGATAAAAGTAAAGGGTCTGAAGACCTCATGATCCTTAGTTTTTCTAGTGTCCCTGGTGAAGTTGAGAGCCTTATGCTGGACATTTCCTTATGGTGGAGATGACCAGGAAGTCGGCTGTCTCATCACTCTCCCCGCTTTATCACCCTGAATACATATTAGAATCTAGCTGATACTGACTTGTTACATACATTTTTGAGCAAAATGAAGTGTTAGTGATGTTGAAACATTATCTCAAGATTAGTTGCATTTATTTTCATAGGCTACACCAGTCATCCCGGTGCCGGTGCTTAGTCTGCTCTTTCCTGCAGTTAAGCTGATTACAACAGCATTGGATTTATGTGCTCTCATAAGGAAGAAGAGGGGGTCACCTGTGCCTCTGCTGGGCTTAGCTTACTGAGATCACAGCATCGTCATATTCTAGAGCCCAGCTGGAAGGAACTGCAACTTTTAATTCAGGTTCCCCAATTTTTGGATTCTCTCTGGTCCTTTCATCCCTGTTTACTTTGGCAAATTCTTTTTTGAATTTATCTTTGAGGTTTCTTTTTTAATAGCATGCAGCTAACAATCAGTACTCACTACCAACATTCTATCTCAAAACCTTTTTACACAAAACTCTCATTAGAAATGTTTTCTCCCAGTTTGTTCCACCAAATATTTTTGCTACCACATTTTTACTACCTCCTGCAGCAGTTTCCTCAGCGCTTGGCTTGGAAGCCAGTGTCACATGTTTTAGGTTTTTGTTATAGCAGCATTTCAGCATCTTGGTACCGATGTCTGTAATGCTCAGATTGCCGCCGTAACAAACAAACCTGTTGTCTCTGGCTAACAACAGCAAACACTTACTTGTTGCTTTCATTTCAGGAATGTTGGGCTTGGCTTGATTCAGTTCAACACTTTTTTCTTTGTTTAGAACCTGAGTTGAAGGAAGAGCAAAACTTTAGGATTTACTGCTCACATGATAGGGTGCTTTAGCAAGAGGACAGGCCATTCATTCATGTAGCCTCATTTAAGGTGCTCACATTTCACTGGGCAGAGTGAGTCAGTTGATTAAGCCTGAAGTGGGTAGCAAAGGTATTCCCCACCCACAGGGAAGCCTGCCATGGGAGGCGAGCAAACAAATACAACTATGTGTACACATACTTCATTTGCCTCGCCCAGGATAGGACACGGTGGAAAATTTGATCTCAAATAATGTTTTCTCTTTGTTTATATTTAGGTTCAGGTATAAATGGAGACTCAAAGGACATAACTGCCTACCACACAGTGTTTCTTACAGCCATATTAGGAGGAACAATAGTCATTGTCATTGGATTTTTTGCTGTACTTCTTTGTTACTGCAGGTAAGAACAATATTAAGGTGTGTGAACACAGAAACTATCGGATTATAGTATCATGTCTGTGTGTGCTCTGTGTATTAGAGTTTATTTCTAGAAATCAATGGTTTGGTCTTTAAAATATGTAGACTAAAATAAAAATGGACATTCTGACAATAGCATAGCAGACACAATAAGCATATTACAAAACGTTTTTTTTTTTAAATGAAGCCTTTTAGATCATAAACATATTATGAATTTTTTGTTTTAATGAAGCCTTCTAGATCATAACTTTTAAGCATTTCTTGCCTTCCCCTCTACTCTAGGGACAAGTGTGGTACTCCGCAAAAGAGAGAAAGAAATGTCACTAAGCTTGAGGTCCTCAAGAGAGACCAGACAACTTCAACAACACACATAAATCACATCAGCTCAGTCAAAGTTGCATTAAAAGCTGAGGACAAGTCACAGTTATTCAATGCCAAAAACTCCTCGTACAGCCCTCAGAAAAAGGAACCATCAAAGGTAGAAGCAGAAGACAGAGTGCCCGTGGTAAAAACTCGGGACAATTTAAAAATCTACAATGAAGATGTTTCATTTCTGTCAGTCAATCAAAATAATTACTCAAGAAACCTAACACAGTCTTTGGAGTCCAGTGTAGGGGCCAAACAGCCTAAACATGTTAACAACAATATACCTTCGTCTCTAGGTGATGCTCAAGAGGAAAAGAGGTATCTCACAGGTAAGGAAGAGGTGTATGGGCATCCCCACATTCCTGAACAGCTAATGCACATCTACAGCCAGCCCATTGCCATCTTTCAGACATCTGACCTTTTCTCCACCCCAGAGCAGTTACATACTGCTAAGTCAGCTACTTTGCCAAGAAAGGGACAGTTAGTCTATGGCCAGTTGATGGAACCAGTAAACAGAGAGAACTTTACACAGACATTGCCCAAAATGCCAATGCATTCTCATGCACAGCCCCCAGATGCCAGGGAAGAGAATATCCCACTCGAAGGTCAACAGAGCTTGCCATCCCAGACTTCAGATTGGAGCCGGTATTCAAACAGCTTACTAGAATCTGTTTCTGTTCCTGGAACACTAAATGAAGCTGTGGTGATGACTCCCTTCTCGTCAGAGCTTCAAGGGATTTCAGAACAGACCCTGCTAGAGCTGTCCAAAGGAAAGCCCTCCCCCCACCCCAGAGCCTGGTTCGTGTCTCTTGATGGAAAGCCAGTCGCACAGGTGAGGCACTCCTTCATAGACCTGAAAAAGGGCAAGAGAACCCAGAGCAACGATACGAGTCTGGACTCGGGGGTGGACATGAACGAGCACCACTCAAGCAGAAAACTGGAGAGGGAGAAAACTTTCATCAAAAGCATGCATCAGCCTAAGATCCTTTACTTAGAAGATTTAGACCTGAGCAGTAGTGAGAGTGGAACCACTGTCTGCTCCCCCGAGGACCCAGCTTTAAGGCACATCCTAGATGCAGGGAGTGGAGCTATCATGGAGCACCCTGGGGAGGAGTCCCCAGGAAGAAAAAGCACTGTTGAAGATTTTGAAGCCAATATATCCCCGACTAAGAAAAGGGGCAGGCCACCGCTAGCCAAAAAAGATAGCAAGACTAATATTTGGAAGAAGCGAGAGGAACGCCCACTTATTCCCATAAATTAACACCAAGAGTGGTTGTGTCTCTGCTGTCTCGTGCTGTTTATCCTTGCTTCTCGTTGTAAATTGCCGTATGAACTTCTTAAAAGTTGAGACTGAGGAATCTCGTGGTCCCTGGACATGTCTCAAGCAGAGTAAATAGTAAAATGGTAATGCAGTAGTGAGAGAAAGATACCAAGGAATGCTTTTTCTGGCCTATTCTTTTCATTTATTTTTGGGTGATGAATTTGAATGATCCAAGAGTTCAAAATATAACATAGCTTCGAGATGTTAGTTATCTGAAAATGTTGCTCTGTCAGCAAGTTTAGCCCTGATTCCCTGCAGAATAACAGTGAAAAGTGTACTCCTAAAGTTGCTTTCAAAAATGTTGCCTCTGCTCTGATGACTACCCCTGTGAAACGTTTAGAAATGACACTGTACTCTTCAAGCATCATATTCTTGTGAAATGTTACTATTGCGTTCTCTACTGCCTATACTTGAAAGTAACTTGATAAATGTTCTGGACTGATGTTATTTTAGAGTTCAAAAGCCAAACCACATGTTTTTCCCCCGATAAACAGCATGTGTATTGTATCAACCCAAAAGTAAATTCCATACTCATATAAGATGGGCAAAAAGCTACTTGGTTGTGAGAGGGAAATGCCAGCTCTTCGATTATTTCGGATGTAACTTCACAGAATAAATAAGGTGTCAATTTGTTAGAAATCTGAGAAATGAATGCTCAGATACTGAATTTTTATTTAAAAATTTCTTACCCCTTCCCACACCACCAAGAAGTGAAATGAGCTTAGCTGTGAAGGAAAACTTTTTACCAATCTAAAAAACCAAAAAACAAACATCCCCTCCGCCATCTTTAGTTTAAGACTCATTGATATATGTAGGCTAAAGTCAGTTTTAAGATATTTCTTCTATTCAAAAAAAGATTTCAGTCACTTAAATGCTATTACATGTTATTAAAAAAATCAATGAATTGACAATTTCTTATGAACACCAATAATTAAACTAGGTGGAGCTAAAGGAAACAAACATTTCACTTTTTTGAAACGTCAAGCGGGAAAAAAATGCCATTTCTCTGAGACTCAAAAATATCTTCAGGATATCAGGTATATATTCAGTTTTTTTCTTCTATTGACATTCATAAAATATGTTTGGGAAAGCCAGTTTTAATTTCATGGGAAAAGTAAAAAATTTTTCTTAAATCATGCAAATGCTGTAAGTTACATAAATAACATCTTTTTTCCAGTTTTGGAATACATTCTTTTCATCATCGCAAGGAATTCAGTGGGAACACAATTCAACAGCTGTTTTTAATTATAAGTATCTTCAACTCAGAATTAGCATTCTTATGTCCTAAAAATGAAGCTCTTTGTTAATTAAAATCAACTCATCCCATTTTTCTTAAAACTTCCATAAAGGCAAATGTCTGAAACAGCTTCCCCTTTCCCTTGAGGGAAAAAAATGAAACTAAATTGCTTTATTTCTCATGCCCTGCTAATTAACATGGGAGCAACATAGAGACCCAAGGTACATAAACAAGTTGAAAGAACTGAAATTAGCCACCTTAGCTTCAGTCAAATTACAGATGGATATACAATGAAAAACAACAGCTTTTCCCCCCAAGATAGAGTAGACTTCAGCCAGTTTTTCCTGTAATCATTTCTGAAGTATGTAACCTGTCAGATAACACTCCTACCTTTCTGTATTAACCCAAAGAACTTAAAGACCTAGGCAAAAGTTTGCTATATTTTACAGCAATCCAGGGAAGAGATACATGTTGTGGGTAATACCTAGATTTACTTTTTTGGGGGGTGGTGGCGATAAGATCCAAAATTAGAGGTGGCTTCTTACTAGTCTTATACAGAAAGATGCAAGAAAAGTGGCATAAATGAAAATGATTTGGAAAAGGTTAAGGAGTTAGTGCTCTGCTGAAGTGCCTTTGATATAGACTTGCTTTATTAGAAGGATATGGAACATCTTTCTTAAATGTGCATTTTCTTTGTTAGCCAAATTAAAACAGATGTGCAGTTTTTATTAAATATATAGATCTAGTGTTTCACGTTGGAACAATGAATTTTGCATGCCAGTAACATCTCTTGGTGTTTCTTTTTTGAATCCAGTTTATATTGATACACTGTTTATGTTGGAATGAAGTTAGAAACTATATAGTAATATGTTGCACTTCAATACTTTAAGTGTATATTTCCCCACCCTTAAAAATGTTTAATCTCTCATCTTGGTAATCGAGTGCACACACTGATACAGGAGGATACCATTCAGGTATGCCACTTACTTTCTTGTGTAAAGGAAATGAGAAGATGTATCCCCAAGGGCTTTTCTAGAAATACTTTTTTGGTTTCCGAATAAAATCTTATTTTTTTATACACTGCACATTCTGTTCTCAATTGGGAATTATAGGCAACTTATCTTTTCTAACGATCAAAAATGTGTAACTTCTCATTTGTGAGTGGTTCACAAATTTCCTGTTAAAAAGCTGAAGCCATCTACTTTTTCTTAACCCAAGTGATAATTAAACCTACAATATTCACAAGTTTCTTAAAATTTTTAAATTGAAAACCAACAGTTTTTCTGCAAATGAAAATCTTGAGGATTTTGGTCACAAATTGTTAGCATTTGTGGATCCTTTGTATATACTTTGGATATATCTTAAAAGCAAAGTTATCCCTCAATTAACTGATGGATTCATTTACTAAAGCACAGCTATATGTATTTTTGAATACATATTATCCTGAATTTATAAAATCCATTTTTATGACATTTATGCAGTTGTATAGGGATTACACACCCTTTTATAATAAATACACAGTATACCACGAAGGTCACAAATGTTGAGGAATCAAAGCACTTCTTTGCTTTGGCAGTCACTTTTAGATCACTTTCTGTGTGTTTGAATCTTCTGGTATCGATACATAGTGTAGAGTTTTAGAGATCTGTGGGTCAAATAATGTCCCTCAAAACTTCCCAGGAAGGTGAAGCTCAAAGTTACATATTCATTTATAGGGAAGGCTCGAGTTACTGATTTCTCCATGTACTAGCATTGTAAAGAATTTGACAGTTTTGACAATTAATTTCCATCTTAGACCTAGAGTTGACATTTTGCCCTCTTGTTTCCAAGTGTTTCTATCTTTTGTATTCTTTTGTCAGAGGAATCTCACATTTCAGTGTATTTATTGCCATTACTACTATATTTACTGCTGAAAACTTAACAATCTGAAGATTTGTAAAATGTTATAGTTCATTAAAGATAATAAAATAAATCTAAAAATGTACTTGATGCATTGTTTAATTTGGGGTAAACCATGAAACATTCTTCCCTAAATTGTTATTTAATCTAGTAAATATTCAATTTTTTATTTATTACACTTATAGTAAAATAAACATTTGAATATCCTTTGTTTATATAATGAACTTGATTTCTCTTCGTATTTCATGTTCTCCAAAGTTCACATTTTTACTACTAAAGTTGAGTATACACAAATTATTTTTCCATTCAGTTAAAGACTTTTAAAGATAATCTGATAGACATTTTGGGAGTTGCAAATTATTTTACATTCTAAATGATAAAATAATACAATATCCCCTGCCAACCCCTGTTTAAAAAAATTCTTTAAACTTTAAACCTAAGACTAAGATACACAAAGGCTGTTTACACTTAAGAGAATTAGCTCTCCTTCAAGAACCCTTCTGCTCAGTTAATTGAACAATGCCTAAGAGTTCATATAGTTTGTATTGTGGAAGTTTAGACTATCTTTTAGAGTGATTATCCTGGCTCCCATGTTTTTAGACAGTTTGTATCTTATATAAATAAATATGGTACTGGGAATAACTTTGGTCAGTTTTAATGGGAATTGGGCTCTGAATACAGTGGAGATTATGACCCTCGACCCTGGCATTGAAATAGACACTTCGGTTTGGATTCTTGCTGAGTGCAAGCCAGGCTGTGGCCACCTTTGTCAAGGCCTGGTCTCCTTCTAGGAGAGTCTGGAGTCTTAACAGAAATGATGCAGCCCCTGGAAGAGTCACGCAGGACCTAAACTCACACGTAACTAATTGTAACAGAAAACAGGTTTCATAAATCACAATCTCAGATTTAGCTGCCAGATTGTTCATGAGCTGGTCATCACATTTTCATCTGAAGGGAAATTGATATTGGAAGACTGATATGTAGGAAAGGTAGGAGGTATTTTTAAAAGCTTATCAAAATTATTCATTTACTTGATAATTGTGACAGCTAGTCAGGGACTCTTTCTTTGAACTACATGCTGGAAAAATGTTAAACTATACAGCAGTGTTGCTTTATCTAGACTTCATAAAATCATCTTTTGGCCTTCTATTTATAGATAGATTTTTTTTTTTATCATGATACACAGTGAGACAGCTTAATTCCAACAGTAAGCTCTCTCTAAATTAATTGTGGGGTTAATTTCTTTTGAGAAATCTGCTCTATTGTCTTAGATTTGAATCTGTTTCCTCCATCAAAGTAAGTTGTTTTTTTTTTTTTTAACTTGTTTTCTTTCTTATCATTCTATATTTTGAGCCTCTTTATTTTGGGACTGAGGACTTCTGTCCATTGATTTTTTTTTCCTTTATAAAAACATTTTTAGAGTTTGACTAAAAAATTGTCTAGAAATCATAGTTTATAATGTTAGATAACAAAAAGTTAATAAACTCAATTATAAATGATGGAGAAACATTATCACTAAATATGGAAAATTTCTTAGTTGTCAAGAAAAATAGTTATTTCACCCCCTATTTTCTTTCTAGGATAGCTATGCTTAAAGATCTTAAAGGTAATTTTTAAATTACCTTTGGTGTTTGTTAAAACATGGCAGTAACACTTTTTTCCACTTTGCTACAGTAGATTAATATCTTCCTATTTCTTTTGGGAAAGTTCACATGTTGAAAAGACATATATGGTATTTTCTAAAAATCTTTGGTTGCAAAACTTTATTACCTGGTTTTCAGACCTACACTTGCTATTGTTGTAAACTATATTCCACAGTCCTGTAGGGATACTCCAATTTCCCACATGATTTAGTCTTTTTTTTTTTTCCCTCTTCTTCTGTTCTTCAGGTTGACTAGAAGTTTCATGATTCATATGTTGACTGATTCTAATCCTTGTGGACCTTATTAAAACACTAGACTAACTGCAGACAGTCTGATTCAAAACAAACCAGATAATTACATTCCCAGGAGTCTCTGGGCTTATTACACTTCAACGTCTTAGTTAAGAACCTTTCCTAAATACTGTACTGAAAAGCATAACTGTAGCTATTAAGCAATGTGCAGTAGCTAACTCGAAATGATTTTTATTTTATAGATCTCCACATTTCAGTCTAGAAAATAGATTTTTTTTGTTTTATGTAAAAACATTTTTTAAAGGAAATTTATTCAGCTGAAGTTTACCTCTAATATCTGGCATTCTGAAATATACACTGCTTTGAAACCCTGATTTCTAATTTAGATAACTTACAAAAGATTTGTGTCCATTAAATACAGAAATGTTTAATTATTACCGTGTACTTTTACAGATATTTTATTTTCATTATTAATTTTTCATTTGGTGTTTATTACTGATTATTGGGGTAACTAGGTGACTGGCACAAGGCTTGAGAGGAGATCTGTCATTTTCCCTTGGATGTTCTGAGTTAAAAGGATCAGTGGGGTATCTAGGAGATTTTCTGTGCACCTTTGAATGTGAATCAATCTTAGCTATTAGGGTAACATCGGATGTTAGATCTGATGCAGCAGGGTTTGGGGAATTCCAGATAGTTGTTTGAAGCTACAGGTGAAGGTAAGATGGTCAAGAACTAGTATGTAGGGTGAGAAAAGACTTCTGATGTCATTAAATTATCTGTGTAATCAATAACAAAAATAAAAGGAAAATATCAATTCTATTTAAAAAAATTGGGTTTTAAAAACAGACTGATGTGTATATATTTAGGCTGAAAAAAAAAAGACAGTGACTTCATTGTCTCCTTTTAAATTTCATAAATATGACTTTGACTTTACATCTCAGGTTTGGTATAAATTCAGTTTTTGTAAGTAGGCTCTTATTTAAAAACAAGTGGCAAGTAATTATTTTTATGTTTTATGTTATGTTTATATTAACTTCTTCCTTCATTACTAAACTTGTTCTTTTTTTTATATTGCATTTTTACAACGTAGGTTTTCCATAAATATTTTAAAAACAAAAGAAGCAAAAGTCAGAAGATCTGGGTTGAAATCAAGGCATTTCCCATTTCTAGTAAACTTCAGTTTTCTCATGTTATATGGCTCTGACACTGTTCATAATAGTAATGCCTCCCTTACATGGCAGATGTAAGACTTAAGGTGGTGCAGAGGAAAAGCACAGACCAGGCAAATATTAGTTATTGTCCAATGACACTACATTTGATGAACTTACAAAGTATAGGGGGTCGCTTTTTTGATTCAGCCTTGTTTAACCAACGGGGTGATCTCCAATTGAGAGCTTATTATCACTGCAAACCAACACCTATATCACTGATAGCAATTATCAAAATGTAGCCTCCAAATGTCAGAGTTCTCCTTATAGCCACTATTGTGGTGCTTTTACATCAGGACCATTAGATATTGGGGAAAGAAGGGAACCACTAAAATCGGGGGATTTGACAAGTTGGGGTACTACTCAGTTGCTCTCATGCATAGGTTGCCTCCCATACTTCATGTTGTCTCATGTAAGTCAGTAACTGCTCAGCTGCCTAGAATGATTTAGCAATAACCATCAAAGAGGCATGAAGAAGTCCACAGAAGAAGAAGAAAAAGAAAACACATGTGTTTAGGTCCATAGAACCCTCAGTTTTCAGGTCAACCATCTCTTTCTGGGGAGACGGTTTTAATGAAGGGAGCTAGCCCCTCACTCACCTCCTATGGTGGTGAGAAGAGCATTTTACTGTACTCCTCCCAGAAATTCTGGTTGAGGGTAGGATATCAGAGGGTCACTGGTGAAGTCTGAGCCCCACATCAGGCTCCCCAGCCAAGAAGTCATGCAGAGGGAAGACAAGCCCCTAGAATGGCTGCCTCTGATGGCCATGGGGCTCGTGTTTGGGAGAGCTGGAGGGCTGCAGAAAACAAAGACCAGTCTTAAAGGATCTGTACAAAATCTCACACGCCCTGACTTCAGCACAGAGGTGGTGATTTGAAAGAAGCCTGGGTCAGACCTACTTGCTGATATTGGAGGACTTCCCAGAGAGACAGGAGACCACTGGAACTCCCCTGGGGACATAGATACGGGCAGTAGTCATTTCAGGGAGCTTGTTTAAAAAGAAAACATTGGTGTTGTCAAGCACCATTTTGGAGTCCTCTCTCCAACCTATTATGCTGGAGGCTTACCCATCCAGCAAAACACAGGCATCATTACTGGGTTCCCCTGGTCCACACAGCCAGCCAACCGGGGACCAAACCCCACACACCAGTGGGCCAGCACCAGCCCCAGGGACCCCCAGACCCTGCAGCTGGCTGCAGTGGGACACAGCTCTGCTCACCAGTGGACCAGCACCAGCCCTGGGCATCTCCGGGCCCCACAGCTGGCCACTCAAAGCCCAGCACTACTCAGCTAGTTAACCAGAACCACACCAGGCCCCTCCAGGTCCTGCAGCCGGCCATGCAGGCACTGACCCTGCCCACCAGTGGGCTGGCAACAGCCCTGGGACACCATGAACCGTGCAGCTGGCTACATTGTGACCTGGCCCCATACTCACCTGTGGGATAGCACCAGTCCTGAGAACTAATGCCCTACCCTGAGACACACGACTGGTCATACCAGAGCCTGGCTCCATCCACCAGCAGGCTGGCAGCCACTGCTTGAGACAGGACCTGGCTGCCAACGAGGACAGGGGCCAGCCCTGTCTACAAGAATACTCACAGCAGTTGGCCCTGCCCATGTAGCCCACATAGGGGGTCCCCTAAAGCATTTAACTAGTGACCAGTGGGGAGTGTGCTACTGAGCCCTGTAGGATGTCTCCTAAATAAAGCCACTTCTCCAAGATCAGGAAGTGTAACTGACCTACCAAATACATAGAAATAAATGCACAGAATTGGGCAAAATGAGAAGACAAGAGGAATATGCCCCAAACAAAGGAACAAGACATAGGAAAAGAACTAAACAAAATGGAGACAAGCAATCTATTCAATAAAGAATTCAAGACAATGATCACAAAGACGCTTAACAAACTCAGGAGAAGAACGGATGAATATGATGGAATTTTTAATGAAGAGTTAGAAAATATAAAGAAGAATCAACCAGAGCTGAAGAATAAAACAACTGAAATAAAAAATACACTAAAAGGAATCAACAGTAGATGATACAGAGGAACAGAGCAGCAAACTGGAACACTGACAAGTGGAAACCACACAAGCTGAACAGAAAAACAAAAAAAGACCTTTTCAAAATGAGGATAGTTTAAGAGACATCTGGGACAAAATCAAGCATACCAACATTCACATTATAGGGGTCTCAGAAAAAGAGAGATAAAAAGGGGGCAGAAAACTGTCTGAAGAAATAATAGGTGACAAATTCCCTAATCTGGGAAAAGAAACAGACTTCCAGGTCCAGGAAGCAGAGAAAGACAAGATGAACACAAAGAGGCCCAAACCAAGACACACTGTAGTCAAAATGGCAAAAATTAAAGGTAAAGAGAAAATCTTAAAAAGCAACAAGAGAAAAGCGATCAGTTAGGTATAGGATAACTCCTATAAGTCAATAAGCTGATTTTTCAGCAGAAACTTTGCAGGCCAGAAGAGAGTGGCACAATATATTCAAAATAATGAATGGTGAAAAGCTATAACCAAGAATACTCTACCCAGCAAGTTTATCATTCAGATTTGAAGGCAAGATAGCTCTACAGACAAAAACTAAAAGAGATCAGCTTTCAAATTAATTTTACAGGGCCTCATCCTGATACCAAATTTAGACAAGGACACTACAGAAAAAGAAGTTACTGGACAGTATCACTGATGAGCATAGATGAAAAATCCTCAAAAATATCAGCAAACCAAATCCAACAATACATTATAAGGATCATATGCCACGAGTCCGTGGAATTTACCCCAGAAGTTCAAAGATGTTTCAGTATCTGCAAATAAATCAATGGGATTCAATGTATTTGCAAATTGAAGAATAAAAATCATAACAATGATCATCTCAATAGATGAAGAAAAAGCTTTTGACAAAATTCAGCATATATTTATGACAAAAACACTAAGCAAAGTGAATATAGAGGAAACACAGTTGAACAAAATAAAGGCCAAGTAGGATAAGCTGATAGCTAACATCATACTCAAACAGTGAAACCCTGAAAGCATTTCCTCTAAAATCAGAAACAAGACAGGGATGCCCATACTCTCCACTTATATTCAGTGTAGTATACAGTAATCAGACAAGTAACATAAATAAATAAAATCCAAATTAGAAAGAAGTAAAACTGTCAATGAAGATTACATGATACTCTTTATAAAAAATTCTAAAGATGCCACCAAAAAACTAAAATGAATTCAGTAAAGTTGCAGCATATAAATAAAGTAAATATGCAGAAATCTGTTGCATTTCTATGCACTAGCAACAAACTATCAAAAGAAGAAATTAAAAATCCCATTTATAATCCCAACAAAAAACAATGAAATACCTGGAAACAAATCAAACCAAGGAAGTAAACAACTTTTACTTGCAAAAGTGTAATGTTGTTTTGATGAAGGAAACTGAAGATGACACAAAAAATGGAAAGAAAGCCATGATCATTAATTGGAATAATTAATATTATTAAAATGACCTTACTCCCCAAGGCAATCTACACTTTGAGTGTAATCCTTATCAAAATACCAATGGCATTTTTCACAGAACCAGAAGAAATAATTCTAAAATTTGTATGGAAACACAAAAGACCCTGAAGAGCCAAAACAACCTTGAGAAAGAACAAAGCTGGAGGGATCATACTCTCTGATTTCAAACTATATTACAAAGATACAGTTAATCAAAATAGTATGGTATTAGCACAAAAGCAGACACAGATCAATGGAACAAAACAGAAACCTTGGAAATAAATCCACACTTACATGGTCAATACAGTCAATTTACTACAAAGAAGGCAAGGATATACAATAGGGGAAAGACAACTTCTTTAATAAATGGTGCTGGGAATACTTGAAAGCTACATGTCAAAGAATGAAACTAGATTACTTTCTCACATCGTATGCAAAAATAAACTCAAAATGGATTGAGACTTAAATGTAAGATGTAATACCATAAAACTCACAAAAGAAAACATAGGCAGTATGCTCTTTGACATAGGTCTTAGCAATATTTTTTTTATATATCTCCTCAGGCAAAGGAAACAAAAGCAAAAATAAACACTTGAGGCTATATCAAAGTAAAACGTTTTTGTACAGTGAAGGAAACTTGCAACAAAATGAAAAGGCAGCCTACTGAATGGGAGAAGATATTTGCAAACAATATATCCTCTAAGGGGTTTAATATCCAAAACATATAAACACATACAATTCAACATCAAAAAACCAAACAACCTGATTAAAAACTGGGCAGAAGATTTGAACAGATACTATTCCAAAGAAGATGCATGAGAAGATGCTCAACATCACTAATCATGAGGGAAATGCAAATCAAAATCACAGTGAGATATCACCTTATACCTGTCAGAATAACTAGCATCAAAAAGACGACAAATAATAAGTACTGGCTAGCCTGTGGAGAAAAGAAAACCCTCATGCACTATTAATGGGATTGCAAATTGCTACAGCAATATGGAAAACAGTATGGAGGGTGCTCAAAAAATTAAAAATAGAACTGCCATATGATCCCACAATTTCATATTCACTTGAAGAAAACAAAGACACTTATTTGAAAACATATATGAACTCCAAAGTTCACTGCAGCATTATTTACAATAAGAGAAGACATGGAATTAATGTAAGTGTCCGTTGATAGATGAATGAATAAAGAAATAGTGGTTAGATATATATACAATGGAATAGTACTCAGCCATAAAAAATAAACCTCACCATTTGTGACAACATTGATGAATCTAAAGGATATTATTTAAGAGAAATGAGGCAGAGAAACAAATCCTGCATGATCTTACTTATATGTGTAATCTAAAAACAAAACAAAATGAACACAGACTCACAGATACAGAGAACAAATGGGTGGTTGTCAGAAGGATGAGGGTGAGGAAGGTGAA
The DNA here is from genome assembly GCF_009834535.1 of Camelus ferus. Classification (NCBI taxonomy): domain Eukaryota; kingdom Metazoa; phylum Chordata; class Mammalia; order Artiodactyla; family Camelidae; genus Camelus; species Camelus ferus. Next base: position 57,001,390 of record NC_045700.1, read on the forward strand.
TGAAAAAGAAGGGGATTAAGAGGTATAACCTCCAGTTATATAATAAATAAGCCACAGAGATGTAATATACAGCATAAGTAATATGGCCAATGATATAATAAATTTGGGGACAGATAGTTACTAAACTTATTGTAGTAATCATTACATGATTATGAAAAAGTCAAATCATTATGTAATATACCTGAAACTGACAATATTGTACATCAACTATATTTCAATTAAAAAATAAAATAAAATGCCCAAGGATAGGTGTGAAGATTAATGTATTTTCACAAACTCTGTACTCTTCTATAACCAGAATCAGATAAAGAATGTTGCTATTGCCCTGTTCATTACCCTCTCAAGGATAGTTCTGTCTTTCTATCACCTTCATCACCTTATATTTGTTTTGCTAAGTTTTTATCTTCATATAAATGAGATTGTAAAGTGGATACAATTTTGTGTTTGGCTGTTTTCATGCAATACTCTCATTATTTTTACTTTTTTTATCAATATATATCTGTAAATATCAACTATTTTCAAAGAGACTGTATCATCTCTATTACATCTATGAATTGCATAAATATAATTGAAATAAATGAACAGAAAAAATACATTTATCAGTTTAAAGTAAACTGTTATAAGTATAAAATGTATTATATAGGCCTCATGGTAATCACAAAGTAAAAAAAAAAAACTATAGAAGATAAAGGAAGTTAGGAATCAACTACAAAACCATCAAATCACAGAGAAAGAGAAGAAAGGATCAACCTAATTACAAAATAGCCAGAAAATGATTAAGAAAATGCCAATAGTAATAATATACCTATCAATAATTACTTTAAATGGACTAAATTCTCCAGTCAAAAGACAAAGAATCACTAAATAGATTAAAAAAATAAACAAACCAAAAAAACAAGACCCAACTATTTGGTGTCTACAAGAGACTCAGCATTAAGGATACCAACAGACAGAATTTGAAAAAAGGTATTCCATGCAAATGGAATTCAAAAGAGATCAGGGAGTTATACCTATCTTAGATAAAACCGACTTTAAGTCAAAGACTGTTCTGAAGACAAAGAAGGTTATTATATAATAATAATACTATTTGCAGCAACGTGGATGGACTGACTTAGAGATCATCATTCTAAGTGAAGTAAGCCAGAAAGAGAAAGAAAAATATCATATGATATCACTCATATGTGGAATCTAAAAAAAAGAATAAAAGAGGACACTAATGAACTCATCTACAATGAGAAAAAGACTTGCAGACATAGTAAACAATCTTATGGTTACTGGGGCAAAGGGGGTGAGAAGGTATAAATTTGGGAGTTTGAGATTTGCGAATGTTAGCCACTATATATAAAAATAGATAAAAAAAACAAATTTCTTCTGTATAGCACAGGGAACTGTATTCAATATCTTGTAATAACCTTTGATGAAAAAGAATATCAAAATGAATATATGTATATATATGTGCATGACTAGGACATTATGCTGTACATGAGAAATTGACACATTGTAACTGAATATACGTCAATTAAAAAAAAAGAAACCAAAAAACAATGATAAATGGGTCAATCTAACTAGAGTATATAACATTCATAAATGTTTATGCACCCAAGAGAGGAAACATCTAAATATATAATCAAATACTAATCTGAAGGGAGAAATAGGCAATAATAATAACAATGGAATTCAAGACCACACTTTCATCAATGGATAGTTCATCCAGACAGATAAATCAGTAAGAAAACATTGGACTTAAACCACATGTTAGACTAGATGGATAAAACAGACATTCACAGAACATTCCATTCAATAGAAGCAGAATACACAGTTTTTCAAGTGCACGTGGGACAAGTCAGTGTTTAAGAAGATTGAAATCATACAAAACATCTTTTCCAACCACAATAGTATTGAAACTATACATCAATTAGAAGAAAAAAAACCTGGAAATTTTACAAATATGTGAAGATTAAATGAACAACCAATGGGTCAAAGAGGAATCAAGATAAATAATAAAATACCTTCAGAAATAAAAATGGAAATGCAACATTCCAAGAATTATGGGATCCAGCAAAAGCAGTTCTAGGAGAGAAGTTCATAGTAATAAATGCCTCCATCAAGAAACAAGAAACCTAACTTCACACCTAAAGCACTAGAAAAAGAAGGCCAACTAAGCCCACTATTAGTTGAAGAAAGAAAACAAAGATTAGAGTGTAAATAAATGAACAGAGACTAAAAAGACAATTGAAAAGATTAATGAAATGGATAAGTGTTTTTTAAAAAAGATAAAATAGACAAATCTTTTGCAACTCTTACTTAGAAAAAAAGGCAGGACTCAAATATAATTAGTAATGAAAGAAGAGCAATTACAACTGAAACAGAGAAATATAATAGATCATATATAATGAACAATTATATATCAATGAACTGGGCAACCTAGAAGAAATGGATAAAATTCCTAGAAACATACAACCTACCAAGACCAAATTTTGAAGAAATAGAAAATCTGAACACGCCAATAATGAATAAGGAGATTGGATCAGAAATCAAAAACCTCCCAACAAACAAAAGCCATCATTAAAAAGTCTACAAATAATAAATACTGGAGAGGGTGTGGAGAAAAAGGAACCCTTCTAAACTGTTGGTAGGAATGCAAACTGATGCAGCCACTATAGAGGACAGTATGGAGTTTTCTTAAAAAGCTAAAAATAGACTTATTATACAATCTAGCAATCCTATTCCTGGGCATATATCCATAGAAAACTCTAATATGAAAAGACACATGCACCTGAATGTTCACAGCAGCATTATTTACAATAGCCAAGATATGGAAAAACCTAAATGTCCTTCAATAGATGAATGGATAAATAAGATGTGGTATATATATGATAGAATATTACTCAGCCATAAAAAGGAATGAAATAATGACATTTGCAGCAACATGGATAGACCTAGAGATTATTATATTAAGTGAAGTAAGTCAGAGAAAGACAAATACCATATGATGTTGCTCATACGTAGAATCTAAAAAATACAAATTTTATTTACAAACCAGAAATAGACTCACAGACATAGAAAACAAACAGTGGTTACCAAAGGGGAAAGGTGGGGCAGGGATAGGAGTTTGGGGTTAACAGATACATGTTACTATATATAAAATAAACAACAAGGACCTAGTGTACAGCACAGGGAACTATATTCAATTTCTTATAATGAGCTCTAATGGAAAAGACTCTGAAAAAAAAATATATGTATGTATTTGTATAACTGAGTCACTTTGCTGTACACCTGAAACTAACATTGTAAATCAACTACACTTTAATAAAAAATAAGAATTAAAAAAATCCTTAATAGGAGAGTGACATCACCAAGATGGTGAAATAGGTTTCCCTCACTTCATTCCCCCTCACAAGAACAAAAACTAACAATTATTCATGGACAAGACATCAGAATTCTAGAGAGAATTCTAGAACATGAGGTTGAGGCTGAGGCTGAAGCACCACCTCTCCCTTACTCCCTAGGCCCCAACACACACAATCACAGACCAAGATAGACCACATTAGAAGGACTAGAGGAATAGCTATAATGCTGACTGTATTATGTCTGCCAAGCTGGTGCAGCAACATACTGAGAGGTCCCTCCTGAGTCTACAGTTCCTCTAGTGGGAAAGGAGGGCTCAGGGTGAACATCTAGATCCTCCAGCATTGTGAGTTGCTTCTTGGGAACTTCTGTTCTGCTCTTGCCACATGGGGATTGCAGGGGAATCTGATAATGACAGAAAATGAGAGCAGCACTTGCAACAGCCAGCATCCAGATCTTGGCAGACTGAGTTCCTACCTGTAACACCAAGTCCTAGTCCCAACCAGCATCTTTGTTATGTGCATAATTACATTTATGGCACAGTCTAATCAGGCAACTCCATGGGGGTATAGACCTGCCTGATTCAGTTTCTCAAACAAAGATTTGCTGGCTCTGGAGTCTGGTCTGCCCCTGCCCACACAGGGGAGCTGAGTCATAGCCCTGCCCACTACTGCCTGAAGCTCCCAGCCTCCCTAACCAGACAGGTTGCCAAGAACACCTGGAAGCAGTGTAGTCCAGCAATGCTTGAGCAGAGTATGGCAGGCAGAGCTGTTTGCCTACAAAGCCAGTGGCAGGCATGGACAGTCCTCTAGCTTCTCCCAGGCAGGGAAAGCTAATTCACACATCTACCCAATGCTGAGTAAAATTCCCAGCCTCACCTGACCAGAAGGCCTGGGCAGAATGCCTAGAAAGCTGTGTAGCCCAGCAACACTTGAGCAGAGAGTTGGCAGTCAGAGCTGGTAGTCTACAGAACAAAGTCAGTGGCCCTGTCTGGCCAGAGAACTTGGGTCATGGGTTGGCTTGAAAAATACAACCTATCAAGACTGAATCAGGAAGATAGAAAATTTGAACATACCAATTACTAGTAAGGACAATGAGTCAGTAATAAAAAATCTCCCAATAAAGAAAATGCCAGGACTAGATGGAGTCACTGGTGAATTTTATCAAGGGATAAATAATGCCAAACTTTCTCAAAATCTTCCAAAAGCACCAAGAGGAGGGAACACTCCAAAAACTGATTTTACAAGGCAAGCATTACCTTGGTGCCAAAGCCAGACAAGAAAACCACAGGCGAATATCCTTGATAAATATAGATGTAAAAATTGTCAATCAAATACTAGCAAACTGAATTCAGCAGCACATTTAAAAGATCATTCACCACGATCAAGTGGGATGTAAGGATGATTCAACATTCACAAAACCAATGTGATTTACATTAATAAAATGAATGAAAAATCATATAATTATTTAAATAGATGCAGAAAAACAAATCAACAAAATTCAAGACTGGTTCATGATAAAAACTCTTAAAAATTATGTACAGAAGAAATGTACCTCAACATAACAAGAGCCATATACAAGCCAATAGCTAACTTATTTAATAGTAAAAGTTGGAGACCTTTTACTCAAAGATCAGGAACATTCAACATAGTAGTGGAAGCCCTTGCCAAAGTAATCAGGCAAGAAAAAAAGGATCAGAATTTGAAAGAAAAAAGTACAACTGTCTCTATGTGCAGATGACATGATTTTTATAGAACAAATCCTGAGGCCTCTACCAAAAAACTGCTATATCTAGTTAATGATTTCAGTGAAGTTGTAAGATACAAAATTAATACAGGAAAATCATTAGTGTTTCTATATAACAACAATGAATTATCTGGAAAGGAAATAAATAAAATAGCATTAAATACAATAAAATAGTTAGGAATACATTTCATCAAGAATGTGAACTATCTCTACACTGAGCACTACAAGAAAATGATGAAAGAAATCAAGGATGACACAAATTAATGGAAATTTATCCCATGTTCATGGATTGGAAGAATTAATATTGTTAAAGTGCTCACACCACCCAAAGCCATCTATATATTCAACACGATCCCTGTCATGGTTCCAATGATATTTTTTTTTTCACAGAAACAGAACAACCAATTCTAATACTTGTATAAAACCACAAAGGTCCCTGAATAGCCAAAGCAATACTAAGAAAGAACAAAGCTGGAGGCATCATGCTTCCCTATTTTAAACTATATTATAAAACCACAGTTACCAAAACAGAATGGTAATGAACAAAACCAGACACACAGACCAATGAAACAGAATTAAGACACAGAAATAAACTGTGCATATGTGGTCAACTAATATTTAACAGAGGAACCAAGAACAGTCAATTGAGAAAACACAGTCTCTGCAATAGACAGTGCTGGGAAAGTTGGATATTCAAGTGTAGAAAATAGAATAGACCCCTACTGTACACCATTCACAAAAATTAACTAAAAAATTGATTAAAGTCTTAAATGTTAGGTAGAAAACCATAAAGCTCCCAGAAGAAAATGCAGGAAAAAGAGCTCCTGGACATGGGTCTTGGTAATAATATTTTGGATATGACATATAAAGCACAAGTAACAAAATAAAAAATAAAGAACTGGGAATGCATCAAACTGAAAAGCCTCTGCTCTGCAACAGAAATGATTAACAAAAAACAAAGACATCTTATGGAACGGAAGAAAATATTTGCAATCTATATACAGACATACTTTATTGCACTCCATTTTATTGTGCTTGGTAGATTTTTTTTTTTAACAAATTGAAGTTTGTGGCAACCCTACATTGCAGAATGATTATTAAGAATTTTTTAAATGAAGTATTTTTAAATTAAGGTATGTACATCTTTTTAGACATAATGCTATTGTACACTTAATAGTCTACAGTATAGTGTAAGCATTACTTTTACATGCACTGGGAAACCAAAAAAGTTTTTGTGACTTGCTTTACTGTTATATTTGCCATATCACAGTGATCTGGAACCAAATCTGCAATATCTCTGAGGCATTCCTGTATCTGATAAGGTATTAATATCCAAAATATAAAAAGAACTTGTACAACTCAAGAGCAAAAAATAATAATAAACACAAAAACCAAAAACCAAACAAAAAAAACCCCCAAACCCTCAAATAATCCTATTGTAAAATGGGCAAAGGACATAAATAGATATTTTTTCAAAGGAGATACATGAATGGTGATCAGGTGCATGAAAAGATGCTCAACATCACTGATACTAGGGAAATACAAATCAAAACCACAGTGAGATATCACATCACACCTGTTAGAATGGCTAACATCAAAGGGGCAAGTGCTGGTGCAGATGGAGTAGAAAGGGAACACTTGTTTCTGTTGCAGGGATTGTAAAGTGGCACAGCCACTATGGAAATCAGTGTGGCAGTTCCTCAAAAAATTAAAAATAGAACTATGAGATGATCCAGCAATTCTACTTCTAGGAATATATTTGAAGGAAGGAAAACACTACACTGAGACATCTGAACCTTTGTGTTCATAGGAATATTATTTTAAATTTTCAAGACATGAAACCATACTAAGCTCTTCAACAAATAAATGGATAAAAAGATTGTGGTGTGTGTATATATATATATATATACACACACACACACACACACATATATATATAATGGAATATTAATCTGGTATCAATAAAGGAGAAAGTTCTGCCATTTGCAACAATATGGATGGACATATAGGTCATTATGCCAAGTGAAATAAGTCAGACAGAGAAAGACAAATACTGTGTGATCTCACTTATGAGTGGAATCTGAAAAAAAAATCAAAAACCAAACTCATAAAAAAAAGAGATCAGATTTGTGGTTACCAGGGTGAGGAGAGGGGAAACTGGATGAAGGGAGTCAGAAGGTAAGAATTTCCAGTTCTAAGATAAAAAAGTACTAGATATGTAATGTATACATGATGACTAAAGTTAACCTTGTTGTATGGTATATATTAAAAATGTTAAGAGAATAAATCATGAGTTCTCATCACAAGGCACAAATTATGTTTTCTTTCCTTTATTGTGTTTGAAATGATGGATGTTATCAACACTTATTGTGGTAATCATTTCACCGTGTAAGTCAAATTATGATGCTGTACACCTTAAACTTATACATTGCTTTATGTCAATTATATCTCAATAAAACTGGAAAAAACGATTTAGAATTCCTCAAAAAATATTAAGAAACTGAATTCAACAATACATTAAAAAGATCATACACCATGATCAAGTGGATTTATTATACGGGTGCAATATTGATTCAACATCCACAGAAATCAATGTGATACATCACATTAACAAAATGAAGGCTAAAAATTATATGATCATCTCAAAAGACACAGAAAAAGCATTTGATCAAATTCTACATTCTTTACGATAAAAACTCTCAACAAAGTGGATACATAGGCAACATACCTCAACAGAAAGGCCATATATGATAAACCTGCATCTACCATCTTTGTCATTGGTGTCAAGCTAAAAGCTCTTCCTCTAAGATCAGGAACAAGACAAGGATGCCTACTCTCAACATTTTTATTCAATATAGTACTGTTAAGTCCTATCCAGGGCAATTAAGCAAGAAATAAATAGTATCCAAATCGGTAAGGAAGCAGTAAAACTGTTATAATTTGCAGATGAAATGATATTATGTATAGAACACTCCAAGGACTCCACCAAAAAAACTATTAGAACAAATAAACAAATTAAGTCAAGCTGTAGTACAAAAAATCAATATACAAATATCAGTTGCATTTCTATATACTAATAACTGTCAAAGGGAGAAATTTCTTAAGAAAAGAGTCCCATTTATCATTGCGTCAAAATGAATAAAACACCTAGGAATAAATTTAACCAAGGAGGTGAGAGCCCTGTATGCTGAAAACTGTAAGATACTGATGAAAGAAATTGAAGATAACAGAAATAGATTGGAAGAATATTGTTTAAATGTCCATACCACCCAAAGCATTCCACAGATTCAATGTAATCCTTATAAAAATTCAATGGCATTTTTCATAAAATTAAAATTATCAACTGTAAAATTTGTATGAAGGTACAAAAAAAAATCTCTGAAGAGCCAAAGCAATATTAAGAAAGGACAACAAATCTGAGGGTATCACATTTCCTTATTTTGAAATATATTACAAAGCTTTAGTAATCAAAACAGTTTGTTATTGGCATAAGAGCAGACACACAAATAAATGGAACAGAATATAAACCCATGCATATATTGTCAATTTATTACAAAGGAGTCAAGGATATACAATGGGGAGATAACAGTCTCTTCAATCAGTGGTGTTGGGAAAAAGAATGAAACTAGACCACTATCTTATACCATATACAACCACAAACAAAAATCAACTCAAAATGGATTAAAGATCTAAATGTAAGATCAGAATCCATAAAACATCTATAAGAAACCATAGAGGGTAAGCTCCTTAATCTATGAAAAAAGAAATGAAAAACAACCTATTGGAATAGGAGAAAGTATTTGCAAATGGTATGTCTGATAAAGGGTTAATATCCAAGATATAGAAACAGCTCACAACTCAATACCAAAAAAAGTTAAAAAGAAAGAACTGAATGGCCATTTTTCCAAAGAGAACATATAGATACACATCAGGCAGATGAAAAGATGCTCTACATTGCTAATCATCAGAGAAATGCACAATGAGATACCACTTCACAGTTGTCAGAACAGTTATCATGCAGAAGTTTACAAATAACAAATTCTGATGAGGGTATGGAGAAAAGGGAACCCTCCTATGCTGTTGGTGGGAATGCAAACTGGTGCAGCTACTATGGAATACTATATGGAGGTTCCTTAAAAAACTAAAAATAGAACTACTACTAGATGCAGAAATTTCACTCCTGGGCATGTATCTGGAGAAAAAGAAAAACTAATTTGGAAAGATACATGCAGTTCAATGTTCATAACAGCATTATTTATGATAGCCAGGATAAGATATGGAAACAACCTCAGTGTCTGTTGACAAATGAATGGATATATATGCATATACACACACATACATACAATGGAATACTCCTCAGCCATAAAAATGAAATTTTGCCATTTTCAACAACATGGATGGACCTGGAGAGTTTTATGTTTAGTGAAGTAAGTCAGACAGAGAAAGACAAATACTGTATATTATCACTTATATGTAAGATATAAAAAACAAAACAAATGAATTGAATGTAACAAAACAGAAAGACACAGACATAGAGAATAAACTAGTGGTTACCAGTGGAGAGAGGAAGGGGCAGGAGACACATGATTAGGGCAGGGAATTAAGAGGTACAAATTAGTATGTATAAAATAAATAAGCTGCAAAGATATATTGTACAGCACAGAGACTATAGCCAATATTTTATAACTTTAAAATTCATATAATCTATAAAAATATTGAATTACTCTGTTGTACATCTGAAATGAATATTGTAAATCAACTATACTTCAGAAAAGGTACTGTATTTTAAAACTATCTATTGTCAAAATAATCAATTGAAGGTTAAAAATTTTACATTTGAGATTATCACTATCATATTCTTGGGCTTTTTTTTTTTTAATGTACTATCCTTTAGCACTCTATAGTGTATAGTAAAATCAGAAACTGGGATTTTTTTTAAATACATTTTTTGGAAGTATTCTTATAAAGTATACACCTCAGTGCTGTTGCCATATTTTATTTTCAAAACCCATGTCACATTTTATAATAGTTTTATTTTATTTTAAATAACTATATAATTAGTACTACAAGTTAATGTAAATAATTAGGATCTAATCATTTTAATGATTTTCATTTGTTCAAAATAACTGATTTTATGAAATTTTGCATTTGAAAACTTTGATTTAGATTCTTATTCTATTTTCCCTTCTATAATAAACATTTAGAAATTTAGTACTTTTAAAATATTAATTTTCCATAAGAATGAGAAAAAACTACTAAGCAAATTATTTCTTATTGCAATTAATCAGTGACACAGGTATGTAAATCTTTGGAAAATTAACTTTATTATATTTTAGTGTTTTGTAAAAGGAACCTATTGTTATTATTTCTAACTTGAACATGTTTCTCCTAAATTTATAATTCATATGGTAGTATTTTTTGGAAGAGAGGAATTTTTATCAGTATACCTTGTCTTATTCAGATATTATTGAAATAACACTGAAACATACCTCTAGTCCATGGTTGGTATTGTTCAAATAAAACCAACTACTTAAAATATTTAAATTTCCTTCCTTTTCTTGCTTCTTTGTACTATAAAAATAAGATACTAGTACATAACTACTATATTAAAGTTGCATCTAAAATATAATTTGATCTTTAATATTCCATCTACTAGCCCTCATTCTCAGGATTTTAAATGTTTGAACAAACATACATCTTGGAAATGTGTTTTAACTATGAAACAGATGGCCACAAAACAGTACAATTTATTTAGAAACTGAAATCCAACTTTTAAACACCAGAGCCTTTCCAGTGATTTAAACCTCTGTGGGATGCCAAATTGTCTTTTATCTCAAACAATGTTTCCTATTCAAGCCTGAAAAATGCTTCCTCCACTCCAGAGAGATCATTCACTCACTCAGTAATGATGACATTTTAACTTAAAAGAAACAGGTCATCTTCTTCAAAGACCACATTAAAAGTAGAACTTGTTTCACAGTAGTCATCACTTTGGAAAAAAAGCATGTCCATTAGTTTTTAATCCTCTAATTGCTTTTGGAAATGTTCTTGCAAACATGTGCCACTGAATATTTCATTATAATGGCTTATTTGAATAAAATATTTATTACCATATGTACAAGTGACACACATGGTATATGTAGTTATTAATCAGGGTAATACTCATGAATGCATTTATTCAGTATAATATGGACTTTATAAATTTAACTCCATCCCACTGTTAAGAACAAATTTCTGCATTACCAACTCCGAAAACTTTCTCTAGCCATAAAAACATTAGTTTAAAATGTGATACTACAATACTCTCTCAACTAAAAGCAGAGAGAGACAGAAATGGAGAAGGAAGGAGAGGCAGAGAGAGAGGGGATGTCAAACTAGGAACAAGATAATGTGGATTTTTTTGGTGTAGTTTTGGCTCCTCACCTTGGGTGAAACATTAAAGCCCTTTAAATTCCATTTTCCTCATACAGAAAACACAGTCTCCAAAAATTCGTTCAGCTCTTAAACTCTGTGACTCTGACGAAGGGCTAAGGGAAATTGGGAGATCACAAAAAATGGTCTGAACCAGCCACTGGCATCCAGCCTCCTTTCACTCAAGTGTCCTACCCGCTTGGCCCCTGTTTACTTTTTCACCATCGCACAGCATTGCTGACCACCAACCTCCTGTTGACTTAAGACTCCTGCTGCCTCACTACATGCATTTCTGCCACAACACTTCGCAAGGATTGGGCTTCAAAGTGGCCACTGACCAACGGAAGGTCAAGAGCATATAGTGCTAAAGCTCACATCCACCTGGGACTCTCTCCACCTAGCCACAACCCAGCACGGACTCAAACCCTTAACCGCCTTTGAAATGACCTGTTCTCTCTGCCACAAATTCCCATTTCTTGGTCACTTCCAAGTCAACTCCCACCTTCTTTCTTTTTATTTCAGATCACAGCTCCACACATTCTTATACAAATGACAGTTGCCTTGAGGGGTTTACCATTTTTTTTTAATGCCTCCCTTTAAATTCCCTCATCTGAAGACCTTGTAGACACTCCCTCACTGAAGATTTCTGGCAGCGAGTTTACAACTTTCTTTCCTTCCTAACTCCTGTTTTCAAGAAGGACATGACGTCCCAGAGGCTGACCAGTTACTTCCATTGCTTCTCAGTTTCCTTCATGTTTTCACTATTGGAGTGCCACCTCCACCAACCCATGGCCACACCTGGGACCTCATTCAAACCTGCCCCACCTCTGAAATCTCTTCTGTAGATATTACCTTCTCTGATCCAAATTTCCTATTTTTGCTGCTTGTCTGCCTGATTACTCTTTTTCTTATTTTTTTTTTTCATTTTTCAGTTTTTACTAGGTAGAATTATTATAATTGGACTGCACATACACAATGTATTGCATGTAAATACATATATACAATATACTGTACATATTTTAAAATTTACATATATGTATTGTTCATTGTTTGAGAATGTTTAGAGCTTTAGCTTTTTAAGCTTACACAAGGTATCAAAGGAATAAAGCCAATCACAGAATAAGAATTAATTTAAAAAAATACATACACCCCACTATTAACAGCAACATTATTTATAATTGCCAAGATATGGAAGTATCCTAAGTGCACATCAGTAGATGAACAGGTAAAGAAGATGCAGCATATATAATGCAATGGAATACAACTCACCCACAAAAAAGGATATTTTGCTATTTGTGACCCTTCATTCACTTTTTTTTCACTTCAAAAACCAGAATTTTATAGCTGGCATAAACATTTCTATTGCATCAAAAACAACAAAATACCTAGAAATAAACTTAACCAAGGAAAACTAAAACTAAAAACTAAAACATTGATGAAAGAAATTGAAGATGATACAAAGAAATGAAAAGATATCTTGAGCTATTGGACTGGAAGAATCAACATGATCACAATCCTGCCCAGGTACTCGTTTCACTGTCTTTGTCCTCTGATTCATCTACTCATTTATTTTACCTATGGGTCAGCCTTCTTCTGTGTTCTCTTCTAATCCCTTTTAGATTTTGAGTCTCTCTCTTCAATCTCTTCCTTGTTGAGGCCCCAAACCTTGCCTATTTTCCTTTAATTCTAACTGCCTACCAAAACTGCAACCACGAAGGAATCCAACACTTCAGCTTCTCTGTGCTTGCACACAGATTGCTTGTGCAGCTAAAAATCACTCAAATAAGTTGAACTGGTAACACTGTATAAATTTACAGCCAACAAACTTAAAAGGACCTTAATATTGCCTGAATTTCCATCATGTGTCACTAGTCAGTACGCTTTTTATTTCTTGGAGGAAAGTTAAAAGATTCCTTAATCTTTTTCAATGTCTGCAAACCTCTTTATTCTTTACTCACTCTCTGCTGACCTAGACTGCAAACTTCACCACTTCCTGCCAGCAAACATCCAAGCCTGCCTTTATCTGTAACACTCTCCGCCTACTCTCTCTTCCTTCTGTTATAGTGGATCCGCCCAGCATCCCACCCTGGGCAACCCCACCACCTGTGCTCTAGATCCATTATCATCAGTTATCACCAGCTGTATCTTCATGTTTCAATCTGTGTTAGAAAAATCCCTGAAACAAACCCCCACTTGCAGCTACTTTTCTCTCTCCTCTCGTTCGTAATGAGAGTTACGTATATACCCTCTTTCCGTGTCCTCATCTGCCATTCTTTCTTCACCCCAATCCGATCTGGACTTTGCTCCCTCAGCTCTACTGAAACTCTTAGCTAAGGTCACAGATGCCCTCCTTATTGCTAAAGCAAAATTGCATTCTTCAGTCCTGTTCTTACTTGACCAGTTCCTGCTAGCTGACTACATTTTCTTTCTTTGGTTTTCTATTACCACATATTTTTTCTTTCCCCTCCACCGGCTAACTGGCCACTTTTCTTTATAATTCAGTAGTTCAACAAATATTGTAGAATATCCGTGTAAACCAAGCACTGTACGTTGAGCATGTAACAGTGAACAAGACAACAAGGCCTTTGCCCCCAGGTACCGTATATTTTAAGGGAGGAGGGATTACATAATTTCATACAGTCTTCAAAAGGGCTATGAAGATAGAATAGTTATATTAGGTTCTAAATTAGAACGTTTATCATTTTTTCCTCATCCTTTGCTACAGTCTTCTGAGTTTTAAATGTTGGCGCTCTCCAGAGCGTTGTCCAACACCCTCTGTTTACTCTTTATGCACTCCTTAGCTGACAGTATTTATTCACACAACTTCCAGCTACATGCCTATGACCCCTAAATTTAAAAGTTCACCCCAAATCTCTTCTGAGCCCCAAATTTACATATTTAAGTGCTTACCTTGAGGCTGCAGGCTGCCAGAGGACCAACTCTTTTGCTGCTGTACGGCCAGGAATACGTGGCGTCCCAAACGCCGCGGCCGGGGAGGAGAGACGGGACGGTGAGGGCGTTTTTCACCGTCGCTGGCTGGCAGTGGCATCCTTCACTTCCTCTCACCTTACATTCGTCTGAGCTTGGCACAGAGCTCTACCTGACTACAGTGGGGCTGGGAAGTATAGTTTCCCAAGTGCCCGGAAAGGACCAGATACTGGTGAGCACGAGTAATATCTACCACAAAAGGAATTATTTTATACTTCTTTTTCCTCCTTTCCCTTACCAGTAACCTCCCAAACATTTCTTTAATTTAGTAATTTCTCCGTCTACACTAAGGGTAAACGCAAGACGCACCGTCCAGACCCGCCTTCAAGGACGGACTGGGAAGACGCATCGCCCAGATCCGCCTTCACGGACGGACTTACTGCCTCGGTTGCTGAGGGTGCAATCAGAAGACAGCCTGCAGCTGTCAGCTTCTCCCCAGTCTGCCTCAGCTGCAGGGCTCTGCCTTGGCCAAGAGCACACCCTTCCTGCGATGGCAATATCCCATGATTGATTGTGGCAGGAGTATTACCGAGGCTTCACAGTTTTACTTCTCTGATAAATTTGGTTTTCTTTCTCCAGGGAAAGGGACTAGGGTGAGGAGAGGTTGTGAACACAACGTCAACATTTTAAATAAAGGCAGGATCAGCGCCTCCTTTCCACAGGTGTTAATGCTTAATAGCTCATACAGCAGATTCTAGTTAAGCACTTGTTTTTGGACCAAGTAATCTATGCCAGTTAGTACTGGGAAGGGTCCAAAAGAGGTTTTAAGATGGGGATTGGGAGTAGAATCTCTTTCAGCCCAGCTGGCAATGAGGCTCCTGTCATTGGTAAGTGGAGCACAGACATGCCTGGATGTAAGGTGGATGTCTAGTTGTCAAAACTTTCTCCATTGGTGAATCATGATGTACATCACTGGGGGAGAGGAGTAGGCATTAACTGGTATAAAGTACCAGATCTTTGAGAACTGGGAAACAAACTTTAAGGACAATGGTAATGATGGTTATTGTTAAGCCCAAATTGCTAATTGTCGGTAGTCTTAAGTGAGTACCTGGTGGGACCCAGGTCAAAGTTCACAATAACTTGCATGTGTGTGAGGTAAGAAGTAAATGTACGCCTGCGCTAGTAGCATGAGTAAGCATTATGAACAATACGCATGCGTGGACATAATAAAAGGACAAGTGCATGCGCCTGAGTGCACGAGCCACCTGCTTGTACTGCAATAAAGTGCTGTTTTGCTCCATGTTGGCTCCTAGCGCATTATGTCGGCTCCTCCCACATTTTTCCAGTTGAGCAGCTCACCTCCTGGGATCCCTCTGCAGCCTCCCGTGGCTAACACTACTCTAGAAAAAGATCATGGAAAGGTGTGGGCAATTGATCACCAAGCGTGAGTGTCAATAGACCTCCCTGATAGCTTACAAAAAAGTCTCCTGCAGCAGAAAAGGCAGAAGAAGCCAAGGGCCAGGAGTTAATGGAGTGGTAGAGTCCAGATAAGACTAAATGCCCACCCAGTCAAGGCAGGTTAGTTATAAGATCAGGGCCTGGTTGGGATAAAACGGGATCCTGACATTTGGAAAGAGACCACCTGAGTGGATGACCCTGAACATTTGAAACGCCAGACTCTTCTGAACTCTCTGAAAATGCACAAGTGAGCCACCCCTTCGTCTTAAGGGCTAGCCTATCACCCTCCTCACCTGAAGGCAATGCAGAGTTCTCGCCCCATAAAATACCATGTGCTTCCTGCCTTTCAGGATTTGCCTTTACCTTCTGTTATAGCTATTAGGCATATATTATTAGGGTTAAGTCCCTGCATAACTCAGCTAGGGATATGCTGTTGTTAATAATGCCTAATAGCCTAAAGAAGACACAAGACTTGGCCATTATGAAAAGACAGGTACTGGAGAAAACCTGTGGGTCTGAATGCTGAGTGTTTAACTAAGGGGACTAGAAAATAGGATTGGGCAGAAGAGCTTATTTACTTAGGAGCTTTCTACAAATAGTGGATATAACAGCTTGGTGCAGACTCCAGGTAATGGTACATACTCACTACCAAGATGACTCCTAGAGTAATGGAAGAAGCAATGGCCTAACCTAGTTGGAGTTGAAATACCAGAATGTCACAGTAGACAGTAAACCAAGGGATTAAAAAACCCATGGGAGCCAGCATGCTGGAATGAATACACTTTGTAAGACTAGGAGCCCTACCAGATTGTTATGTTCAATACACCATTTACCAAAACCATAAACAATGTGTTGGTGTGGGCCACCAGAATCACTGAGAATTCAGTGGTGGTTCTCTTCTAAAACCCAAGGCTGATGGTGGGACAGGCTCTTACTACTAGGATCACTTATAGCAATGTGGATGATTGGACCTAAATAAAGTCCAGGTGGTAGCACTTAACTGCCAAAATTCATGTGGATAAAAATATTGTAATAACTGGTAGCATCAAAGTAGCAGCCAGGAGGACTGACCCAACAGATGAAGATGGTTAATCAAACAGAGTGTCACTGGGGGCAAAATAGATGGGACTCCAACAAAGGTATTCTATTCAGCTTGCATTATCATAAGAAATCAAGAACCAATAGCCAAGAGACCATGGACAATTGCCTTAATTAAAAGTCACAATCCAGTGCCAAGTTTCTAGACTTGAGATTGTTTACAGACCCAGAACCCAACGACTGAAAAGGAGGCCAAGTCCCTAACAGGAAGGAAATTGCAATAGCACAGAAAATACACTCAGTAGTGATTTCCCCATTACTCCCCAAAAGTTGTTCACTTGGGTGACTAGTTAGAGTGGCCAATCATCCCAGTTTCCCCAGAACTCATGGGCTCCTCGGGACATGGAAATTTGTTTTTAAATGGGAAAAGTCCTGAGCAAACCAGGATGAGTTGGTCACTCTAGTACTATGCAATGGGAAAAGGGGAATGGACTAACATTTCGAGAACTGCTGGACCCAGTCTGAATTGACTGTGATACCCAGAAACTTGAAACACTACTACGGTCCCTCTATTAGAGTGAGGGCACATGGGGGCCAGGTAATTAACTGAGTCCTGAAAAACACCTAGCTTGTGATAGGTCCACTATTTCTTCAGATTTACCCAGCAGTTATCTTCCTCAGTCCCTGTAAGTATAATTTAGAGTAACACACTGAATAATTAGCACAAGCTCCACTTTGAGTTCTTGGTCTGTGGGGTAAGGTAATTCACATTCCCAACTCTCTTCTGTGCAAAGCTTGTTCAAACAATCATTAGAAATTGTAACTCTAGTAGTTGATACCTATTCCCATTTTGTAATCATGGGTATTTTGTATATACTATACTACTGCAGTAACAACTGAAGAGCATTAATTTAACTAGTGTAGGAATAGTGTCCACATTATATATTTCTTTTAACTAAAAAGGGATTTTTACAGCATCATAATTTTCCTCTACTACCATCCCAATTTCCTACTTTTTTTTAAATAACTCTTTCATATATTTTGCTTTCTAAAGCATTTTCTAGCCTCCTTTTTAAAAACTGAAGCATAGTCAGTTTACAATGTGTCAATTTCTGGTGTACAGCATAGTGTTTCAGTCATACATATACATACATATATTCATTTTCATATTCTTTTTCATTATAGGTTACCTTAAGATATTGAATATAGTTCCCTGTACTTATATAAACTTATATATATATTTATATTTACTATTTTATATTTAGAAATTAGTATCTGCAAATCTCAAATTCTCAATTTATCCCTTCCCATCCCATTCCCCCTCTGATAACCATGTTTGTTTTCTATGTCTGTGAGCCTTTTCTGTTTTGTAAATAAGCTCATTTGTGTTCCTTCTTTTAGATTCCACATATAAGTGATATCACATGGTATTTTTCTTTCTCTTTCTGGCTTATTTCACTTACAATGATGATCTCCAGATCTATCCATGTTGCAGCAAATGGCATTATTTTACTTTTTTTTATGCCTAGCCTACTTTTTTGAATTTTTTTTTTTAAAAAAGGAGAGCACACTATTTATTAGTGCACAAATAGTATCTGATTAATTAGAAAATTATTTTGCAGTTTCTTTCACCCTACCTTACAAAAAATAGGCTGATAAAATCCTGGGTTTCTAACAAATATATTTGGCCCTACATTTACGGATCAGACATAAGTCAAACTTTCCATTTGTTTTTAAAATGCTGCTCATGCTCTAATTAACTCAGTTATTATGTCTGAACTACATTTTAGTAATTACTTTTCATTTGCGACTAATCTCAAATTAATCCTTTCTTTAAATTCAAATGCTATTTTCAAAGAACTTTCCCTTTCTGATACCTTCAAGATTTGTTACCATCAGGACAAATATTATGTGAGGTTTATTCTTTGTTATACAGAATAAAATCAATGAAATCAACATTTAAAAAATAAATAAAATTTAAAAAGCTACTGAGCTATAGAATTTAAAAATGAACAGAAAAAGAATTTTAGGCTTATGTTTTTCAACTGAACATTTTGCAAGAGTGGTTAATTATTTTGGAAAAAGAGCCAGTTTTTAAAAACAGATCTTTTAATAATGATTATACCAATAAACTTGGTGGGTGGGATCAAGATGGCAGAGTACAAGGACATGGAGATCACCTCCCCTGACAAACACATCAAAAATACATCTACATGTGGAACAATTCTCATGGAAAACTAACTGGAAACTGGCAGAAGAACTCCTATACAACCAAGGCTGTAAGAAGGATTCCCACATAATCATGTAGGATGGGAAGAAAAGCATTGGGTTGAGACCTGTGTCCCTGTGAAGGGATGAAGAGGAAAAGGGAGATTGCATGGGAAGACACTCACCCTGGGGAGTGAGTGGGTCGAGCCACAGACTGGGTGTCCCAGTTCCGGGGTTCCATGCAGAGGAGACAAGCGCCTTCAGCTGCTTGGAGAACCGCTGGGACAGACAGAAAGGTTGGAGAAGCCTAGACTCTACTTGTGAGGAGTGTGTGAGTGGCTGGCTTGCCACCAGACACGGTAGAGAGAGGTCTGCCCTAGTGGCTGCCACCTTGCCACATTCCCCAATATGAACTGAGCAAATACCCTGGCCCCACTCACTCTACAGCACAGTTTGGCACTGGATTTACAGCAGCCAAAACTTGGGAAAAGACTTGATCTAGGGATATAGAGGTGACCCAGGGGCCAGGGAGTGGTCCGGTGGGGTGATGACAGCAGGCATTGTTGCCACTTACTCAAACAGAGCCTCAGAAGCAGCCCAGACTTCTGAAGCAGTATAGCTGCTTGAACCCCGGAGACCAGCACACTATGATCCCCAGCCGCAGCCGAGTGAATGCTCTGGCTCCACCCACTCCACACCACAACTTTGCACAAGATCTGGGATAACCAAAAAGGGGAAAAGACACAAATTTGGGCTGCATCTGAGTGGAACCACAGACATCTACACAGGCGGTGCATTGGAAGTCTGTAAACACGTGAGTCCCACTTGTTTCAGCGTTTCCTTCTTTTGGGGCAAAGGTCCCAATGCGGGGAGACAAAAATACACACCTAAAGGGAATAGAGCCAGTTCAAGCCTTACCCTCAGGGATTCCATTCCAGCAACATGGGAGCAGACCTCACCCCTGACAGGGTAGTGACTACCACTGAGCAGAGAGGAAGTCCTGTGTCATATCCTGAATGGGCTCTAGCTCCTTTAACACCAACCACACCCCCATCAAGGTGATAGTGGCCAGTACACCTTGAGGAAAGATGTGGCTGGCATCCATGTCAAATCCAGCCCTGACATGGATGACCCTGGGCACAAGCAGTCTACATATGAATGCTACAATATGAAAACACTTCTTCAAGACCAAAATATATAACTGTTTCACCTAAATTCATAAAGACAGATAAAGTTAAGTAAAATGAAACTGAATTGAAAGAGCAAAAGAAAATCCCTGAAAAAATAAATAATGAAACAGATAATCAGTCTACCAGAAAATGGATTAAAAAATTTGGTAATAAAAATGTTAACTAAATTAAGAAAAAGAATCAATCTAAGCACAGACCATTTTAACAAGGAACAAGAAACTATAAAGAAGATCTAATAAAAAATAGGTAATTCAATTTCTGAGATAAAAAGCACTCTACAAGCAATTAACAGCAGATTAAATGACACAAGAACACATACATGATTTGGAAGATAGAATAATAGAAATCACCCAATCAGAACAGAGACAGAAAGTCACATTAAAAATAATCCCAAGCATAAACCTCAGCAATGTTCTCCTATGGCAATCTACCCAAGCAATAGAAATAAAAGCAAAAATAAATGAATGGGACCCAATTAATCTTATAAGATTTGCACAGCAAAAGAAACCATAAGCAAAACAAAATGACAACCTATGGAATATAGAGAAAATATTTGCAAAAGATGAGACTGACAAGGGCTTAATTTCCAGAATATATAAACAGCTCATACAACTTAATAAGAAAAAACCAAACAACCCAATCCAAAAATGGGCAGAAGACCTAAACAAGCAATTCTCCAATGAAGACATATAAATGGCCAATAGGCACATGAAAAAATGTTCAATAGTGCTAATTACTAGAGAAATGCAAATCAAAACTACAATGAGGTATCACGTCACACCAGTCAGAATGGCCATTATTCAAAAGCCCACAAACAATAAATGCTGGAGAGGCTGTGGAGAAAAGGGAACCTTCTTGCACTGTTGGTGGGAATGTGGTTTGGCAAAGCCACTATAGAAAACAGGATGGAGATTCCTCAAAAGACTAAAAACAGACTTACCATATGATCCAACAATCCCACTCCTGGTCATATATAAAGAGGAAAACTTAATTCAAAAAGATACATGTACCCCAATGTTCATAGAAGAACTATTTACAATAGCCAAGACATGGAAAACCACCTAGATGTCCATTGACAGAAGACTGGATGAAGAAGCTGCTGTATATTTATACAATGGAATACTACTCAGCCATAAAAAATAATAAAATAATGCCATTTGCTGCAACATGGATGGACCTGGAGATTGTCATTCTAAGCAAAGTAAGCCAGAAAGAGAAAGAAAAATACCATGTGATGTCACTTACATGTGGAATCTGAAAGAAAGATACAAATGAACTTATTAACAAAACACAAACAGGTCACAAACATAGAAAACAAACTTAGTGTTACCAGGGTGGGGGAAGGGATAAATGGAG
This sequence comes from Camelus ferus, assembly GCF_009834535.1. Classification (NCBI taxonomy): domain Eukaryota; kingdom Metazoa; phylum Chordata; class Mammalia; order Artiodactyla; family Camelidae; genus Camelus; species Camelus ferus. The sequence continues at coordinate 57,023,073 of NC_045700.1, forward strand.
TTCAAGATTTGCAGATACTAAATACTATATATAAAACAGATAAACAACAAGTTTATACTGTATAGCATAGGGAATTATATACAATATCTTGTAGTAACTTACGGTGAAAAAGAATATGAAAATGAATATATGTATGTTCCTATATGACTGAATTATTGGTGTTGTACAGAAGAAGAAAGGATCAGAGGAGAACCACAAAAACAACTGGAAAACAGGAATAAAATGGCAATGAGTATATACTTATGAATAATTACTTTAAATGTCAATGGACTAAGTGCTCTCACCAAAAGACATAGGGTAGCTGATAAGACCCCTCAATATGCTGCCTATAAGGGACTCACTTCAGGGTGAGAGACACACACAGACTGAAAGTGAGGGGGTGGAAAAAGATATTTCATGTAAATGGAAATGATAAAGTGGAGAGAGTAATACTCATATAAGACAAATAGACTTTAAAACAAAGGCTATAATAAAAGACAAGGGCATTATATAATGATAAAGGAATCAATACAGGAAGAGGATATTACACTTGTTAACACACACACACCCAATACAGAAACACCTGAATATATGAAGCAAATATTAACAGTAAGAGACTGTTACAACAATAGTAGGAGACTTTAATACTCCACTAACATCAATGACAGATCATCCAGACAGAAAATCAATAAGGCAAGAGTGATTTTAAATGACACAATAGACCAATTGGGCTTAATAGATATCTGCAAGACATTATGTTAAAAACAAACCAACCAACCAACTAGAATACACATTCTTTTCAAGTGCACATGGAACGTTCTTCAGGATAGGTCATATTCTAGATCACAAAATAAGCCTCAACAAACTTAAGGAAATATAAATTATAATAAGCATTTTTTCCCAACTACAGTGTATGAACTAAAAAATCAACTACTGAAAGAAAGATGGGAAAAGTACAAATACATAAAGACTAAACAATATGCTATTAAAAAAACCAATGGATCAACTATGAAATTGAAGAGGGAATCAGAAAATACCTTGAGACAAATGAAAATGGAAATACAACTTTCCAAAATCTATGCAATGCAGCAAAAGCATATCTAAAAGGGAAGATCATAGCCATACAGGCCTTCCTCAAGAAACAAGAAAAACTAAAATAAACAACCTACCCTACCACCTAAAAGAATTGGAAAAAGAAGAAGAAACAATGCCCAAAGTCAGCAGAAAGAAGGAAGGAATAGGAAGGAAATAAATAAAAGACAAGAGAGGAAATATATAAAATAGAGATTAAAAAAACAAAGGATCAATGAAACCAAAAGCTCACCAAGAGGAAAAGAGAGGGGACTCACAAAGTAAGAAATGAAAGAGGAGAAATAATAACTGATGCCACAGAGATTCAAAAAAATCGTAAGAGAGCATTATGAACAGTTATATAGCAACAAATTGGACAGCCTATAAGAAATGAACAAATTTCTAGAAACTTCTCAAACCCCTCAAACTTTTCCAAAATCTGAAGAAGGGGGAACACTCCCAGATTCACTCTACAAGGCTACCATTACTCTGATACCAGAACCAAAGACCTTACAAAAAAAAAAAGAAAATCAGATGAACATGGATGCAAGAATCTTCAACAAAATATTAGCAAACCTAATTCAACATACCTAAAAAGGATCATACATGATGATCAAGTTGGATTTACTCCAGTTTCACATGGATGGTTCAATATACTCAGAGTGACACACCAGATTAACAAAAGGAAGGATAAAAGTCACATGATCATCTCAATAGATGCAGAAAAAGCATTTGACAAAATTCAACATCCATTCATGATAAAAACTCTTCGAAGTGGATATAGAGGGAACATATCTCAACATAATTAAGAAGATGTGGTGTATATAAATACAATGCAATATCACTCAGCCATAAAAAGAATGAAATATTGCAGTGTCATTTGCAGTAATCTGGATGGACCTCGAAAATATTGTCCTTAGTGAAATATGTCAGACAAAGACAAATACTATGATACCACTTATATGTGGAATCTAAAAAATACTACAAATGAATCTATATACAAAACTGAAACAGACTCATGGATATAGAAAACAAACTGTGGTGACTAAAGGGGAGAGGGAAGCAGGGAGGGACAAATTAGGGGTATGGGATTAACAGATACAAATTATATATCTATATATATAACTATATATATATAGATAAGCAACAAGGATATACTTGGGAATTACACCTATTATCTTGTAATAACCTATAATGGAATAGCACAGGGAATTACACTCACTATCTTAACCTATAATGGAATATAATCTGCAAAAATACTGAATCATTCTGCTGTACATCAGAAACTAACACAATATTATAAAATCAATTATACTTCAATTTAATAAAGGGATTTAGTAGTATTTATACATTTCTTGATTTTAAAAACCCTAGTAAAACCATTATAAATGTGGCATATAGCCTTAATGCCTTATAACACTATAAGGATATTTTATCTCATTTCATATATAAGAATACTCTTTTAAGAAAATAAAGGAAAAAGGAAAACCATCATCTGCATTTACCTATAGGTTTGTGGTGAATATTAGTGCAAGGAAATGTGAAAAATACATAAGTACCTGGAAAGAATCCCTGCATATTATATGTTATCAAGTGGAATGTTTGAAAACAGTGACTCAATATGGGGAAAAATCTATTTCCCTAATTAAAAATAATTACTTTAATCAGTGTAAAGGCATGTGTAAACATTCAAAAAATTATTCATAATTATAACATCCTGAACTTACTCATCAAGACACCTAATGATTTAAGTCTTATAAAGAATGGGGCCACAAACAACCCAATTCAAAAGTGGGCAGAAGACCTAAACAAGCAATTCTCCAAGGAAGAAATACAAATGATCAATAGGCACATGAAAAAATGCTCAATATCACTAATTGTCAGAGAAATGCAAATCAAAACTACGATGAGGTATCACCTCACACCAGTCAGAACGGCCGTCATTCAAAAATCCACAAATGACAAATGCTGGAGAGGCTATGGAGAAAAGGGAACCCTCCTACACTGCTGGTAGGGATGCAGTTTGGTGCAGCCACTGTGGAAAACAGTATGGAGATTTCTCAAAAGACTAGGAATAGACTTACTGTATGACCCAGGAATCCTGCTCCTGGGCATATATCCAGAAGGAACCCTACTACAAAATGACACCTGCACCCCAATGTTCATCGCAGCACTACCTGCAATAGCCAAGACATGGAAACAGCCTAAATGTCCATTAACAGATGACTGGATAAAGAAGATGTGGCATATTTATACAATGGAATACTATTCAGCCATAAAAAGGCAACATAACGCCATTTGCAGCAATATGGATGTTCCTGAAGAATGTCATTCTAAGTGAAGTAAGCCAGAAAGAGAAAGAAAAATACCATATGAGATTGCTCATATGCGGAATCTTAAAAAAAAAAAAAAAGAACATAAATACAAAACAGAAACAGACTCATAGACATAGAATACAAACTTGTGGTTGCCAAGAGGGAGAAGGGTGGGAAGGGACAGAATGGGATTTCAAACTTTGTAGATACTGACAGGTATATGTAGAATAGATAAACAAGATTATACTGTATAGCACAGGGAAATATATACAAGATCTTGTGGTAGCTCACAGTGAAAAGAAAATGTGACAATGAATATATGTATGTTCATGTATAACTGAAAAATTGTGCTCTACACTGGAATTTGACACAAAATTGTAAAATGACTGTAACTCAAAAAAAAAGTCAAAAAAGAAAAAGAATGGGGCTATATCCTATATCCTTTAGATGTAAGTCATTATTCATAGACAAGTAGGCAAAATAACAACAGAGAATTTTACATGTATTTGTCAAGAGTATATAGTGTTTTTTATGTTCTACAAAAAAGCATTTTTATGTTCAATATTCAAATATTTTCTGATGTTAATAAAAATACATTTTCATAACTGAACTCCTTCCAATATTAAAGATAGCTCAGTACTTTTTGTATTTGAAGAGTGAGATATAGGCCTTCTGAATAAATGACCACATTTTGGTCTAATTTTCCCTGTGTAATTATTATGCCTTTTAGTTGAACTAAGTTTAGTTGTACCCTGATTGACAGTAAGATTTAAATCTTCTGGAAGTAAAGTATTTGATCTCCTGTTGTCCTCTCTTATTTGAGTACCAAGAGTCTTCTTAGACTTGTCGTTAGTACATTTACAGTCTTTGTTGATCTTCTGGCTTTGATCAGTGTGGTGTTTTTTACTGATACCTGAGTTTTCCATTCTAGTCGGACATACAATATTCTTGTGACCAATAGCAGGAAAAAATGTTTGAGAGTATATTTTCCCAGAGGATCCAGTGGGTAAATCTTGGAGATAGCTGGGGAAATGTTGGCTAACTTTATATTCATAGATTGATTTTCTTGAATTTGAATCATCTAATTTGATAGAGTATAGATCATTTATTGTTATACTCTGATAAGTATTTGTTGGACTTTGAGGTGTATTCAACTTTTCAGAATTATGTTGAGGTATGTTAGGTAAAATTCCAAGTCTATTTTGTTTTAAGATTAATCCAGTGCCAGGGATAAAAAGTTCTGGTTCTTCCTGTTTTGACAGATGAGTGATGCCTGTGTTTGGAACAGACTGATGTGCATGTCCATTCACTGCTGTATCACTCCAGGTTAAAGGGTTATATATAACTTGTCCGTCAATAGGGCATGAATTGCACTTGTGGAATAACCAACTGTCAATACATTTCCTATGAAACTTAAAAAAAAAGTTATAAGTTAATCAGAGATATATTATTTTATTTAAAACATATTATCCATGTAAATTTCCCCCAGTTTCATTATTGTGTTACTTTAAAAATGGTTTCACAAAATTGGAAGGTAATATAATTTATCAAGTTTTATGGAAGTATTTTGAAGAAGTTCTCTTAAAAATGTAACTGGTTATAGACTGATCTCCATTTTCCACATTAAAATGAAAAGGTGTCTATGAATACCATTTCTGCAATTTTGTTAAAAACTCACTACTTATTCAAGCCATTAATTTCACTGTTGCTTTCTAATGAATGAAAATTCTTAAATAATAAAAAAAGTCAGAGCCAACTAGAGTTGGGAATTCATATGATGATGGTAAGATATAGTGACAAATTATATTCTAGGGAAGAAAACAAAGAATCAGACATTTTAAGGGTGACTCAAAAGCTATAAAAATTTATTTATTCAAACAATTTTGTCTGAAAAAAAACCTGGTTACCAACTATATAGTGATCCAGCAATATTAGACTTTGATTCCAGTGAGTTTGTTTGAAAAAATAATAAAACTATGCCAAATTAAGCATTTCTGTTTCATCTAAAGAATCATAAAAATACATTAGAAAGTTAGTATTCTATAAGCTTGTTCTTTTCACAGGTAACTAAAATAGATAAAAGAATCTATCTTAAGGTGCCATTTTATCTTTCCTCAACAGTATATACAGAAATGAATCCTCATCAATAGTTCTCCATCCTTTGTGGGCAGAGCTGCCTTCTCAGTAGTATCTGTTCCAGCTTTCTACATGTACTGTTCAATTTGAACATCCCTGCTCATAATTCAACTGAAAAGTAAAAGGAGGGACTTAAATTGTCACTTTATTTGTGAAAACTAGCCCTACAGGGAAAGTCAAACCAAAATGATGTGACTTCTACCTTGTGAGTACATGGTAGCAATCTTGTATGTTGACCAAGACAAAATGCCTTCAAACAAAGTCGACACTGGTAGCCTGGAGCAAGCAGCTTACTACTCTTTGTGATCAGTAAGAGAGGCAGTGACTTTACCACATGTTTTGGTGTGTAAAGTTGGCTAAATGAGAATAAGCAGAGAGACATGAATGTTCATATGTAATTATAGGTCAGGAAATAATCAATAGCACAGGTAATAACCTCCTTATAAATAATGCAAGTGAACGCAATGCTTTCTAGAACTGAAGGTAGTAAATCTCGTACATTATAAAGTTAAAAAATCTATTGTATTGATCTTGAACAAGATCGATCCAATTTCAACATCAATTTCATATCAGAACAAAATTTAGTCATTTCAAATAAAAATACTAACTTGAATTTTTTTGATTTGCACTTTTTAACATTGAAACCAGAACAGAATTTTGGTGAGAAATCATATACTCAAATTATTTCAGTCTGAGCCAACACACAGGCTTGTGTTTAGAAAAATACAACCCAATTCACTTTGCCATCTGGTAGGGTATATGGTGCATAGTAAGCAACATTAAGTATTTCAGGCCACTATAATAAATTGGCAGATCATAATCTATGAGGAAACTCATTTCCCCTTGAGGCATATGCTTACTACTTCAGTACTGTTAGACAACGTTAATGTACTCTAAAAGTATCAATCCCATTTTTGTACAAAAAGTACCAACCAACATAACTAAGATTATACAATGTAAATTTGACGTCACTAAGCAACTGATAAAACAGCTAAAACAAATATTTAAAAACAAAATTTTCATTAAAAGGTTAGATGCATTCCTATAATTTGAAAGTCATTCAGAGTAAAGTTCAAACATATTCTTTAGAAAGGTTTATACTTCTCATTACTGTGCAGATACACTTCCAGCATGTTACAGAAATTGCTTTTACCAAGGTCATCTAATCGTCAACTAAAAAAAAAATCTGTGTGTTTTTATTATTTCAGGTTGTTAATCACTTTTTTTATCTTGAAACTCTCTCCTTTTATTTATTCAATTTTTCTGCCTAGAATGTCCCTCCACCCCTAATGTTCTCCTGCCTCCCCCTACAATAATCTAAACCATTCATTACACAATTTATCATTCTAATAGGTTGAAGTGTGATACGCAGCCAGGGCCAAGGGAAATGAAGATGGAAAGCCTTTAGATGGGCTCATTTTATACCCACAAGGCATTTTATGCCCCACAAGAACTGTGGTTTCTGAAGTGTGTGGAGAACCCACAAGGCATGGGCCAGATAGCCACTGGGTTGGACAGAAATACATGTATATATTTCCCCTCAGGTTTGTATCTACAATTCCAGATTAGCCCGGGCCTCGTCGGTACCTCACGTTCACTGGTCTCCATCTGAGTCTGCCTTGTGAGTTCACTGTCGCAGGGATTTAACCTCTTTTGCCAAAGAGGAAAGTATGTGTTTGTTTAACAGAAAATGTGAATCAAAAAAATCCCTTCCCTAAAAAAATGTATTATAATCCTATTTGTATGACTATGACTTTCTGTGAAACACGTAAATGTTGAAAGAGTGAGGGTGCTGGATGGTCACAGCAGATCATCTGTGGTTACTGTAGAGAGTGAACCATTTACCCTGTGGCGTTTACATGGTTTTCTATGCATACTAACTGCAAACCAGCACAAAAAATACATTTCTATCCAACCAGATAGAAATATATATATACACATACATATATATAAACAAGTACAATTTTTGTTTGGTTAATTATTGAAATTATCTTTTAAAAATTCTTTAATTTTATCCCATCCTTTTAAAATGATCTTTGTATATGTACCTAATATGTTAGTAATACACAGTATGTTTAATTTTCCTTAATTGATAAGAAGTATGACAAAAGGTCCGGACGCCTGTCCACTAGTAAAGAGCCTGAGTCTGGGTTCTGAAATACAGCCAGTTGCTCAGCACTCTTCTCCCACGGGGGTAGAGTAGAGGGAGAAAGAGGGGAAAAAGACGTCCTTCCCTTAGAGGTCAATTCAAAGCAAATTTCAAAGCTCCCTGTGTTTTTTCTTTATATAACGTATGTCAGTTTTAATTTTACATTTATTTAGATGATCACTTAATTACTGAGGAAACTACTATATCTCTAATACCTAGTATTATTGTTGGTAGAATTAATAATTATAATAGACAGCATTATTTGAATATTTACTATGTGTATTAATTCCACATGCACAAAATTTCTGAGACTGGTTTTATAATTATCTTCAGAATAATTATAATTATTCTGACTCCAGAGCCTTGCTCTTCACTTGAATACTGTAAAGTCACCTAGTACATATATACTCAATACATACATATTGAATAAAGAAATGAATAAAACTTATTTGAACTGAAAAATTATTTAAATATCCCAAGTCATACAAGAAATACAAATTTTACTGAGAATCTCACCCTTGCTTTTCTTGAAAGTGTGGCATCTTTTCTTCTATCTCATTTTTAATATCTGTATATTTTACAGTTTCATCTGATCTTTTTTCTAGTGATCTCCATCTTTGATTTCTCTTCTGTAATAGGTAAAAAGTGGATGTTATTTGCAAATCATGGAAATTTTAATCTGGTGAATAAAAATCAGTAGGCTGCATATCAATAACATAATAATGTAAATAAAGTAATGTGAATAAGGCCTCATCATTTAAAAATATATCTCTTGGACACATTAAAGAATTTACACATTATGAGTGAATCTAACACACTGTTACACAGCTACTATACCATTACTTTTTAAGGTAAAAATATTCATCTATTAATCGATAATGGTAATTGTGGATGTTTTATCTTGTGGAGTAAGTAGAAGGTAGCATTATTATTCAGCATCGGGAGATACTTGCTAAGTTCAAATGATGGCAATAAAATTCCATGAGTTTCACTATGCTGATGTAAGAAATTTTAAAACCATGAATGGTTGTCAGTAATATTGTATGTCATTTTGTTATGTTGAGATCTTGTTTAAAAATGAATTTTCAAGTTTGATGGCTGTAATTTCTATCCTTAAGATTTATGTATGATAGCATCAGACGTTTGCTACTGTGTTGGATTTTTATAAATTACCAATGTAAGAACCGATTGCCCATAAATCCTTATGAAAAAGAGTTCTCCAAAAATTATGGTTTTAGGTTTTTATTCAAACACAATCAGCTCTATTCTGGAGAGTTATGTAGTCTTATTATTAGATGATACTTAGATTTACAATAGGACAAATACAAATACTACATGAAATTCAAGGTGGATAGTGCACCTCACGAAATGTAAATGAGTGAGGAGGATGGCAGCAGCTGTCAAAACATTCCTGGCATAAGTGATATTCTATACATCTGGTACACCTAAAAATGCAAAATACACAAGAAAGAAAATCCAATTATTTTGATGCCTTTTGGTGAAAGATTCTAGTCAAAATTTCCTGGAAACTATGCAAATATACAAGGCTCATCTTAAGTCTCACCCTGTATTAGTCACCTGTTGCTACTGTAACAAATTACAACCAATTTAGCAGCTTAAACAACACTTTGTTATCTTACAGTTTTGTAGGTCAGAAGTGTGACATGGCTCTGGTTGGGTTTAAAATCAAGGGGTCTACAGAACTGCATTCCTTTTTGGACACTACAGAGGAGATCTGCTTCTCTGCCCTTTCCTCTTGAGGCTGCCCACCTTCCTTAGCTTAACTGTGGCCCTTTCTTCCATCTTCAAAGCAAGAGATGCAGCATCTCTCTGTGCCTTTCTTCCATAGTCACATATCTCTTTGAATCTCTACCCTGCCGCCCTCTTCCACTTTTAAGAACACTTGTGATTACACTGAGCCTAGGCAATCCAGGATAAACTCCCTATTTCAGGGTCAAATGATGTGTAACTTTAATTTCATCTGCAACCCTTTATTCTACAAGATGCAGCCTAACATACAGGTTTTGGGCATAAGGATGTTGATATATTTGGGAGGGCATTATTTTGCCTACCACATATCCTTATCATGAAGTCTTCCTGGAGTATCTTAGCTTTCATTTATCTCTTTCTCTAAATTCCATTAGGATCTACAGCCTATTAGATATTCTATTATTTGGTTACTCAGTGTTTTCCAATTATTTCATGAATGCTAGAGTTATACAGAGCAGAATACTTCTTGAAAACAAGAATTATATTATAGTCCCTCTCTTTCCTTACAAAATGGAAAAAGGTATATGCATAAAAAGTTAAAAAACTTCATTTTCCACAAAGCTCAATCTAAACATATTTTATGAACATTTTGCCACAAGCAAAGAAGTTTAATTTACATGTAGCAATATCCACCAAAAAATAACATTCCAAGCAAATAAACTTATTTTCTTACTTCGAAGAATTAGAAGACTATTTCCATGAGAAATCTGGGAAAATATAGCCTTTAGACATCTTAGAAGCATCAAGTATTAATTAATTAATTAATTATTATTATTATTTATACATTCATGGGAGATTCTTAATAATTGTTTTTGGAATTAACTTCTTAAAAGATAAGTAGCTGTATTTTAAAACTCTAATGAAGTAGGAACTGAAAAGCTCTCTAGTTTATCTTATCTCCTACTCAATCCATTCCTAAAACTACTGAAAATAGTTTTTTCAGGCTAATGACTGAAATTTTAGTACTTGAGGGAATAGAAGGAGGGTGAAATCACAAACGTTGGAAGTGAATTCTTTGATTTATGAAAGGAGATTGATATAGATGTGAATAATTTTGAGCCAAACCCATAGAGGAGAAGTTATTCTCCAAGATGAGTGAAGAGCAGCAGGAAGGCAGCAGAAGAGTGGAGAAAGCCTGCACTGAGAGGCAGTGGGAAGACTCATTGAGGGGACAGAAAGAGCAGTCGGAGGGCTCAGAGTGACAGAGGAGTGCACTGTCATTCACAAAATACTAAAAAGCAAGATCTGAGATAACTTCCCAAGGCTGACGTTAACCATCTCAGGAATACATCACTATAAAGACTGAACATTTTACGCTGTGGCTTCTCCTGTCCTCGTCCCGCACAGCAGTTCCTCCCAAACCCTTTACCACACGTAATTTTAGCTCCTTATTGTTTGTATCCACCCCCTTGAGAAAATTCAGACTGCTCAAACAATGGCTTCTACTACCAAATATCAAGTTTTTCCTTTTTCTAGAATTCCCTTTAACCAACATTTCTGAAACTAGCTCAAAACCTCCTGCTAAACCTTAAAAAAATTCTGCCCTTCTTAAGTGCAAATGCTCCTTTGGAGCCGCCTCAGGCTAGCTCTTTTCTAACAAAGACTTGCTAATGGTGCTCTGGTTGATTTACTTTTATGTGGCACGCTGAGAAAACAAAGGTCTAAAACAGTTCAGAGAAGAAAGGTACATTCACTGTTGGGGGTAATAAAAACAGTTCTATGGTTTTATGAGAGGGTTTTAAAAATATATTAATTGGACTTATCATATCATAACATAATTCCAGAAAGACTGAAAAGTAAGTTGATGCATTTTAGAAAAAATTTTAACAAAGATCAAAACAATGTACTTTTTTTCTTAACATACAGTTAACTTAAGATTTTAATTAAGGGGGGAGGGTATAGCTCAGTGGTGGAGCTCATGCCTAGCACACGGGAAGTCTGGGTTCAATCCCCAGCACCTCCGTTAAAAATAAATAAACCTAATTACCTCCCCCCTAGCAAAATTTTAAAAATTAAATAAATTTCAAAAAGTGTGTCTGGGGTAGGGGATATAGCTCAGTGGTAGAGCGTATGCTTGGCATACATGAGGTCCTGGGTTCAATCCCCAGTTTAAAAAAAAGAAAAAAAAAGATTTTAATTAAGAAAGCACAATTTCCCGAGCATGGCAATTAATTGATGTTTTATTATGGGAATTGTGGGAAAGTTTGAGGATTACTCAACAAGTAATGAAAATTGCTTTCTCTAATAAGTTTCTCATTGTTGTCATTGAGGTATAAGATACAAAAGAAAACAAAATATGCACACATTGCAATTTGGAATTGGGGGAACTTGTGTAATATTCAGTCAGTCTAGTCAATATCCCCCTGGCTTGATCCTGTGAGTTTTTGGCAATGATCTCATTGGTGGTTCAAGAATGTTATAGGGCGGCCCAGAGGGCTATCTAGCAGGGCTCTGAGCTTGGAAACTCACTTAGGCCAGACTACAAAGCCTGTGCCCAGAGCTTCCAGGGAAGGATGCTACTTCAGACTCTCAATCCAGACTGGAATGCAAAGCCAGAACCCTTGTGTGAATAAAGAAAATAAAACAATTGGAATTTCCGAGGTACTGGGCTGACACAGATCACCAGTCTGAAAATCCTAAATAAACAGCCATCTTTAAGGCAAACACACTATATAAAGGAGGAAAAGAAGACGGCTAAATGATTAGTACTCTAATATTCAAAGTTTCCTAAAATTAAAAAAGTTATAAAACATGTTTATAATTGTACTGATTGATACTTACTTATAACACTTTCCCTCAATAGGAAATTGTTCACAGTTATTGCAGGGAATTCCAAGGTGTTTATCTAGTCGTTCTTTCTCAGCTGCAGTCACAAGTTTGCTAGAGTTTTTGAATTCCTCTAAAATAAGTTTTAATGGAGCAAACTCTTTCCTACACAGAGGACATTTCAACATGGAAGTGTTTGATATCATATCCTGATAATTAGCTAAGATCTTCATGCATTTTATATGAATACTATTGCCACAGCCAAACCTGTTAGAAATAAAATTCAAGTTTACCATTTGTATACAGCAAAGTTATTATCTATATGTGTTTACATAAATAAGTTTTCTGTGCTACCATCTTTATTTCCCATAAAAATAGATTCTGAACTGATTCTCCAGATACAGTTTGATTAAACACTATCTCATCTATCTAATCTAATCTATCCTTAATTTAGTATATCAGAATTTTAAATAAAATCTCCCCCATTTCAATGAAATGGTGGTAAAAGATTTTGCATCATTATAATATTTTTCATATTTAAAGTGGGAGTGAATATAGTCTTAGAACAGAGGAAAATTATAATAATAATTATTTTTTAAATTAAAAGCATCAATCACGGAGGAATGTCACCTTATTTTTCTGGAAATCACACAGTATGTGATAGTACCCAATAAGTATCTGCTGAGAGAAATAATATTTGGGAAATAGTTAATAATTTTAAAATATGCAAAAGCAGCTATGTGAAAAAATACAATGTGGATGAAAATTTTGGCAAATAATCAGGAGAAAAAAAGAATTAAAAAGTTCAACATTAAATGGTTGCCCAAATTTTCCAAGTCCAACTTTCTAGTGTCTTGAAGAATAGTTGACTATAACACTCTCAATAAACATTTATGAATAAATGAAATTTTAAACTATTTAGGTTTAAAGATAAAATTTTGAAATGCTAGAGAGAATTTTTTTTAATCATTTTAAAGTACAATAATCTTTACTTCCAGAAAACTCTTTGTAACTACTCTAAGCCATGGCAAATATTCATGTGTATAAAACAAAAACATGAAAATTATCTATTTTAATAACTTAAAGTGAAAGTAGAGTTATTCTTTAACTTTCACTCTTTAAAACGTAGCCCAGAAATATTTAGAGCAAGAATAGGCCCTCTCACAACTTATATGTTAGGAAATAAAAGGAAGCCAATTAAATATAATTATTTAAATATGTATTGTTTCTCTATCACCGTGTTTCATAACATAATCAATTACAAACATATTAAATTAGAATATTTTTAATAAGTTTTTAGAATCCAAAAAAATAACATGTCACCTGCAAAAGGTGACAGGGAGCTTTTTCTCTAAAAGTACTTCTTGACAAATAGAGCAGATATCGTCAGAACCAATTTCCTTCTGTTTAATGTAACCATCTTCTTCAATCTGTGCACTTTCATTGTTCATTCCTTGTTGGGGAGTTTGAACTCGATGTATGCCCCGAAGCAAGTCGCTGATTTCTCCTTCCACAAGACCTAACTGCAAAGCAGCTAGTGATAAATTCCACAGTATTAAAATTCAGTGGCAAAACTGCAGATTTAGAAACAACTTAGGCGAAAGTTAGCATATCTTCCCAATTATCAGAAACACAATTTTGGTTGACATTTACCTCCTTTTTGTATTCCTTTCAGAGCCAAAAGATCATTTATTAAATAAGTGGAAGTTACCTCTTTTTTTCTCTTGTTACTGAAAAGAGTCAGTGCAACCAGTGCATTATAAACGTTTTGGATTAATTATATGATAGTGTTCATCCTTGGATTGGTGTTACAATCATGTCTTACATTTTGATCTGTTCTCTTATCCATAAACAAATATTTTTAAAACAACATACAGTAGTATTTAAAGAAATGTGCACAAACACATAAAGGGGAAGCGATACTTGAGTAGTTAGTGTAATTAATATTTTTAGATGAATAAATTAGTAAATAGATAATGAGAGCACAAGACTCAGTCGTGCCTTTTTTCTTGTCTCAGCTTTATGTCCCTACGAGAGTGTCTTGGTAGCCAAATCCTTCACAGATGGTCAGTATTCCTCGGGACAACCTATTAGGAACTATATACTGCCTGCACCCTTGGGATGTCCATTCTTTGACTTCTGAATTTTCTCCATCTTGCTGTCCTTATAAGAAATGGTGCACTAAGTGCATATAGTTTTGATCGGGGCATCCTACATCCCTTTATTCTCTGGCCCATCCCCATGCTCCTTCCCCTTCCCCTCTCCTTAACACGCCATAACTTAAATGCCAGCTATTGTTGGCCCCCCTGACTTCTATTCATTTTATACATTCTTTAATATATAGAGATTAAAAATTATTTACAAGATAATCAAAAGCTCCAATTTCTTTAAAAAGATTACCAATTAAATACTAATAATACTGAAAACATCATAGTTACATTTCAATACAGAAATCTCTGTTCCTTGTCTGAGGTGGGGTGGCGGGTGGAATGTAGGAGGGTATCATACTTTAATTAACCATTACTTTGGAGGATGAGGGCTATTTGTCACAGAGACACAGCAACATCTGCTCCCGAAAAAAATGAGGAGGAAAATAAGAGAACAAAAGATTTTGCTTTGGGGAGTAAAGATTCTCTGGGGCAGCAGATATATTGAAACATAAAATTTCATAAGAGGAGCTGGCCACAGACTGTTCTATATGGTATAACATGAATTGGAGAATCAAAGGGAGAAGCAAACTCTTTTGAAATTGATTTGGAAAAATTCATGTATGAGACTATGAAAGAATATTCTTTTATAGAGAAGAGTAAGATAATTAATTTTACCAGGTATCATAACGTATTATAAAAAACAATAAAATATGCAAGAATTCACCAAATAATAAAAATTATGAAATAAGGACAAAACGAAGCACTGTTCAATAGCTGTTATTGAGATAATGGGTTAGAAATATGGAGAAAATTTAATTAATTCAAACCAAATACCAACCTCCAATTTATACCAATACAACTATACATGGATGCCATAAGGAAGAATAAAAATAAAACAGAAAAACTAGCAGGAAAAAAATCTCCAAAATACTATGGGAGAAAGATAACTTTCAAAGTATTGAAACAATGTACATGAAAGGTAAAAATGGTCAGATTTAACAAGACACGAAAGTCAATATACATACCAAAATTGAATAAAACCATATAAAAAAGAATTATGGCATTAGGAAAATATTTTCAAAGAGGAGTAATCCCTATATTTAGGACAAATTTATAGTTTATTCCAAGAAATAAATAGGAAAAGTACAATTCACACATGCAGTAAAAATAGTAAACAAGGCAATATAAGATGTTCAATTTTATTAATGTCAAAGTGAGCTGAAATCAAAATGAGCCACAGACACAGAATTAAGCCTACTAAATAAGAAGCAATAAACAGAATGTTATGCTTTCTTTGCCTTATGTTATTTTCTTTTTCTGTTTAAAAAAGTTATTTCAGGGCCTTTTACTTCTTCTAAGGGTATGTTAGATGTATGGGAGAATGAAATCTATTTTCTTATCTAATTTACTAGGAATGAATAGATTACTATGAACCTTGTATCAGGCATTTTTTTCCACTTTGTGTGACTTAGTCTTTTTTTCTAATACTATAGAAAAATTATTAGCTTTTCAAAATATTTCTGTGTATCTTTATTTTCTTTGGAGACTTAAATACGCTGTTAATGTCTTTAATTTTATGCTTTTGTAATATGTTTAAATGTGCCTAAAAAAAGCAAAACTAGCAGAAAATTGATATATTGCTAAAATAATAAATCAGCAAAAATTTAAAAAAATAGGCAATACATATGGGTGACAGACATAAAAAATATTAATACTTAAAAAAGAAAAAAAAATCTCAAACTCCTAGATACAGAGAACAGATTGGTGGTTGCCAGAAGTGAGGACTAGGAGGTAGGAGAAATGCCTGAAGGTGGTCAAAAGGTACAAACTTCCAGTTATAAAACAAATAAGTCATGGGAACATAATGTATAGCATGGAGGCTACAGTTAATAGTACTGAATTGTATATTTGAAAGTTGCTAAGTGAATAACTAAAATTTTTCATCACAAGAAAAAAATTTGTAACTACATGTGGTAATGGATGTTAACTAGACTTACTGTGGTGATCATTTTGCAGCATAAACAAATATTGAATCACTAGGTTGTACATCCAAAACTAATATAATGTTATTTGTCAATTATATCTCAATAAAAAAACTTTTACTCTAAGATCCAGTTAATGAGACTTTAGGCTAAAGGAATAATTGAAAGAAAAAGTTTCATGTACAAAGAATATAACAGGTAGTTAGAAATAAATGCGTAACAATGGAAGAATGTTAAATAAATTATGATATACCATATTCAGTAGAATTTAAATAAAAATAATTTGTTTAAAATTCATTGATGACTTGAATTAGAGACTACAAAGCATTGAAAATATTGATAAAGTAACAGTGTGTGATAAAAGTAGAACACAGAATTCCCACAGACTATGAGGTCACAAAGTCAAAAAAGGAAAATAGAAAATAAAAATGTATTATATATTTGTGGTAGAAATTAAAATTTTTTTCCTTAATTATGTTTTTATTTTACCCATAAATATTTAATTGAAAAAAGGAACAGATGGCATTCACTAGACATTGTATTTAGAAGAAATCATTAAGTGGTAAATCTAGGTCTTGCTGGGAAATATTTGTTTGGTGATGGGAAAGAATATTGTGTTAAAAAATTGGTATCTTTATAAAAAGTTCCTAAGTAATCATCTTTGTAGGCCTTCAAAAATAAGAGAGTCTTAGGTTTCTGGTATGCAACACTAAGATACAAATAACTGTGTACACATTTGTTTTAGAAAAGAATATAAGCAATGTTCAAAACACTTCTGCTTCATTACTAGTGACCATCTCTATAATCATATACATGCTTTTCATAGTATTAATGAATAATTGCTTATAGCTTTCTTTGAATTACTTTAATTTTCATGTATGTTTGTTCTAGCTTTCATTAAAATAACAAATTTCAATATCAGTGAGACATACTTTCTTTGAATATTTGAGCACAAAAGATTTTCTCAATGTTGAATAACTAAAATTTATTTCAAATATGAGTATGAAAATTATTTTATTTTAGGAAGAAACAATTTTTCAAAATTAATATGTAGAATCAATTTTAAACATTAAAAAAATTC
Source organism: Camelus ferus (assembly GCF_009834535.1). Classification (NCBI taxonomy): domain Eukaryota; kingdom Metazoa; phylum Chordata; class Mammalia; order Artiodactyla; family Camelidae; genus Camelus; species Camelus ferus. The sequence goes on from NC_045700.1 coordinate 57,040,472, forward strand.
CCTACTACAGGGATATTTATAAAAAGACTAAGACATGGTTTCTGCCTTCAAGACTACAAAGGATAATATAGATTGATCCATATGAAATTGTTACTTTTGTAGATAAAAAAATCTAAATATTGGCAATTCATATGACTCAATTTATAGAAAATCACCTAGCAGAGATCCTGACTAATATGCAGTACAATAAATATTTGTTGAATGTAACTGGCTAGAGCTGCACTGTCCAATATGGTAGCCATTAGCCATATGTGACCATCCACTTGAAATGTGGATAGTGTGACTGAAAAACTGAATTTAAAATTTTTTAAATTTAAATTTAAATGGAAAACTGATAATCTATAGTTATTGGAAAATTTTTAAGTATGTTTATAACAATTTGGGTATTATGTGAATCTATTTTTCAACTGAATTATTTTATGATGTTTAAATGTAGATCAAGCATTTCCAATGAAACCATAGTGTCTGAGTTGAGATGCACTGTAAGCATAAAATACACAATGGATTTTAAACACCATGAAAAGACATTAAAATATCTCATAATTTTTATATTGATTACATGCTGACATGATAATATTTTGATGTAGTGGGTTAAATTAAAATATATTATTAAAACTAATCTTCTTGTTTCTTTTTACTTTTTATAATATGATTACTAGAAAATTACATACGTGATTCACATTGTATTTCTTTTGGCAGCCCCATTATAGAAGCTTGTGAAAATGATACAGAAAAGAGTGTAGAGAATAACTAAGACTTTGGAGAGGATGTGAACATTTAACTTTAGGTGCATAAAATGGAGAAATAGAGAAGAAAACTATATTATGAAATCATACAACCTAATGATTGTGTATGAAGGGATTGAGAGAGGGTGAAGTAGAGAGCAATGACATTTCAGAAAGAACCTTTTGTCTACAATGTGAAGGAGGAAGGAATAAAGTGTAGGTGCTAGAAACAAGGAGGCTGCAAAGAATAGTACTAAGGACCAATGAAGGTTGAACAAAGGTGAGAATGAGGATGGAGAGGTCAGATCACTGTTGAGAACTAGGTAGGATGTAACATAAACAGGATTTGTTTGTGAGAGAAGAGGTTGGAAGGATTTGTTTTGTGAGAGAAGAGGCTGGAAGAGATAAAAAGCATGGTGAATGCCGTGGTTTCTAGCTTTAGAGATCAGAGAAAAAGGAAAGCCAATAGTTGAGGTAGGGAATACTACTCATATGAGAAGAATTTAATATTTAAAATGCCTATGGGAACTCCAAAATTGTGCTGCCCAGAAGGCAGCTGGAAACACTGATCTGCTGATAAGATGTGGAGATCACTGGTATAGAGGTAATAGCTGGAGACAGAAACTATGAGACATGTCTAAGAAAATGTGTAGAGTGAGAGAAGAGCATAAAAGAAAAATCACTGTGAAACACTAATATTACTTTGTCATCTAGTAGAACTTTTAGATGTCTACTGTAATTGTACTTTTATAATAGTTGGGGGGAAAAGAACTTGCCTAAATAGAACAAATGCCCTGAATTGAAAAAAAATTGAAAACTGATTATCACGTCAATTATTTATGAATATTATAAACATTTATTAATAAATTTTAAAATGCTGCTGCAGTTCTTAGGTGGGTCTAATGTAGGTTAACTCTTTGCAGGAAACATTTCCACAGTGATAGCATCTTTATTCTAAAATGTACAAATCTAAATAACATGTAATACAATTATTTTTCTTTCTCTTTTATTTTTGAGGACTCTAGAATTTAAATTTAAAATTTAAAATGATAAAAAATTTCATATGCCTGCATTTAAATTCAACTTAGTTACAATATAAAAACTGTTTTACTCTAAAAATACATTTTTTGTATTAAAAACTTGTCAGTGAACATTTTTAAATGAAATTATGTATCACATCAACCATCTATTCCCAGGATCAGAAAAGTTAAATTGTTATTTTTCTCATAATTTAAATAAATTTGTGTACAGAAACTACTGTGAATCTTTGCTTAGAACACATGAGGGAAATTTCTTCTATGAATAACTAGCCATTATTTCACCCCATTTTTTATTGTGCCTTTTAATTTAAAGTGGCATATAAAGTCACATTTTTTTGTAAAATAGAAAGAAAAATGTTCCAACTGTCTTATGTTTAACAAACTAGGCTACAGATAGTTGTCAGATTTTCTAGAAAAGTAACTGTCTAAATTTAGAATATGTCTAAATAAAAAATTTTTAAATGTGTTAACTTCAAATTAGTAAACACACACACAAACACAACTTACATTCATGATTCCTTGGAAGCTTGAATTTTTTCAACAAGACCCTAATATTCAAAAGTAGGAAATCAAAATAAAACATTTATTTCTGACATAACCTCAATGGTATTATTTCACTTTAATATAGAATAGGAATGGCATTATTGAATTTACATTGCTGGAAGTGTTAGGGTTAAACTTAAAATTCTCATTAGTTTTCTGTTACAAGAATAGTTAAATTTATGTTTTAAAATAAGCTTACGTGAAAAAAATATGATATATGGAAACAAAAGACTTTATATTAAAGAGATTTCCAGAATGAGTCCACGTATTTTTTTATGACATGGAGTTGTTCACAGAGAGAGGTTAGTGAGGGAATCTAAGTATTCACAGTACTCCTTATAAATGTCCCTGGAAGTTTCCTACTACTGGAAATGAAGGAATTTACTACTTTAATGTATGATAGAAAAATATTTTCAATTATCACCAATTAAAATGGAGTATGACTTTTTTAAAAAGTGGGAAATATATATTAAATTCTTACTTAAATATATTAAGTATACTTTAGTGTATTAAATACTTGGATTATATTTCCATTTAGTTTATGGTAAATATACTGTAAAAAGTAAACTACATTACATAAAAATCAGAACAGAATGCCCTTACCCTGAGGAAGCTGGTATAAAGTAAAAATGGAAAAAATCTATTTTAAGTATAGTAATAATACCAAATTACAAGTTTTGAAAGGACTATTTTTATATTTTTATAATAACTAGAGCAGATAACATGTCAGTAGATGCTCAATAAAAACGGTTCAAAACAAAACAACAAAAAACTTAGTAAATGAAAGTATTAAAAATAACAGATATATACTGTTTTTTAACCTGTAAAGAAAAGCATTAGGAATATAAAACACCCATTTGTTTCTTAATTTCTTCTTTGAATTTTTTCCCCTTCAAATATGAATTATAAATATGCTACAATAATATAATTAGTGATTTGTTGATGTAAGTATAGTAGGTAAACAAAATTAATTGAGTTGGGGTTAAATTAAATGGGAAGATTTTTGTTTGTTTTTCATTTCTGGGATCTCCTATAAACAGGCTTCTGATTCTAGAGGAAAAAATTCAGATTTGACAGATACAATCTTCAGTGGAGTCCTACTTCTATTTTGAAAGATTCACAGTCAAATGCTTACAGAAAAGGAAAATAATGAAATTTTAAAAAATCGTAATGAACCATGTAATTATCATCAGTGATGAAATCATTGGATCATTGAATCAGGGAGTTTTTTCCCCTGTTTTATAGTTAGATTTCATATTTGTATGTAATGAAAAACTAAACATTGATTTTTTTTCTTATTAAAAACAACATTCCAAACATGCAAAGGTGGTAGTATGTTTCTTGACTTAAACCTCACTTAATTTCTGGAATAAAATAAAACACCCAAAGCTATATTGATAAAATATGACCATTTCCCTTTATATTTTCCCAACACCAAATTTCTTTAATCTTTTAGTACTCAAACCATGAAAAAGGCAAAACATATAATACACCAAGATGTTCCTTTGTGGAAGATTTTCATTACGAAGTCACTTACCAGCATATATGCTTACAAAGTTCCCCTCCTTTCAGAAATGTGGAACAGTTACAAACATGAGGATTTCCTAGAGAAACCTTTAAAAAAAAATACTTAAAAGAAACTCTAGTTAATTTTTAGTTATAGAGTAAAATTAAGTTAATGGAAAATTATATTAAAAGAGATTTCAAGAGGTAATTTAGTTTAGGTGACTGCAAAAGGTTGAACATAGTCCATTGGGATATCTTAATTCTTGACACCAGTCTAATTTTTCACTTCCATATTCTTTGCCTTGCTCAGCAAATTGCATTGTCAGCTAAGACTGTTCTTAAGTGACCTACATTTAGGCACGTGAAAAGAAATCTAATTTTAAAGTTTTAAAAAAATGTATAAATTTCTTAAAGAAGATTCTACTTTGCAGCAAGGCTAAAGACTTTTTGTAAAGAAGCTCATCTGAGGCTTGACTTGTGCAATTGAATTGGTGGGTTTAATTTTATTCAAGACTAATTTTATTCACCAAGTCTGTATTAGCTTAAACTATTTATTAAATGCCGTTAAGTGTTGTAAACAACAAAATGAAAAAAGGATGTCTTAAATAAGCACAGATTAGTCATTTGTATTTAGTACTTAAAATGCATAACATTAAATTGAAAATTTCCAAGTCAACTCCCCAGAATTAGAGCAGTGGCTGACTTATGAGTGGTGAGAGTAAGATAAGCGAATATGAAATACCTGTGGTCTTTCAGCAAAATTAAAAAACTTTTTATTTATTAAGACCTTTCCAAGACATCGCCATTTAGGCCATAGTTTTAAAAAGTCTTCTTAGAGCTTCAAAGGGACTAAAAAGTGAAGACAACCTGATTTTATTTATTTAGCAATCTGTAAACATACTGTAGGATTTTCATTTCGTTTGAGTTACAGGGCTAGTGACTGCTAACGGATCTGAGAACGCATGTCAATGCAAATCATATATTCATATAAAACGCCTCACTTTTTCAAGCCCAAAGATAAAGGGAGATCATCTTAGAAGAGCTGGATGCGATTTGGAGTCCTAACATCCAATAATGTAACTTTTCTAACAAATACTATTTCCCTTTGCAATTTGCACATCTTCAGAGTCTGGGACACTCGCAGGTAGAGTTCGGCAGCGAGTGGCTACATACAGGGTGGACCTGGGGGGGACCGGGCAGGTCGGCCCAGCGGAGAGCTGACGCGAGTTGGGGGCGGTAGTTACTCGGAAATCCTTGTTTTCCGGCTCCTCCTCCCTCAGCAGGAAGGCGGTGGGGCCCATCTCTCCTAGGAGGTAGATGCTGCTGCTCAGCGCCTCGTCTTGTCGCCTGCTGAGGCGGTCGCTCAAGTGTCTTCTTCTTTCTGAGGCCTTATTGCCTCCACGGAGCATCTTCCCTGGGTGCCGGTGAAGGCGGCCCCTCAGCGAAGCTCTCGGAGTCGCTCGCTTGTCTCCATGACAACCGCGTGCCTGCCGGTTGCCTTGGTGACAGTGGTTGAGATCCGCAATGTCCCGGCGTGCCTTGCGCCGAGGTGTCGCTTCCACAGCTCATACCGGCTTCCACTCCTAACAGAAGCGACGCTCCTAACTGAGCAGTGTTTCTAATACTCAACTGGGTGATTTAAAACCTGGCGGCTGAAAAGACCGCTGTCAAATCTCTCGCGTTCCTTCTGCTGGTTCTTCGCAGGCAGGGCTCGTGAATTCTGTGTTAGGACAGTCGCACAGCAGGGTTACACTTTGGGCTCTGGATGCTAAAGTTATCCTGTGATGATTCATCATTTTTATGAGAAAGCCCAGAATGACTGTTGACATTCAATAATATTCCACAAACATTCCTGGATTGCTCTTTATATGCATATTCTGAATGAGTCTCTGGGAGAAGATCAAAGATATAGAAGATAGGAGTCGTGTGTGTGTGTGTGTGTGTGTGTGTGTGTGTGTGTGTGTGTGTGTGTGTGTGTGTGTGTGGTGGGGATGGTCTTTAAATGAGGGGAGTGCCTCTAAATTGCTTGTTTGGGGAGGATGGGTGTTGAATCCCTATTTAAGGAATAAGATTTTTAAGGTATGCAGTGTTGACTCAATACTTCGAATTGTCTATGAGCTTTGTTACTACGTTCTGGGGGAGAGCTGTAATAAAGTATGAGTCAAGTAAAGAAGCTATATTACTGGAATCTCTTTTTAAAAAAAAAAAACTGAAATCAGGAAATAACCATTCGGTGGCCCAGTAACATAAAGATAGGGGATATTTGTCCCATTTTATCATGGGAGTAAGTCACAACTGGATTACATCGAGACCAGGAAGGAGAAATGGCCAAGAACCACCATATGAAAGATGATGAGAAATGGCAGCTTTCACATGTGAGACATCTGGATAAACAGCATCCAAGATTAACTTAACTAAATTTTATCTCTATTCTCCTTTTCTGACCATTAACAATTTACATACATACCACCATACTCCCAACACTACATCATTTTAATGGTGGTAGATGTAAAACATTATACATTAAGAAAAAACCTAGTATTGAAATCAAAAAAGCTTATCAATTGAATTCACTTGTTTTATTTATTAATATTTAAAAACAAAATAAATGACAATCTACACATTCTATATAACAAGATGAGTAAGGTTTCAGAGGGAAGGCAATTTATTCAATCACCATTCTCTCCTCTCTCTTTCTCTCTCCATATACATACATATATATCTTCATATATTGTATATCTCCATATATATTACATATATATTATGTATATATAGTTATTTAAGAATTATCTTGAAGAGAATAAAAAAATAGCAAATAACTATTAAAAACTACTGTTTTACTTATTATAATTAGATAATACTTGCTACATGTGTAAGTGATAATAAGCACCATTTTAAAAAGGTCACATCTTTAAGACACAATTGTCATGTCAACTGAATATAAGTTCATGAATACTGTTTTGGGGGATGACAAAAGTTATAGTATTCATACTTTCATAGAAATTAAAAAGAGAAAGCACAGATTGCTAGACAGAACTTTAGTCTAACTGTAAGACATTTGTTTTTGTTTCTGTCAGTTAAGACTTTAAAAACATTTATATAGCCAGGTGACTATCCCATACGTTTGCTTCATCCCTTAAGAGTGTGTGACAGGGGTAATATTTTGCAAATATTAAATCAGGGAATTAAATTTCTCCCTTAAATTCACAGTGTTCCCCTCTAAGTTACATTCTGAAGTATATTGCCCCAGGGAAGAGGGAAGTGGTTAGTACTAGAAAGTCACTGATAAGCTTTGCATTTCATGAATTAAGTTTTAGCCCTTTTAGCGGTACAATTTGGTCATGAAAGACAGGAATTTAAAAAATTATTATAGCTCCAGATTAAGATATAAAAAACTGGGCATAGAGTATTAGACCTTGGAATTGTATGTGAGGGAATGCCCCATGGGGATGAGAAGAGTAACAGAAATCAGTGGAAAAAGTCAGCTGCTCATCTCAACGTGAGAGTGCATGCGTGCGTGCGTGCGTGCATGCGTGTGTGTGTGTGTGTGTGTGTGTGTGTGTGTGTTGGGGTAAGGGTGGGAGTAGGAGGAGGGATGGATTGAAAAAACGAGCTTAGTTTGGAAAGATTGAGAACATCTCTGTGTGTGTGTGTGTGTGTGTGTAGTGTGCTTGTGCTTAGTTCTGGAAGTGTTAGGGAGGTGCAGGCTGCTAGGAAATGTCAGCTTCTGGCTTAGTGCCCTCACACGTGACAAGCAACATTCAGAGGTGCTAGTGGAAGACAGGTAAATGGACTGGATGTAACGCCCTGCTTCTCAACGGGTAAAGATATACAATGAATATATGAATTTGTATTTACCTCTAGAGAATAGGCACAAAAGAAAGGCAAAATACGAGTGGATACAAAAAGGATGCAGAACTCAGTGGCTTAAAACTGGAAGCAAATAGAACCAAAGACTCCACTAGGAGATACCACCATGATACTGATCATTAAAAAAAAAAAGTCAGATAGGTCCAGTCACAAGTCAGTGTCAGCAACAGTTAGTTAACAGTGGACACACATCAGAAGTGACCAGCAAGAATCCAGGGGACCTTGTATGATTTCAAAGTCCTCATCTTTGTCATCAGACACAAGGTTATGTAAGCCTCACTTTCCTCATACACTCATACACATTGTGAAGAGGAATAGGGGATGGGTAGAAATCTGAAATGCTAAGCTTTTTATCCTTTATTGTGACCAAGGTAGCCTTAATATTCCTCTCATCTTGACTAAACTTCAGACAAACTTCTTCCTGACTTTAGGTTTCTGACTTCCCTTTTCTTAAAGCACTTACTTTAGAAAGCTTTCAATTGTAAATTCTTTCTCTGCCCCTTTGAGATGTAGATCTTCTTCCAGACTTTTGCCAGTTTTACAATCCAGTAATGTCTTTCTCAGGAACCCGTGAGCCATCCCTTTGAAATAAAATCTAGAAAAGTATTGCCCCTCCCATTTTTTTTTTTTTTTTTAAGTGTAGAGCCTCGCTTCCATAATTACCAAATAGTAAACACAAATGGCCTAATCACATTGACTGATCTTAACCCTTAATGTCCTCCAGTAGTTTTCCACTAGCTCATTTCAGGTTTCAAAACTCCTTTCTTTTGTTTCAGTATAACTGAGGTCAGTCTTTATCCCCTGCTGTAAGGTCTTGAATAGACTTCCTTGACTGCTTAACTCTGCCAGTGCAATTGTTCTTTGGTAATAGATAACATTTATCTAGAAGATTTTATTAAATCACACTAGTTTACTAAGTTCTGCCTTCTCCCTTCTCCCCCTCGCCATGATTAAAGGGAGTAGTGGCTAGCAAAGGTGATTGGATCATTTATAGAGAAAACATACTTCAATATTTTGCTCACCTAAGCCTAATAAAATAAATTTGCAACCAACTATGAATGTGATTGATACTTTTAGTTTAAGATGCAAGACTGAGTAGTTAGTTCCTTTTCCATCTGAAGAACCTATGAAAATAATAATAAAAAGTTTCAACTTCTGATATGAAAGAGAACTACAGACGGCTGAGATAGGCAGAATTCTAAGATTCTCTCCAATGACCTTTGCCCTTGAATAATTCCCTCCCCTATGAATATGTCATATTACATGGCAAAAGAGATTTTGCAGATGTAATTAAGTTTACTAATTAGTTGACTGAGTTAATAAAAAGGAGATAATTTGGGTCATCCTAATCTGATCACACAAATCCTTTAAAAGCAGAGCATTTTCTTTGTCTTGTGGCAGAAGGAGAGGCCTGATTTGAAACCTGATTTTCCCAGTTGGCCTTGCAGTGGAGGGGGTGATGTGATAAAGAATATAGGGGGCCTCTGGAAGAAGAGAGAAGCCTCTGACTGACAGCCAGAAGGGAAATGGGGACCTTAGACCTTAGCAACAAGAAACTAAATTTTGCAAGCAACCTGAATGAGGTTGAAATCAGATTCTTCCCCAGAGCTTCCCAATAAGACTACAGTCTAGCTGACACCTTGATTTTGGTCTTTTAAAAGCCTGAGCAGAGAAACTAGTCAGGCCTGCCTGGACTATAGACCTGTAAACTAATAAATGGGTGTTGTTTTAAGCCACTAAGTTTATGGTAATTTTTCACACCACAATAGAGAATGAATTGGCAAATTTCAACAAACTACCAGAACATATATGGATAGAAAGTGCTAACTGATGAAAGGGTGGGTATGTGAAGGTATGAACATGGTACAGTTTATTCCTTGTTATCTGCCAGCATTGGGCTAGACAACAGAATCACTCTGGATGATTCTAAATATAAAGGAATTTATTATAGCATATAAGTTAGCTTACAGGATATTTAGAAAGGCCACAGAATCAAACTTTGATTCCACACTATAGGAAAAACTGTCCACTCCATGAGATTTTTCCAGTAGAAATCCCTCCTAGGCCCTCTAGAAGCTAGGGATTAGATATCAGTACCCCCACTATTATTGCTACAGAAGAAACAAAGGACTTTATAACTGTGGTTGCTAGTTGGCTGTGTGGTCTCAAAAGTTTCACTTATGCCTTTCTAGTCTTGCAGAAGCTAGTCATGTGCTTACAATCTAGAGGGCAAAGGGGAAAAAAAATCTTGGAAATATGGAAAGAGGGTATTAACAAATTGGAGAGCTACCAAAATGGGTAAAAGGGGAGAAGTTAAAATGGTTTGCCCAGTCAAAAGGAACAATCAAAGAACAAGAAAGAGCTTTGAAATTTTAAAAGTGATTGTCAAATAAAAATAGTCAATAGAAGTTCTGAAAGATGAAGTTGTTGATCCAGAATGTAGAGCAGAAAGGAAGCAAGATGATAAATAATAAAAAGAAACAAAGAAAGAGGATTAATCTAAGATGCACAAATTCAGACTATTAAGATTTCCAAAGGGCAGAATGAAGGTGAGGAAATTATCAAAGACATAATAAATGATATTTCATGAAACAAAGGGGAGAACTTACCTTCAAGTGGAAAGAACTTACCAAGTGCTGAGTAGGATGACTGAATAATAAGGCATAGCATACCTAGATATGTGGTTAGTAAACCTCAGAACACCTAAGAGAATGAGAAAAACCTGTTTACACAATGGGAGAAATGGTACAAAGAAGCCAAAATGGGATAAACATCAAGTTTTTCATTTACATCAGAGGATGCTAAAAGACTGGGAGGAGTTCTGAGGGAAAATGACACCAACACTAGAACTTTATATCTACCTAAGTTATCAAACAAATATAAGGATATGAAGGATTCAGAAAGCTTATCTCTCATGCATGATTAATGAATAAGACACTAGAGGATATATCCCAGATAAACCAGGGTTGTTTAAATTTGTGCTTATGTATCATTAGTTTTGCTGTTTAATTTTATGTTCAAATGGTTCTATTAATCAACAGCTGTCCTTTTTTATCCCAGATCATTGTATGATTCCCCAATTACTTGGTACAATAAACCTTCTTGCTTGAATTAGCTTGAATGAGTCTCTGCTTTTTCATGACCAAATGAGGTAATTTTTTTGTAACTAAAATGAGGCTCTTCATTAACTTAATGGCTGTGGAGATACAGAAGAAAGAATAGGCCTCAGGCATTGAATCAAAATGCCTGAGACCAATGAGATACGGGTGATAGGAAGAGGAAAGTGTCAAAGATGAGCCTCAAATCCTTGGGATAGGCAACACAGAGAAAGAATAGAACTGGATAGAAAGATGCTGAGTCCAGATTTAAACATGCCAAGTAAGGTTTAAACATGTTAAGATTGTAGTGCCTGTGGGACTTTCAATGAAGATGCATATTAAAAAGTTAGATACATCAGTTTGGACTCATCTTAATGCAATATTCATTTTTTTCTTCCTCAAAAATAAGACTTGATTATCATGAAACTTCTTTACATTGAATTATTTATAACTAAGGATTTTGACAATGATTTGATTGGAAAACTGACATAGTAAGAGTTCATCAAATTAATCTAATGACATACTATTAATAATTTAGCTTTCATTCTTCTACAATAATTGCATTATTACTATTTTGGCCTTCTGTACTTTGAGCACTGAGCTACAACTTATAAAACTTGAATATTTTATTCATTTGATAGCATATTTCTTACCATAAGTCAATAAAGTATGATCTTTTTTTATGCAAGAGTCCTTTGTGGATTGTTTTGTTAATGTGAGCTAGTTTCCAAAGGACTGAGCAATTCTGAGCCACCAATAAAATCATGTTTCTGGAGTCACAAACTTGAGGAATTAGTAATGAACTTATGATGTTTTCAAGGTTATGTAGGTGTGGACGTGGACAGCTGGACTCTATAGATAACACCTTCAGTTCTGTTCCATTGAAACAATTATAAACTGATACCTGTAGTATATTTTGTCTTTCCTTCTCAGTGCCCCAAGTGGCAGGAAAAAAAAAATCTATTAGCTGAATAGAATACAAGGTTCCTGCTTGGTAAATTAAACATATAAATCTAATTAAGCTACCTTCCAATATGCCACTGGAGCTCTAGTAAAGGAATGTTTTAAAAGGAATGAACCCACAAGTACATAAAGATGAGAGCAGATGCAATAGCAACATAATTTTGGAAAATGGAATGACCTACAAGCGCATCACAGGCGTCACAGCAAACGTGATCGCTGTATGCTGAACTTGTGTTGCAGAAGGTGAGAACCAGTCTAGTTTACCCTGAAGAATTCCAAAAAAGCCCAAAGATTTATGGGACCAACTATCTCTGACAGTTGGAAGGTGCAGTGGGATGATATTCTAAAATAAGAAAAATTGATTGAAAGCTGCTTCGGAAGGAGTTATATCCCCAGTTCCCTTTCCTCAGTCTGAACATTTAGATAACTACCTCCACCCAGGTAAATCAGCAGATTTATTCTCTGGAGGAGGTAAAACAGAAGGGCTGTACATCGAGGGACCCCAAGCATAATCAAAGGTGGTGGTGTCATACTGAAAACAGGTATTAAGGAAGCATATGTGTATTAGAGGCTGAATTCCATCCCCTTACTCTATCCACAACTAGAACACTGGTGGTCAGACATTTACTTTCCAAGAAGAAGGAAGGAAAAATCTTTTCTAGGAAATCTTCCCCAAGATGAAAGACCTAAACACTGACCACAGGGGCTTCCCAATGACAATGACATGGCCCGGCCAGATCACGTGCAGGGATGATTACAGTCAGCAAGCACCACCTGCACACTCAGAGCTTCAAACTGAGGTTTTCCACCATCCATTCTTAAATATGAGCTGGTAACTAAGGATTAGAAACCTAAGGGAGATCTTTAATATAAAAGATAGAGATCAAATAGCTAAAAGCAAAAAACAAACAAGAAAACAAACAAACAAACAAAAAAACTTGGAGGAAGAAACAGAGACTCAGCAGGGAGAAGAAAACATGAAAAGTTTTGCATAATCTTTTCAGAGAGATAAACCAATTGAAACCATAAAAAAGAACAGAATACTATCATTAAGAAAATTTAAGAGAACAACAAAAAGAACTTTCAGCAATTTACAATATGACACAAGAAAGCTCAAGAGGATTCTAAGAACTGACATAACAAAACAGCAACAAAACCCCAACTTAACCACCACCACCAAATACAAAAAACAAAGCGATAGAGTTTAAGTGAGAAAATAACATTGTAAGACAGTACAAGACAGTACTAACTTCTATCAATAGAAGTTCCAGAAAAAGACCAAAGAAAAGAAAGAAGGGAAAAAAAAACATTAAAGAAATGCTGGAAGTTCAAAAAAATTGCTGGTACTGAAAAGCATGAGTTAATCCATTGAAAAGGGCTTATAAAGTGTAAAAGCACATCTGCTGAGGTGGGCGTATAGGTTGGGCACTGAACCATCGCAAAGGGGCACCCTATATACATAAGTGGAGTTGTGCAATGACCACCTGTGTGCTGTAGGTGGTGGCCCTAATGCCTAGTACCAAGGCCCATGAATGTAAAATTTAATAATCATGGGGGAAGAGAGAAGATTTTACACTGTGTGTGTGTGTGTGTGTGTGTGTGTGTGTGTATGAGGGAGGGAGCGAAAAAGAGAGAGAGAGAGCACCTGACTAAAGCATCTGGAATCAGAATTTTACTTCTCATCATCAACCCTGAAACTGTAAGACATGACCTTCAAAATTCTAAACAAAAGTGATTTCAAACCCAGAGATCTATACCGAGCCAAACTTAGTATTATGCAGATAGGATAAAAACATTTTCAGACATGCAAGGCTTTAAAATATTTACCTCCATCATTTTTCCCCCTCCTCAGGAAGCTACTGGAGCATGTGCTCCACCAGAGGTAAAAGAATAAAGAGAAAGAGGTAAATTAATAAAGAGAATAAAGAGAAAGAGGGCTACTGGACACAGGAAATCTAACAGAAGAGAAGAGTTGAGGGAATCTCCAGGGTAATAACTGTGCACAAGGAGTAGAAGAAAAGCAGTCCAGGCCAGAGCAGTTAAGAAAACTCCAGGGGATTTTTTCAAGAAGATAAAATTGATAGAATATGTGCTGTGTCTGAAAGTTTTGAGGGGATTTTTTTGGGTATGACTTTCAGAGTTTGTGGTTAAATCAGTGATGGGATTTAAAATTAAGGAATAAATTACATCAGACCTCTTATATGCCACCTTAGGTTGTCTTGGTCACAATTCTTTTGGTGGCTTTTAGGTAACTTTCTTTATGCAGGTCCACCCCAACAGCACCTCATCTTTGGTCTTGGATTCCTTAGGCTGACCTGATACTGTGAGGTCTGAGATGTCCTTCAGATGACAAGCTGTCCTGCATGCCTAGTTCTGAGGAGTGTGCCCAGGAAGCAAGACTTTCAACACTAAACCATGTAAAACCATGGGCAAGCCAGGACAACTAGGGCTTGGAAAAGCTGGAAATTTAACATCCCTGGGGAGACGAATGGGAGACAGGAACTGGTGGATAAGTTGCTTCCCTGCCCCTGCTCCATACTCTCCTGAAATATAGACTCTGAAGATAGTCCTGCAAGATGGGGCAATCAGCTGTGCTTGATACCAAGCAGAGATCAGTTTTAGTTAATTCACTCCCTCATATTTTCTTTTATTATTTTCCTGCCCCTCTCTCCTTTCCTACATTCCTGTACTCTTGGGTTTTCACTCCCTGGTGAAATACTGGTATACAAGTTTTACCTTAAGCTTGGTTTTCTACGGAACCAGGCTTAGACACAAATCAACAAACGCTTCTTCAGCAAATATCAGTTCTAGGAGTAAAAACATTGTCCAGAAATGCAAAACATATTTGTAGTTTACCATATGGCTTTACTTTGATTTAGCATTTACATATTCATGGTATTTTTAACATATTGAAGAGTGACCTAAATAAAAGTATGCTTGAACTCTTATGAGAATGAGAGGATGGGGAGGATGAATGTTTTTGGTAGAGTAGGGGTGAGAAAAAGTTAAACCCTTAACTCCCATAGTGGGAAGCAAGTGGAAAAAATTAAAAAGTCATTTGAAAATATAGACATGAAAATAAAAAGAATCAACTAGTAAAATAATTTAAAGTATTTGCCTCTGGGGAAGGAGAAATGGGGTGTAGAGGGGGCAGGGGATAATTTTTGTCTTAATAAACATTGATCCTTTACAAATACATTCATTTAAACTATTTGATTAAAATAAAAAATAAAGAAAACTCTATTGCTACTTTTAAATACATAAAATTTTCATAGGATTTGGTGAGGTATTATTATTCAAGATCCAACAGCATCTGTTTTCAATTGCTTTCAAGTAATTTCTTACTAAATTGTCCCCAAGGCCACATTGTCTTCTGGCATGTATTTATGTGTGTACTGTGTGAGTGTGTGTGTATGAGTGTGTGTGTATTATTTACTTCATAGGTTAAAGTGTGAAAAGTTTAAACAGATTTTTTGACAGCACTGGAATCCTGTCTTTATTCCACCAGGTGTCAGCATAGCACCATGAATCTGAATGTTGCTGGGTGAACAATTATTAAACCGTTGCTTGTTCGTAAACATGTTTTTATTTATCTTTCCAAGAATGATGATGTGAAATGGAGATTTAAATAGTGTAATCAGGCTGTGTATTATAATAAAAATTATCTACCCAAATGTTCATTTTAATTTTCCCTATTCAATTTAATATCAGCTGCTTTGGGGGGTAAGCTACATTAAGGCAATAGAACAATCACACACAGGAATGACAGTAGTGAGTTTATTTCCTGAATCTGTGTCTTGGGTTTTCAATCAGTGGCTTTTTTCTTCAGTAGGTGATGAAAGACACCTGGCGGACAGAGAAATCAGAAGTATAGCATTTCCCCCTTCTGTTACCTAGTTTATAAATATGCTTTTAAGGATACGAGCAATAATTGACTAGCTTAGTCTCATGCTGACTGATAAACTTTCTTGTTAAGAGGACATGTTGTGTAATTCATAAGTTAGATATTTTCAACTTATTTTTTTTCCGTCTTACTACCCAATGTAACATCATTGGCTTTGGCTTTCTGTTGACTTGACCATGACTCATCCGAACATCAGCTTCATCTTACATAAAATAGTAAAGATGGGCCTTAGGTCATATTTTCAAAGGCCAGAAATAGCTTTATATTTGTGAAAGTTACTTCATGTTGAGCTCTGTTTTCCTTAGTACGCAACAAGTTTGTCATTTTGCTTAATACAACTGTTACCACATTTTAAAGGAAAAAAATGACAAGCTGAAGTATTTTTCAAATAACAGTAAATAAAAATTCATTAAAGCACACCATCTTGGGCACTTGTTTTTAATATGGTCAACACTGTAATAAGTTTTCAGCCACAGAGAGTAGGGAGATCCTGTGGCAATGTATTATGATTTTAATAAAGTACTATAAATCTCATTAATTAGTTAATTTGGGTTATAATCTTATAATTTTTCTTTGAAAAATTTCCTCAAAATTCACAGGAAATTCCACTCCTTCATGCTACTTTTTTTTGTAGTCAAGGTCTTATTTTCAGTGTTAATTTATTCACAGTATTAATCAACTATTTAATAAAAAGCCAATATCAAACTATGAATTATAAAAATTTTAGGAATAATTAAATTATTCCATACTACAGGGAAAGAGTATAGAGAACTATTAGGTAAAGTGATATCTCTAAAGGCTTTCTTTTTTGGTAAAACAATCTTTTAAAAATTTAAACTGAGGAAATTTTGTATGATACAACTCTAAGACGGAGAGTGGGGAGGGTATATACACACACATACAAATGTGTATAGATATATATACACACACACACACATCTAAAAAATACAAGCAACTTGTCTATCTTTATCTTCTGTCCATTATGATTAGAAGAGTACCTAGACCATAATAAGTGTGCAATGAATATTTGTTAAAAGGATAAATTAATAGGCATGAATAGAGAAGATACATGTTTAAGAGATCTGACCAATAAAACTTGGTCATATTAGGAAGCAGAAGGTGAGAATTTGAGAAAGACTCTTGGGATCTTTTAATTCAGATGGCTTCTTAGTGGCATTCATTAAAATTTGAGAATCCAGGAAGAGGCACGAGTTTGGCAGGAAAGACGATGAGTTCAGATTTGGCATTTGGAGGCAGTGTGGCAGACAAAGTGAAGCTGTCTGACAGGCATTGCCTATAAAGCCCTTGCATTAGATGGTATTGTTTGAACTGGAGATACAGATGTTATCATGATGAAGAGTCAGAGAAATGGACTAGATTATCAAGGCAGAGCTGTCTGTGAGGCGATAAAAAGGCCAATAACAGAAAACTTGTAGAAGAACAACATGTTAGGTTTGACAGTGTAAGAGGGTCTTGGAAAGCAGGCAGAAAAGGAAGGAATAAAGTGGGAGGCATGGAGAGTAGTGAATTTCAAGAAAAACAGAGTGAGTGGTCACCAGGGTCAAATTCTGTACAGAAGTCCAGGCATTCGAGCAATAAAAGAAGTTCATGAATTTGCAGATTAGGAAATTGTCAGTGACCTTGAGCTGGTTCAGTGGAGTTATGGGAGGAATATGCGGAAAGTGAGAAAGTGGAGACAGTAAATATATACTGTCGATTATATTTTAATGGACTATGGATATTCAAAGAAAGGGAGAAAGGGAACATGGTTCTCAATGTTGCTAAAGACAGTTGATCCAAGGTTGGGATTTTATGGGGCAGTGGACCAGGATTCTTCAAACTGAGATATGTACAATTCTTGAAGTCCACAAAGACTTTACAAAGCACATGTGCTTAGAATAATTTTAAGGGATTCAATGTCCTGATCTTCAACTCCCATATTCACTCTTTCCTAATATTAATCAGACTGAGAACGTCAGTAAAAACATCAAGCTTTGTCTTCTTTCCCCACTTTCTTCTGCAACCACACTTCTTTCACTTTAGAAAACAAAATTGTATCTCAGATCCAACCTGACGTTCATCACCCCAGGGTGTGAAAATCATCGGGACATCGAACAAAAGGAAAATTTGTATTGATGGTAAGGAAGTGAATGTTTCTAATGGCTCAGAAACCAATTCTTTTTAAAGTCCAGGCATTTCTAATTCTTTGCTTTCAAAACAATTGAAGGAGCTAATAGATCATTAAAATACACTTTTTGATGATAAATCACTGTGATATTTGGCATATAACTTGAAAGGAGCTTAATAGGTGAATTATACTGCTAATACTGAAAACTTTCATTCCCATCTGTCTCATTGCACATTGTTATGTAAAAAATTTTGCTCAGTATTTATAAAAACAACAAAAGAGGAATTAAATCCAGCTTGACTCTGCCTTCTATGTAAGTGATATTTATTCATTATTACATAAACTAATTAAAAAACAAAACACAATGATGAAAAAGGACTCTAGAGGGTGCAAAGGAAAGTACTGGGAAAGAGAAGAGCATTGGCAGTTAGGGTTGAAGAAGCGTTGAGTGGTACAGGAATGAGGGCAGGAAGAAAAGGTCAGTAAGGGCTTGAATTTTGAACCGGGCTGGATACTGGATAACAGCCTTATACTGTAATCAGTGCCTCCAGGTTTGAAGAGCTTGACTGTTTTCTTTAATGCTTACAACCCTGCCTAGCATAAGGTGCTCAAATATTTTCTGTTGAACGAACTGGCAGTGACTCGATCTACCCAAAGCACCTGAGTCTTAGCTTAGTGAAACTAACTTGAATTGCCAATTTGTAATAAAGCCTATTTGAACTTACGTATTATTCATTCACTTCATATAGAATGGAACTAACTAGGTTCCAATTATATGCTTATGCTTATATAATTGTTTGAAATTTCTCTTGCAAATAAATCTTACATTTCTTTCATCACCTAAACCAGGAATAGAGATGCTATAAACAGCAAAGAAGTATAATCCAAATGATAATGTCATTAAATTACATTCTATATACCATAATTAAATTATTTGTTTATGGCAGCATGTGTTAAAGAGTATTTGTTTGTTTGGATGATGGCTGAGAATTAACAGGCTAAAATTACTAATCAGACAGGAATTGAAAATGTTACAAATTTAGCTTTTCATAATCCAGAATGATCATGTAAAATAAGATTGGCAACAAACTCCAATTGTCATTCTTGGGAACATGGGGATGACTTTGAAGTGAAGAATTACTTTCAGATTAAAAGTCTTGATCATATTTTCTGTCAATTAAAATGTCTATAATTAACAGCTATTTTAGTCAAGAGTTATTTAATTACAAATGATAGAAATCCAACTTTAATTACTTTTAACAAAAGTGAGAAATTATTGGCTCAGAAAAGTGAGAAGCCAGGATGCCTGTAGCTTTAGCACAGCTGGATGCAGGAGCTTAAATAACATCAAGACCCCCCTCTTTCTTCTTCTCTTGGCTTTGTTTTATTTTGTGTTGCATTTATTTCTAGGCAGATTTTCCCCAATTGGTGACAAAGATAGCCTCAAGAATGCTTGCTTGGTGCTCAAGCTCAGTGCCTTTAAGCTCTGAAGGAGAAGATAGATTACTTTGGGGTTTTTTTTTGGCTGACAGATTTAACAAAAGAAAGCTGAGAGGGCTTTTAAGGGCCTGGCATAGACCATGTTTCCAGTCATGAAACATTCATGATGGTCAGCACAATGCAATACTGTGAGGGACCCTATCTGGGTTCTTTGGATCCCTGTAGAAAAGACTGGTGATAGAGGCATGCCTCCCCGAATCATGTGGATTTAAAATCCCCCCATATAGATTGTTATCATGCTAAATAATATGACCTCCAAAACACTGTCACATATTAAATTTATCCTGACTGACCACATTATAAAAACTGATGCATCAAACAATCTAAGTAGCTATAACAAAGAAAATTAAATATACAGTGGCTCAGATAAGGCAGCCTAAGAACTTTGCAGAGGTAGGTAAACAGTTCAGGTAATGTAGGTGGGTCTTCTTCTTAAGGTCAATCAGAATTTGAGGTTCCTTCTATTATACTATTTCTTGTTTCCTAGTGTCAAACCTAGCTCATTGGCAGCAGCCCACAGGAAGGAGGAAAGAGGACACAGAGGAAGAAGAAAAAAAAGAGAAAGAAACTACTGTTAAAGAAAATGATCCAGAAGTGGCATACATCACTTCTGTTCATATTTCATCAGCCAGAATACAGTCATATGGCCATCCCTGGTGGCAAGGAAGGCTGGGAAATATGGCATCTAGCTGGGTAATGAGGTGTTCAGGGGGAATTCTATTATTAAAGAAGGTGAGAATGCATAATGGGAAAAGTAGTTGTCTTTGCAACACTGAAATATAGTAAATTTTAAAAATTACTTCTACTATGGAAAACATTGCTAAAAGGTGTCTTTATTTGTATGGGAAAAAAGAATGGGGATCTCTGCTTCTATATTAAAAGAAAAAGTTGCTGTATAAGTGTTTAGTACATGTTAAAGTCCTTCACAAATGGTGGCACTGTTAAAAGATGCTTTAATTTTTGACATTACTGTGCATATTTTATTTAAAACATTTTTAAAACATTTTTTGTTGATTTATAATCATTTTACAATGTTGTGTCAAATTCCAGGGTAGAGCACAATTTTTCAATTATACATGAACATATATATATTCATTGTCACATTTTTTTCTCTGTGAGCTACCATAAGATCTTGTGTATATTTCCCTGTGCTATACAATATAATCTTGTTTATCTATTCCATAATTCTGAAATCCTGTCGATCCCTTCCCACACCCTGCCCCCTTGGCAACCACAAGTTTGTATTCTATGTCTATGAGTCTTTTTCTGTTTTGTATTTCTGTTTTGTTTGTTTGTTTTTGTTTTTGTTTTTTTTAGATTCCACATATGAGCGATTTCATATGGTATTTCTCTTTCTCTTTCTGGCTTACTTCACTTAGAATGACATTCTCCAGGAGCATCCATGTTGCTGCAAATGGCGTTATGTTGCCATTTTTAATGGCTGAGTAGTATTCCATTGTATAAATATACCACCTCTTCTTTATCCAGTCATCTGTTGATGGACATTTAGGCTGTCTCCATGTCTTGGCTATTGTAAATAGTGCTGCTATGAACATTGGGGTGCAGGTGTCATCTTGAAGTAGGGTTCCTTCTGGATATAAGCCCAGGAGCGGGATTCCTGGATCATACAGTAAGTCTATTCCTAGTCTTTTGAGGAATCTCCATACTGTTTTCCATAGTGACTGCACCAAACTGCATTCCCACCAGCAGTGTAGGAGGGTTCCCCTTTCTCCACAGCCTCTCCAGCATTTGTCATTTGTGGATTTTTGAATGATGGCCATTCTGACTGGTGTGAGGTGATACCTCATTGTAGTTTTGATTTGCATTTCTCTGATAATTAGTGATATTGAGCATTTTTTCATGTGCCTATTGATCATTTGTATGTCTTGCTTGGAGAATACTATGCATATTTTAGAAGTAATATTAACACATATTTTTCACTTAAAAATGGATACTGATGTTCTCAAAAGGATTATAAATATTTTGGTCTTGAACTTTTGTCATTAGCTAGCATATCTACAGTTTTAGAAAACATGCAATTTTCTATCCTGCTTTTGTAAAGAATCAAATTGTTGTAGTATTTACTGTAAAAGAGTAGATTAAAATTGAGTCGAATGAAATTGCAAGATGTATCTCTTTCTAATGCTAAAAACTTAACTGAGTTGGAAAAAGCATAATTTAGCATATCACCCACTTGCCAAAAAAAAATGCCTGGCTTGGATTCTATCCAGGAAGACATCTGTTTGCCTGGAACTAATAATAGTACAACCTTAATGATGTGCCAGACAAGTTATTTTAATAGAAATGCTTTGATTTGAGAGGTTAAGTTTGGTTACTCAGCAGAACTGCTGGGTTTATAAGGGTATTATGTTTGAGTCTTCAACTGACAAGCTTGGGAAATTTGGTGGGAGCTGCTGCACATTTTAAAGCTAACCTAACAGAGTACTCTTTATCTCTTGAGATTAACTACATTAAAAGAATAGATGCAATGTAGTAGCAAATCAACACTTAAATTTTAGAATAGATATTGGACATCATCCAATGTTTCAAAAAGTGCAAATACTCATTCAAATGCCTATCAACTGTTTCTCAAAATTTTACTCAAAATAAAAATTTTACTTGGTTCATTTTTGGTTCCACAATTTCTCTTAATTTTCCTCTAAAATATCAAAACATTTGGATGAAGTGAATAAGAAACATTCAAATATTTGAATGCTTGGCTTATGCAATTTTAAACATCTGGATATTTAAAATCATAGAAATGACAGAATTTCTCAGATTTGTTTCAAACTTGTTATTGTGTTTGCTTGGCATGTTTGTTAGTAACTCTGTAAAAAACACTGCCATGTGCACCAAACCAAAAGGAATAAGATTGTAGGAAAAGTCATTTATAAACCTTTTAGATCTGTTACCAAGTTTTAGTGACTTCTCTGTTCAATTATCATTGCTCCAACACTGTTTTCACTTAAGCATTAGACCAATGGTTCATATTCATTTAGAAATATGTCTAGAATTTTATCCAATACAACTTTGTTTTTTAATTCAGAGGCATTATCTAAACCAAAAATGAGAAACTAAAGTGTCTATTTTAAGAAGGTTAAGTACCAGGGCTTAACTATTGCAAGAAAATATTTACTATTTAAATTTTGACTTTCTTCATCTAGAGTATTAAGGATATAACTGAAGAAGAATAAAGAGACTAAAAAAAGTTTTCTATGTAAGAAACTTCTATGCAAAGAAATTTTGTAACATCAACATTTTCTAAAAGTTTTTATATGGAAATGTGACTGCTATTATGTGTAACTGATCATGTATTTATATTAATTAACCATCCTCTAAAGGCACACAAGATTCTGAGTGTTGTGCACAGAGAGAGGAGCCAGAGGAATATTTCCTGGCCAAGTCTGGTTCCACATGTTGTCACTGACCATGAGGAACAGATTTTGGCCAAAACAAATGCTAAGATTATTACAGGAACCTGGTGTCACACCTGGATTTTTTTCCTTTAACTTGTCTCTACTGAAATGATTTTCCAGGTCTAGGCTAGTTTTGGGGTAGGGTCTTTAAAAAATTGGTTTAATTCTAGATTCCCCATGTTGTTTCATAATATGCTAAAGTTCTTAGGGAGAAATAGTAGTAGCAGGAGTTGTAATATACACTGTTAATTGTCTTTCCAAGAGAAACCTCTAACTTTTTTTTTGTTTATTCAAGAATGACTTAACATAGAGTAAGAGTAACTGTGTTTGGGTGCCCACAGTTCTATGAAATTTGACAAGTTTATACAGTAATTTATCACCACAATCAAGATAGTAAAGATTTCCATTATCTGAAAAACCTCCTTCATGCTTCTTTGTAGTTAATCCACTTTCTGCTTCTGGAAACCACTGATCTGATTTCTGTTCCATAGTTTGGCCTTTTTTGGAATGTCATAAAATGAATTATATAGTATGTAGCCATTTCAGTCTGGCTTCCTTCACTAAGTATACTGTTTTTGAGATTCATCTATATTATTGCATATATCTTTTTTTTTCCTGAGACTCACTCCCTTTAAACACTATGGAATCCCAATTTTTTTTTGTGTTGGAATTGGGACTCACGGTTTTAGAATTCTGATTACTATAGTTTGAAAATGTCCACTACTACTTTCTACAGTAACTTCATGCTGTACATAAAATGGATTGGCACTTAAATATTTTCCCAGAGAATTCCAACTTATCAGTTCACTTGAACAATTACAATTCTACACCATTATGATTTGCCATGAGATCCACTTACTAGGCTTGTTCTAATATTTTCTGGACTGGTTGCAGAATTGTGAAAACTATATTGTTCATTGTTCATAGATTATGATACTGCAGTTCTTTTCTAGGGTCAAATTTAAGCTTGATTTTCAGATTATTCTCTAAAAAAGAGGGGAGAATAAACCAGAAAATATAAAGTCTTGATAGGAATGTACTGCCCATGCTACCCATTATTATAGTCTCATAACAGTTAATGTAGAGTTGTTCAACAGGTATATTTTGTTATCTTAGATAAGGCTTATAATCTTAAAATAAAGAATAGACTATATCATTTACTTTGGATAATCAAAGGAATGTAAGTTTATGTCTTTAAGACAAAATAGAAAATGAAAGAAAATTATTTTCATTTGTAGACCCATATTTTTGTCTGGGTTCTGTCAAATATATGCTATTATTACTCACTATTTAATTCTTGGCTCAAAGTTATTCCAAACCAAGATCCTTGTAATTTTGCAGCCACTAAACAGGAAATCCTGTGCTTAAAGAATTGTTCTCATTGCCATTAATGTAGGGATGTGCTCACTGGGAATAGCCTGAGAGGGCAATTGGCCCTGTAAAAATACTGGAATAAGATAATATAAAATTATGAAATGCTTTTGTTAATGAAACATTTTATCCTAATAATTTAGAAGGAAGATAATTTTAGATTTGCCTGTTTTCTGTCAAACTCTTTTGCAAAGAGGGCCAAAGTTTTTAACTGAAGGAAGTGCCCATATTCAACTATGACCCAAAAATATACTTGAAAGATGTTAGAAATGAATTGTTCTTTTGTATATAAGATATTCCATGAATTATTTCTTGAAATAGTACTAAATTGAGAAATCCTGTGATCAGAGAGGTGAAATAAGTTGCTTAGTATCAAATAGTTTGTTAGAGGCTTAGGGTAGAGGAAAAAAAATCCTCAAGCAGAAATCAGTACACTGTGGATCTAGCCCTATATATGCTACTCATTTGTTGAAAAAAGCAACAGAAGAATGACTGTAACTGTGACCAATAGCTTACCTAGCATATGTAGTTAAGAGACTCAGGACACAGTGTCCAAGACATGTTCCATTACCATGTGAATTCAGCATGCTTACATCTCCTGGACAGGGCTACCCTTCATGCCTCAAAAGCCTGGCTGTGGGCAACAATTATTTAAGCAATAGAAGGCAGCTGATCCAACATTAGCCATATCATTGTCTGTGTTAGAGTGCTCAGATAGGATGATAAGTCAGTTGGGGAGAAGGACCAGGTGGTTGTGACTGTAGAGCTTGGGCAGCAGCCATGTTGAACTTGAGTGACTCAGTGAAGAGAAGGAAGCAGAAATAATAATATGAGAGCTAACACTTACTATATACTACAGTATTGTTGTA
The DNA here is from genome assembly GCF_009834535.1 of Camelus ferus. Lineage (NCBI taxonomy): Eukaryota > Metazoa > Chordata > Mammalia > Artiodactyla > Camelidae > Camelus > Camelus ferus. Next base: position 57,065,405 of record NC_045700.1, read on the forward strand.
AGAACTTTATAGCTCTAATGTCACCGTATCTTCATTAGAGAGGTACTTTTCCCCATTTTTTTCAGATGGGGAAAATAAGGCTTAGACATATTAGTTTATCCAAAGTCATGTAAACAGTAAATGGTGGAACAAGATTTTAGACCTACATAGTCTGACTCAAGGCCCACATTCCTAAGCAGTGAGAAAAGGAGAGATATGGAGAACAACCTGATATTAATAACATTCCAGTTTCTAGGTTTGGTTTTCTATAAAGGCTATGTATTCTTCATGCTCTGGGGGGTTCTGTGAGATTCATCATATATCCCCTTTTCCACCTTTTTACATGGGCTGTTTGTTCCTTTAACAACAACAACAACAAAATCCTTTATTAAATGTTGGGAAAACAGGAGTTGAAAGTAGAGACTACAGAGAATTTTACCAACAGGCTTTGAAATTATTTATACAGAATGCAAAATACCAGACAAGGTAGCATTTTAACAAAGCTCTCTCTACCTGGAGGTAAGAGATCTGGATTATGGAAACAATGCAAAGATGGAAAGAATAAGGACCTATAAATAACCTGATTATGTTGAAAATCTAGAAATTCTGAGAATGGGTGTGTGCCAGATTTGAGCTCAGAATTTTAAACTGTTCTGGGATTCAAGTGCAGGGAGTGGAGTGATGTGTCAGTTGTAGGAAGTTTCAATAAAAAAAGGCTGCGCTATTACTTGACACGTGTAAAATGGTCAAAATTTGTTGAGTACTATATATCATGTGACAGAGATAATATTCTACCTCAGTTATTCTTAAGAGAAGATGGGCAAGTTGATACAAATGCTATTCCAATGATTATTCTTTGAATTACACCTTTGGATTGCAACCACATCATTAAGCAAAGTGATCTGTGTGCTACCCAAGTATGGTATTTTTTTTTTTACCCTCTTAAAAATTTAAGTTTATAGTACAGTAACTATAAGCACAATGTTGTACAGAAGATCTTCTAAAACTTCTTCATCTTACATGACCCATTGAATAGCAACTTCACATTTGTCCCTCCTCCCAGCTCCTGGCAACCACCAATCTACTTTGTGCTTTGATGAGTTTGACTACTTGAGATACCTCCTGTAGGTGGAATCATGCAGTATTTGTTCATCTGTGACTGACTTATTTCACTTAGCATAATGTCCTCAAGGTTTATCCATGTTATAGCATATGACAGGATTGCCTTCTTTTTTATGGCTGAATAATTTTCCATTGTATATATATACCACATCTTCTTTATCCATTAATCTACTGATGAACATTTAGGTTGTTTCCACCTCAGCTATTGTGAACAATGCTATAATGAAGACAGAAGTACCAATGCCTCTTTGAGATCCTGATTTCAATTCTTTTGGATAAATACCCAGAAGTACAATTGCTGGGTCATATGATAATTCTATTTTTAATTTAGAGAAACTTTCATATTGTCCTCCATAGGCTGCCCTATTTTACATTTCCACCAGCAGTGCACAAGCGTTTTAGTCTCTTCACAGTCTCATCAACTTTTGTTATTTTGTTTTCTATTTTTTTTTTTTTTGATAATGGCCATTCTATCACGTGTGAGGTGCTTTCTCATTGTGGTTTTGATTTGCATTTCCCTGATGATATATACAATAACTTTCCATGTACTTGTTGACCATTTGTATGTCTTCTTTGGAAAAATATCTGTTTAAATCTTGTGCCCATTTAAAAAATCAGGTTATTTATTTTTTGCTATTGAGTTGTAGGAGTTCCTTAGACAGTTTAGCAATTAACCCTTTATAAGATAGATGGTTTGCAAATATTTTCTCCCTTTTCATAGGCTGTATTTTCACCTTGTTGATTGTTTCCTTTGCTGTGCAGAAGCTTTTTAGTTTGATATAGTCCCAATTGTGTATTTTTGCTTTTCTTGCTTGTGTTTTTGATGTCATAGTCGAGAAATCATTGCCAAGACTAATGTCACAAAGACTTTCTTCTATGTTTTCTTCTAGGAGTTTTACAGTTTCAGGTCTTATGTTTAAGTTTTTAATTAATTTGCAGTTGATTTTTGTGTATTACTAAGATAAGGGTCCAATTTCATTCTTTCCCTTGTTGATATCTAATTTTCTTAATACCATTTATTGAAAACTATCCTTTCCCCATTGCGTACTCTAGGCACCTATGTTGAAGAGCAGTTAACTGTGTATGCATGACTTTATTTCTGGGCTCTCTATTCTGTTCCATTAGTCTCTATGTCTGACTTTATGCCAGTACTATACTATTTTGATTACAGTAGCTTTGTAATATGTTTTGAAATCAGGAAGTTGGAGGTATACAGATTTGTTCTTTCTCAAGATTATTCTGGTTATTTGGGGTCCTTTGTGGTTCCATATGAATTTGAGGATTGTTTTTTCTATTTCTTTAAAAATGCCATTTGGGTTTTGATGAGAATTGCACTGATTCTGTAGATAATTTTGGGTAGTACGGCTATTTTAACAATATATATCTTCTAATCCATGAATATGGGATCTTGTGTCTCCTTTAATTTTTTTTCAGCAATGTTTTGTAGTTTTCAGTATACAAGTTTTTCACCTTCTTGGTTAAATTTATTCCTAACTATTTTATTCTTTTTTGATAATATTGTAAATAGGATTGTTTTCTTAATTGCCTTTTAGATTGTTTGTTTTTAGTATACAGAAGCACAACTGATTTTTGTATGTTGACTTTGTATTTGTATTTGTCTATTAGGATTAATAGTTTTCTTGTGTATGCATAGATGGAAATGGGGAAGGGGCAATAAGATTTGAATGTGCAACCATCAATATTCTGCCTAACAGAATATCCTGAGGGACTGAATAAACCTGGGAATAAACCAACTGCAACTTAAATATAAGTACAATTATACATTTGTACTTTATAAACAAGTTTACAAAATTTCGCCTTAGTTCTTATTTTTTAAACACAATGGATTTCAGACTCAATTTCTAATAATCACAGTGAGTTAATTCTTTTGGTAGAAAGCATTTGCCATAGTGATTGCAAGAGGATAATTTACTGCCTGTTATACTTTTCTTGTTACTTTCTTCAGTTTATCTTAGTATGGTTTTGTTGTCTGGAAGGTCTGAAACTTGTAGAAGTAATTTTCTAGTGCCAAAACAAAAAAGATTAGCAGTGACAGTTTTCTAAAATATATGTTTCCTAACAAAGGCAACCTTGGTAGCCTATTTCCTTTAATGATATCTGGGGAGGATCTGATAAGCTTTATTCTACTGTACATAGGTTAAAGGGCATTGTCTTCCCTTTCACTCCAGCAGCCAACAACAAAGCCAGGCATATGTTATCACCATCAGACAGGAAGCTTTGGGCTTGCTTGTGTTAAACAGAGCACAAATACAGGAAAAGTGTCAGGCAGGTTAAAAGCTGGTAAAGCCATGCTAAAAGAATATTATGCTAATAATATTACAGACAGAACTGGAGATATATGATCAGTCTTCAGCATAAAGTGTTTAGAAACCCTTAAACATTAAAAACTGTATTAAAAAGTGGCTATTTTACCTTTTTCACTTTGGAATAATGATCCTATTTTTTTAAAATAGGAAAATAACAGTTAAATTAAAAATTTGTATCAGTAAATAACAAAATGTCTCAAAACATACAATTAAAAATTTCTTAATAATTTAAAAATTGTTCCCCTCTTCACTGTATGATAAAAATTCCAAATGTATTCTCTTATTTCAAAACAAAAGGGGATTTCCACTTTGTGACTAAACTTTTGTCATAAATAAAGAATTTGTGCCTTTTGGAAACTAAAGAACTAATTTCATTCAGGGATTTTATTTTGTATATTTTAAATGGGATATGCATCTGTTTTTTAAAGAGTCACCTGAATCATGGTGGATATATATTCTTAAGATATCTACCAATATGATAAAATCTATTGCATGAACTATATTGGATTTGTTTTAAAAAATCATCAGAGAAGTTTTGCACAGTGGTTTCCACATCTCTTCTTTTCAAAAAGATTAAAAACAAAATGAATTATAAAAACTTCTGGAGAGAACAAAAATAGCAACATACAGTCTTCCACTTTGACACAGTCATGTGAACATTTATGTTCATTTTTTCCCATGTAAAATTTTCAATATATTTTCAAAACTGCAGTCAAATGTGTATATATACACACATACATAAAATGTGGGTATATATGTACATATATATATTTGCAATTTTGAATATAAATTTTTCCTTAAAAATTAATATATCATAACCTGTTTTTTTTTAATGGTTTTTGTATATTTTATAATCTTCATTTTCAATGGCTACATAAGGTTTCATTGATTGAACAAGCCATAATTTATCTATTAGTGAACAACTGTATGGGATGTACAAATACCTTTCTTTATTGGACTCTTTCTGATCTTCTGGTTACTTTTGGGACAGTGTCTCCCTATATCTTGTATCTTCTTATGGCCATGTCATGTGGATCAACTAATGGATTTAGTGGACCTACTGAAATGCACATAACCTTAGCATAAAGTAATTAAATGTTAAAATAGTAAGTTCAGGGGATAGTTAAGCGTGTTACATAGGAAGTGTTGTGGTTCTGTAGAAATACAGGAGCCATTTTCAGTTTGAACTCAAGCAGATGAAGTTTATGGACTGCTGAAGAGGTTTAAAATACCTATTATCCAGGCATTAGTTAGAGCAGAATTATGCTGGTCCCCTGCCAAAGTGCAGACAGAGAAAACTCATGTTTAAGAAAATACCAGAGTTAATAAGTAAACTTGGTATTGGAAAAACAGTGTCTTAAAGTGCATTTTTGTGTTATAAACCACACTAGGGTTGTATGTGACATCTATATACCTCTTTGTACTGGAAAAAACTATGTTGGTTATGCATTTTGCACTAGGGCCCCAGGAAAATACTTAACAGTTATGTATTGATTGTCTTCTCTATTGTTTATGAAGAACCAAACACAAAAGTCCTAAAGCACACCATCCTTTATCAAAGTGCTTGTCATCATCCCAGGAACATTATTGTATGCCCTCTGATACTAGGGGAAGGAAACTCTATTACTGCTTTATACCTCCTTTCTTCCTTTTCTTTTTTTCCCCTTTTTCCTTTTCTCTTCCTGACATGCACCTTTTTTGTTTAGAGGAGAGGACTCAACAACCAGATTTTTTAAAAAGTTCTTGAGTATCTTTTGGCCACAGAGTATAACATGGTATAAAGGGCCATTTTTATCTTCATCGGAATAATGATGTTTTTAATAATTCTATTTTTAACTCTAACTTTCTGTTGATCTTATCAGGTTTTTTACCATTGAAGAACTCCATTTTTTCTTATTTACGGCCATGTTTTTGACTAGTTTACCATTGAATAAGTATATTTAACATTTTATTACAAGGAATTTTTCTTGAAAAACCACAATATAAATAAAAAGGAAGCTTACTACCACAGCTTGATTGAAAAACAAACTGCCCTATTTTTATTTAGGACAATCACACATGTAACTATCAAAAGACAGACAGAATATTATTTAGCTAGTTTGCTTTTGTGCTATGCTGATGTTGGACACAACAACAAAGAGAAGAATCTTTCTCTGCTGTAGCCCAGATGTTACAAGGCCGTTGACCTTGGGTCTAACTGACCCAGGAGAATCAGTTGGCTGCTACAACAGGCTTGCTTCTGGCTCTGTGGAGATCAAGGAAAGCCCTTTCAGCATGTCTGAGAGCCAGATCCATGGTGTCTCAGGCAAGCTCTCAGGCAAGCTGGGGAGCACTTTGGCAAAAATCTCCTGAATTGTGCAACCTCTGACTCTGTTTTTTTCCAAGCTTTCTCTCTCAAGATCACATGCTTAAATTGGGCCATGCAGCTGTGTGTGGGTGGAGTGCTTATACTCAGAGCTCTAATGGTGCCTGGTCAATGGTACACTACTTCTTACCCAGCCCCCATCTTGAGAAACTTCAAAAGTAATTTGGTAAGTTGGTAAGTTGGTAACCTCATCTGTTCACCCTAAGTGTTAAAATAGGGTTTGCCTTTTCTTGGTATTATACATATGTAGTTGTAGTTGTGGTGAGACAGTTTGAAATGTTTCACTTGCTTTTAAAAATCTAAGGACAAAAGTTATATATCAGTAGTTTTACATCAACAAGGAATCTCAAACTTAGTTGTCAGTTGAAAGAAGTCTACATTTATGCAACATTAATCTTTAAAGTTTTACAGGTGCTGCATTAGAGTATTGACTATTGTCAATAATTAACTGTAAAATAACTCCTCATATTCTTTGTTTAAAAGTACCATTTGAAACACTCCTTATTATAGTTGCCACTGACTTTCTTTGAATTATGGAGCAGATGTTTCAGCATACAAAAAGGAGGACTTGGTCCTTGGGACAAAATTAATCTTGCAAGTTCAAAGAATAATTTGTTAGGGCATAGTTATCATGGTCCCTAGGAACATTATTGTTTGGCCTCTTAGGTCCAAGGACATTATATTTTATTATTTCTGAGTCTATGAGCTGCCTCTACTTCACTCCTTCTCCTTCTCATTCTCCTTGTCCTCCTTATCCTTCACCCCCTCCCCCCAACCCCCAGTTAAGGAAGAGACTTGATAAGCAGATTAAAAATTTCACATGCAATGATGCTACTGAATTTCCAAAGTCTTTTGCCAGGAAAAGTAGACTATATCAATAAGAATAATAAAAAAGTTAACATTTCATAATGACATTTATGAAACTATTGTAGTGGTTATGATTTAATCTAAAAGAATTCCAATTTTATAATTATAAGCCAAGCTTTAGGAGAGTGACTTCATCAAGATCATGATACAGATTGTTCCTGACTTTGCTCCCCTCACAAGAGGAACAACTAACAACTATTCAAGAACAAGACACCACTGAGAGAATCCTAGAATATGGCAGTGAGGCTGAAGCACCTACCTGCACCACAGAGACCAAGGCAGACTGCATTAGGAGGATAAGAGAAGTGGCTACAAGTTGATCACATTGCCCCTCCTCCAGGCCAGCACAGCACCATAAGGAGAGGTTTCCCTAAACCTCTATTCCTTCAATGAGAAAAGAGAATCCAGGGGAACAACCAGTCCCCTCCCTCCAGAATTGTGGGTCTCTTTGTGGGAGCCCATACTCTGATCTCATCTCAGAGAATCTGCAAGGGCTCAGCTACTGGAAATCTGATCATGATGGGGAAGGAGGGAGGGGCTCACAACTACGAGCACACTGATCTTGGCAGATTGCAGATTATACTTGCAGTGCCCAAGTGATCATTCTAACCGGTGGCTTTGCCCATCTGCAGAATGCTGCACTTTGACTGGGGAACGTGGAGGAGTTCAGATCTACCTTCTTTGGATTCTCACAAGTTTGGAGTTTTGCCAGCCCTATAGCCTGATTTGCTCACTTCCCGGCAAGGAGCTGAGTCACAGCCCCACCTGCTCTGGAGAGTGGCTCCTGGCCCCATGAGACCAGAGGGCCTGGCAAGAACACCAAGAAGCTGTATAGGCCAAAAACTAGAAGCACCCAGTACTGAAGTGGGACTTCCGTGACTCGGGGAGGGAGTTTATCAGGAAAGAGGACGACAAGAACATAAAAAAAGCATTAAAGGGACAAGATTCCTGCTGACTGTATTAGGACTTCAGCAGGAAGTTCTCCCATGAGCCTCTGGGAGTACCTCACCTGCCACGGGCACCCCCAACATCCTGAGTGATAAACCCACATCTTCCTCCACTCTGTGGCTTCTTGTGAATGCTCCCAAGTAGGGAGAGAAAAGTAAGTCTGGTAAGTGGAATGCTATTAGAAAAAAAAAGAGCAGGATCTGGAGGTAAGGAAGAAACTACAAACATCAGCTATATATAGTGCTATCTTCTGGAAAGCTCAGAAGGCAGAGAAAACTTCATATATAATAGCACCAATGAATAGTCTGAAGGCAATTACCCAAGATGAAGGCAACTAGCAAAGCTTTAAGGAGGTGTCTGATGCTTCAAATGAAAAAGCAACAATGCAAAACTACAAAGAACATGAAAAACCAAGTAGACATGTCATCGCAAAAGATAATAATTCTCCATTAACTGAAGCCAAAGGCACAGAATTTTGAGATCTAGCTGACAGAGAAGTCAAAATAACTGTTTTGAAGAAAAGGGGAAGGGTCCTATAATTTGTTAACAAATACACAATATAAAAAGTAAGTAATGACTTCAAAAATATAAAAGAGGGAAGCAAAAGTGTGAAGTTTTTGTAGGAAATTGAAGTTAAATTTCTATCAGCTTAAAATGGACTATTTTGTCTATGATATATTTATATAAGCCTCATGGTAACCACAAAGCAAAAACCTAGATTAGATTTAAAAAGTTAAAGAAAGGGGAAACAGAGCATAACACTATGCAAAATTATCAATTTACAAAGATAGGCAGAAACAGGGAGAAAAAGAAGCAACGAAAATACAAAATAACCAGATAGTAATTAAAAAGATGGAAAAAAAAAAGATGGTATTAGTATGTCCTTACCTATCAATAATAACTCCAAATGTAAACGGATTGAATTCACCAGTGAAAAGGCACAGAGTGGCTAAATGGATTAAAAAAAGACCCAACTATATGCTGCCTATAATAGACTCACTTCAACTTTAAGGACATATATAGGCTCAAAGTGAAGGAATGGAAGAAGATATTCCATGCAAATGGAAACCAAAAGAAAGTAGGGATAGTTACATCAGTCAAAATACACTAAACCAAAAAACAGTAAGAGATGAAATGTCACTATGTAGAGTAAAAAGGTCAGCGCATCAAGTAGATATAACAATCATAAATATATACACACCTGACATAGGAGCACTTAAAGCAAAAATTAGCAGATTTGATGGGAGAAACAGACAATAAAACAATAATAGTAGGGAAGTTCATATCCTACCTTTGGCAACTGATAGATCATCCAAACAAAAAATCAATAAAGAAACGTTGGACTTGAACCATACATTAGAACAAATGGACCTAACAGACATTTGTAGAACGTTACATCCAACAGAAACAGAATACATGTTCTTCATGAGTGTGCATGGAACATTCTCCAGGACAGATCATATAACAGGTCACAAAACAAGTCTTAGCAAATTTAAGATAATTAAAATCATACCTAGTATCTTTTCCAACCACAGTGATATATAATAAGAAATCAACAAGAGGAAAGCTAGAAAATCAACAATTATGTGGAAATTAAATAATACATCCAGTGAATCAAAGAAGAAACCAAAAGGGAAATTGAAAAAAATTATCAAAATAAGTAAAAATGGAAACAGAACATACTCAAACTATGGTATGATGTGAAAGTAATTTTGAAGGGGGAATTTATAGCAATAAATGGATATATTAAGAATAGAGAAAGATTTCAAAAAAACAACCTATTTTACAATTTAAGGAACTGCAAAAAGAAAAACAAAGCTTAAATTTAGCAGAAGGAAGAAAATAACAGAGAGGGAATAAATGAAATAGACTAGAAAGATGATGGAAAAGATCAATGAAACGAAGAGCTAGTTTTTCAAAAAGATCAACAAAATTGACAAATCTTTAGCTAGACTAATAAAGAAGAAAAGAGAGAGGACTCAAATAAATAAGTGAAAAAAAGAGACATTACAACTGATAGTACAGAAATATAAAGAATCATAAGAGACTACTTTTAACAATTATGTGTAAACTAATTGGACAACTGAGAAGAAATGGATAAATTCCTAGATACATACAACATACCAAAACTGAATCGGAAGAAATATAAATCTGAACAGATAAATAATGAGTAAGGAGGTTAAGACAGTAGTCAAAAACCTCCCAACAGAGAAAACATCAGGACCAAGTGGCTTCACAAATGAATTCTATCAAACATTTAAAGAAGAGTTAATGCCAATTCTTCTCAAACTCTTCCACAAAATTGAAGAGGACAGAATACTTTTCAACTCATTTTACGGGCTCAGTGTTACACAGATACCAAAGCTAGATAAGGACACTATAAGTAAAGAAAACTGTAGATCAAAATCCCTGAATAATACAGATATAAAAATTCTCAACAAAATATTAGAAAACTGAATTGAAAAACATATTAAAAGAACTATACAACTTAATCAATTGGGATTTATCCCTGGGATGCAAGAATGGCTCAACACATGCAAATCACTAAATGTGATGTATCACATTAACAGAATAAAAGAGTAATTTTATATGACCATCTCAATGGATGTAGAAAAAATATTTAATAAAATACAACATTCTTTGAGGAATAAAATCCCTTAACAAATTGAGAAGAGACAGAACATACCTCAACATAATAAAGGCCATATAAGGCAAACCCACAGCTAACATTAAACAAAAGGGTGAAACTGGAAGTCTTAGCTAGAATGATTAGGCAATATGAAGAAAAGGATCCAAATAAGAAAGGAAGAAATAAAATTGTTATTTGCAGATGATACAGTATTAAATATAGAAATCCTAAAGACTCAATCAAAAACTGTTTGAACTAATTAATGAATTCAGTAAAGTTGCAAGATACAAAATCAATATACAAAAATCAGTTGCATTTCTATACACTAACAATGAAACATCTGAGAAAGAACTGAAGAAAACTATTCCATTCTCAATAGCATCAAAAACAAGAGGTTCCAAATCAAGATGGCAATGTAGGCTGTTACAGAACTTACCTCCTCCCATGGACACGCTGAATCTACAGTTACATACGGAACAACTTTCTCTGCAGGAAATCCAGAAACTAGCTGAGTCACTCCTACACATCAGGTGAGCAAGAAAAACTCATTGAAATGGGTAGAAGAGATGGAGAAACAATCTCACCATAAACTCCACCTCTGGTGAGGTGACATACAACTGGAAGGAAACTCACAACTTCTAGCTTCTTTGAAGTGTGAAGGGTTTGGACCCCACATTTGGCACCCCAACATTTGAGTCTTTCACCTGAGAGATGGGCCCCCAAATCTCTCCAAATCTTGGAGCCTTGAACTCCAATAAGGCTCGCACCCACAAAAGCCCATAGGCTCTAATAATCTGAGAAACAGTTCTTATAGGGCTCATGAACTCACTCACCACAGGGACCATTGCAGAAGCAGCAGACTGAAACATGCCCTGTCTTTTCTAGAAGGAGGTCTATTTGCTTATCTTAAAAGGCCCAGTGTGGGGGGCAGGCTTCTAATTTAATATACCTGTTGGCCAACTGCAGTACTCTCCAAAGACTGTGGAGGCCAGGAGTTGCCATCTTCACGTTCACCCTCTACCTTGCTTCATGTTTCTAGTATCTCTTGGAAAGAAGCGTGTGCACATTTCTGATGCTCTGGTTTTTGTGGCTTCCACCCAGGGGATACCCCTCGATAGTTTGGTTCTGCTGACCAGTGGGGCTTGCACTGAGGGATCACACAGGACTGTAGCAGACAGAAACAGTTCTTGGCTGCCTATACACTCAGGGCACAGTACAGAGGCAGCAGATAGAAACACCCAGTCTTTCTGTGAAAGAAGCCTATTTGCTTATATCAATAGCTGAGGCCTGAGGGGCAGGCTTCTAACCTAACAAAGTCTATAAGCCATCTGCCATACATGACAGAGGCTAGGAGGACACTAGGCACCATCTTCGTGCTCTACTTCTGCTCTGCCCCAGGTCTCCAATATCTCTGAAAAGAGCAGCTTATGTACATATCTGGAGCCTGAATTTTATGTCTCCTGCCAGAGGATACATCCTTTGATAGCTTGACTCTGGTGGCCAGTGGGACTTGTGTTTATGTGTTCAACAGCATCAAACAAAGAAACAGTTCTTGACTGGCTATCACCCTGGGGCTCAGTACAGAGAAACAACTATTTGCCAGTCTTACCCTGAAACAGGCATATTTGTACACTTTAAAAGCTGCTGCTTAAATCTAGGTGTTGACAGATCATCCCTTTTGGAACAATGACAAGTCTTGGCCAACCCTCAACTACTGGGAGTCACTAAGGCTATATTCGGCTACTTGAACAATCACAAAGATTTGAGACACAAACAGAGATAGGACAGAGTTGAACAGTAAGGTTCATCTCTTACATGAGGCTACCCCTTCAAGACTAAGAATGGTGGCTTTTTTATCTAATGCATAGAAAGCAACACAAAGAGTAAAGAAAAATGAAGAAACAGAGGAATATAGTCCAATTGAAAGAACAAGATAAAATCTCATAAAAAGACCTTAATGAAACAGAGATAAGTGGTTTACATGATAAAGAGTTCAAAATAATGGTCTTGAAGATGCTCACCAAGCTCAGGAGAAGAATGGATATACAAAGTGAGAATTTTAATGACATAAAAAATATAGGAAAATACCAAATAGAAGTCACAGAACTGAAGAAAATAATAATTGAACTGAAAAATACAATAGTAGACTAGATGAAGTGGGAGAAAGGATCAAGAAATTCAAAGACAAGGCAATGGAACTCAATCAGAGCAATGAAAAAAAGAATGAAAAACAGTAGAAATAGCTTAAGGGATTTAGGGACATCATCAAGCAGACCAACATTTACATTACAGGGGTCCTAGAAGGAGAAAAAAGAGAGAAAGGGGCAGAAAACTTATTTGAAGCAATAATGGCTGAAAACTTTCCTAACCTAGGAAAGTAAACACATCCAGATCCAGGAAGCCCAGAGAGTTCCAAATAAGTGGAACCCAAAGAGACTCACATTAAGACACATTGTAAATAAACTGTCAAAGTTAAAGACAAGGAGAAAATTTTAAAAGCAGCAAGAGAAAAACAACTTACTAAATACAAGGCAGCCCCCATAAGAGTAAAGCAGATTTTCTACAGAAATTTTGCAAGCCAGAAGGGAAAAGCATAATATATTAATAGTGCTGAAAGAAAAGAACTGCCAACCATGAATACTCTACCTGGCAATTATCCTTTAGAATTAAAAGAGATACATAGTTTTCTAGACAAGCACCAGCTGAAGGAGCTCAGCACCACTAAACTGGTCTTATAAAAAAATGTTAAAGGAAATTTTTAAAGTTGAAATGAAAGTGTACTAAATAGTAATAAGAAAACATATGAATGTATGAGTTTCACTGATAAATATATACTTAAATTCAGAATAAAATAATGTTGTAATGGTGGCTGGTTAATCACTTATAAATCTAGCATTTAACTTAAAAGACAAATGCAGTAAAAGTAACTATAACTATAATAATTTGTTAATGGATACACAAGAGAAAAAGATGTAAACTGTGACAGCAAAAACATAAAACATGGTGGGGGGGAGAGAGTAAAAATGTAGAGCTTTAGCATGCATTTGAATTTAAAATAAATGGTTATAAATATATTTTGTGTAAGCCTCACACAAACACAAAGCAAAACCTATAGTAGATAATACACAAATGATAAAGAGCAAATAATCTAAGCATACCATTATAGAAAATAATCAAACCACAAAGAAGGAGCAAGAGAACAAAAGAACATAAGAATTAATGTATAGTCAAAAAGCAATTAGCAAAATGTTAATAAGTCTAAACTTACTAATAATTACTATAAACGTAAATAGACTAAATACTCTAAACAAAAGATCCAAGTATATGGGTAAAAATAGGTTTAAAAAAACCAGACTTGAGCATATTTTGCCTACAAGATACTCACTTCTGCTTTAAGGACCCACACAGACTAAAAGTGAAGGGAGGGAAAAAATATTCCTTACATATGAGAACTGGAAGAGACCTAGGGTGGCTATACTTAAAATCAGACAAGTTAGACTTTAGAATAAAGAATGTAATAAGGGAAACAAAAGGCCACTATATAGTGATAAAGGGGTCAATCTAACAAGAGCATACAACATTTGTAAATATTTATACATCCAATATTGGATAGTCTAAATATAAAAAGCAAATGTTAACAACCATAAAGGGAGAAGCATACAGCAATACAATATCAGTAAGGGACGTTAACACCCCAGTTTCATCAATGGAGAGATTAATCCAGATAAAAAATGAATAAGTTAGCATTGGACTTAAATGGCACATTAGGCCAGATAGACTTAACAGGCATTACAGAGCCTTTCATCCAATAGCAGCATAATACATGTTCTTCTCAAGCACTCATGGAACATTCTCCAGAACAGATTATATGTTAGGTCACAAAACAAGTCAATAAATTTAAGAGGATTGAAATCATATCAAGCACCTTTTTTGAGTACTGTGCATTGAACCACATGTCATTTACAAAAAGAAAACTGTAAAATTCACAAATATGTGGAGATTAAATGCCACGCTACTGAACAAGTGGCTAAGAAATCAAAAGAGAAATTAAAAATATCCTAGGGCAAATAAAAATGGGTATATAACATACCAAAACTTATGGGATGCAGCAAAAGCAGTTCTAAGAGGGAAGTTCATAGCAGAAATACCTACTTCAGTAGATGAGAAATCTCTCAAATAAGCAACCTAACTTTATACTTCAAGGAACTAGAAAAAGAAGAATAAATGAAACTCAATGTTAATTCAGGGAAGAAAATAACTAAGATCAGAGCAGAAAAAGAGACTAAAAAGATAATAGAAAAGATCAATGAAAGAGTTGGTTTTTTAAAAGATAAACAAAATAGACAAACTTATAGCCAGACTTATCAAGAAGAGAGAGAACTCAAATAAATAAAATCAGAAATGAAAGAGAAGGCGTTACAAATGGTATCACAGAAATGCAAAGAGTCCTAAGAGGCTGTGATGAATAATTACACATAAATTGGAAAACCAAGAAAAAATGAATAAATTCCTAGAAATATACAATCTACCAAGACTGAATCATGAAGAAGTAGAAAATATGAACAGATTCATTACTAGTAAGTAGATTGAATCAACAATCAAAACCTCCCAACAAAGTCCAGACAAGATGGCTTCACTAGTGAATTCTATAAAACATTTAAAGAACTAATACAAATCTTTTTCATACTCTTCCAAAAAGTAGGAGAGGAAAGGACATTTCCAAACTCATTTTATGAAGCCAGTATTAACCTGATACCAAAACCAGACAAGAACTCTAAAGAAAAGAAAATTACAAGTCAATATTCCTGATGAACATAGAGTTTAAAATCTCCATCAAAATATTAGCAAAAAGAATTCAACAATACATTAAAAGCATCTTTGTTGGGGCCCTGTAGCTGATGTGCTAAATTAAGAATATGCAGATTATGATACTGAATGAGGAGGCACAAACCACCCACATGGGGTTGGCAGGTCGCTCTCTCAGCATCCAAACTCCTACTTTTGGGAAGTGAAAACCCTAGGATGTTTTCATTGAAGTTGCAGTTTCAATACACTCACACAAAGGAAATCAAGTCCCAAGATTTATCATTTAGTGATCCCAGAAAAGGGGTGGGCGCAATGAACTGGCGGAAGGGCAGTCCTCCATCCCACATCTAGAGTGAGCAGAAGATAGAGGGCAGGGTAGCAAGCACCTGTTACTCACAAGATGGCTGAGGTGGCAGTCACTAAGCATTTACGGGCTTAACTCTAAGTGGTTACTTTAAAAGATGCCTTGGGAAAAGCAAAGTGGAAATTTGTGGTGGGAATCCTAAGGTTGGGTCCTTATCTAAATACCCAGATACTGGGTATAAGCAGGATTGTCATACTGTAAAAAGCCGAGGCAGCAACTCAAAATAACTGTTTTCTCATCATAGACTCATACACCATGATCAACTAGGATTTATTCTGAGGATGCAAGGATTGTTCCAACATCCACAAATCAATCAATTAGCAAAATGAGAGATAAAATCATATGATAATTTCAGTAGATGCAGAAAAAACATTTGACAAAATTCAATGTCCATTTATGATTTAAAATGTCCATTTATGATTTAAAAAACTCCCAACAAAGTGGCTAGAGGGGATATACCTCAACACAATAAAGGCCATAAATGACAAGCCCACACTAAGTGGTGAAAAGTTGAAAAGCTTTTCCTTTAACATCAGGAACAAGACAAGGATGCCCACTCTTGTTATTTTCATTCAATACAGTATTGGAAATTCTAGCCAGAACAATTAGGCCACAAGATAAAAAAAAGCATCCAAAATGAAAAGGAAGAAGTGAAACAATAAAAGTATTACTATTTGCAGATGACATGATGTTATATATAGAAAATCCTAAACACTCCATCAAAAAATTATTAGAACTAATAAACGCATTCAGTAAAGTTGCAGGATATAAAATGTACAAAACTCTGTTTCAGTTCTATACACTAATAATGAACTATCTGAAAGAGAAATTTAAAAAAAAAATCCCATTCACAACTGTACCAAAAAGAATGAGATACATAGGAATAAATTTAACCAATGAGGTAAAAGATTTATACAGTGATAACTATAAGACACTGATAAAAGAAAGTGAAGAAGATACAAGTAAATGGAAGGATATTCTGTGCTTCTGGATTGGAAGAATAAATACTGTTAAATGTCCATACTACCCAAGGCAATCTACAGATTTAATGTAATCCCTATCAAAATTCCAATGGCATTTTCCACAGAAATAATCCTAAAACTTGAATGGAACCACAAACCCCAAATAGCAAAGCAATCTTTAGACAAAAGAAAAAAAACTAAAGGCAACATGCTTACTGATTTCACACTATATTATCAAGTTATAGTTTTCAAAATAGTATGGTATTGGTATAAAAATAGACATACTGATCAATGAAACAGAATAGGGAAGCTAGACATAAACTCACATACATGATCAGATAATACATATAATAGACAAAGGAGCCAAGAGTATATAATGGCGACAGGTTAATCTCTTCAAAAAAGACTGGTGCTGGGAAAACTGGACTACCATACGTAAAAGAATGAAGCTGCACAACTTCTTTACATCCCACGCACAAATCAGCTCAGATGGATTAAAGACTTATACGTAAGACCTGAGACCATAAAAATCCTAGAATTAAAGTATAGGGTAAGCTCCTTTACAGCAGTTTAACAATGATTTTTTTGGATTTGACACCAAAAGCAACAAAAGCAAAAATAAAAAAGTGGGACCACATCAAACTGCAAAGCTTCTGTATAGCAGAGGAAACCATTAAAAAAAAAAAAAGGCAACCTACTGAATGAGAGAAAATGTTTTCAAATCATATATCTAAAAAGAGGGGTTAATATCAAATATATAAAATTGTCATACAACTCAACAGCAAAAAATCAAACAATCCAATTAAAAAATGCAGAGAGTATCAGAATAGATCTTTTCCAACCAAGACATACAGATGACCAACAGGTTTAGGAAAAGGTGTACTACATTACTAATTATCAGAGAAATGCAGATGAAAGCCACAATGAGATATTACCACACCAGCTGAAATGGTTAATATCAAAAAGATAAGAAATAACAAGTGTTTATGAGGATGTGGGAAAAAGGGCACCCTTTTCCATTGTTGGTGAAATTGTAAACTGGTGCGGCCATTATGGAAAACAGTATAGAGGTTCCCCAAAATATTAAAAATAGAGCTACTATATGATCCAGCAATTCCACTTCTTTGGGTGCTTATCTCAAAAAAAACCAAATAACTTATCTTGAAAACATATCTGCACACCCCCCCCCACCATGTTCATTACAGCATTATTTACAATAGCCGGGACATGGGGGAAAAAAATGTGTCCACTGACAGATGAATGAATAAAGAAAATCTGGTTTATATATATAAATACTATGTATTCATAAAAATGAAGGTAATTCTGCCACTAGCAACAACATGGAAGGACCTTGAGGGCATTATGCTAAGTAAAATAAGTTAGACAGAGAAAGACAATATTGCATAATTTCTATGTGGAATAAAAATAATCCCAAACTCATAGATATAGAAAATAAATTGATGGTTGCCAGAGGTGGGACATGAGGAGTGGACAAAATAGATCAATATTGTCCAAAGTTACAGACTTCCAGTTACAGGATCAGTAAGTCCTGGGATGTGATGTACAACATGGTGGCTATAGTTAACACTATCATATTGTATATTTGCTAGGAGAGTAAATCTTAGAAGTTCTCGTCACAAAAAAAAATTGTAACAAAATGTGGTGATGGATATTAACTAAACTTATTGTGATAGTCATTCCATAATACATACATATATTAAATTGTTAACTTGCACACCTAAAACTAATAAAACATTACATGTCAATTATGTCTCATTTCAACAAAAACAAAAAAGCAATAATAATATAGTTAGAAATAAATTTAACCAAGTAAGTGAAAAATTTGTACAATGAAAACTACAAGACCTTGATGAAAGAAATTGAAGAAGACACAAAATGAAAGATAGCCCATGTTCCTTGATTGGAAGAATTAATATTGTAAAAATGTCCGTAATACCCAAAGCCATCTATAGATTACATGTAATCTTTATCAAAATTCCAATGATATTTTTCACAGAAATAGAGAAAACAATTATAAAATTTATACGGAACCATAAAATACCCTGAATAGCAAGAGAAATCATGAGTAAGAATAAGAAAGTCATATGCATCACACTTTTTGATTTTAAACTATACTATAAAGCTACAGTAATTAAAATAGCATAGATAGAAATAGAATAAAAATAGATTCATAGACCAATGGAACAGAACAGAGAGCCCAGAAATAAACCCATATATATATGGTCAACTAATATTTGACAAGGGAGCCAAGAACTCCCCCTTTCAATGGGGGGAAAGGGTAGTTTCTTCTACAAACAGTCCTGGGAAAACTGAATAACCACATCCAGAAAAATGAAATTTGACCCCTATGTTACACCACTCATAAAAATTAACTCAAAATGAATTAGGAGTTAAACATTAGACCTAAAACATAATACTGTAAAACTCCTACAAGAAAACATATGGAAGAAGCTCCTTCATGTTGGTCTGGACTACGATTTTTTTTTTTTTTTTTGATATGACACCAAAAGCTCAAGCAACAGAAGCAAAAATCAACACAACTACATCAAACTAAAAATCACAGGAAAAGAAGCAACAAAGTAAAATGCAATGTATAGAAGAAGAGAAAATATTTGCAAAACATATATTGGATAAGTAGTTAATATCTAAAATATATAAATAACTCATATAACTCATTCAAATGGCCAAAAGGTATATGAAAAGATCTCAACATCACTAATCATCAAGGAAATGCAAATCAAAACCACAGTGAGATATTACTTCTTACCTGTCAGAATGCCTATCATGGAGAAGATAAACATTAACAAGTGTTGGCAAGGGTGTGGAGAAAAGAGAACTCTTGTATACTGTTGGTGGGAATGTAAATTGGTTCATCTACTATGGGAAACAGTATAGAGGTTCCTTAAAAAATTAAAAATAGAACTACCATATTATCCAGCAATTCTACTTCTGGGTATATATCCAAAGAAAATGAAAATAGGGTATCGAAGAGGTATATGTACTCTCATGTTTATTACAGCATTTTTCACAATAGACAAATATGAAAATAACCTAAGTGCCTGTCAACAGATGAATGGATCAAAAAATGTGATATATATATAGTTCTGGAATATTGCTCTATCATGAGAAAGAAGGAAATCCTTCCATTTACAACAACATGGATGGATCTTGAGGGCAGTATGCTAAGTGAAATAAATCAAAGAAGGGCAAACTGTATGATATCACTTACATGTGGAATCAAAAAAGCCAAACTCATAAAAATAGAGTAAAATGGTAGTTATCAGGGGTTGAAGGGTGGTGCAACTGGGGATATGTTACTAGGGGTATAAACTTGCACCTGTAGATAAATAAATCCTGGAGATCTAATGCACAGTATAGTGATTATAGACAACAATACTGTATTATAAAATTCAATATAGCTAGGACACTAGATCTTAATTATTTCCAGCACACACAAAAAGAAATGATAATTATTTGATGTGATAGAGGTGTTAGTTAATGCTACAGTGGTAATCATATTGGAATATATAAATGTATCAAATCAATATGTTAGACACATTAAACTTACATGATGTTATGTGTCAATTATATCTCAATAAAAATAAATTTAAAAAAGAAGAATGGAAGGTAGATAAAATCTAACTGTGGATTAAGGTTTATTCAAGTTTAATCACATAGTGACCTTCCGTACTGTTGTCTTAAAAACAAGCTGCTAAGGACATACATTAGTAAGGGAGTATGAATTTCACTATTTACTGTCTACCAAGAGCCTTTGGCAGAACAGTTTTTCATTTCACAACTGCATGATGAAATAATCTGATGCTATGTAACCTTTGGCATGACTTGAAATCCCAGGGGATGGAAATGTGGAATAAAATTAATTTTTAGAAAATAAAAAAAAAAACTAGATATATGCTTCTCTGACAGGGAAATAAATGATTTAGATACCAAGACTGAGTATTTATCTAAACAAATGTAGTATCTGAATACACATTTAGTATGTTTAGATTGATTCCAAATCAATGTTCTTATTCTTAAGTAGTCCCAGAAATGCATGTATATGAGAAAACAATTTAGTCCTTAGGTAATTAAAAATGAAGTTCTTAATAATTTGGATGATTTTGGATGAAGAAATAAAATTATTCTTAAGTGAAATATTGTAAAGCTCTTTTTAGTATAGATGAAGATTCTAAATAAATGATTACCAACTACAACAAATTAGAGGGATCTGGCTCTTTATCTTTTAAACGCTCCTTTAAACAAAGTATATATGGTCTACAAACAAATTTCTCATAATATTTAATACTAACCATCATTTATTGACTACCTACTCTGTCAGTAACTATTTTTAGTCACTTGTTTAATCTTCATAATATCCTTAGTAGAAATTGTTATCAACATTTCACAAACTAGAAATTGAGGATTATATGGAAACCATAAAGCTAATGAGGGATGAACTGATAATGAACTCAGGTTTATCTGATACCAAAGCCTATGGGTTTTCCCTTTACACTGGAGCCCCAGGGGAATTTTCAGCTCACCCACTCTGTGCCAGCCCTGCCTCTACAATCTCCCTTAATCACCCAGCACCTTTGACCACTCTTTACTCCCACACCCTGTTTCGCCACAGTTAAGAGGGGAGGGTCCTTGTACTTTAAAAGACACTAGCCTAGACTCTGCTTTTTCTTGCTTTCCATTTTACAAAATTAGATAGTAATTGTGCCTTGGGCCAATTCCTTCTTTTCTCCATTTTCTTTATCCATACAGCTAAACAGAAAGTGGTTAAGATTCCAAACTTTAAGTCAGGTTTGTTTGTGTGAGTGGAGAGATTGAAGGATGATGATAACGGTAGAGAATACAGATTGTTGATGGCTTCTCATCGGTTTTATCTTGACCTATGAGCAGAGCACAGCACTGAGTGATCCTGTGCTTGTTCTGATACTGACAAAGTATCCTTTGATTCTCATTCTCCTCTTGGTCCTTGTGTTGATTCCCCTGTCCCCCTGCCTCCCAACCAAAGGAGAAAGGATACTGTGCAGTGCAGGTTTTGTCCATTCCTGGATATATGCCATATATATTAAATTATCTTAAAACTTTGCTTCAGATATAGTATGTTTCCTCTTCATCATGATTGAAATGCTTTCATTTTTAGAAAACACAATATTTATTGTAAAAGCATTGCCACAATAAAAAATCAATCTGTAATTATGGTAATTTCTTTTGATTTTTTTCTGTGTAAATAAATTATGGGAAGAGAGAGTCTTGATGTAAATATTCAATTATAGTGTTGTATGTTGATCACAATGAGACACTTTGATTGATGAAGGAAAGCCTATCTATTATTTGTGTTGTGTTTAATCTCTTCGTATAAACAAAGAACTCCATTGGGGAGGTTTGGAAGTGTTGAGGTTGGGAAAGCCAGCTGGTCAAATTTCAAGAGGCCAAGAAGTCAAAGTAGAATTACAGCATTGATGATTTCATTCTGGTGCAGCTTAACAGATTCAGAGATTCAATCTTGTCAATACCCTACAATTAGTCAGATGTATTGGATGACTCACACTGACTAAACTCACAAGAGACTGAAGTATATAAATCACAGAGCCAGTGTGTTATTTGACAATAAGAAACATAACAGCCAACATAACCCAACACACCTGTCTCCTGACCAGAGTATTCTTTTTTATGGATAACCAGAAAAGTACTTGGTGTGCATGGAATCAGAATAAGTGACATATCTGATCTGCAGATTTAACAGTATTTCTATAATAGAGATAAATTCTACTCAATACCTCCTAGGTGGGCTAGTGCCAGCATTTGTCTTTGAGGTTCTATTACTGATATACTTCTTACAATTTACACATTTGTTTTTCTTTGTATTTTTAAAAATACATTTACTCCTGTTATGATCTAGTCTTTTTTGGAACTTCTTTAAATTGTATTCTAATTTATGATGAATATAAAAAAGTTGTATTTGACCACTGTAGGGGAACATTGTATTGATTTAGTTCTTAATGACTGTATTTACTCAGTGAAAACATACATAGGAAATTGGATTCTCCAATTATTGTCAACGATATATTCCTAGCTAGTCAAGTCTACAGGCTATCAGTGAGTATACAGTTATATCAGAATCAACAAAACTACCAGGAAACTCTGAATAGAAGGAAAAAATGTTCACATTATGTCAGAAAATAAATGTAACGCATAGTTTAGAAAACAAAGCAGACATCACATATCTACTATAATTCCAAAGGGTATATGACTTTAAATTTTAAAGAGAAAATTTCAAAATTATGTCAACCACATAAATATTCTGGTGTAAGATAAATCAGTCTAGAGCTGCAACCAAAGGAATTTATTCACCGAAATGCCTAATGAAGGTGCTCATTATGCCAAGTCTTGCTGAATGGAACGGTTCTATAAAGAGCTACCTAGTTACACTTTGACCTAACTCTGAGCAGCTGCTATTGTAACACTGTCAAATGATACCTAGTGTGATTTTTTTTTTTTTCCTCCTTTGGACCAACTTGTGGAAACTAGGAAAAGGCATTCTGGAACCAGGTAAAAATTACCAGAAATTTTCTGCCTTCCCTGCTGCTGACCTTGACAGGTGGCTTGAGCAGGTAAACATCAGGAAGATGAATGGTCAGTTCCTTACTGGGTGAATATAAGCTCTGAAAAAAGGGTAGGTATGTTTATGTATCTTAAAACTCACACCCATGAAAGGACATCTGCCTGTACTGGAGGCTGCTTTTTTTTTATACTATGTTTTACAGGTCACTGATGCAGTAGTATATTTTTCCCTCCTGGAAAGGTCAATGAAGTCGTCTGAATTTATTAATGCCTCAGGCTTACTGTGGCAGATGATCTTATTTTATATTTTATAAATGAAAATATGAAATATATAAATTGTTTATAAATACATGTAAAGTGATTTTTAGGTTTCTTTCGAGTTATGTTGTATAATTTATAAAGTGAATCATCACCACCTGGTTTATACCTGTCTTTTTAATCTAAGACTACCTTAAATTAAGCATTTTACTCACAACTTTTCTCTGCTCCGCGTTTTACCATCTCCTTGGGTAATGTTACTGTCCACGTGGATGACCTATCTGGCTCTTGCTCCGCTCCCTGATTTCCACATCTTCTGTCACCTTTACTTCCACAGCACTGCAGTCAGCCACTCCCTCAGCCACATCCTGGACCATTCTATCACCCATTACTTCTTCCCCTTTCAAATGTTAAAGTCAAAGAACCAGTTCTCAATTGCATATCTTTACAGCTCAATGGTTCTCGGCATTGGCTGCATGTTAGTTGCCCAGAGAAATCTAAAAAATCCTGCTGTCCAGACTAGGCCACATCCCAAATTAATTAAATCAAAATTTCTGGACTCTGAAGATGCAATCCAAAAATCTGCAGACTGTAAAGCTCCCCAGGTGAAGTCAATATGCTGCCAAGATTGAGAACCACAGTTTTAAAGCTTCCACTCAGTCACTCCACTGCACCTGTTTTTGAAACACAACCTTCAGCTGTCTCCAATTCACATTTCTCCCCTTCCTTTCCCCACTGACTTTTTGTTTCATTCCCCAGCACAGTGTCAATCCTGGTCCCCCGTCTCTGTCACCAGGTAGGTGGCTGAGCACTGGTGGTGAAAACCACATTATAGGTCAGGATTTTGACCTGGTTCTTCCTTTTCAGTTGCACCTGGGGTCTCAGTGATGCCAGATAAGCCTTATTTTGCTAGTAATGTTATGCTCCCATTCTCCACAGTACTTAACATATGCTTCACTTTTCTCAAACTACAAACTATATGGAATTACGAATTCAAACTAACTTCATTTGTCCTGAAATATCGAACATTTTCATTCTCCTCCCTTCGGCTAAACCTGCTTCATTGTTGTTTGGTATCTCACAAATGGTATTTTCACTCAACTGGCAGAAATATAAACATCTCCCTGGAGTCCTTCTTCTTTCTCTCCCTCATTATATTAAATATCTCCAAAATTCTGTGGCTTACATATTTTAAAAATTGATCCATTTCTCCAGTATTGCTAAGCCTCATACTGAGCAAGCGCTTACTCTTCTTCGTTGCTGAAACAGACTCTGATAGGTCTACCTGCTTCCATCTAATCTGGCCTCTTTCCAAGCAGTTGTCTAGAGTGATATGTCTAAATGCCTATCAGATTGTGTCTCTCCTTTGCTTATCAGCTTACCAGCTTTACCCTTGGGATACATGCCAAATTTCATAATTGGAAGACCCTCCACAACCTGTCCTTCATCTCTCTCTGCAGCCTCATATCAAACATCTCACAAAAATCCTGTTGCTTACAGATCTTTAGTATTTGTCCACTTTTCAGTGCTGTTCCCACTGCCTGGAACATTGTTTTCTCTCCTCTTTCATTGGCTTAGACTGACATCATTTTCTCTAGAAAGCCATTCTCTAACTTTGGCTGGGACTAGTGGCCCCTCTATTTTGTTACCTTCTTCCTTGTTCTTCTCCCTCTATCACAGCACTTATCCCATTGCTTTGAAACTCCCCCCACCCCTTATTCCCTGCTAAACTGTAAGGGGCAGAGATCAAGATGATCACATTCACCACTATAACAGGTTTCAATGTAATGTAACATAATATAATACATAATAGGCTTTAGTTATAATAGATTTCAATAAATGGTGCATAAATTCAAGTGAATGTTCAAATGCTTTTAATGATGTATAACAAAGGTCAGCTAAAACTCCACGGAATTTCACAATACAATAAAACACCCAATAGAGGACTATAAATAATAATAAAAATCCTGTGACTCAAGTGAAAAATTAGTTTAGTGATCTCATGTTCATATGTTTAGTTTTGAGAACTTTTCTCATATTTGATGTACTAAGCGTGCTTCACAACTTACCCAGAAGATTATTAAGCACATAGAGAAGACAGCAACCTTTAGCTGAGATCTGAAGATCACCTGAAAAATCTTCTGGGCCAAAGCCATGTCCTTATTTGCTAAATATAAGCAACACAGGCTTTGGAGTTAGACAAACCAGGGTGTGAATCTTGCATCCACTATTAACCAGGTAACCTGGGCTGAGTTGCTAAAGTCTCCTTTTTTTCATTTACAAACTGAAGATAATTAAGCTAGCATCACAGGGATACCATGAAGGTGAAATGAGATAATATATGTAAAATGCCAAATAGAGTACCCGCTAAAGCAGGTGCTCAAAACTTTTACTTCTATCACAATGGGTATTACTATAAATAAATACTACATTATTTTGTGTTAGATTGTTATCTCCAGGAATCCCCAAATACAGGTTATGCGAGGCAAATATTTACATTTTTGCTCCAATTAATGTGTTACAATGTGACATATATTTATATAAATACACACATACATCTCTGAGGTAGTAGAATACTGAGAATCAGTCACAAAGGAAATGGATAAGGTGCCTTCTGGGCTTTCAACATGAATGAGGGATGGTGTGATAGGTATGGAATACAGGACACTAAGGGAAGGTTTAATCATACATTTTGGTCCTAGTCCCCTAGAGAGCTTTGGATTCTTAGAAAAGAGGGAGATAAAGGCTCAATGCTGAGGCTTAGGAACAATGCCGTTGGATAAGGAAGACTGCAAGTAAGATAAGCTTCAGTCTCCATGCATTTTAACTCAGGGCAGTTTTAAACTGGTTTGTCTCAGCTGGCCTCTGAGAGCCTGAAAGGAAACAGTTAAGCTGAGTGAAGCTCCAGGTGTCTGTAGACGGCGGGGGGCGGGGTAGGGGCATTTCTGTGGGTCTGGGCTCTTTCATATTTTCAGGACAACAATCCTTTCCTCCTGCCCCTCTCTCCCCTCTCTTTGGCCATATCAAAGTACCAACAACTGTGGAAACTATTCAATAAAAATGTGGGCCTTGGCTCCAAGTCATTTCTAGTTAAATCTTTCTGAAGAGGTGTGCTGCCTTCTTTTCATCTTGCACTCTAATTTAGTTTTATTTATCAAGAAATTCAGAGATTTAAAAATATACATCTTGAAATAAAAAAGAAAAAATATGAAAAAGCAAATTTTTGATAGTTATTAAGTTACAATGAGCTTCTCTTTCAATGAATTTTTTTAGATGGGTAAAGTGCTTGATGTCATATGAAGTCTAAAAAACATAACCTAGCTAGGTTTGGGGAATTTCATTAAAATCTCTGTTGAAACTCCTATATAGCATTTAGATTTCATTTATCTGTCACAAGAGGGAGTAAGAACTCTGCTAAATATTACATATTTTCAAACTTTTCCAAGAAACGTGGTATGAAAAGAATCCCCTTGAGTTCTAATGATAAAATGCTTTCTCTCACTCCTTTATTAGCTCTGATTTTGAACTGACATCACATTGTATCCAGGTAATTAAAGCTAAATTCATAAAAATATTAGAACCTATGCTTAATAAAAGATTATTTTGTAAACCGTCTGAAAGGGTCTGAATGTGATTTTTATACTATTTGACTAATATGCCTGAGTTAGCCATCATGTTTTCAACATTTAAGAGATTGCAAACAAAGTTGTGTTTCATTGATACTGATGCAACAGAATGATGAAATATGTTGCAAAAGTGAAAAATAATCTTTAGAGGAAAATCTGAAATTTCTTTCCTAGAATATCTGTAACCTATGACAATTTGCTGTTTTCTCTTCTATTTTTATTGTTTTTCTTTAAAAACAATGTACTAAAGCATACTCAGTCATTTCATGTACCTTGATATTCCACAGATCATAAGGTAGTTCTTGGTGTTAAAGTTTAAAATGTCTCCTGTGAAAAGTGCAACACTACTGACCTTTGAAAAAGTTCTTAAGAAATAAAAATTTGTACAATCTCCTTTTCAGAGCTTAGGTCTTAAAAAGAGCACATGGATGTTTGTCTTATATTCTTGGATAGAATGAATGTATTTTCCCCTGAAGATTGCTTCTTCCCGCTTAGATGTAAAAGTATTCAAGTATCTAGCAGATATCTAAAGAAAGGACTTCCTAAGCTTAATATTGAATGGGTCATATATATGCTTTGTTTTATGAATATAGGATAGATATTATGATAAACTGATGCTACAGCACATTTTTTAAGGCTTAATATATGTTATCGATTTTTTTCCTCAATTCAGAAATTCTTGCTAGGATAACATATGAAGAGCAAGATATTTAATGATAATGTGAAATAAATTATATAGCTTAATGCATCAAGCCTTTCTTACTTTTGATTAAATATACAGATATTAAATGACCTAGAAATTTTGTTCTTTGGAATATTCGTAGAAACTACTTAGTAAAAATAGTGGCCTTGGCTACAAGTCATTTCTTGTAAATCCATCTGAAAATCTTGCTGCCTGTTTCATCTTTAAAGTTTAATTTTGCAGTACAAACTATGACCTGCAAAAGGAGCACTTGTTGTTTTTAATGCCTTAGCTATTACACGTGTCATCTAACTCCATGCAAACTTCTGGGAATCCTGAAGAAACACAGTGCTTCCCCACTCCACCCACTACTCCTAGTTTCCCACAGGTTTCTTTTTTCTCATGTGGCTTAAACTTATGAAAGTATGAATACTAAGGGTCATTTGTAATAAAAATTCAGAAGGAATGACTTTAAATACATAACCTCAGAGCCAGTTAGATCACAGTTACTTTACATGGAAAAATACAAGTTACACTTTATTTTAATAGCACAATTCTAAAGCCTCATGTTATTTAGTGAGTTCCTAAATTACTAAAATTATCTTCTGGAAAAAGTTTCATTACATGTACTATATTACAAATGTAGGATAGAATACCTATACATACAGAATAAATATCAGTTCTAGCACTTAGAATTTGTTATATCCAGAACTTTTGTTACTGAACTTACATTGATGATAGAAGGTTAAAGAACATGTAAGAATTATGTAAAGGCATTTCTATGCCTATCACTAAAGTGTGCTTGTAAGTATGTGTGTATACAGACATTTTAAATATTATCAGTTTACTATAAAATTAAGAGCCTTTAGTATGATTCCAAGCTCAGATCAATTTAATATTATTCCATGTATATCTTAATCTGTGTCTAGTTTATCAGGGATTAGCAACTGGAATAATTTTGGCAGAACAGCCAAGTAAAGATCACATCCACGTATTTGATGCATGAAAGACATATTAAATATCTAATAGATAATAATAATTTAATGTAATGTCTTTATTTTATAGTACTTTAAAAATTATCTTTTCTTATCTCTTTTAAATGATATAATTACTTCACAGATTGTTCAGAGAGTACTGACCAAAACAGAGATAGTAAACCTTTTGATTCACATTTTATTGTGATAAATCAAAGCCTAGAGGCTTATTTTTGAAGATATTGAATCAGAATTTATGCATTTAATTACACTTTGTAAAATGCTGCAATTTTATGAAGAAACAGATTGTGAATTTTAGCTGATTTTTAACACTGAATAAATGTTATGCACATGACCTTTGGATTAGCATTACTCATTTATTTATTACCTAACAGCTAGTGGGCACCTTCTGTGTGCTTGGCATGACATAAGTGCTGAGAATAGGACCATGATTTACAATTTCATGTCATCTTCAGTTCATTTCTAAAGATTTCTCACAGGGTGTTTTGGGAGCCCAGATGATGGGAGGAGGACTTGGGGAAAGCTTCTAGGAGTAGCTAGTGTTCCAGCTGCATATTAAAGAAGAAGTGGGAGGTAACCAGACAACGGGAGGGAAGGAACTGCAGGGCAGAACAGCTTGGATCGTGTAGGGAATTTAGATGCCCTTTGATCTCACTGGAGAACAAGCTGCTAAATGAGGAGTGGCAAAAATGAGACAATAGTCATTCATTTCTGGATCTATTTAGTCAATAAAGCTTATTAACTGAAATTTATTATTTAGTTTGTTATTGAGTGATTATTATTTATCAGAAACTTTGCTGGATACCATGGGGAGCAAGATAGGATCAATATGTGCCATGATGGAGCGTCAGCTTGGGATTAGATCATGGATGTCTTTAGCGGCCCATTAAAGAGGATATAATTTATCCTGTTGGGGATGGGAAGCCATTCACATTAGTTCAGCCTTGTGTTTCAGATGAATTACTGTGGTAGCTGTGTAAGGTGGACCTACCTATTCAGAGGAAGACAATGTAATTGTGGGGCTGCTGCTCCTGTAATACAACTGAGATGTGGTAAAGACATTAACTCGGGTGGTGGAAATAATGAGAATGAGAGAGCAATCTATTTGGGAACTGGAACATAAAATGATAAACTAGTGGCTGCTTGGTTTAGGAGTATGATGGAAAGGGGGGAGTTGATTTCTTTGTGTTTCTACCTCGTTTGATTAAATTTATTGATGACAGCACTGCCAACTACAGACAGGAGAATTCAGTTTAGAAAATAAACAATTTTTTCCTGATAGTAAAACCTCTGAAATTCAAAATGATATTCTTTTTTTTTTTAACTGGTGTAGTCAGTTACAATGTGTCAATTTTTGGTGTACAGCATAATGCTTCAGTCAGACATACACATATACACAATTGTTTTCATATTCTTTTTCATTATTCAAAAGGATATTCTTAAATCTATATAATATTTATCATTTTCAAACAACAAAATATTTTTTACATTTTTGTTTTTCTTCTCTAATTACATTAAGCAATGTGGAATAGAATGGTGAAAACTGCCATTTATTAGTTTGAAATTTTTTCAGCTGGGCCTTCAAAACAAGTATCTAATATCACTGTAATTTGTTTACTGGATGTGAATCTTGCATTAAAATCATAAGATAATAATATTTAATTCATTTTAAATGGCAAAAAATGGAGAGAAAACTATACTTTGTAGCTTAAGAATGGCAGGTAGACTTTTAAGTGACACAGCTGGGACCAGAATCCAAGTGGCTTCTGCTTCACTGCTTATTCCAATCAAAATTTCCTGCCTTGCTACCTTATAAACTGTATATCTCCACTTGTATTATAAGATTATTTAAACTATATAGCCAAGCTGGCAATTGTAGTCTTTATATTTTGGTGACATGTAACTGTATAAAGTTAATCCTGTTTTTAATGACTTTAGTCTAAAACTCAAAACCTTATATAGATCTTCTAGTAGCTTATTCTTTTAATCTACAATTAACCTGTTTCCATATGAGGATGTATTTACTGCTCACACAATCACTGATTATTTTGGGTATCTTCTATGATATAAAATATTTTGAAAAATTTTTAAAAATCTCTGATGAAACAGTACTGATAATCTGGTTGCAGCTGCCAAATAGAGTCAGGAGTTTGGATTTGAGATTGTAGTAATGCTTCCATCTTCCATATCATCCTTCCTACCATAGCAATTTTTGTGAAAGGGATTCCTGGTGCTATTTCTGCCATTTGCTTACAAATATTCTGTTCCAAGAGGGCACACCCTGTGAGTGTGGGAATAAAACTCTTCTGGGCAGAGACTCCAGCCCTGCAATTATCTTAGATGAGGCTATTGGATTGCTTGATTTCTCCAGGGAGTTTGGTAATGTGGCTGAAGAACGCTCCTTCTCCTGTTGTTTCCAGCCACGCTTGTTTTCCAACGCGCCGTCCTAGTGTAATTATCTCACCTCTAACCTCAAATAACATGAACCTTCTAATTCTGACCCACTGCTGAAATCAACTCTGGAAAGACTATAATAATAATTTTCGAGGGGAAGTTATGCTTTTCAACACTGCCTGTCAGTTGGAATGCTTCTAAAACTCAAAATTCAAATTATTATTACAAGAGACTACTTTTTGACCTTGCTACATTAGAGAAAAAGGAAAAAGTTTGCTAACACAGAACTAATCTATACTTTGACTTATGTTTTTCATTTAAATCTTTAAGATTTAATTAAACTGGATTAACTGGACATGGTTCTAATGCTGTGCATGTATGAATACTAAACTTTTAGGGCCAAGTGAGTGTATCATAAGCAAGTCCCAAATTGTCCATTTTAGCAATTAAATAAGATGCAGAATTATCAGTGAATTGGTATTATGACAATAAGCACAATGCCATCTGCAGGTCTGCAATATGCTCAGCTATGTACCTGCGTAATTTCCTTTAATCCTCAAATACGGCAATATTATGGTAGAGAGGCAGTTCATATTTAAGTGATGGGCTCTGGAGCCAGGCTGCCTGAATTTGAATTCTGATTTTACAATTTATGACCTATGTGACTTTGATCAAGTTACCTAACCTCTCTGTGTTTAGTTTCCTCACCTGTGAAGGAAGATGATAACACTTACCTCACAGAGTTGCTGGGAGGATTAAATGAGTTGTATTGTATGAACAAAGCCTGGAATGTAGTAAATGCTCAATAAATGTTAGCTATTAATTGTTATCCTATTTCGCTGATTAAATGGTTTAGGTTCCTTACCTGAGATTATATATCTTAAATGCTGGCATTAGAATAGGAAATCTGACCTCTTGGACTTCACAGCCAGTGTACTTGCACACTAGGCTTTACAGAATACTGGCATAATTTTGAGAGTACCTTCAGGTACAAAATTCAGTGATGCAGCAAAGTGAAAGAATAGATAGACAAGACTGGCCTTTTCCCATTATGAGCTGCTTGCCTTTTTCTGACATCAGGTGCAGTAGACATTTTTGTGTGCCAACAGTGGGTAAAGCACTCAGCTGGGTCTTGGGAACACAAAGAAACAAAAACAAATTCTTTGCCCTCCAGGAGCTTCTGGTATAGTAGTAAAGACAAAGAAGTAAAAAAAAAAAATTCTGTAATTTAGTAAAATAATGATATCTAGGACCTGCACAGTATTCGGGGGGATCAAAGAAGCAGCCGCCCACGCTGCTTAATGAACCATGGGAAAAGTCACTGCCTTTGAGCAGGATCTGAAGGATGAGTAGGGGCTTGTCAGGAGGAGTAAATGACAGAAGGATTCTAGCAGATACAGGAACATGTGAAGGTGAGGAATGGGGAGAGAGCTTAGCATTTTGGGAAACATCCCTAGGATTGTTTATAATTGTTGGAGAGTAGAGTGTATTCTGGGGAGGGATATGGGGCGTGACAGGAGACAGAGTCAGACTCAGCTGGCAGAAAGCTTCTGTATGCCATGTAGTTGTGTCAAATATTTACTGTGAGAGGAGTTATCAAGTAACAGGAACAGACCCTGCAAAAGGCAACTGCAGATACAAACCAAACCAGGGACATACTGTGGAGGAAATTCCCAGCTAAATCTTTTGCTTGGTCAATCAGTAGATTTTATTTATGCCAGTATTAGGGATTACAGGACAACACAAAGAATAACACTTAATTACTGTCTTTACCCTCCATCATCATTCAGAAATGTAATACAATTTGATGATTTTCCTTGCTCACAAATGGGCTTGAGGTTGCAGCCATCATATTTAAATACTTTCTAGGCTGACTGACATTCAAAATAGAATATATGTAATTCACTATATATAATTTGTTGCTTTAAAAGAAATTGTAAGCATTTCAAGCCATCTAAAATTACCTTTAAAAATTTTTTTTTACAGTTCTCATTTATTTTTTAAGACTTCATCTTTTAGAGCAGTTTTAGGTTTACAACAAAATTGAGAGGAAGATTTTGCATATTCTCCCTTCCCTCACACAGGCATAGCCCCCTTACCCTAATTATCAACATCGCTCATTAGAAAGGTACATTTTTAACCAAGGATGAACCTACACTGACACTTTATAGTCACCCAAAGTCCATAGGTTATTTTAGAATTCACTTTTGGTGTTGTACATTCTATGGGTTTGGACAAAAGTATAATAACATACATATCCACCACTATAATATCATACAGAGTATATTCCCTGCCCTCAAAATCTTTTGTATGGTTACTGTCTTTAATATATTAATAATTCAGTAGAGGAACCAAAGAGATCACAAAGCTTCATAAAATAAATTCTCTTATCATTCCACTTTTTTCTCCTTCACTTCAATTTTCCTTTATTCGTTTTGCATGATTTAGTTATGAGTCAGCATAATTACTTACTGGGAATATGTTCAGAATGAAAAGGAAGATAGCATATTTAATTTAATGGGAACTATTTCTTCATATATAATGCTCTTCAGTTTTCATATGAAGAATTGGATGTGAATAGACTGGCTCAATTTTTTTTGTCTTGGAATAAATAATGTTAACAAATTAGAAGAAAGAAGCTTGGTTTAAACAGCAGCAAAGTTAGGTAATATGACCAATGGCAAGACCTTGTACATCATCTTCTAATCCACTGATACTCTCCTTGAGTCCAATCTAGGGTCTATTCTGTCACTGGAATTTTTTCATTGTCTTCATTTCTAAGACCCATTTTTTCTAGGTGATTATATCTTCATGCCCACTTGGGCTTATTTTATTAATGCTTACTTTTGTTTTAAACATTCTTACTCACTTTAAATGGTTGTGTTCTTTGTTTATAATTTATTTTATTGTGGTAGGAACACTTAACACAAGATCTACCTTCTTAACAAAATGTTAAGTGTACAATACATTATTGTTTACTACAGGTGCAACATTGTAAGCAGATCTTTAGAGCTTATTCATTTTATTTAATTGAAACTTTAAGCTTGTTAATTAATAACTCTCTATCTTCCCCTCTCCCAAGCCCCTGGCAACCATCATTCTATTCTTTGATTCTGTGAATTTGATTATTTTGGATATCTCATATAAGTGGAATTATGCAGTATTTGTCTTTCTGTATTTCACTTTGCATAATGCCCTCAGGGTCCAACCATGTTGTTGCATATTGCAGAATTTCCTTCTTTTTTTATGACTAAATAGTATTTTCATGATATTCTATACCACATGTTCTTTACCCATCCATCTGTGGATGGACATTTAAATTGTTTCCACATCTTAGTTATTGTGAATAGTGCTGCAATGAATATGGAAATGCTAAAATGCAACCTATGGAATGGGGGAAAACATTTGCAAACAATATATCTGTTAAGGGATTTATCTCCAAAATACATGAGGAGCTCCCAGGAGTCAATAGCAAAACACACACACACACACACACACACACACACACACACACACACACAGAAAAAGAAAAAAACCTAACAAGCTGAGTAGAAAATGGGATAAGGGTTGAATAATCATTTCTTCAAAGAGTACATAAAACAAATGGCATATGAACAGGTACATGAAAAGATGCTCAAAGTCATCAGTAAAGGCAAACCAAAACCACAATGAGATATCACCTCACAGTAGTCAGGACGGCTATGATTAAAACAGAACAAAACAAAACAAAACCCTAAAGCATTAACTTTTAAAGCGTCTTTTAGAATTTAAGATCGCAAGCTCAAGTATTCTTGAAAGTACTTTTGTAACTTTATCTCCATCCCTGTTCTTACTTCTCATCTCTTTCCCTGCATCCCTCTCTCCCTGACTATTGGTGTTGTGGTTAATTCCACCCACCCTTTAGCTCTCAGTTCAGGCTAGGATTGTATAGTGGCATTTTGGCCTCTTGCTCTTGAGTGATGTTGGAGACATCACAGATCTACATGCAGAGCAACTGACTGGCTTCAGTTCAGTTTCTGTTAGCAGTGCTAAATCTTTGTCCCCTCATCTGCCGCAAGCAGCAGAACAATAATCTGCCCCCTTTTTTTTTTAACAGCCCCCTTTCATTAATGGGTAGGGAAGCCACATTCTAGTCCCTATCTTCAGTGAAGCTGTTGATATATTATAGAGGACACTTTTAGTACTTCTCATCCTGCAGGAGCCCAGCTCTGAGCTGCCACTTCCTGCTTTTGATCCACGAAAAATCTTGTCTTGGTTTAGTCCTAGAGATGTCTTGTTTTCTCTTTTACATTTTATTCTCTTCTGATATTCCTGATTACTTTTTAACAGAATTTATACTCAGTAATTATTTATTTATTGTCATGAATATAAGCTTTAGAAATGTTTTTCTCATCGTAATATTTTATTTACTTAAGAATATTTAATGTTGAAAAACATGTCACCCTTAAACAGCTTTTTTATGTATAACTGACATATAAAGTTGTATTTGTTTCAGGTGTAGAACATAATGATTCCATATTTGTATATATTGTGAAATGATCATCACAAGTCTAGTTAACATCTGTCACCATACATAGTTACAAATTTTTTTCCTGTGATGAGAACTTTTAAGATTTACTCTGAGCAACATTCAAATATGCAATACAGTATTATTAACTATAGTCACTATTCTGTACATTACATGAGTTATTTACTTTATAACTGGAAGTTTGTACCTTTTGAGTCCCTTCACCTATTTCACCCACCAACCACCGCTACCTTGTGCAACCACCAATCTGTTCTCTGTATCCATGAGCTCAGTTTTTCTGTTTGTTATTTCAGATTTCACATATTTGAGATCATATGATACTGGAATTTGTCTTTCTCTCTCTGATTTACTTCACTTAGCATAATGCCCTCAAGTTCCATCCATGTCCTCTCGAATAGCAAGATTTCCTTATTTATGGCTGAATAATAATTCACTGTATATTTATCTATTATATCTCTCTCTCTCTCACATTTTCTTTATCCAGTCATCTGTTGATGGACACTTAGGTTGTTTCCAAACTTTGGCAATTGTAAATAGTGCTGCAATAAACATGGGGTGCATATATCTTTTCAAGTTAGCATTTTCACTTTCTTCAGATAAATACCCAGAAGTTGAATTCCTAGATCATACGGTAATTCTATTTT
Organism: Camelus ferus; assembly: GCF_009834535.1. NCBI lineage: Eukaryota > Metazoa > Chordata > Mammalia > Artiodactyla > Camelidae > Camelus > Camelus ferus. The sequence continues at coordinate 57,101,495 of NC_045700.1, forward strand.
TAATTTGTTGAGAAACCTTCGTAACTGTTTTCCTAGTGACTGCGTCCCTTTACTGAATGTAAGCTTCTTGAGACAAGAAACTTATTTACCTATATCTAACTACTTTCTAGAACAATTTCTTGGATATAGCTGGATTCATAAACAAATTCTGATTCATCATCTAGTTTCTTTATAAACAGAATAAACAAACAAAAGCTTAATACACCAAAAGGAAATTCCATATTTTATAAGTTTTTAGGAGGTAATTCAAATGTTATTCATTCTCATATCATCAACCTCACTCTTCTTTCTCAGTTTCCTCGGAATACAGACATGATTAGTAATTCCCATGTTAGAAAATCTCCCTTGATCTCATATTTCCATGTCTCTCTCCAGATACACAATTTCTATATTACTCTTCATATCAAAATATCTCAAAAGAATTGTGTGCCCTCACTATCTACACTTTTAACCTTTATACTGTTCAGATCTATAATCCAGCTCCCTTCCTCACCACTCCATTGAAACTATCCTTGCCAAGGTCACCAGCACCAATGACTCTTCCCTGTCCTCATCAGGTAAAGAGCAACATTCAATTCAGCGTTCAGCACAACTGACCACACTCCTTTTTGGAAGTACTCCTGTTCTCAGGTTCCATCATATCCCACATTTTTTGGATTTTTCTCCTGTGTCACTGGCTGTTCCTTTATAGTCTCTTTGTTGGTTCTTCATCAACTTTTGGATCTTTAGATATTGAAGCAGCTCATGGCTCAGCCTCAGGCTCCTTTGTCTACTACAGAACATTCCCTGAGCTCTAAACATGTATATAACTGCCTACTTGGCATCTTTACTTGGCTGTCTCCCAGACATCTCCAATTAACTTGTTCAAAACTGAAACACTTTTGAAATTTACTTCATTTTCCTGCTTCATCTTCTTTCATAGGATTTTGAATCTCTTTTAAGGTCTTTTAATTTCTATATTTTAATTTTCTCACTTACATTCATCAATTTCTTGATTACATTTTAAATTGCTTTTATTTATTATTTAATTGCATATATTTGCTAAATATTATACTGAACACCAGGTAATTTTCTGTTAATAAGGGAAAATAACACTATCATTCTTATGATAAATGGATAAATTTTCCTATTAGTACCTGAAAGACAACTATTGAACTTCCAACATACTTTTATTCTTGAAAGTAAATTTGGATTTTATTTAAAGTGAACAAACTGTTTAAATTTTTTCCATTCAGTTTCTTTTCATAGGTATCCATAGCCAAAATGAATTTTGGTAATAAATTGGTTATATACCAATGATACAGACACATAGTTCTAGAAAATTCAAGCAAAAGTAATAAAGAAAAAAGAAGGAAAGAAACAAATAAATAAAATAAACATCTGATCCAGTATTTTGCATTAACTCACGAAAATTTGGTCAGGGAATATAACTTTAACTTGTGAATTGCTGAGATCAGTGAGTGCTATAATATGAAATTTGAGAGTAAAATATGAGAGATCTGTGTACAAACAGACTTTATAAGGTGTTTTTTGTAAAGGTGACTATTTCAGCAACAGAATCATGAGTGTGGTTGTTACCCATTTAAGGCTTACTTCGTGCAAGCATCTTTCTCTAATTATATTTGAAGACTTTAACAATAAATAATAACTTTTCGAATAAATACTAAGCTGAGAATTCTGCAGCAAATAAGAAAAACATGGCCACTTTTCCATAGAGGGGAATAAAATGCATTATAGAAACCATTAATAAGAAAACAAATAAACACAACTGGGATAAGATCATGAAGGAAAAAAGAGGGAATAAGGGGGGAGAAGTTAGTTCAATTTAAGTGGTCAGGAAAGTCATCTCTGAGCATGCTTTAAGATGAATGGATCTTAAGTTGAGAATGAAGCAAACTATAAAACTACATGTGCATGTGTAGACGTTTTGAAGAAATCAAACTGATACTCTAGAAAAGTGTTAAAATTGTTCATTATATACACTTAACCCATTTTTCTTGTCTCTGTTGACTTGTTTTTCGTATCTGTTGGTTTATGAATAGATCTAAAAATTGATTAAAAAAACCACACTGCATATTTAACCCACATAGAAGATAGCCATTTACTTTTACACTATATGATAAAAATTTGTAGCCATAAGCTGTACTCCTTTATAGATTTGAACATCAATTTTTTGTGAGTGGTTAATTTTTTTCATACTCCTTTGCAAATTCATTATAATCTTTAATTCACATTATAAAGTGAAGATTTGTGTTTGTATTCAGAATGATAGTTTGTTTGAATTGTGATTTATATATGTTTTGACTGGGTAATTTATATTCATCCATAAAACTTTTTCATAATCATTGTAACAGGTACACATAAAGAAAATTAGAGCTGTTTTGATTTAATTAAGCATCTCAGAAATAAGTTTATAAAAATTACTTTGTTGCTTTATAACCTTTAGAAGCTTATTCCTTCCACTTGAAAACATTTTTCTCCCAGAGTGTTATATATTGGCAAGGACTAAATAAATCGAATCATTTGAGATTAGATTCTGTTGAAAGGTCAAGATGATTTTAGACTTTAAAAGTTATGAAGTTTGAGCCTTAATTCTATTATAAATTTATTAAAATTCTTTTAAAAAATTATTGAGCTAAATCATGTATTTCTCCTGATAATGATAGAAGAGGCTACTTTTATATTAAGTATTGTTTGTATACAAATAGGATATATTGTTAAAACATGCACACACCCCATTTTTGTAGCTTTAAAGATTTATTGTTTGAGTGAGTGTAATGCATTTCTAGGAAGAAACTGGAAGCTAAGTAGACAACAGATTTCTACTTTTCTATCCAGAAACTTTTCTCTCCATAACCAGATGTGCAATAGTTTTTGTTCAATAATGCACTTACAAATTGCATAGCAATCTCCCTTCATGTAGACAGTCCAAAATGACCACATCCATAGTATGAAGAGCATGGAGGAGTCTCTCATTTTTACAAAGCAGCAAATTGTATACTCAATACAGATATTCTTTCATATAACCTGATTGATGAAGAGCAAACTACACTGATGCAGTATGCTGAACCTAACTCAACGGTGGCTTTGTGGGTCAGGACTACAAGCAAGATCATGGCCATGCCTGGTTATTCTGAATACATTTATCTTCTCAAAAAATAGTAACAATAGGAATGTTCTTCTAAAAATTCCTCTCCTGTTTTTCATTTTTTAAAGGTTTTTTTTTTCAGTTGGATTTTTCATTTTAAATAAACACTGAATATTCTCCTACTACTTGTCTATGAATGATTTTCCACTGTCTCTGTCCAATCATGTTGCTTTCCCTCAAAATAATGAATCATTTCTGTATTAGACCCACAACTAGATTGTGTCTTCCTCAATAAAGGATTCAGCATTGTTATCGAAAGGATTTAGCATTAAAATGCACACCTGATATACTGCAAGGCATGCTGCTGTACTGTTAGCATTGTTACGATTACTAGTTTATTGACCTTTAGGAAGTTTTTCTCCTCTTAGATTGCAAGAGAGGTTTTGCTTTAATGTTCCCTTCTTCTCAGACGATGTAGTGCTTAGTAGTCACATTTTAGAAGGCTTTCTCTGTAGTATGGGGATGTGAGTCATTTTAACTGTCTCACCTTTTTAGATCACCTGTATTTTATTCTTGGTCTGATTTCAAGGTTTTTCTCTTGATCTTGTTCACTGCAGGACTGGATTACTTTTTGGGGGTGGGTGTGGGTAGTACAGTTGACCCTTGAACAATATGGGGGTTGGGGCACTGACTCTCTTTGCAGTTGAAAATCCATGTATAACTTTTGACTCCCCTCAAACCTGTTAGCCAGAAGCCTTACTAATAACATTAATAGACAATTAACACATACTTTTTATGTTCAATGTATTATATATTATATTCTTACAATGAAGTAAGCTAGAGAAAAGAAAATAATAAGGAAGAAAAAAATACATTTATAGGACATACATGTATTTATTGAAAAAAATCTGTATATAAGTGGATCCCTGCAGGTCAAGCTCAAGTTGTTCAAGGGTCAGCTGTATTGAATGAAATGTATGTATAATTTTATAAAATTCTTAGCTATTACCTTTTTTAATATTTCCTGTTCTCCATTTTTCTAATCTTTTTATTTGGAACTCTGATTAAACATGTTAGAATTTCTGAGTCTATCTTGCAATGAACTTAACCTCTCATATTTTCTACCTGTTTATCTTCTATATTTTGCATGATTTCTTCAAATATACTTGTAGGTCCTCCAATTCTTTCTTCACCTTTCTTCAATTTTCTGTTCCACCTATCCACTGAGTTTTTATTTTAATTTTAAAAATTTTATTTTTTAGATTGAGAAACTATATTTTATTACTTTCAGATATTTTCTGATCATTTTGGAGCCTTTTACTTCATGATTTGGTTTAGTCCTACTTTTCTTTCAACATTTCACACATAATTTTGTTCTAATCTGTATTTGATCATTCCTGTATCTGGAGTCTTCAGACTATAATCAATGATGAACACTGATGTGTTCTTGCTCAGTCTTGCTGAGGGTGGCTTGTTTCACTGTGTGTTAGTTTTTCTTTTTTTAAGTTTTTTTCAGATATGAACGCATATATTTGCCTGGACTTAATCTGTGGAAATACTGAAGTGATTAGATAAAATTGGTTTGTTCAGTGTAAGATTTCTTTTTACTTTTACTGGGAGTCAGGGGTTGTTATCAACCTGTCACTAAATTTATCTAATCCTTAGCCTGGGGGTTCCCTGATTGAAATGGTAGTAAAAATTCAAATCACAAACATATGAAAGCAGGTCTATTGTTACAAATTCTCAGAAAGGACAATTTTTTTCCCCTAGTTTTTTTAATCACTTAGGGAAATACTGAGTACTAAAAATTACCTCTTTTTTAAGGTTAATACTTGAGGATTGAAAATACATTAAATATTTTATTTCTATCAGGAACATTTCTCTTAAATTTTTATAAACGTGAGAGTTTGTTTAAAAGTATATTTATCATAATTATCCAGGATCTGAATGTTTTGTAGCAAAGGGATTTTTAGAATATGTAGTCTATCTGAAATCAGAATGTTAAAGCATTCTTCCCTTTGTTTTGCTTAACTGTCCTACTACTCACTTTCAGATTTGAGTAAATTTTTAAAAATAAAATTTAAATTTTGGAATAATTTTAGATTAACAGAAAAGTTGCAATAATAGTAGTGAGTTCTTGTCTGTCCTTCACCCAATTCCCTCTGTTGTTGACATCTTACAGAACCACGGTACATTTGTAAAACTAAAAATCCAATATTGCTGCATTACTATTAACTAAGCTCCAGGCTTTATTCAAATTTCACTAATTTTCCCATTGTGTTATTTTTCTATTCCATCCTCTTAAACACCATTGTGTTTAGTTGTTGTGTCTCCTTAGTCTCCTCAGGTCTGCGACAGTTTCTCAGACTTGTTTTTCTTGACCATCATGGTTTTAAGGATTTTATAGAGTATACTCAGTTTGTACGATGTCTTTCTCATTATTAGGGTTATCATTTTTTTATGAAGAGTGTCACAGTGGTGTGATTCTCATCACATCATATCAGGGTGCACCTGCTATCAAATGACTTATCACTGATGATGTTACCAAGATTTCTGGGCCAAAGTAGAGTTTGCCTGGGTCTCCCACTGTAAAGCTGCTTTGTGAAATAATTATTTTTCAATATCTAAGTTATTCAGGTGATACTTTATAGAAGCAATATCATTTGACATTTTTCTGAGGATAAAAATCACACATCTTCAAAATACTATGCATATCTTTGCTACATGCTCCACTTTTGGGGGGAGTACCTCTCTTTCTTGGCTTTGATTTTCTCAATTGGCTAGTGATCCTTATCTATAGGCTCATGTGTTTGCTTTCAATTCTTTCTTAGGCTGACTGCACCATTAGTATCTAAACAGAATATTATGTAATTTAAAGAAGAAAATCATAAAAAGGAATAAATTCTGGGCTGTGGAATCAGAGAATTTAGTAGATTGTGTTTCTACTAATAGAGTCAAATACAAGTAGATGATAGAAAGGCCACAGTTAAAATGTGAAAAAGTGAAAAGTGACCTTCCTTCACAGCCTGCAAATAGGCACATTTTGTGTTAGGTTACCAGTCTGCTACCCAGTAAATTTTTGACAGCTTAGGGCTAATGCATCTGAAGACAGTTTAAGTCCTAAGAGCTACTGAATAAACTCTTTGGATTATATTTTATCTTCTATTCTGGTTCTTATTTTCCAGCTCCCCATTCTTTTAATCTTACTCTATTTTTTCTTAAGCTCTAGACCTGTTAGTCATTCTTAAATGACACAAATGCTTCAAAAGGTTTTAATTTCTCCTAGGGGGAAAAATTTGTTTTTTTTTTTTTCTCTTTTCACGCCAGTACACTCCACAATTTTAAGGTATTTTGTTCAGAATGGATGCATTTCAACTGCACATGCTAGGAAAAACTCTTGTGCCTATTGAAGAATGAATTCCAGGGCAAAGGGACAATAGCTACAGTCTCTCTGAGGTTAGTCCTTTCCTCCCCCTTGAGCCGTGCTGCACAGATGGAGGGCTCATGCTCAGAAACACTCTATATTACACAAGAATAGGAAAAATAAGATTCCCTAATGAACAGAATTTTTTTCTGGTAGCAATTTTACTGTGATATGTAATTCATAACCATACAATTCACCCTTTTAAAATGTACAATTTAATGGTTTTTAGTTATTCACAAAGTTGTGTAGCCACCACAACGATCAATTTTAGAACATTTTCATCATCTCAGAAAGCTCACACTTTTTGCGATCATCTTGAAGCCTCCTCAGCCATCCTTTAGAGGGACATTGATACACTTTCTGTCTCTATAGATTTGCCTAGTCTGGACGTTTCACGTAATCAGAATCATAGAATATGTGGTCTTTTGTGACTGGCTTCTTTTAGTGAACAGTTCTGATTACTCCACAAAGCAACAGGTTAAAAGATGTTGATACAGTACATTCTATGTGCATAACTTTGGGCAGCTATTATACTATCTCTACCTTTACAAGTCCAACTCAATTCCCATGTCCTCCAGGAAGTCTTTTATGACTGCCAACTCCATCTGTAGTAGGCATATATGGTTAATAATTTTAATTATTAATATTAATGAACATATAGTGTACCGTAGGCTAGGTGCTATGCTAAGTGCTTAATATGCTATTTTATTTAATCCAGCTTGTGAGATAGAAATTATTGTTTTCACATAACAGTTGAAGAAACATTTTAAAAGAATCTAAGTAGCTTTCCCATGGTTGCATAAAAAGTCACAGAGAAAGCTTCATGCCTGGGTCTGTCTGATTCCACAAATTGGGAGTGTTTGACATTCTTAAGACCATATATGTGTATATATATTTACATTTAGAGAAAAATGGCTAACTAGTTAACCATTCATTTATATATTTCTTTAAAATATATATAATTCAGTTATGAATTAGTGTTTTGAAACTCTTTTTTAAAGCAGATGTTTAATTTTTCTCTATGTAACCAAATACTTTATAGATTTTGTGCACAAGAAAACTTCAGCGTTTTAGGTTATAGTTAAATTTCTGAAATATCTAAATTTGCCTGACCGGATTAAGGTAACTTTAGGTATTTATTCTTTGAAAGAATTCCCAATTGATTTTCAACACCAAATTTAGAATTAGGATAATTTTTGAGTTCATATTAAAAACACCTGCACCCCAATGTTCATAGCAGCACTACTTGCAATAGCCAAGACATGGAAACAACCTAAATGTCCATCAACAGATGACTAGATAAAGAAGTTGTGGTATCTTTATACAACTGAATACTACTCAGCCATAAAAAATGATAAAATAATGCCATTTGCAGCAACATGGATGGCCCTGGAGAATGTCATTCTAAGTGAAGTAAGCCAGAAAGAGAAAGAAAAATTCCAGATGATATCACTCATATGTGGAATCTAAAACAAAACAAAACAAAAAATACAAATGAACTTATATATAAAACAGAAACAGACTCACAGACATAGAATTCAGACTTTGGTTGCCAGGGGTGACAGGGGTGGTTAAGGGATAAACTGAGAGTTTGGGATTTGCAGATACTAACTGGTATATATAGATAAATAAGTTTATACTATATAGCACAGGGAAATATATCCAATATTTTATAATAGCTTATGGTGAAAAAGAATATGAAAATGAATATATGTATATTCAGGTATGACTGAAGCATTCTGTTATACACCAGAAATTGACACAATATTGTTAACTGAGAATACCTCAATAAAAAACAAACAAACAAAGAAAAAACAGAGATACTGTTAAGGTCCTTACTGAGATGAGCTATTCAAATGATTATCCAGCATGCCATTGACAATAGTTTTTAGGATTATTTAGATTGGACATTTTATATTGATCTGATGGAACATAAACATACCTGAAGGTATCAATCTGAAAATAATTTACCTACTGTGATCACCGATAATCATAATGCTGTTAAAGTTATGAGACTTGGAAAAATATTGTTGCTATAATTTTTCAAATACTCAGTATTTGTTTATTCATGATTAGTATGATTTCATCATTAGTCTTCTTTCTTTTTGCATTATCTAAGTACATTTTTCCTTATCTAGGGACTAACACAGAGATGCCTCATAGAGAACCTTTTAGCTTTGATAACTTGAATAACAAAGAACAATCACAAAATTTTTGTACAAAAATCCATGCAAAATTTTTGTTTATTGATAAGTGCTTTCCTAATATATCTCAGCTTCAAGTGGAGGATAGTATTAGAGATTGGGGTTTTTGCCACAAAACTATAAAAAAAATTACCCTTCCATTCCCTATTCCTTCTGTTCCAAATTAACTTCTCTTTGAATGTGCATAGATGGAGTACATGGGCAGAGCCTTTCAGTGTTTTCTACCTAAATGAGATAATGTGTTCACTAATTCCATCAATGGCACAATAGGAGAGTTGAGGTTCATGACAACTGATATACGCATCAGACAATCAGTCTGATTTTATATATGTTGGGTCCCTTTGGCTTCAAGCTTCTGTTTCCATCCTAGATGGGTTAGAGGAAAGAGAAGGGGCAACTGGATACTCTAAGAGGATTAAGTTTACCTGAACAACTTTAGATAATATCTTCAGAAATTTTTTTTTAAGCAAGGGAAATCAAAGATCATAGACACATTCCTAATTCAGATACCACAACTGAAGCCTTCTCACTGTGTGAGAGTAAGTGAGATCCCTAAATTATTTAGGAAAACAATAGCTGCTGCAAGACAGAACTGGAAACCAGAGGTACTATTTTGGCACAGGTCTGGGACAGTAAATTCTGGCTCCCTACGGAAAAAATAAAAGGGCTTAACCTATTCAGTTTCTCTTCCACGCAACTGATCTCTAATTCTTCCTTAAATACAAGGCTTCATTACAAAACTCTTTCTCACCATCCTGAGACCTCAGATTTATGGCCATGTCTTGGTCTCTCCATTCCACAGCCATGTTTGATGACTCTAGAACTCAACGCTTTTCTGTTCCACACCAAATACAGCATACTTCCGACAGTTTTAAAAAATGAAGCCAAGAAGATGGCAGAGTAGGAAGACCCTGAGCTTACCTCCTCTTGCAGATACAGCAAAATTACAAATATTTACAGAGAAAGTATCTGTGAGAATGACTTGAAGACTAGAGAAAATATTTTTCACAACTAAAGAGATAAAGAAGGAATCACAATGATAGGGGTAAGAGGGGCAGAGACATGGTGCAGTCAAGACCCACAAATCCAGTAGGTGATCCACAAATGAGAGGATAATCATAACTGCAGAGGTTCTGCCCAAAGGGTAAGGGGTCCAAGCCCCATATCAGGCTCCCCAGCTCAGGGATCCTGCACTGGGAAGACAAACCCCAGAACACTTGACTTTGAAGGTTAGTGGGGCTTGCTTATGAGAAAGCCAGAGGGCTGTAAGAAACAGACTCAACTCTTAAAGGGCACACACACAGAGGCAGTGGTTTGAAAGGACTCTGAATCAGACCCACTTGCTTATCTTGGAGAGCCTCTTGGAGAGGCAGGAGGCAACTGGGGACACAGATACTGGTGGCAGTCATTTCTGGGAGCTTATTCTATCTTGAGGACGGTGGTGCTGGGAAGCACCATTTTGGAGTCCTCCCTGTAGCCTATTAGTCTATTAGTTCTAGGGGATTACCCACCTACCAGTGGGCCAGAACCAGCCCTGGGATATCTAGGGCCCTGCATCCAGCTGCACTGGGACCCAACCCTGCCCACAAGCAGGACAGCAGCCACTGCACAAAGAAAGCCTGGCAGCCAGCTGGCCTGAAGGCCAATCCCATCTACCAGCACACTCACAGTAGTCAGGTCTGTCATATCAGAAAGGCACACACTGCCCACATATGGTGCACCCTAGAGCATACAGCTCTGTGACCAGAGGGGAATGTGTGGCTGGGCCCCATAGGAGGTTCCCTATATAAGACCACTTCTTCAAGACCAGGATATGTAACAGACCTATCTAATATACAGAAATAAACACAGAGAATTAGGCAACATGAAGAGACAAATGAATACATTTCAAATGAAGGAAAAGAATGAAACTCCAGAAGAACTAAATGAAGTGGAGATAAGCAATCTACCCAATATAGAGTTCAAGGTAATAATCATGAAGATCAGAGCAGAAATAAATGAAATAGAGACTAAAAAATAGAAAAATCAATGAAACTAGGAGCTGGTTCTTTGAAAAGATGAACAAAATTGATAAACCTTTGTCTAGGCTCATCAAGAAAAAGAAGAAGGAGGGCCAAAATATATAAAATCAGAAATGAAAGAGGAGAAGTTACAACAGATACCACAGAAATACATAAGATCATAAACAATTATTATGAACAGTTATATGACAACTAATTGGACAACCTGGAAGAAATGGATAATCTCCCAAGACTAAATCTGAAAGAAATAAAAAACATGACCAAGTTTATGAATGAAATTGAATCAGTAATGAAAAAAATTTCGAACAAAGGAAAGTCCAGGACCAGATGGCTTCACAGGTGAATTCTATTAAACATATAAAGAAGAGTTAACACTTAGCCTTCTCAAATATTCCGGAAAACTGAAGAGGAAGGAATACTTTCAGACTCATTCTACAAGGTCGGCATCACCACGATATGAAAACCAGACAAAGACACCACAAAAGATAAAATTACAGGCCAATATCACTGATGAATGTAGAGGCAAAAATCCTCAACAAAACATTAGCAAACAGAATTCAACAATACATTAAAAGGATCATACAACATGATAAAGTGGGATTTATCCTAGGTATGCAAAGATGGTTCAATATCTGCAAATCAACATAATATATTATATTAACAAATTGAAGATTAAAAATCATATGATTATCTCAATAGATGCAGAAAAAGCTTTTGGCAAAATTCAACATTTATTTCTGCTAAAAACTCTCAACAATGTGGGTATAGAGGGAATATAACTTAACATAATAAAGTCTACATATGACAAACCTATAACCAACATCATACTCAATGGTGAAAAGCTCAAAGAATTTCCTCTAAAATCAAGAACAAGGCCAGGATACCCACTCTTGCCACTTCTCTTCATATAGTCTTGAAAATCCTAGCCATGACAATCAAAGATGAAAAATAAATGAAAGAAATCCAAACTGGCAAGAAAGAAGTAAAACTGTCACTGTTTGCAGATGATATGACTCTATATACAGAAAATCCTAACGATACCACCAAAAAACTAGTAGAACCAATAAACGAATTCAGTAAAGTTTCAGGATACAAAATTAATATACAGAAATTAGTTGCATTTCTACATAATAACAACAGATTATCAGAAAGAGAAATTAAGAAAACAATCCCATTTACAATTACACCAAAAATATAGTCATAAATCTAACTAAGGAGTAAAAGACCTGTATTTGAAAAACTGTAAGATATTGATGAAATTGAAAATGACACAAATAAATGGGAAAATATACCATATTCATAGATTGGAAGAATTAAAATTGTTAACAGGATATACTCATCGAGGGAATCTACAATTTCAGTGCAATCCCTATCAAAATACCAATGGCATTTTTCACAAAAATAGAACAAATAATTCTAAAATTTGCATGGAAACACAAAACACTTTGAAGAGCCAAAACAATTTTGAGAAAGAATAAAGCTGGAGGTATCTCGCTTCTTTATGGCAAATTATACTCCAAAAGACAGTCTCTTCAGCAAGTGGTATTGGGAAAGCTGGACAGTCACATGTAAATTAACGAGGTTAGAACACTCTCTCACACCCTACACAAAAATAAACTCAAAATGGTTTAAAGATTAAACATAAGACAAGAAACTATAAGCCTCCTAGAAGAAAACATAGGCAAAGCATTCTCTGACATAAATTGTAGCAATATTCTCCTAGGGAAGTCTGCCCAGGCAATAGAAATAAAAGCAAAAATAGACAAATGAGACCCAATCAAACTTACAAGGCTTTGAACAGCAAAAGAAACTATAAACAAAACAAAAAGTCAAATTATACTCCAAAGCTACAGTAATCAAAACACTATGGTACTGGCACAAAAACAGACACATAGATCAATGGAACCGAATAGAGAGCCCATAAATGAATGCACATTTGAATGGCCAAATAATCTATGACAAAGGAGGCAAGAATGTACAATGGGGAAAAACAGCTTCTTTAATAAATGGTGTTGGGAAAATTAGGCAGCTAGATGCAAAATAATCAAACTGAACTATTTTCTCACACTTTATACAAAATAGATTAAAGTCTTAAATGTAAGATTTGAAACCATAAAACTTCTGGAAGAAAACATAGGCTTTTTCTGGTCTTAAACATATTTTTTTTTGATATGTTTCCTCAGACAAGGAAAGGAAAAGCAAAAATAAGCAAATGGGGCTACATCAAACTAAAAAGCTTTTGCACAGTGAAGGAAACTATCAATAAAACAAAAAGGTAGCCTACTGAATGAGAGAAGATATTTGTAAACAATATATCTGATTGGAAGTTATAAAGTACTCATAGAACTTAATAAGGAAAAAACAAACAATCCAATTAACAAATAGGTAAAGAATCTGAGTAGATCGTTTTCCAACAAAGACATACAGATGGACAACAGGTTTCTGAAAAGGTGTTCTACATCACTAATCATCAGAGAAACGCAAATAAAACCCACAATGTGATATTACCTCACCCCTGTCAGAATGGCTATTATCAAAATGACAAGAAATAATGTATTGGCAAGGATGTGGAGAAAATGGAACACTTGTGCATTGGTGGTGCGAATATAGATTGGTTTAGCCACTGTGGAAAACAGTATGATGGCTCCTCCAACAATTAAAAATGGAACTATCATATGATCCAGCAATTCCACATCTAGGTATTTTTCCAAAGAAAACAAAAACACTAATTTAAGAAGATACATGTACCCCTGTGTTCACTGCAGCATTATTTACAATAGCCAAGATATGGAAGCAACCTAAGTGTCCACCAGTAGCTGAATGGATAAAGATGATGATGATGTGTGTGTGTGTGTGTGTGTGTGTGTGTGTGTGTGTGTGTAGTGCAATACTACTCAGCCATAAATATAATGAAATCTTGCCAATTTGTGACAATATGGATGAATCTCGGGAGTATTATGGTAAGTGAAATAAGTCAGAGAAAGACAGATACCATATGATTTCACTTATATGTGGAATCTGAAAAAAAAAAAAAGAGGGACAAACAACAAAATAGAGACAGACTCATGTAGAGAGAACAAACTGGCTATTGCCAGAGGGGAGCAGGGTAGGGGATGATTAAAATAGGTGAACGAGATTAAGAGGTACAGACCTCCAGTTATAAAATAAATAAGTCATGGGACTATACAGCATAGTGAATACAGTCCATTACACTGCAATAACTTTGTATGGTGACAGCTGGTAACTAAATTTATTGTGGTGCTTGTTTTGTAATGTATAAAAATACTGAATCACTGTGTTGTACATCTGAAACTAATATAATACTTCAAGTCAATTTTACTTAAATAAAAAAAGGGGAAAAAATGAACCTAAGTCAGGAAAATGTGAGTAAAAATAGTGAAACAAACATTTGTTGGCATCCTAATCCCAGAGTGTCTTTCTCTTGGAAAGTCTATTATTTCTATATTTCTATTATGTACTTCTTGAAAACAAAGCAAAAATAAATCATAGTACTCAGTCTACTCTTTCATTTGATTCTACTGTTTAACTTAAAACTTTTAAACTAAGTACTTATGATTAGAATAGTTAATATTAAAATGTATTTATATGTTAATAAATTAACTTAATTGTTAAGTCAATGTTTGAAGACCTCTAAGATGGACTATGATTTTATACCATTTTTAGGTAAAGAACCTGATTTAACATTTAAGTTAAACCAAAAAATTAGTTCACTCTCTAGAAAGTCAAGTACCTTAAACTTTGTAGATAACTTGCTCTTCTTAAAGGTTAATACAGTTTAAAAGTAATATTTTAAACTATATTTTAAAATTATAATTTAGAATAAAAAATTTAGATCTATCTAATGATATGTTTAACATTTGTTTTGCTCATTAAATCAGTAAGGGTACCTAAATCTGGTGTTTGTAAAATTTTTGATATTTATAAAATTCAAAGAAGTAATCAAAAGTTGAAAGCAATGCAAGTAACTAAATCACAATAAAAAGAAAAAATCATATACATTTCTCCTAATGTAAACAAGTAAACTGAAAAATTCCCAAGGTTATATAATTTAATTGCTTTTAGAAGTGTGAATTATTATATTGTCTATGCAAATCACACATACAGGGAACAGGAAAATTTTGACTTTATTTTAGACTGTTGCCTTAAGTGAATTATAAATATGAAAAAAACTGCTGTGGCTTTAAATAATTTACATAGGCTCTCTGAATAAATATATCCTGCTGCTTTCTTCCCTAATTGCTTAATATCAATGCAGAGTAAAGTGTGGTAGGAATTCAGAGCTATAGCAAATGTTGACAGACAAACTTTAGAGATCCAGAACTATGAGAGGGACATATTTTTTCTCCCTCTTTATAAAACAATCACGTTGGGTTCATAGTAGTTGTTTAGTAAATATTTCTAGTGGGCTAATGAATTGGTTGGGAATGAATTCCAACCACCTTGACAATTAAATTATGAGTTGGGTCTTGCTCCCATCAGAGAGAAACAGGCTTTGAAGCACATACTTGGCATAATCCCTGGTGGAAAGTTATTTTTTAATGTTTCTTTTTAATAAAAGAAAGCTTCATAAGAAATTTTTTATAGCTTGCCAGCATACACGAATTATTCTTTAAATAATTAAGTAGTAATATCAAGAGCAGCAAGGTTTATAAACTTTCCAAATTCGATGAAAATTTATAAAGAAGCATATCTACTTGTCCTGCTACCAAAATTTAGATTGCTGCTATAAGAAAGATATATACTCAACTTTTAAGAATTTTAGCTCTCTCCTTAAACAAATAGTGCAACTGTTCTTTATCGCAGTTTTACTAAGTTGAGTAATGAATACACTTTTGTGTTTCTTTCCACTTCCTAAGGCTTTGTCCTTTCTTTTACAGTTTCTTATCAAAGCTGGCAGACATCCTACATCTGTCTTCAAAACCCTTAACAGAGTTTTTTGAAGTTTAGGAGGAGCTTCGTATGGGGGTTATCTCTCCCTGCTTCTTGCAGCCTGAAGTCAAATAATTTGAGTGTAAAAACCACTAAAAACAAATAGTATATTGTCTCATGCCTTCGCTTTCTTTTCCTTTTCTAAATAAGAGCCGTATTGTATGGTGTGTCTGTGGAATTTTACAGTTTCCTACAGTGAAAGAAATGCTGAGCAGACCTTTACTATTCTTCAGATATCCTGGATCTTTAAATGTGGAGTTTGTATTTGGAGGCACCTCCAGTCTGAAGTGAGTGAGGTGACTTGTTAGAATATTTTGCAAAATTTCAAAAGTATTGTTTTCATTTTTTGACATAAGTCATTCTGACTACTCCTAAATTAAGGCTGAGCAAACCGGAAGAACAGCATGAGCTAAAGCACTCCACAGGCCCCCATTTTTTATAGGATTACTTAGTGCTAGGCAAATCCTGAGGGCTGTAAATCAGTCTACCTAGTGGAGTAATTTAATCCTAGAAACCATTCAGAAAAAAGATCAAAGAAACCATTGATTTTCCTAACAAATTTTTAACCCCCCTTTTTATAGTTTTCTGTTATATTTATATATTAACATATAATAGTTTATATTTAATGTATTAATATATATAGTTTTGGGTGTTATAGTAATACAAGCAGGACCTATTTCTCTGTCTTAGTACAGGCATCTATGAGTAGCCTCAGGAGAGGGAAAAGCACTGAATCAAGATGGGGCTATTTGTATTCCAGTTCTGGTTCCTTCCCTATTAGCCATCATCCCACCTGGACACATTGGAGTCTCTCACAGCCTGCTCCTCAGTCAGGTGGGGATACAAATCCCTCCCCTGCTTTTATCATATAGTTGTTGCCATGTATCTGTACATATTTTGAGATGTAAATTTCTCTATGAATATTAGTAAGTAAAGGCAACGGTAATCCTCAACAAGATGGGTATTGTTTTTGTCTTCAATGATCTGCTGGAAAGGCACAAATACTTGGCAGGTCCTTTGAGGAATGGTGTGCTAAACTCAGTACTAGGCAGAGTGATGTCACATATCATCCTGCAAACGAAACCTCTCCTCAGCAGGGCAGGGCTGCAACTCATCCCTGACTTCAGGCACCTCAGGAGGAAAAGATGCATGGGTGAACTAATGGGAAAAAAATTCACAAGAAAGACTTACCCTGTCATCTGAAGTGAGGAATGGGCTGATTTAGACTTTTCTTCTCCCCTTTTTCTCCACAGGTAGGTTGTATGTAGACCTAAGCTTTTACAGCTTGTTCAAGTAGGAATTACCCCAGTTGTGGCTCTTTATTTAGAGTAAATTTTGATGTTGCATCCACATAGTATGCATCTAACTGGGTCAGATTATTTCATCTGAAGTAATTCTACCCTTATTTCAGTGCACTCTTTATTCTAGAGTTAGATTCAGAGGGAGCCAAACAAATGATGTGTGTGCCTGCCTTCTCTTACAGTGCAATGAACAAAATGGACCCTAACTGAGGTGTACCACTGTTCTAACATTATTTTTAAAGAAAATTTCTTCAATTTATTTGTTTTATGTACTTATTAATGTTTTAAGTGAAAATGTTCTTTGATATCTAAGATTTTAAATAATGATAAAGAAAAAAAAAATTTTAATGCCGTATCCAAGAGATTTAAAGTCTAGTTTAACCACGTGACCTTCATTTCCCTTAACGTCTTCCTATGTAAAATAAAGGGACTCATTAATTGATTGCTCCTGGAGACCTCTCTTACCAGTTTTGCCTGAGTCTTTTAATTAGTTCCATTGTCCCCACTTTCATACTTGCATATCTTATACTTCTAGGGGAAATTTTTATCCAAGTAGGTAATGAAAACTCTTACTAGGTGTGGCAGGGCTAGGGGCGGGTTGAAGGGGAAGGAGGAGAAAGCTCAGAGAAGGCAAAAGGATACAGCAATGAATTTTCGGCAGTTCTATGGCTATTAAAAGGTCAGTCTTGTGGTTCTGGTAGAAAAAAAATTTAAAGTCAGAAATTTATAAATATAAAAACTAGGACAGAGGAAGCTTGATGCAGATTATATTCCTTGTTTTGTTCCCTTTCTAGGTTTATCACCTGTGTTAGTGGCTTCTGAATGTTTCTCGGCTCCTGTTTCCTCACTGATAGGAAAAGAACAGCAGGATTTTTCACTCTCCTGGAATATTCTCTGGCAGTCTAACAGAAGAAGCAAAGCAAAACTGATGCAATGGTAACTACACAGCCAGACCAAGGCGGGCCCTTTCTACTGTGTCATCTCTATTTCCGGGTCCATCTCAAAGCTGTCCCGGGATCACTCTCCACTGTGAACCTTACCGATTTCCTTGGATGCCTCAACTATTTCCTTTTCATTGACTTAGGAAGTTTCTTTTTTTGTCCATCCCATTAGAATTAATAACTATTTTGGACAGTGTTCTTAGCCTTTACTCTTAATCACCATAGTTTGGGCCCTATGAAGAGTGAATGTTCCTCCTTTACTAGAATCCTGGTTACTAGGATCCTGGTTTTCCCACCCTGAGGAAGAAGAGATAGAGTTGGAAACTTTCTTGGAGAGTGAACAGCTGGGGCAGAGAGTTGGAGGTTTTTCGAGACTGGGATAAAACGAGAGGTCTCCACCAGGGCCCTAGGGAATATTGCATGTTGGAAAAAACTGACTTTGGTACTTATCTACTGGATCTCTCTTATCAATCTTATCTTTTTACTTGCCCTCTTCCCCTCACCCAATTACCAAGTCCTTTAGTTCTTTAAAATTTACTACTTTAATCACTAAAAAAACTCCTATCACCTGTTTTCAGTTATTACCATTTTCTTCCATTACATCATACTCCTGTTTCCTAGGTTTACTTATCTTAGTCATGCATTGAAGTTAAAATGGCAATAACTGGTAAAATTATTCTGCTAGGAGACTATTTCACTTTGGAAGAGGAATCTAACGTTGCAAATAAGACTCTAATTTAGAGATTGTGTCCATGGGACATTTTGGATGTGTGAGATCTTTCTGTGCATCTTTCCTAATCTCAGGTGGTAGACCTATCCCTCTAGGTTGCACCCTACTCAGGTAGTTTTCTAGAGAAAGTAAAATACATGAAATGAACATTGTTATGAAACATAACAGTTCACGTGCATACCTGACTGCTCTTTGCGTTTCCAGGTAGCTTCACATCCTTTTTTCACTATTCTTGCCAGGCTTAGCAGCACTATTGGTATGAGAAAAGGAACCATCCCAGGCATTTTCTTGTTCTAAGATGTGGATTAAGTTATTTACTTATTTTGTGAATGAAGATTACTCTCTGTCAAGGTTTTATTCAAAACTAGAGAGCAGAAGTTATTCAGA
The DNA here is from genome assembly GCF_009834535.1 of Camelus ferus. Taxonomy (NCBI): domain Eukaryota; kingdom Metazoa; phylum Chordata; class Mammalia; order Artiodactyla; family Camelidae; genus Camelus; species Camelus ferus. The sequence continues at coordinate 57,120,541 of NC_045700.1, forward strand.
ATGGCTTGCCATCTGTATATTACTTTGCTTAGAGTTTTAAAATTTGAGCATTTTAACATTTCCTTTTATTCTCAAGTAGAGTCCTAGATGGAATTCTGACAATTTTTATTATAGAAGTCTGGGTTATAATGTTTCTCACAAAAATAATCTCACGATATGCTATAAACCTCCATACTGCCTTTTTTATTTTTCAATTATCCAGACTGAGCAAGTTATGAAACACTCCTGAGCCTCAGTTTATCTTTAAGATGAGGTAGGGAAGATTAAATGTCAGGACGAATGCAAATCATTTGGTATATAACAAAAATCTAGCTATTATTATTAAGAACTGGTTAATATTATAATTTTTTATTAAGAAAATTGCATTAAATAAGAACCATACCATGCTCTGTGAGTATATTTAATTACTGGATATAAAGTGCTTTTGGGAAAGCACTCTAGAGAAATGCATTATAATGATCAAAAAAGTACATAATAATTTGAATATTTAAAAAGAATATGAAAATGTTACTCAATATTATTAAATTTCCATATTGCACAGGGATGTGTAAGTATTTTATTATCCTCAATTTGCTAGTATAAAAATCCTACAATTCCATGCATCTGTGTATACCATAAATTTAGAGATTAATCAAGAACTTCATGAAGTCATGGTACAATTATGGGATAGAGAGATACAGAATAATCAAGAAGAAAGAGACAAAAGAAGGGAAAGAGGAGGACGAAGGCAAAAGAAGGGGAAGGGAAAATAGATATGTTTTATAGGATATGATTTGAAGAGCTTGTCTTATTATTATGAAATTCAATACCAAAAGGACAAAAATATTTACGTAAGTTTATCTTCTGATAATGAATAGACTTTGGCTATTGCAATCCTAAAATTAAGAAATGTTATAAACAACTCTCGATTAATGAGTGGTAAAATATTTTAATTATCTTAGAATGATAAAATATTAGAAAGGAAAACAACTTAGATATATAATCCAGTATAAGAATGTTTGCTCTCCAAAGCATTGACTTTGCTTTCATTTGTTTGATTTTTTCCCCAATGTGAACTTTGTTTTTTCTTTGAAGAAATCAGATTTTCAAAAAAGCATAATACAAAAGAAAATAACCGTTCAACCTTTAAATCAGACATAGCTATCATATGCATCTTGATATTCATTATTTCAAAGTATTTCCATTGTGTAAGTGTATCCACATTTACAAATACATAATTGTCCTTTTAAAAAGAAAACAGATGATACAGTTTAGAATTTTATATTTTTTTTATAATTTTGTTTATATATTGTTTTATATATTATTTATATACTGTTTCAGAATTAAAAAAATAAACCAATGTAATATAGATGGGTAAAAACACAGAAATACATCAACATTTTTAATACTTGCACAATTGTTCAATGTAGGTATAAATGTTCAGTGTTTCACTTATCCTCCCTTGTTGGGAGGATAATTTAATTCAACTTAGTTTTCCTGATACAAATTCTTCTTCCGTGAAAAATCCATTTATTATATCCTTAAGATAAATTCCTGGAAGTGGAATTTGGGGGCACAGGCTAAGTCTAGTTTAATATCTGTGTCTATGTCTACATTATTATATCACTGATAACTATTTCTGAATCTGTACCTAACTCTATAACCACATCAGTATAATCCTGGAAGTGGAATTTAGGGGCACAGGGTATGTCTAGTTTAACATCTGTGTCTATGTCTATATTATTATATCATCAATATCTGTTTCTGAATCTATACCTAACTCTATAACCACATCAATATAATCAAACAATTCAGAAAAATTACAATTTTATACCCATCAATATAACATGACAGAGCAGCAGATATTTCCCTTTTGACCTAATTAATTTTTTCTGCTCTGAAATTTTAAGTGTTTGTGACATCTCATTTATCTTTGTTTACCTTTATAGTTTCTGCCTTGGTGTCATGCTAGGAAGACCTCCCTTTGCCTGACTGAACTCTAATTCTTCCATTTTCTTGGCATGAAGAAAAATATTTTTTTATGGCTTCTCCAAGCTAACAAAGGTAACAAGTATCATTGAAACAGCTAGGCATAGATGGAAATTGTGCTTTCTTTTCTTGGTAGATTAGCTGGGGTTTCTCCAGTTATGACATCTGAGTTAAACTGATGTAATATTTTTCCATATATTTAGAAAATATTAAACTGATCAGAATTCTTCAATTGAATGAGATATTTAAGTAGAGGTAAATTATCTTACATAATTTCCCCTACCCTAGACTTTATCCTTAACTGCCAGTTTGGGTTTTGTGAGGATGGAGGAGAGCGAAGCTAATGTTAGTTAGGGAGGAAGAGTAGAGGGATAGAAGAGTAATGTTCAGTACTGGGAGTGAAACATATGTAACAAAAGGGAAATGTTCAAGAAAAAGATTCATTAAAAAGATGTCAAATTTTGCATTACCATCTCAACCACTGAATTTTACCAGTTACGTGTTTATACTCTACAGCTGTTCAGATAACTCATAATCATTCAGTACCTTGACTTCAAAGTCCAGATTCTCTGTCTCCCTACCACCTTCTCTAACACAAAATATTTTGATTTTTAAAAATTGTGGCTAAATATTTTTATTTCCTAATGGTTTGGAAAATTAAGAGTAGTTTAGGCTCTAAAGTCCTCTTTTGAAGAACAACTTTAAAAGTTTAAAAAAAAATCAGTGTTCATATTTATTACCCTGACCAAGTAGAAAAAAAAACAAAACAAAACACAAGGAGCTTGATCCATTCCAGCAAGAAATAAAAATTACCAAAAATGTCTTATTTTCAAAGTCCCAAGTTGAAAGGTTAGTATTAGTCACAATTAATGACACTTCTTCAAAACAGAATGATGTTAACATCATAGCCCTTAAGCGAAACTTAGATCCTAGCAATTTTAAACAAAAATAATTTAATAGCTACAAGACCTGGTTCCAAAATATTTTTCTTTCTTTTTCTTTTTTTTTGGGATGGTGTTTAGAGATAATAATAAACAGTTTCCTCAGAAAACGGAAGCAAAGCTCAAACTACCCAAATAAAACTTTAATTAGTGGATGATTAACATGAAAATGTAGTGTTTTAATGATTTATTTGTTTATTCAACAAATATTTACAGGGTTTATATACTATGCCAAACCCTGTTCTAGGGACTTTTGCACATATCAGAGAAAAACATGCTGAGCTGATAAAACATTCGTGGCCTAAAAATAACGTTTTTGCTTTTCTTCAGATATTGTTATTATATTCTGTTCTTTAACCCCAAATTTAATATAAATATTTAGATTTATCATAACCTCTTTTCCTTGGTGTGTTGTATTATGTGTTTCTCAAGAGAACTGAGATGTTATCATAAATTATATTTTAAAGTATGTATCCTTTTATGACTTCCACGTATATACAATAATGTCTTGGCAGCAATCTAAGGGTGGAATTCTGTTGATTGGTGTTGTGTAAGTTCACATGACATGATAATATCCCTGCATTATACTTAGAGCTATGCCATTTATAGGTTGCAGATAAGATGTAAGAGAGAAGCCGGTCTGGCAATGTGCAATGTTAGGCACATGATGGAGTCTAAAGTCTAAAATTGTAAATAAGAAAGTATGTACCTAAAATGGAATCTACTAATTTAAGGTGACATGAGTAGAGAGAAATGACACCAGAAATAAGTAACAAGATCAGAATCCATACTTGAATGATTGGTTAGGAGACAAAAGCAAGAAATTAGTAGCAAACAGGATTGGACAGTCAGTATCAATTAGGTTAAAGGCAGCATTAAAAGACAGGAAAAAAGTAGCCTGAAATTCTGAGGTCAGAAGAAACATGACAACTTACATGGTTTGTTAATGTATCAGCCTTTAAGACCTTTTATCTTTGTCTTATCACAGCAGAAGTTTCAAGATATAACACCTTTTAAGTGTAAGGACCAACTCTATCCATCCTTGTGTCATTAGAGTTATGTCTGAATGTAAAGGTGTGCTTTCCAGTTAGGTGAGTGACTCAGCATTGGGTCAATATTAAGACAGATGAGTTAGGTCAGATGGTGATGGGAAGATTTTTCTGAGTTTAATGGTTTGACTTAATGTCTCACTCCACTAATGACCCTCTCCCCATCTGATGTAAAGCTATGTGTACTATCAATGGAAGTTTTGATCTAAGACAAAATGCATGTGTTTACCATCCCACAGAAGTACTTAAATGTGCATCTCACATGTATATGCTATGGTTATGTCTTTGGTATGATTTTTTAATATGTATAACTTCAGATTTCACTGTGCCTACTAAGGATTCATATTCTCTCCATACATGGACTAAACTTTGAGGAAAGTATTTTGGAAGAGAAAGGGTTGAAGACATAAAATGGAGGGAAATTTCCTAAAAACGAAGTTTTTTCCTTATCATGAAGATAGAATGTTAACAGAAAAATTGCAAGGAAAACAAAATCTTTGGAAACTAAGAAACAAAAAAAGTGTATGGACTTTCTATATCTTAAAGCCATTTTGACACACAAATGTAAAAATTTTTCAAATTCTTATATATCAATAATATATTTGATAATCATACATCAAATAGAAATAATTGATGGTAAATTTCATAGTCATTACAAGATTGTACAGAAAATAAAAACTTGTTATAAGCACTGTGCGTTTGAAGTATAGGAGTTCTGAGAAATTTGAAAAATTTGGCTATTAATAATCTCAACTACCTGAGAAAAAAGATTAAGAATGAGTTGAAAATAAAAATTTATTTAATGCTATCAAACTCTATATTGTGTACCTTTGTTTTCTTTTCTGCTTTCCCTGCTGGATTAAAGTTTCTTAAGAGAAGAACTCTACCGTTTTGTTTACTACTACAGCCTGAATCAACCCAATGCCTGATTCATAGTAGGTGGGCAATAAATAGTTGTTAAATTAATGAAAGTGTAGGAGAATAAATGGACAAAACACTAGAATTAGCAATAGCTTTCTATTCTAAATGGCAAAACCCCTCATAGTACAGCCATTTTCTCACTAAAAAATCTATTAAGTCCTTAATTTATTTGTTAAGTATATTGTTAATTAATGAAAATAAATTATTTGAAAAAAGAAACATATTTATCAGATCTTCCCTTTGTGTGAGGGCATGAATTTCTCTAAAGTGTTTTTTGTGTATTTAATTTATTATCAATTAGATATTAATAAAAATTATCACTTACTGAAAAAAACAGTAAAAAGTTATATTTTAACAGCCTAGTTGTGTAATTAATTGTCTTACTAGCTAACTTCAAAGTAGATTTCAATCAGATAAAGTCTCAAAGGTGGTTTTAGATCAACGCCTTTGAGGTTTAACCCCCTAATTCCCTCGATTCTATCCATTGTGGTTAAGTAGTTCTCAGATCTTTGAGAATACGACATAAAGTAACAGTGCTTACTTTTTCATTAAAATAAACACACACGCATATATATTATATGTGTATAATATAAATTTAAAATCTTCAGTTTGGTTGTTAATTCATTGTAGCAATCAACAAGGAAAATATCTTTTAATTCATTTAGAATCTAGATGATGTGTCTAGAAAAGGCACCTAAGAAATTCTTTCTATAAATAATTATCAAATAATAAAATACCTTGTCATTTAAGCATTTGATTAAATCTAAATGTACATTGCTCAAAATAATCCTTTAGTTTTTTTTCTTGTGCTTGTAGGAGGCAGTGAGTGTTTTATTACCAACATGTGCCTTCATAAAATCAGCTTGGATATTTATAGCAAAAGCCAAACATAGATTGACTCAATCTCCTTATGACACATCTGCAGAAAGAAAGAAAACACAAGGGAAACTGGCAAGTGTATTAAACATAACATGCATGGCCACCTATGACTAGCCTGTTCTCTCACGTTGTACAAAGCAGACACTGCTCTTGGGTCGTAGGTTGCCGGTGCAGTGTGCTTCCCACAAAAGCCTGAAGCACAGACCTCTTCCTGGAGGTGTAAGCATGTGTGAAGATGTCATCATCTAATTGCTTTCCTCTGCATAATACAGATGATAGCCTCAAATAATGTGGCCAATTTTCTACTATTAATCTCAGGCCATTTGCTTTAATTTCTTTATTCATGGAATGGAAACTTGGCATTCAAAATCTTTAGTCTAGTTATTTGCTCAGGCTTTTCCAATCAGGGAAGAAAAGAAATTCCATCAAGTCCAGAAGAACTTGATTTATGAAACATGAAAACTTAAAAAAGCAAGTAGCCCAATCAGTCTGGCATTCTTTATCATTGAGCTCTTAGTGCTTCCTGCCATTGACTGCGTTAGCAAAAGCATCTTTATAAGTGGGATAAAACTGTATAGACCTACCTACCTACACACACACACACACACACACACACACACACAGAAACGACTACATGTAAAAAAAAAATGGTGAAACTGAAGGACATCTATAGTCTAGTCAATAGTATTAAACCTATGTCAGTTTCCTGGTTTTGATATTGTTTTATAGTTATATGTGATACACTATTGGGCAAAGCTGGATGAAGGGCACACAAGACTCTGTGTACTATTTTCTTCTAGTTCCTGTGATTGTGTAATTATTTCAAAATGAAGTTTTATTTAAGAAAAAGGCGTCTAAGAGGGAAGGAGCCTATTTGATGAAAATGGCCCTACATCAAGAATCAGAACACATAAACCCTGGGCAAGTCACATAACCTCAGGTCAATGTTTCATTCTTTGTAAAAATGCAATGAAAAGACTAAAGGATTGGGAGAATGGTTTTAGTTTATAATCAAGATTCTAATTTGAAAGGCAGAATTAGTGAAAATTTTGTGGTTCAGAAAACACTTTTCCGCAGATCAAAAATTTTCATAAAATAATTTTTGAAAGGTAGGACATATTTGAAACAAAATGACTATAAACATATAGCCTTCAAGTGAATAATGTTTCAGGAGCATTTTCCATAATGGTTGTCTATATAGATGAAAATATGTCCAAATATGCTCATTAAACTATACTTGCCCTTGTCGTTCACTAACATAGGAAGCTTGTTAAGGTTGTAGCCATATGTTATTAGAATTACATGTGATAAGAGAAAATTAACTAACCTAATTTTAGTCCATACATACATGTGAAAGTTAAAAAAAAATATGGACAGCCTAAAAAAAACTACACGTTTTACAGAATTCAAATACCTTCAACATTTAATTTTTAGAATAAAACATTTTCCATCATTTATTCTTGAAAGTAACTTTTAGAAATATTACCATAGCACTTTCTGAGTGTCAGTAACTGAGTGTACACTGTGTCACTTAATCCTCACTACAAAATAGGAAATGGGTTTTATTATTCCCCAAAGAAATGGAGGCAAACAGAGTTTAAGTTCAGTGAGTAAGATCTCACATCTGCTAAATGCGGGAGCTGAGAGAAGGCTTGTCTGACTTTAAATGTGGTGCTCTTTCCAGTGTGTTACTTTGTCCCTGAAAGTATGAGGACATAAATTTGCCTTTTATTGCACAACTTTATCCAGTCTTTCAGGCATTTATTGTCTACACTAAATATGTGCCCCTGAACACCAGGAGCTTTTGACCTCATGACAAAACTTTCCAGTTTTCATTGTAACTTGTTTTTCAATTTTGTTACCTCTTATAGACATAGGATCAAGGCAAAGTTTCACATACCAGTTTTTACACACAGAGCTTTAAACACTCAAGCTGAGTTCCTTTCCAGACACCAATAAAGCACAGTGTTTAATGGTTTAGGCTCTGGAAACAATAGACTTAGGATGAATTCTAGCCAACATTACTTAGTTAGGAAACTTGTTTACAATTCTTGAAGTCTCAATTTCCTCATCTGTTATAGAAGGAATTGTATCTACCTCAAAGTGTTGTTGTGAGAATTAAGTGAGATTAGTTCACTTAAAGGGCTTCATGCTACTCACTGATGGCTGTGATTATTGTTCTTAAATTATACATGAGTAGTTAGAGGGAAATGTGCCCTAGTGTATCTCTTATGTGATTTTATCACAGACTTAGAAACTAGAAAATCATATTAATAAAATATTTTTAGTTTTTAAAATCTTCCAATTTGGCTAAGTCTGTAAATATCCAACTATGTAGTGAATTATGGATACACATCTATTATTAGCAGTCTTTTTGTGTGAAAAATAACTAGTCTTCAGTTGAAATTCCAACTGTAGAGGATCCATAGCTTTCTGATTATTTAATGCCTCCTTTCATAGGCATAGGGTTGAATTACACTGGAAAATGAGGGGTATATTTGCATTATCAGTTTTCATGACTACAGGCAGATGCTTCCTGTCCACTAGTTTGCCTTAAGAAAGTCTCTATACCATTCTGTGGGATTCCAATATATAGGACCAGCCAGAGAAAATTTATACAAGGATTTGGATAGACTCTGCTATGAAGACAGGGACGGTTCCAAAGCACATTTGTGATAACTTGCTGGCTTCAGTTCTGCAATGTTATACCTTTTTAAAAAATCCCACATTGCAATGTTATAGATGGATATTATGTGGATGACACTTAAGAAATGAATTATCTTCTATAATATCTCAGTCTTGTATAGCAAAGTGAGTAAAATCTTAACAAAATCTCTCACAGTAACAAGATTTTAGAAAGATCACTATTTCAGTGATATTCACATTTTAAACAAGGTATGAATTTCTATACGTAACATTTCAACTCAACAGGGACTAATTATCTTTAGAGATCAACCTCCTCTTTCAGAATAAGTAATGAAAATAATCTGAATAAAAAAGACTTTCATATAACCTTTCTATTCCAACAAGTTCTGTTCTACATTTGTGTGTGTGTGTTTGCTGAAGAATTTGAAATTATAAGAAAGTTTCTTCGTTGATTGAAAAGAACTGAAATGTTTGATGATAATTGTCAATAAAGACAAAATGAAAAGTGAGCAAGGAGTTCAATTCTTCTCTCATCAGTGAGGCACTTCTCACTGTGATTTTGAATCTTAAATATTACTATTACATGACCAGAGACTAGAAGGAAACAAGCAATATAAGACTATATGCAAAGATTTTTGAATCAAGAAATATGACTTCTGTAATGATAAAAAATAAGAATATATGCAAAGATTTGTGAACCAAGAAATATGACTTCTATAATAATGGAAAAAAATATGTTGCTATATGAACTTCTGTGCATACCAAAGTTTGTTTGTTTGTTTGTTTGTTTTTATGGTTATGTAGAGAATATGCATATAGATATCTGGGGGAGAAAACTCTAATGTTTACAAGAGGTATACCAATAATATCATAATAAAAGGAAAAATAACATATTTGACAGATTTTAGTTACAAAAAATGTTGGGTACAGATATTTTAAGTACTGGAATTTAAATATCCTGGAAATTATTGTAGAATTATGAAAGCACAAGTTTACTGCAAAATGAAAATTTAACACCAGATTATGTAGCAGAACATAATTATATGTATTGTTAGGTTTTGAGAGTTAAGAGAACTATTAAAGAATAACATATGATATACATTTACAAAAAGATAATGATGCAAAATAAATAACAACATGAGGAAGAAAACTCTCATTTATAATGGGGACAAACTAAACAAAAAAAGAGAGATTATGTTACTATTTAGAAGAATTTCAGGGAGTAATCACCAGCATTAAACTCCTGAAAAATAGTTGCCTGTTTTGGTATGTATAATAACGTATATATGTCCCTTAAATATATCACATCTTACTCATTCAGTATTTGGATGCTAAAAACAGTAACATGTTTTCCAAAAACACTAACTCAAAAAGATACATGCACCCTAATATTCACAGCAGCATTATTTAAAATTGCCAAAATATGTAAGCAACCTAAGTGTCCATCAACAGATGAATGGATAAAGGAGATGTGATATATGGTGTATACACACACATACACACAATGGAATACCACTCAACCATAAAAAAGAATGAAATTTTGCCATTTGCAACAACATGGATCGACTTGGAGGGCATTATGCTAAGTGAACTGTCAGACAGAGAAAGAAAAATACTGTATGATATCACTTATCTGTGGAAGAAGCTAAAAAATAAAACCAACTAGTGAATATAACAAAAAAGAAGCAGACTCAAAGGTACAGAGAAAACTAGTAGTTACCAGTGGGGAGAGGGAAGAGGGTGGGGGGGACAAGACAGGGGTAGGGGATTAAGAGGTACAAACTTCTAAGTATAAGATAAATAAGCTATGAGGATATATAGCACAACACAGGGAAAGTAGCCCATATTTTATAATAACTATAAATGGCCTTATAAAATGTGAATCACTGTGTTGTACCCCTGAAATTTATATGTTACATCAACTATACCTCAATAAAATACTAAAAAGAACAACAACATGTTTTCAACAAATGTTTCTAAGAGTTTTGTAAATGCCAAAATTAATTTGCATTCCATTTTTACCATACATTTCCTTAAAAAAATTATTTCCATCTTGGGGACAAGAGTACCCCTTCTACTTGATATTACTAGAGTTTCGTGATTCTTAGAATTTAGGGGGAAAAAAGCTAATTAATATTATATTTTATTCATCTACTTAGAGACATATTTATAGACTCTAAACATGTAAATAAAAGGAATAAGTTTTGTGTTTATTGTTACTATTATTATCAAAAATCATTTATGGAATCTTTGTGGTGGCAGGGAACTTTGATAAGTTTATAAATTGAAACAACAGCAATTAGAGAAATATTAAATGAGACCTTTAAGATACAGAAAACTAAGAAATTACACAAAAATATGATTGCTTCAACTACTTAATTTATGCCAGCCAAAAACTTGAATGAGCTAACATAAAACTATGACTGTCAAATTTTACTTACAGTGGAATGGGAAAGAACTAACATTTGCCTTAAAAATGTCCCCAGTCACATTCTCATTTTTCATTTTTTGGTGGGAGAGATCAGTTACATTGTTACCTTAGCAAAAATTGCGTTCCCTTTTCCCTCTTGCCAGGCATACCCTATGTCTTCTATTCTACTTCTTATTTTTTCCATATTTTTTATTCTATTTTATTCCAATTATTTCCTTTTAATATGCCATACATTTTACTTATTTATTCTATTTATTACTTATTGTCTTATCTAGAATGTAAACTGAATTACTCTTGACGTATTACTCAACATGTGGGACTAATTAAATAATGGTCAAAAAACTGCATACTCAGCAGGGTGCATTACTACTAGCAATGGAGAATCTTCTTGTCAGGGCTTCTCCCACAGCCTCTTTTCATCTTCTCCCCAGAGGGAGCCCCTAATTATTTTTCCTTCACTGATGTCTACCTAACAAAATCTCCCTCGGCTCTTCATTTATCCTCAGACCCATCTGCTCTCCCTTTTGCACCAAACGCTACCCTGTTAGGTGGTAACTGTCTTAAAAGGGAAATTCTTGGAGTTACCTTCCTTGACTCCTGACTCTCCTTAAAAATATCTATTTTTGAATTGAAAATTCAAATGAAAATTTTCACACTCTGGAGGATCTGTAATGATATAGGAACATCGTTACAATGCTATAATGTTTAATTTTTGTACAGCTTTATCTGGACAGAGACTATTTCTTTCTTTAACAAAATTATTTCAATCTCCAAATCCAGTCTTCCGTTATTTTAAACACTAGATGTCTCTCTAGTGCCAGTCTCACTCACATGGGCTTATGCCTGGAGTTTCACAGGATTCAAGACCAGAGACATTTATTTACCCAGTGCTGACCCCAAGGAGACAGGGGCATTCATGTTCTGTAAAGTGCATCCTTTTAGAGTCCATGTGTCCCTGTGGCTAAATTTTAGCTACGGCCCTTTCTGACTTACAGATATGACTGATAATACTGTTATACATTTGCATAGAAGTAGAAAATATATGGAACCCTCTCACATGTATTATTTCATTCGGTTCTCACAGCAATCTTGTAAGCCAGATTTTATTATTGTCTCAATTTTTACAGTTGAATAAACTGAGGCCCACAAATGTGACAGAACATTCATAAGTTGTCATAGCAACTAGTGACTGACCCCATGTTTGCTCACTGATTGTCTGATCCCGAATTCACTGCTCATTCCTCTGAACAAAACTGCCTTTGCCAACATGAGCACTTACAGAGGATTCCCTATAACACATACTTTGATGTTCTGTGGGTCAAATGCATCCCTCCACACACTGCAACTCTGAGCACACAAAATATAACCTGGGCCCTCTTGAAGGCAGGCGCTAGTTCTTTCCCTTCCTTTAGTTATGTGAAGGTGCTAACAGTTTAACTGCATTTAATTCTTTCATAAAACCTTACTAGAAGAACAAGCGTTTTAGCTAATACTTCTGCAGTGGCTTCTATGCTCAAATCATATCTAGGAGTGAGCATGCCTCCCCCCGCCCCCGCCGTTTAGTCTGAACCTTGGGTAACCCCGGGTTCTGATTAGCTTTGAAGGGGTATACGTGTGAGCCTACATTCCCCTGTGTACTTTACTTGCTGCCAGGAGAAACATTTAATTTCCTGGTGGGAGAAAATTATCTTTAAAGGAAGAGTCCCATTCTTTCTATTGTTACTCTGAGGTTCCCTGGATGATTTCAATCTCAATAAGGCACAAATAAGGACTCCCTTAGATTCTGGTTAAATAAATATATATAGGAAATGTTCCTTCTCACTAGTTTGTATATTTTACACCATAATAAATCTGTCCTTTTTTTGATATGTTAGTAACACCCATGGACATTTTGCAATTCTGTCTTAGTAACATTGTTATATTACTTCTCTTAAAACCACACTAAAATACAGGACAATGTAAAATTAACTGTAACATTTGATCAGCAGTTCTACATACTTTACAGTTAGAAATTTAAGAGTTACATATAAAATTCCTAACTAATTTTGAAATCTTGTACAAGGAATGAATGGAAGCCTGTTCCTTACTGGAGTTTAAAGTCCTGAACACTTAGTAAACCTTCCAATTTTTCTTCTTTAATATGAGAATAAATGTTGCTTTTGAATTAGAAAAGGAGAAATGTGATCATTTTATTATATAGGAAGAACATTTTAAATAAAAGCTGTACATTTTTATGAATAATTCTAATTTTTATTCATGTTTCAGCTTTATGTACAAATTATTTTTGCCATTGGCCAAGAATTTAATGATACATTACTTCTATAGGATTCTTGGGACTTTTGGGTTATTTTTCAGGTTTTCTATTTTCAGGGTGATCTAGATTCACAAAGCTTCTTTTTCTTTCTCCTCTTATATAAGGGATTTAGTTCTCTGTTTTCCAGCTGATAGGTGATTTGCCTGGCAGTCAAGTGTCCTGTCTTCGGAGACAGACAGACCTGTGTTTGAATCTTCATTTACTGCTAATGTAATCACGGAAAAATTACCTAACCTATCTGGAGTTCTGTTTCCTCAGCTACTAAATCTTGATAAAAATATTCAGAGTTGCAAGATTGTTTGGAAGGATGAGGTGCAGTAATGTGTATAATGTATTTAGCTAAGAGCCTGGAATATGGTGAGCAGTCATTAATGGCACTTCTCTAGAAAAGCATGTCTGCTCCTGCATCTGATTGATCTCTGCTCCCAGCATTACATACTGTTGCTTATTAGCCCATCAATAAAAAGCATTTACAATGTCTCTTCAGAGATCATCATAGTGAAGCTAAGATGAATGTATTATTAATATGTACCTACAATCTCTTCACAGGGATCCATTACAAATTGTTATAAAAATATTTTGATCATTCTTGGAGGATTTTATTTTTAGGGACTTATAAAACATAGTTTCATTAAAAGAGTACTACACATACACCATAAGTGAACAATAATTTAGTCAGCCTCACCCCAAGCATAGCTGGAGTGGCACTTTCACATCCACTATTAGTCTTTCAGTGGAAGTGCTTTTCTTTAAAAGAAGAGGAATCTGTTGGAAAAGAGATTATTAGTGCAACACCATGATGCTAGCCTTCAAAATAACTGATTCAGTAGGAAGAGATATAGAGGACAAAAAGGCTGGAAAAGAAGTACTCATCATAGAATCAGGAGACCACAGGGTTAAAGATGAGAAAAGGAAACATGAGGAAAAGAGTTTAAGCAAAGACCAGAATGGACAAATAGAATTGATTGTTCTACTAATGTTTTTAGTGGCAGCAAATTCAACAGCAAAAGCTCATCCCTCCTCTTTAACACAAGTGGTTTTGTAGTGCAGCAAACACAGAGAAGAACATTCTCTGTTCTCCTCTGGATTTTTATGTCCCCAAATAACTTATATGAAGCAAAGAGCTGATATCAACAGTCTCTTGAGTCTGAGGTAAAAATGTTTGATAGTACCTGTATTTTTGATGTGATGTTAATAGACAAACTGTATCTGTGATTAATTGCATATTTTACTTTTCATTACAATATTTTTGTGTAATATAGATATAATTAAAACCATAGTTTTCTAACAACACAATTGTCTAAAATTTAAGAATATGAAGCTTTATCTAAAGAAGGAAGGATAAATAAGTTTGAGTTATTAATACTTTAGCTTTAGACTTCTTGGGGTGTGTACTGTTTTGAACTCAGAAATGGAATATCAAAAAAAGGATTTTAATATATCAAATACTACTTTTTATTTTAGAAGTATGTTTTAAAATATTTGTAAAAAGATGACTTAGTATAGCTTATGGATTGTATGATCCTTTCCTTTAAAAGTATTTTCAAATTTATGATATAAAAACAATTATTTTCAGCAATTTGGAAATGTTCTATTTAAAAATACTCATTCCTCTTTCTCTTCTCTCTCCACTGTCTCCTTTCCGACTCAAAGTTTAAAAGAAACTGAAATAAGTGACATTAGTTGATCTGCAGTACTTTATCACTAAATTCCCCCTCTGGAAATGTGGGTTCAAGTGCACTTTAAGTCACATGTGGAATGAGTTAGATGACCCCAATTTGTTCTTCTGTGACTTTCTGTGTTGATTTCAGAACGACTCCTGCCAAACTCAATTTGGGAGGAGTCCGGTGGTGGAATAGCAGAACCTGCTTATTCAGAACATGGCTTTAGCTACTATTGATATTTTCAGAAAGTCAATGAAAGTTAGCAAGAGAACAGGGATCTAGTCATGGAGACAACCAGGGTGTATTTGTAACAGGTTATTATTTAACTCATGTGTATGTGTACATGAATGTGTATATTTACAAGATTATAAGTGATATTTTAATTTTATTAACAAAATTCATTTAACACCAAAGTGGGATTTTGCATCATAGATATCTGATTTAAGAAAATTGGTTACAGAGCTTGTCTTAGTCAGTTTGGGCTGCTAGTACAAAGTACCCTACACTGGCGGCTTATAAATAATGGAAATCTATTTCTCACAGTTCTAGAGGCTGGCTGTTCAAGATCAGATGCCAGCACGGTTGGGTGAGGGCCCTCTTCAGGATCACAGACTTCTCATTGTATCCTCACATGGTGGAAGGGGACCAGGGATCTCTTTTAGAAGAGGTGGAGTTTCCTTAATAAGAGCACTAATCCATTCATGATGACTCCGTCCTCATGACCTAATCACCTTCCAAAGGCCCCACCTCTTAATACCATCACATTGGGTATTAGGATTGCAACATATGAATTCTGGAGTGACACAAACATTCGTATCATAGCAGAGGCTTAAAATTTGAAAGCATTTAGACAATGTCAATTCAGATCGTTAATAAAAGTTAAATGAGTAGATATAAATTTATTTAAATATACTGGCTTTGCCCTCCATAAGGATGCTATAGGGAACTAACTGATAAAAGTCATACTTTGACACTTGGCATTTTGATCAAACACTATCAAAAAGGCTATAACCCTTTTCTCCCCCAATATGTAATTAACTCAAAGAAAGAAATTACTCAAGTAGCAGAAATGAGGAGAAGTTTTCAAGTTAGGGCCATAAGAAGGAGGTGAGGTCATGGGAATCTATAAGCAGGGAGGCTGAAATAGTATATGGGCCTTAAAGACTGAAGGTTGGAATTTTGGCATCTAAATGGGGATTTGAAGGGAGGGCTTCAACAGACAGAACTTCCTGAGGTTAATCTTATCTCTGAAACAGGGTTACCTAAATTTTGCCACCATTCTAAGGAAGTAGTAGGGAATGCTGGTTCTTTTTATTATGAATAATGGTTAAGAAGAAAAACAAAGTTATCTTAGAGAAACTGAAAACCCAATCCAATGACAGACTTTGATACTGACTTTCTACATGGGAAACAAATCTAAATTAAGCAATTAACTGGCAGAAACAAAAATAGAAACTTGTATTTCTACACCTTCCCAATAATGAAAATGTTATTTAGGCTTTATTGGTTTATAGAGAAGCAACAACTCACTGGAATATGACAATTTAATTTTTAATAATTCTCTCGATTGGGATTCTGGACATCTCTATTTGTACATCTCTGGCTGAGACTGACAACTTTCCAGTTTCTACAGCTCCAACTATACAAATAGACCATTAATTGGTTCTTCAGAGAGTCCTGGAAGTGTCTTTCCTTTAAATTGTCTATGATGTGGAAATCTGGCTTTGGTTCTAACTTTTTTTTTTCTCTTTAGCTCTTGATATAGTTCATAAGGTTCATATAAATATTCATATATACTGTAAGGCAGCTGAAGGCTTTAGAATACTCTGAGAAACTCCCTCCCTCCCTGTGAAGATAAATGGTGCAAGTATTGCTTCATTGACACCTCTTCCTTTAGCATGATTATTCCCATCCCTGTTTCTATATCCCAGCAACACCAGGCTCTCTCCTGGCCAAACAAATGGCTTGGATAAGTTTATATGAGTGATACAATCTCCTTACTTAGAGGAAAATAAGTGGTTTGGATAACCCCAATTTGTTCTAGTGATTTTTTTTGTTTGTTTCTTCTTTTCCTGGCTTTAGGGAGGGAAAATAACATGTTTCTTCCACATGGAGTGGTACATGAGGAGAAATAAAACTTCCTTCATGAACTGGGCATCTCACAAAACTCCACCTTCCATTCTCCTAAACCTCCTCTTATATTGAATAAGGAATGGTTGTATTGGTTTTTCAGGAAAATTGCCTTTCAGCAATCCTTTCAAGGGTGGGTGACATCAATAACTAGAAAATCAGTGCATTTAGATTTGTTGTGTTTAGTACTTTTGCTTCAAATATGAGGTTTAGAATTCATTTCTGGTACCCAAGATCAAATAAAATTTATTATAGAAGAGTATGAATAAAATAACATATTCAGAAAAATTATGACTAAGAGAATTCTTACTCAGAGCCACTAAATAAAACATCAAATAGTGCACTTTAAAAAGAAGGACAGGTACAAACAGGTCATACAACTCAATAACAAAAAAAACCCAACCCAATCAAAAAATGAGCAGAAGACCTAAACAGACATTTCTCCAAAGAAGACATATAGTTGGCCAATAGGCACATAAAAAGATGCTCAACACCACTCATTTTCAGAGAAATGCAAATCAAAACTACAATGAGGTATCACCCTACATTGGTCAGAATGGCCATCATTAAAAAGGCTACAAAAAACAAATGCTGGAGAGGGTGTGACGAAAAGAGAACCCTCTTAACACTTTTGGTGGGAATGTAAATTGGTGCAGCCATTATGGAGAACAGTATGGAGGTTTCTTCAAAAACTAAAAATAGACTTATCATATGATCCAGCAATCCCACTCCGAGGCATATATCCAGAGGGAACTCTAATTCAGAAAGACACATGCACCCCAATGTTCATAGCAGCACTGTTTACCATTGCCAAGACATGGAAGAAACCTAAATGTCCAACAACAGATGACTGGAAAAAGGAGGTGTGGTATATATATACAATGGACTACTACTCAGCCATAAAAAGAATGAAATAATGCTATTTGCAGCAACATGAATGGACCTAGAGATTATCATATTAAATGAAGTAAGTCAGACAGAGAAAGACAATTACCATCTGATATCACTCATATGTGGAATCTAAAATATGATACAAATGAATTTATTTAACAAACCATGAGTTTTGGACTCATACACATAGAAAACAAACTTATGGTTACCAGAGGGGAAAGGGGGTGGGGGAGGGATAAATTAGAAGTTTTGGAACAGTAGATACAAACTACTATATATAAAATAGATAAACAATAAGGTATTACTGTACAGCACAGGGAATTATATTCAATATCCTATAGTATACCACAATGGAAAAGAATATGAAAAAGTATACACACACACACACACACACACACACACACACATATATAACTGAATCACTTTGCTTGCATCAGAAACTGAAGAACATTGTAAATCAACTATACTTCAATAAAAAAAAAGGATAGGGAATACTGAAGAACAGGATGCAAGAATCAAAGAAATTGATTGACATGTGGATTAGCATGTTTGTGAAGAAATTTACCTATAGATGAATTTAAATAAGCAACGAATGCCAAAAGCACTAATAAAAATAATAGTGATGACTTAATTTTGAGTGCCTCAAAAAGTGGGGCTTAGACTGCATGGTAATCAGAGATAAATGATTGGAGTTCAAGCTTTCTCAAATCCTTTGATTTTCTGGAAGGAGACAGAGATACTGACAAAACTTTCACTCTGTTAGGTCAAGGATGAATGTTAAATATTTAAGGATAAACACTATAAAGAGAGCAATATAGCATAAAACCAAACCAAACCAACAAAATTCTCTTTTAATAAAGGAAAGAGGAAGAATATAAGTAAACAAACGGCAGGGGAAATAAAATAAAAATTAAAATAAGATCATAAAAACAAATCAAAACAGAGAGTAATATAATAAATGCTAAACTACTAAATTTAACTTAATTTAGATTTAAATATAAATTTACTTCTTAAAAGATAGGTAGTATCAAATTGGATTTTAAAAATCCATTTATATGTTGTTTATGAGAAATATACCTCAAAAAGATGATACAGAAAATAGTGAAATGGAAAAACATATGCAGGCAAAGATGAACATAACTAAATTCATTTTTGCAATATTAGTAAAAGGCAAAATAAACTTTGAATGAAAAAAGGACTTACAATGACAGGATATCATAATTCTCTAGAAAGATACAACATACCTGAATGTGTATATTGAAAAACATATAATGCCTCAAAAATGCATAAAGCAAATATTAATAGTATTAAAAGCTGAAATGGACAAATTACCAATTGTAGTGGAAGACCTTATTATAACCTTTCCAGAAAACTATAGATTACATATATCCAAAATTAGGATGCATATAAAACACTATATCCAACAAACAGGGAAACAAATTATTTTCAAAAACTCATGGAATATTTAAAGTTAAAAAATTCACATAGAGTAAAATTTGTTCTTTTTAGTGTAAAATATGAATTTTGACATATGCATACTGTAGTATAAACACCACCACAATCAAGATACAGTTCTATCACTCCAGAAAAAAATTACCTGATACTATACTTTGTATTTAAACACTTCCCTCCCTTTTAATGTCTGACAACCACTGATTAGTTCTCTATCCTCATAGTTTTGTCTTTTCCGGAGGGTACTATATAGGGAATTATATGGTACATAGCCTTTGGAGTCTTTCTCTTAGCATAATACATTTGAGCTTCATCAATTTCTCATATTTATCAATAGTCATTTCTTTTTATTGCTGAGTGGTATTTCATTACATGGATGTACCACAATTTATTTATCTATTCCCCAGTTCAGGGGTTGTATTGTTTTCAGTTTCTGGTGATGCTAACAAAATTGTTTTAAAATTATTGTAGTATTTATGTGAACTCCTTTACTGGAAAGCTGGTCCAATTTTCCTGGTTATTTGTATGTGGAGCAATTTTGGATTGTATTTTCAGCATTTTGAATAATGTGTTCTGAGAATTTGCATCCTATTAAAATCCTCTGAAGAAAGTGAATTTTTGTTTACCAATTAACCCAGCTGGATTCAGACCATGAGTTCCATTTTGCCTTCTGTGGGTGGCGGTTCCAATGTCAGTTCAGGTTTTAGAGGCTTTACTGAACTATGTGAGCTAGTCAGGGATTAGTGTGGCACTCTGGAGCTGGTTCATGATGAATTCTCCAAGCCTTTGCTGTGATTTTTTTGGATGTGTTCTGTGCATGCTGTTTAGGGGTGAGCCTGGGAATTCCCTTCTTCAGTTCTCTTTTTAGGATTTTCCCTCATATTGTCTGGCTCCCCTGGGGCACCTTTTCCAGGTCCCCCTGGCCAGAAAGATGGTTTCTCTTAAATTGTTGTTTCCTACATTGTTGTACAGTTCTGTGTAACTGGATACAGCTTAGGGAGAAGCAGTGAAAGAAAAGACAAAATAAAAGTATGAATTTCTTCCACACTCTACAACAGAGGCCCATTTTCCTGAATTTCTCTATTCAGAAAGATGGCTTTTTTCAGGGTTTTAGGGGCTTGCACCTCTGCTGCTACAAAGCTAACCTTGGGGCAGAGTCAGAAAACAAAGAGAGATGGAAAAATACATTGAGATTCCCCCTGCTCCACACATATACACTCTCTGACTCACAGGGGGTCTTACTTCTCTGTCCTATAGCTGGGAAAGGAGGTTTATCTCAAAGCTTTAGCTTTGAGAAAGCAAGTCTGTTGCACAGTTCCCTGACCTGGCCCATTCTTAAGTCTATACCAGAAGATACCCGAGGGAAAAAAAAAACAAAATCAGTAAACTCACCATTGCCCTACTAGTAGTTTTTGAATTTGAATTCTCTTCTCAATCTTCTTCCCATTATTTACTTTACAGAGTTGTCAGATTTTAGTATTTTGTCCAGAATTTTTAACTGTTATGAGTGAAAGAGAAAGCATCTAGCAGGCATACTCTATCTTGGTTGGTACCAGAAATCTATCCAGAGAATATATTTTAATATTGTGCATGTACCTGGCCACAAAAAATTTCTCTAAGAGTTGATAGCACACAAACTATGTTCTCTGAGAACAATATAATAAAATTAGGGAATAATATCAAAACACAAACTTCCAAATATTTCATAGCTCAAAAAAGAAATCATATTGAAAATTATAAACTATTTAGAACTGAAAAACAATAGAGGCATAACTGATAGACTACAGCAAAAATTACACTTAGAAGAAAATTTTAACTTTAAATGCCTGTGTTAGTGGAAAAAATTGGAAATGTATTAGCTGAATGTTTAACTGAAGAATTTGGGAAAATAGTAAACCTTAAGAAAGTAGAGAGGGTATGTAATAATGTTAGTAATAGAAATGAATTTAGAAAACTAAGCCATAATAGAGAGACTTAGCACTGTATAAAGTTTATTCTTTGAAAAGATTAAAAACTTATGCAAATTACTAACATTAATCAAGAAAACCCAGAGATAATCTACATTTTCATACTAAAATATTCAAAAGTAAATTATTCACTTATGACAACACAAAAATGTAGATTTAATGGACAATTTTCTAGAAAAATATACCTTATCAAAATGGATTCACAGAAGAAACAGACAACTAAATATTTTTATTTACACTAAGGAAATGGAATCAGCAGTCAAAATCTATAATTTTTTTTTTTAAGTGGGAGTCCTAGTTCCAGATATGCTTCATCAAACTATCAGGGAATAGATAGGTACTAACTTTAAAATTATTCTAGAGAGCAGAAAAAGAAGAAAAAGTCTTCTACTCTTAGTTCTGCCACTTACTAATTCTATATTGCTAGATAAATGCCTAGAATTCCCAAGTGCTAAATGGGGAGAATGACAAAGTACCTACCTCACTGAACTGTGAGAATTCAATGACAGAAAAAAAAAAAGTGAAATGCTGAGAACAATGTCTGACACAGTAAGTGCAAAATAAGTGTTAACCATTCTTTTCTTCTTACTTTTAAGGTACTCAAAACAGAAACAGCCAGTGCATAAACTCTACTCTAGCATTACTTATTAGTACAGATGTAAAAATACAAAATAAATTAACTAAACATATTTAGCAATGTATTAAAATATATTATTATCAAATAGTGTGTGTTCCAAGATCTTAAGGATGATTTAATATAAAAATCATAAATATCTTAATATATAACTATATTAATATTAAAAGAGAAAAAATTATGATCAGTTCAATAGACACACCCATGTAATAAATGCAGCTTTCATTCATTATGATAGCTTTTAATAAACTGGGAATAGAAGGAAACTTGCCCACCTACCAAAGTGTATCTATCAAACACTACTAATGGTGAAACCCTACAAAATTTCCAGTAATGTTAGGAGCTAGAAAAGAATTTTATAGGAGTTTGTAACCAGCACAATCAGACATGAAAATAAGTAAGAGGAATGAGATTTGGAAAGGAAGAAACTAAATGGTTATTACTTGCAGATGATGTAAATGTATATTTATCTGTAATATCCATATAAACGAGTTATTTGAACTAATAAAAGTTCAGCATGTTTGCTGGCTACAGAATCAATAGACAAAATCACTGGCATTCCTATTCATTCCCAACATCCTTAAACTATTAATTTATTAACTTAAATCATTATATTAAATTAAATTAAAATATTAAATTATTACAGAAAATAGGACCAAATCATTAGAGGAACAAAAACAGAAAGATACCTGTATTTTTACTGAAGGGCATAAGAGAAAGCCAAAAAACTGAATGTAGTAAACACTATTAATGGTGAAACATTATAAAATTTCCATTAACATAGGAAGTTAGAGAATTTTATAGGAGTTTGCAAGCAGCACAATAAGACATGAAAACAAGAGGCATATTTATCGATAAAGAAATGATTAAGTAAATTACAGGTAGGAAAATTTAATACTGTAAGGATATAAATTTTCCTCAAGTTAATTTATAAATCCTGTACAGTGTCAGTTAAGTTGATTCTAAAATTCCTATGGAACAGGAAAGGGTCAGGAATATCTAATCCTCTTCTGAAGAAGAATCAAGAGGAAATTCTTAGCAGATATAAGGACAAATTATCAAATTATAAGTATTATTCTATCTTACTGTTTGTATAGGGCTAGGAAAAACAACCAATGGAAAGGAATAAAGATCCCAGTAAAAGGCTTATGTGTATATAAGACCTCAGTAATGGTATCCTTTTTTTTTTTTTTTGATAGAATAGGATCCTAGCAGTTAAAATAAGTGAAGTAAGTCTACATGTACTAATTTTGGTACATTTTGAAAGCATAAGGTTAAATTAAAAATCAAGCTGCAAATATATATTATACAACATTTAAAATCATAACTATAATTTTGATGGCTCTGTATATATGTGGGGAAAGTAATGAAAGCCAAAATAGGAAGACTGCGTAATCTATTAATATACTGGTTATCTCTGGAAAGGAAGGCAGGTAGAAGGGAGGAGTAAT
This sequence comes from Camelus ferus, assembly GCF_009834535.1. Taxonomy (NCBI): domain Eukaryota; kingdom Metazoa; phylum Chordata; class Mammalia; order Artiodactyla; family Camelidae; genus Camelus; species Camelus ferus. The sequence continues at coordinate 57,143,879 of NC_045700.1, forward strand.
TCAGGTTAAAAGACTCAGGAAGGTATGAAAAGGGTTTTCTTTATAGTTGCTACTTTTCGTTCCCTTCCAATAGTTTCTGAAACAGTTAAAAATTTAACATTTGTAAAATCTAGGTGTTGGGTACAAACTTCTTTCTAAATATTTGAAATATTCATAAAAGGGGGGAAAGTAAAAGTTGATGAATAAAAAGTGTATAGGCATTTCTGGGCATTCTGTGCTGAGTGATAAACAGCTCTGTTAGCTATAGAGCTGACCAGCAAAGAGTTTCAAATTTCTGCTGACTTTACATGTGAACCTGGGCTGAGCCTCACAGAGGGAATGTGTAAGCTAGAGAGGTCAAAGCTGAAAGGGAAGGAAGTTACTGCTATTGCTAATTACTTAAAAAAAAAAAAAAAAAAGAACCTACAGGGTTGCTCACACAGACTCACATAATTATGAAACTGTCATGGAAATTAGGCACAAAGAGTTTTCATTTTTTATATTTTCTCCTCTGGTAAAGGGAAAAAGTTTTTGTAAAACATATTTACGTGAAAAAATGTGATTGTTTGTTTCCTAGAAAACCACATGCTAATAATACACAGTCCTATGGAGTAGCTTCATTTTCTCTGCCAGAATTAGTTTATTTGGTGTAATTTAAAACTTGTAAACTAAGGAATGTATTGATACTGAATTTAAATCTTAAAATTTTCTGGTTTCTCTCTCTATATATTTGACTTACAGAGTTTCAAAATATAAATGCTAAATTGAATTGACTAGTAGTACAGAATAAAATTTTAGTTTTTGTCATGTAATAGTGTTCTTTCTCTCTCACACACACACACACCAAATTCCAAACCAAAATCTTCCACCGATTATTTTTTATTTAAAATAAAGTGATTACTGATAAAAAATTAGGTATGTATTACCAGAATTAGCCATTCAGATCAATTAAGACAGTTAAAATGGTACACCAGAAACTGACACAACATTGTAAACTGACTATACCTCAATAATAATAAAAAAAAAGTTAAAATGTTTGTGTACGTCTTCTTGTGGTGATGCTTTTAAAAACTTAATGTAACGCCATTACATTACAACTTTAAATAATTATTTTGCCTGTGAGAAGCAAAGTTATGCTTAGCTGATTAATTTTACATGTCAACGTGGCTAAGCTATGGTACTTAGTTGCTTGGTCAAACACCAGTCTAAATGTTGCTGTGAAGCTATTTGTAAAATGTGATTAATATTTAAATCAGTAGACTTTGGGTAAAGGAGATGTGAGTTGGGCCTCTTACAGTCAGGTAAGGCCTTAAGAGCAAAGACTGAGGTTTCCTGGAGAAGAGGAAATTTTCCTCCAGATTCCAGCATAGAAACTCTACCTAAGTTTCCAGCCGGCTGACAGGTGAAATTCAGATTCAAGACTGTCACATCAACTCTTACCTGTCTCCAGCCTTCTGGCCTGCCTTATAGGTTTTAGACCAGTCCTCACAATACTATGAGTCAATTACTCAAAATTAGTCAATCTCTCTCTTTTTCAATCACTCTCTCTCCTCCTCTCCATCCGACTGGATCCTACACGTCCTACATATACAAATCCGGCAAATGCCTAGGATATATTGGGTGATCAGGACAGTTTTTATGCCCCAAATAATTTAGCTCCACTTACTGTGCAGACTGGAATAGAGCTGCCCATATTTGGGATTTAAAGTACACAAACAATTCTCTAGGGCCTAGGCTGAAGCCCTGTATGTGACTCTCTCCCTGTAGCTTCCCACCCTTCCAGGACAAATGAAAGAACAGGAGGGAGGTTCATTGTCAATAAAAGCCAACCTGATGGAGACAGAATGTGAAGATGTTACTGGTATGTATAAGGCTATTTTATAGAGTGAAGGGAAAAGGAAAACAGAAAAATGAAGGCAAAAGTCAGTATTTAGGATGTCAACTATCAATCATAAACATGGTAAGAGAGAAATTATTTTCTAATTTCTATAGGACCTGGGGATAACACAGTGTGGCCTCCACACATGTTCAGTCTGTGTGTATTGAAGTAGGAGGGGAAAAAAAAAACTTTGAACCCACTGGAGGAAGAAGGAGGATGTTAACAACTCCACCCTTTCTTCCTCCTTGTGGTAGGTAAGTCTATCTTTGTATTCTATTTTGTGATCTGGACACTTGGGAGATGATTTTTCTGGAAAGAGCAATTAGAACATTTGTAGAGGGGAGCAGAGAGGGAAGCTGAATAGTAATTGCAAATTTAAATGGTGGAACACATGATTTACTGGGGTTTCTTACACACACAGTTCTGCCAATAAGGAGATGAGATCTGCTTTCTTATGTATAAAGTGAAGAAATTGGATGTCTTCACTAGATGATCTCTATAGTCTCTTCCAGTTTAAAAATTCTATGAAAATTGACAATGCAGAGAAAAAAAATAGTTCAGGTCTCTTATTCTCCCTCATCCACAGAACAAACAGAATTATATATATATATATTTTTTTTCTTTAAGAAGAGTGGTTGTTATATGAATAAAGAACAGAAAGTGATTTATTTCATAAAACTAAATTAACTAAATATAATTCCCAATAGACTACAGGGTCAGTCAAAAGTTTAATGGCACTATTGTATTTTTAGTTTTTCAAATATAAAGGTTCATATTAGTTAACTTAAAGGGGAGCTTTGCAAAATATTTGATTTTAATAGGGTAATAAAAAAGTTGTTTCAAAACCTTTTTTCATTTTCTGCATGTACAATTTTTGAGAAGTACAATAATTGTTATGAGTCTTAACTTACTCATTTTTAAAACTGGAATAACAACTTCCTATTAAGGTGGTTATACAGATTAAATGAAGTGTTATATGTGAAAGTTCCTAACATACCCTGAACATATGCTGAACATTTTTCTTCAAAACTTTCTCCTCTACCCTTTTTCTATATTCCTCATATTAATGATCTATCCATCAATTTTTCTCTGTTGCCAGGCTAGAAAGCTGGGAGTAACCCTACATCAATATTTTCAAACCATGGTAATATCAAGTTATGCAGCCAATATTTAAAAATAGAAAGAATAAAATATAAAAAATATTAGCATTGCACATAGTCAAGATATTTATTATTCTGTAAAACTGTATTATTAAAATGTATATTTGTGTATGGGGAAGCATTAGGGAGGGAGGGAGGATCTTCCTGGTATGAAATGCATTTCTTTATGTGTGTTACAGTAAAAAGTGTCTAAGGAACACTGTCGTAGGGTGTGCTCTCTCCTGTGTCCTCCACCTTATCAATTTTATCTCATAAAGAAGCTTTATTACCTGTATGCCTTTCTATTTTCTTCCATTGCTTTCGTGTAAGCCCTAATCATCTGTTTCCTCGTCAGCAAACTTTTCCATGCTGAAAACTGTTACTCAAGTGATCTTTCTGAGGCGTATACTGAAGCAGGTTAACCTTAAGACAGATACTGATTTTTAAGGTGAGAGGTCAGTATTTAATCACCATCGCACATACGTGGGTGGGAGGCATTTCAAATATAGGTTGAAAAATAAATGAGTACCTCAGACACTTCTTAGGTCCTCCTTATATCCTTCTCAGGCTCCAATCTGATTCTAGCCTCAACTTGGACAGTTAGTTCCTGGCAGGATTCCACAATTCACTTTGCAGGCACAATGTCTCATCTCTAGCAAACATCCTTCACTTTCTGTCCCAGGCGTCTCTGAAGTGGTGGTGGGGGACGCCGCGGGGCACTGTTGGCCACACGTGTGTGCACTTACGGATCTGTGCGTGCGCATGTGCACGTGCGCGCGCAAGTGCACATGCGCGGTGAAGTCGATGCGCCAATCAATAATGGGGGATGGGAGCTGCTCCGTGACTGCCTCTCCCTTTTCGATCTTTGCGTGGAAGCTTCTGTGAGGTCTTTCACATGCTTCTCAGAAAAAGTGGTGCTGAACCCCTGTCTGCTAAAGGCAGTGATCAACCCAACAAAGCCCTCTCAATTTGGCTTTTCCTCGTTTTCTGTTTCACTCTATCTGGTTTGTTTTCCAAATAAATTACTTGCACACAACTCCTAGCTTACGCTGTTTTCAGGGGGAAATTAAACTCCATTTCTTGACACTCACTATTTTCTATACAAATAACAAAGTAAACAATCCTTGTGTAGCTCAGTGAGAAAACGTTTCTTGAAACATTGATAGGGTTTGGAGAATATAAACGTACTCAATCTTTTAGAATAAGTCCTCTCAAAATCTGGTCTCTACCTGTTTAGTCTCATTCTTACTATTTCCTCATACGTACTCCTTGCTAAATCCTAATTCTGTCGCTTACATTTTCTGGAATGTGCCTTGCTTTCTCTTGCCCCAGTACTTTTCAAAACACTGTCGCATCAAAATGTGCTAGAGATGATGGGTTCCCTGTAAGAGAAAAGATCTTTAATTATGTCTTTGTAATCCAAGTAACTGCCACACCATCTTGCACAAAGTGATTTTCAAGAAATGTATGTTGAATGAATGAATAATTTATGTACTACACGTTGCATTCTAATTCTTGGTTTACTGATTGCTTCTCTCTTAAGCCTATGTGCAGGCTTTTTGAGGTCAGTTCATCTATCTTCTTCTTGTATTCTTAGCTAAGATACAGAACAAAGTATGGGACCTGATGAATGTTTATTGAATGGAGAATGGCAGGATATTACTTAACAAAATGTGTTTTAATTTTGTGTTTACCTTTCTGTCTTCCTCACTAGGTCATAATTGTCACACAAGGGATCTGTAGTTGAGCTAGGTCAGGGACTGGCACATATAATTATGTTCATAATTTAAAAGACTATATTATTTGTATTTTCCCATGTCCATTACCAGGAATAAACTCCTTCTTAAGCAACAGTTACTTATTTAAACAGTAAAAACAAATCAATTTTATAAAATGTAGCTTTATATCTGTGATCATCTTAATGATTAATTTTTAAGCAATAATTTAATTCAAATATTTCTACTTGGTTGCCAGTATAAGATTGAAAGAAGCTGGCTATTTGTTTTGAAATTCCTTGGGGGAAGGGCAGAGACAGCTTGACACAATAGTATTGATAAGTGCTAATCAAATTGTGAATATATGGTATAGGTGGGAAAAGAAATGCATGAAGATTAGCCAGATGACATCGAAGGAGTAGAATCAATGCATTTAGGAAAACCTATGCAAGTAAATTAGATACTGAGGAGACGAAAAGACCTGACTGAGGCAGAGGTACAAAGCAAGGAGAATGAAGGATTATGTTTTTAGCCAAAAGAGTGAGAGTAGCCGTAGCATAGTGGCAGTCTGCTTAAGTAGAGTTAAAGCTGAAATGCTATAGGAAACTTTGGGTACTTGCTACTTTCTCTCTGGTGTTGGTGAGAATGGTGTTAGTTGATCAATTATGTAATTAAATCCACATTTTCCACCTTCTGTCCTTGCTGGAAAGAAATCTCATTAATCAGAAATCAGGACTGAGAAAAAGGTAAATGCTCACTCTCTAGGTGACTGCCCAGAGCAATAGACCAGAAGAAACATGATCTGTTAAAACTTTAAGTCATATCATTTTATGCCTCCATCAGATTCCTCACGCTGCCTTACAAGTGCCTACATAATTGGCTCCCCATGCTTTTATCTCCTATGTATCAGTTCATCTTCTCCTTGATCGCTGTTCTGTCACAGATATTGTTTCTGTATTATAATTATTATTGCTTTACATTGAGAGTTAAAAAGAAACCCAAGTCTGACTTAGGATAGGTATCTTTGGGAAGGGAGTATTTGAGCTTTGGTTACTCCTGTGACTTTTTCCAGTTACTGGGTAGGATCAGGCACACTCAGTGACTCAGAATTTAGTCAACAGACTGAGTAGGTGTTCAACTGTCCAGGGCTGAACAGGTAGAGTCAAGGTATCCTCATGAGTGCCCTCCCAAACCTTCCTGATAATAAAGCTGATTCTTGCAAAACACATGCCTTAGCAAATAGGACTCTTTTGCCATGTGGAAAAAAGGCTACAGAATAGAATAGTGACTGAGTGATAAAGATTCAGAACTCAGAGAAGTAAAATATTTATTTACAATTCTGGGTGATGGGGGTACATGATCTCATGAATTTAAATCAGACAATTAAATGTTATGAAAAGGTCATGGTAAACTTAGCCCATCTGTGATGATAAATATGCTTTCCTTGGCCAGATTAGCTGAACACTGAAAATCAGAAAAAAAATTAGTAAATATTTTGTGAAGTAAAAGAATCCCATAAAATTAATATTTTGGTATTTCATTTTTAATCATCATGATAATGAGAATATACATTGATTAAGATGTATAAAACAGTTGAAAGATTATGACAGGTAAGAAACTTAGACATGTTGGCCCTGTCAAGATTTTAATTTGAAATGTGTAGGAAAATATTATTTATCCATTTAAGAAAAGCTATTTACATTTATGTTTGGCTCATTGGATTTACAAAAGGTGATTAAATGCTTAGAAGTGATCTGCAAGTTAAGCATTTATATTAGTTTGCTAGGGATGCTGTAATAAAGTACTACATTCTGGGTGGCTTGAAGGACAGAAATTAATTGTCTCACAGTTCTGGAGGTTAGAAGGACAGGATTAGGATGTCAGCAGGGTTGATTCCTTTGGGGGTTTGAGAGGGAGAAGTTTATTCCATGCTTCTCTTAGCTTCTGGTGGTTTGCTGACAGTCTTTGGTGTTCTCTGGCTTGTAGAAGTGTCACCACTATTTCTACTTTCATCTGCATGTGGTGATCTCCTTGTGTGCATGTCTGTGTCCACAGCTTCCCTTTTAATAAGGACACTAGTCAGATTAGATTAGGGGCCCATCCTACTCCAGAATGACCTAATTTTAACTAATTAGATCAGCAACGAGCCTATATCCAAAAAAGGTTGAATTCTGAGGTCCTAGAGATTAGAGAGTCAATTTAACAATCTGGGGAGACACAACTAAATCCATAATAGCATTTAAGTCTGAGTTATCAGGAGTTTGAAGTGATGGAGATCAGCTATATTAAACTTAAAAAATGATCAAGTAAAACTTGTCATTCTTATTTTAAATAGATTTAAGGTTTTTGTTTTTTATTTTTTTGCATTGACATAAGGATTAAGAAACACTTGGGTTAAAGACTTTAAATTTTAATTAATAAGCTAAAACACAGACAGTTTAAAGTTTTGCTTTCTATGCATGAATCCTCGCAGATACTAAAAATTCTGCTGATGCTCTTCACCAATCAAAGGCCAGTCAAGCATGACACCATATATGCCGGCCATGGTCAGCAATACTTTTCTATGTGCATTCAACCTACTCCTAAGGAGTAAAAACATACTCAGGGTGTATAGTGCACTCTAGAAAAGTCTGAATCAATGTGGATTTATCCTTATTTTGTAAATAAACCTAACTGAAAACATTAACTAAACTAGCTTAAAGTGGCTTATTTCCACAATGGAGCCTGGAACCTGGAAATTACACTTTGCCTTTATTATGGCATAAAACAATCTGGGGCAAATTGTCTCACAATCTATGCAGAGTTGACAAATTCAGTGCTGGTAGAGTTCATTTTATAGGCCTGATGACAATTATTCTGATTCCCTTGTATGCCACATACGTGCAGATTTAGTTTTTTCAAATGTTATATAATTTTTCATTAATAATTTTTACATATTTTGCAATAACATTTTCATAAGTAGATTTTCCAAAGTAAACAGACTGATATGATTAAATATCATATGCTTAGGTTTGTTCTCAGTGCTACACCACTACTACTTTGAAGTGTCTGTTGTGTCTATTCAACAGAAAAGATACTTACGCTCATTTTTAAATGGCTAAGAATAGCCTATGCTAAATAATGATGTCTTGTACTATAAACTCAGTGTATTGAGTAGACATTTGTGGAGAGTGCTTTCCTCTTTTATAGCACGAAAACTTGGTCCTTAGTATTCATATATTATCTTCCTTAACTCTTCATTAAGAAAAGAAATACGACTTTGGTCATTCAATTAGTTAAATATTCTCACACAGAAAACCTCCACTCTCTTCTTTTAATGTTATTTGCATTTTCAAATGAAAATTTAAATACCGTCACCAAAACACTTTAATATTAAATATACCTTTTGAAATTTAATATTGAATATGCTTTTTCAAATATTAGTATTGAATATAGCCTTTTAAACCTGCGTACACCTCCTGGATATAAATACACGCATGAGTGGAATGAAGTAGCAAAGCCAGTCTCACTTTATCTTTATCCCTTCTCCCAGTTGAAAAGCAGTGAATTTATTTAAATTGGCTAGATTCTCATAACAGAAGTTTTGTGTATGTGTGTGTGTGTTTTCTTTTCGGTAATTGGAATGTGAAAGGGTCTATTTCCTTATCTGAGGAAGTAAGGGTAGGGTTGGGGTGAAATATAAGTTTGAGGTGTTGATCTGAGGAATCATAAAGATTTGTGTATGTAAGAATCAATATTACAGTAGTTATGAAAATAGGAAAAGTGCTGTGAGCTGTGGCCTCAGGGAACACTGTAAACCAGAAGAGAGAGCGGTGGTGGGCTAAAGTGTCCTAATTCAGATGCATGTAGTTGTAAGGCTTTGGTTAGAGTGGACCATAATAATCATTACTACATGTAATTATACAACATGACTTCTATGGGAAGAGAGTTTTGTCAGATTTTGTAAATTTTTGATGTATTTTAGACTGATTCTTCATCTTCAGCATTTTACTCAGTAAAATTTACTGTATAAAGTATCCCTGAGATGAAATAAGTATTTGCTCAGCAAAATTGTATCCTTACACTCTAGCCTAGAGAAGTCATTCAGGGAAGCTGAGCAGTTCTGTAACTTTCCAGTGTTTAAATTATTATTGAATGGCAAGGAAGAAAAGTCACTTGAAGAATAAACTTGGCCCTTCTTGGTCCTTTCTGATCTCAATTAATCCTTCAAGAAGAGTTTTAGTTTTACTTCAGGGCTCATGTCTAGAATTTTAAGGTTATGGTTTCATTCTAAGATACATGAAACTTGTAAAAAAGTATTGTTTAATTCAGGGTTAGGATGAACAATTCTGTCAGCTAGATAGCTATCTGCGAAGTCTTCAGTGGAATCCTAAAGAAAGTAGTGAAAATAATTGATCATCTTCATAATAATTTGAAATTGTTAGAGCTGAAGGTTTAAAAAGGTCTACAAATTTATAGATTAAAAATGAAATCATAGGAAGGCCATAAATAAAAATTATCAGAAAACTAGCTACTGTCTGAGGCAGAACCAATATTCAGTTGAGTCTCCTTACCACAGCAACTATCACATATAATTACCTTCATTTAACACACAAGAGGCCTGAAACCTCTGAAAAGTGAGAGAATATGACAGAGACAGAGTTAATTAAGGGAAAACTCAGAGTTTGAATTCATCCTCCTTTTAAAACCCCACTCTTTCTGACCCCACTCTTTCTGATACACCATGCTGTCTCTCAAAGGCAATAAGTAAAACGAGAAAACATTGTTCCTTATCCCCTTGATATACTGAGAGTGACTGTTGTTTAATAAGTAGGAAAAAGCCAAAACAAATATTAACAAAGATTTCTTTCCTTTTCTTTCTGTGTTTTGTCAGCTGATGTAAAGTTTTGATGTTAAAACTAAAAATGAAGTTTCCATTAAATAGAAAACTCCTCAGCAGAGAACCAAATGTACTTCAAGGGAATCTCATTTATTTATTTTTCTCTAATAGGGCGCACTAACTCAAAATATAGTCTTCATTTTTTCTTGTTTTTTTTTTTCTTTTCCCTGCCAAACATCGATGGGGTGAAGTTAAAAGAACAAAACAAAACAAAAAAACAAACAAACAGAAAAAAACCCAAACAACTGCTTTTTAAAAGCTGCAAGCCATGGAAGATGTGAAAGCCTGAATTTACCTTTCAGGTAAAGTTTACTACTGGGCAGCTCTCCTGCATCGCTTGGGTTAAACAAACATTGAAAGACAAAGCCATTGCTTGTGGGGAAAGTCTGAAGTAACTCAAATGCATACATATTTTAGCCTGAAAAGCTAAGAGTTCTGGTGACAACAGAGCTTGTTGGGTGTATACTTTACCCAATGTAACAGCTCTTTAGTGTTGTTGCTTCTTTGTGAAAATATTTCCTTTCTTTGTATGGTTTTAATTTTTTTGTATGTGTGTGGAGATGTGGATGCCATTTTTGTTCAGCCTGAGGGATAGGCTAAAACTGGCCCTAGCTAAAATGGCTGAGGTTTTTATAGAATTTTTTATAAAACAACTCTTATGCAATGTGAGTAAACAGGTTATACTGCCCCTAGTAGCCTGCTTATGTAAATTACTTAGATAAAGTCTTTACAGTGTATTGCTAAAGCCATGCTGTGGCTAATATGTCGAAGGGACAGCCTCTCTGCTGGCCAACACTTTAAGACATAAACAGAAAAGTGGTCATAAAATCAACTACAGAAGGCGGAAGATTATGGCATTTCTCAGAGCAGCTGGTGACAAGCTGTCCCTCCATCCCTGACTGAGATGTTAGACCACCGTCTTTCCAAGCAGTTTTTATCTTCCAGATGGATACTTAATAAATGTTAGAGATACCCTTATTCTAGGGGTTTGGACAAATAGCTTGTATTAAAGGCAAGTCCTTAAGTTTGAACTCAGACACTGCACTGCTGGCTAGCCACAGTTTCTAAATATGCCCAGACTTAAGCACTCTCTTGGAAAATCTTATTAACTGAGGCAACCAGTGGCTAACAATGAAGAGGAGCTGAGACAGAAGTCTCTGGAAAGGTCCAGCAGGCATCATCATGGTTTAAGACAGACTGTAAAAGTGGATTTGGTCTGGGCTTGGCAGTTCTCAACGTGTACAGGACTACCAATGCCCTTGCTCATAGTATTATTTAAAACCAAATTATCTATATGTACTGATGTTGGATTATCATGTTCAGATATAAATTTCCTATTGGATAAAAGGGTGAAGCCATTCCCAATGACTTCTGGGTTTTTTTCTGAAAGCAGACCTTGCCACTGTTAAATAATCTGTAAAGTGACTCACCTTAAATTGGGGATATAAAGAATGAGGAGCACAGCGGCATCACTTTGATTTTAACTGGTTTCTTTTACTGGCCCTCATTTAGAAAAAGTAAAAATTTCTGGAGCCCCTTTTCCTGAATGCAGACACACTATCATTTTCTGGGTTGTTCCTTTCCCCTTCGTCTCCCCCTGCCCGGTGCTCATTTCTATCTAAACTACCTAACCATGGAGGACCTGAGGATGACTCATTAAAGAAATCTGAAGAAGAGAAAGGAAAAAAAAAAAAAAAGAAAGACATAGGGTAATAGCAGATGTTTTCAGGCTAGGGTTTAAATTCTAGAGTTTCTAATTATTACCTATATGACTTCTAATAAGTTATCTAATCTTTGTGTAAGGAAAAATTTAACACTTTTCAATTAGCAGAAAAGATTATTGTATATCTTTCACAGGAATGCTGGAGCTTCTGGAAATTACCTGAGCCTGTAGGGATATGCACTTTTCTCACTGACTAGTCTATTTTACAACTCTGTAACAATAAAAGTTCACTTGTAGAACACTGACAGTAGTACAGATAATTCTTGTTTATAAACATGCAAATAAATTGGGTCTAGTAGACAGCCAATTGATTTCTGTCTCCTACTGTCAAAAAAAGTCAGCTTTCAATCCACTTTAAAATTCATGTCACCAGTCCTCCACTCCATATAAATTTGTCGGTTTGGGGGCTTCTGTCTTGTTCCTTTGTTTAATTAATAAGGTAAATAAACATTGACACATGTTTACTTTATATTTGTATGAGAATCATGGTTTTAACACTGTTCAAAAATTTTCTTTAAAAAAAATAAGTCCTAGTTTGCAAATTTGGGCAATGAGTTGTTGAGAGGGGTAGTTAAGACACTCTGAGTTAAAAATGCCTAACACAGCATCTGATTCTAAATAGAAATATGGGGTGGTGGCTGGAGAGGAGTATGGGGTTAAGTGGAGTAGTTTATTCTTAAATAATATGAGAGGGAAAATTAGTTTATCAGAATTTGATAAATGGTGGGAGGGGAAGGAAGCTAGAGCGTTGGGCAAAATGGAAGTTTTGATAGGACAGTTCCTCTTTTATGAATGGATAATGGAGGAAAGGATGAATACAGTATAGGTGTGCAGGTGCGCTTGTAGATTTGGTAGCCAGAGGTGAGGGGGTTGCTACCTGACAAGTTCAGCTTCTAAGGAGGAAGTGATGAGGGGGGTAGTTTGGGGAGTGGGAAAGTTGAACGATCATGGTGCAGAGGTAGGGGTCATGCTGGCTAAGCAAGTGTAACAGAATCACCAGACTGGGCTTAGGGCTCAAGGTGGGGCTGATCATAAATCAATTTTATCGATACCACGTGGTTTAGTCATTATTTACATCAGTTTGGTTACAGGCATGGTGAGTATGATGCAAGGGCACATAGAAATTTAGAAACCGAACTGAAGAAGATAAATTCAAATGAGGACTCATGAAATATAAACTGCGTAGGAAGAATTTAGCTTCTTCCCTTCAGTGCTTTCTCTAAGCTTTAGCGGCTTAAAGGATAGGGAGAAAGGAGGAATCAACATGATCATAGGTCAAAGAATTTCTTACATAACTTCTCAACAGCATATTTTTTTTCTCAAAGTCTTAATTTGTTGATTTTGCTATGTGTCAGCCGAGAGGGGCTGAAGAGGGATTCGAGGGGGTGAGCTGCCCAACCGGAAAAATGTGCGAGGAGCCGCCATGGAGCGAAACAGCACTTTATTCTAGCACAATAAGATTTTGCGCACCCGCGTGGCACACTTGTCCTGCTTTTATCTGTCCTGCCCACACATGTGCATTGTTCATTTCTTTGTTCATACTACTTACATAATGCTGCTAGCGCATGCGTACCTTTACTTCTTACCAGGTGTAAGCTATTGTGAACTTTGGCCTGGGCCCCATGGCCTATTCACTTAAGGCTGGCCCCCATGGCCTGCTCACTTAAGGCTGCCGATGCTATGGTTTTTCACCAATTCCTTTACTCTCAAAGTTGAGCATTTTACTGTATTCTCTTGGTTTTTCTCTCTCTGTTCAACTTTCCTCTCTCTTTGAATATATATACATAGGAGTAGATGCATTTATGTGTGTTCAGTAACACACATATATACATATAGTACATGCATTGAAGAAAGTTAAACTAGGGTCATATTATTTTGTAATCATACATCATGAACATTTTTCCATGTCATTGTTTTTCTACATTATCATTTTAAACAACTGTGTAATATTCTATAATAAAGATTGTCATACCTTAATCAATCAGTACCTTCTAATTGAACATTTCCTCAAATTTGTACTATCACATGTAACATTGCAATGAAAATTGCATATTGCTACAAAGCTTTAAATATTTCTTAAGGAGTGCATTTTATAGCTACTGTATAAGTAGCTTAAGATGAGCTGGTAATCATCTTTATAATTCTTAATAAGGAAATGTATGCAATAAAAAGTTAAACACTTCAGTACACTACTCTGTGTAAATTAAGAATGGAAACTAAGAAAATAGACCAACTTCTGTTTGGGGTTGGTCCATATTAGAGCTGTGTATGATAACTCTTCATGCTAAGGAATGATACAATGTCAGCCGAGGGGAGCTAAAGAGGGATTCGAGGAAGTGAGCTGCCCAACTGGAAAAACGCACGAGGAGCCGCCATGCCACGAAACAGACTGTGCGAGGAGCCGACATGGAGCGAAAACAGCACTTTATTATAGTACAACAAGATGGTACGGCCCCGGCGTGGCGCACTTGTCCTTTTTATATATTCTGCCCATGCATGCGTATTGTTCATATTAACGCTTACTCATGCTACTAGTGCATGGGTACATTTACTCCTTATCAGGTTCAAGTTATTGTGAACTTTGGCCTGGGCGCCATGGCCTACTCACTTGAGGCTGCCGACATACAATTTCTTTTATTGCTTATTAAACATATAATACTGTGTTTAAGACACATAAAATGGAATAGTTTCTTTTATGTTGTTAAGTATAACCTTTGATGGTATAGGCATAGTTCTAGCTGATTCTACTCTGGTACCTAAAGAAATTCAGTTGTGTGCTTTTAAAATAATTTTTTAAAATTAAAAAATTATAAATACATACTTATTATAACTCAAGTTTGAGTTTGTGTTAAAACTCAACTATGAATCAGATTAACTTTGTGTTACTTTCCTCATGTAGGTCTAGCTTTATTTTTTCTTATTTATCCTCATTCATCTGATTATTTAGCTTCCAACATCTTGTTTAATTTCTTATTTCTGTTACTCCTTGTTTTCTTTGTCTTTATAAGTTGATGATATTTAAAAAAATTCTTATACCTTATCTTTATTGGGGTTTTTGGTGGGGAGTGGGCATGTGTTCATTCTCCTATGTCTAATGAGAATTTTCTTTCATTTTTAAAATTATTGTTTCTCTCCTTTCCACTTTTGCTTCTTCCCGAAAAGGATAGCTCTAAGATCTGGCTTCCAATACTCTTTTTCAGTTTTTCTGTTTACTTTCTCAGTTTTGTGATGTTTCTGTGTTTAATTTGCTTCCATCAGTACTTTAGTTTTACATTGTATCCACCCCATTTCCTACTTAGTCTGTTTACTTTTAAAATTCAGAAATCACAATTTTGGTTTCTGAAAGTCATTCTTGCCTGTAAGGTAATTTCCTTAAAACTTCTCATTACTTTTTATTTTAAAGTCTTGTTTTCCTTTTTTCTTTCTTTCCTTCCTTCCTCTTTCTTCCATCACCACCCTACTCTTCTCTCTTCCAATACACATAATAGGAGGCACCTGCTTGAAGGAAGAGGCCACCACTGAGGATCTTAAACAGCAAGCTGATTTAACTGCTTGCTAATCATGAGGGAGCTGTGCTTGCAGGACAGTCTCTTTGAACAAATCATAGAGGCGTACACACTGGTTTGAAGCTGTTATTAATCACTTGGATCAATGGTTACTTGTTCCTACAGCCAAAGAACAGTCAGTCTTCTCCTAGGAAAATAGAAATGTTTTATTCTCACTCTTCAGTCAGTGTATATTTCTTCCACACCCATATAGGCCAGATTGGTGGACTAGAGAGTAGTAAAAAATAAAGTAGGGGTAGGCAGGCAAGCTGAGGCATTTCTGTTGAAGCAAGGGCCAGATCTTCTTGGTTCTTAATTTTTTTCAGTGCACATGGTGAGATGCAATTCTTTCCTCAACTCTTATATTATTCCTTAGTCAATAATGTCACTTAAAAATTCTCTGGCTGCAGTGATTTCCTTATGTATTTTAATATTGTGAACATTTTCCCCAAATAGTTAAATGTTTTTCCAAAGCATGATTTTTTAATGGCTGCAGAGTTGGAAAATACTTGAGTGCTGATTTGTAACCATGGGTCTGAGAGGAATTGTGCCAGTGTGTCATCATTATTTATTAACAACATGGAAACTGATGGTTTGCATCTGGTCTCGACGAGACCCCTGTAAGGCTCTGTTGTTATAGCTGGTTATGTAGCAAGAATATGCCTACATGATCAGCAGAATATATGGAACCTGGGATGAAACACCTTTTTGGGCTCCCTGGTTTGGAGGGGCTCCATGCACATTTTGGTGATACCTGATCTGAGAGTAAAAAGACATCTGCTATAATCCTTACAGAGGAAGGACAAATGGAACCCCTGCTTGGCCTGCCTGGATAGCTTGCTCTATGATAGTCTTTGGCTGTGATCCATATCCTTGCTTTATGCTGTTGTAATAACGTGCTCTTTTCTTGCAGATTTGTAAGCATTGCCATTTTGGGTCCTAAGAGTCTTCTTCAGCAATCAACTCTTCTTTAACTGCCCCTCTTGGAATTCTAAGTGATGGTATTGGCCACATGCTGTACACTTCAGGTAGTGCTCTCCTCTGAATATGCCTCAAACCTAAGAGAGGTTTTCGCAAAGACTTTATAAAGTTCAGCAGAAGAATAATCCCCAAGTTCACATCCAAATTAATACAAAAACTACCTATGTCTGTAAAGGGGTGGGTACAAAAACTTTATAGGGAAAGAATAAAATAAACTTATTTATTGACAATATTTTTATCCTTATTCAGAGGCATTCTGTATCTTAAAATATCTAAAAGTATGTGTTAAAATTTCTATTTCAGTTAAGCTTTGGCTGTGTATGGTGGTCATAGAAATATGCCATTCAGATCTCCTACATGAGAAGCTGCTGTGGGAGCATAATTGGTTGACAGTTTTGAGCTACAGCTCCCATGAATCTGAGGCCATGCTAGCCTCAGACTGCTCCAAGCCAGTGACTGAACATGGCAGGGTATTAGTAAGAACACATTTCTGCCTGATACAGAACATATCAAAGGTTCCTTTAATGTTCACAGAACATATCAAAATTTGATTAAATTTTGAGCCATAATACAAATCTCAATAGAATGAGCAAATTAATAAATAGTAAAGCACAATTCTTTGACCTTATTACAGTAACATTAAAATTAACAATAGATTTAGAAAAAGCCCAGAAAATACATAATAAAAACATTCTATCAAAACGGTAAAAATATCTGAAACTTAAAAATTAAGAAAAATGATATATTATGATCCATAGACCTCATAAGATCAACTGAAATAAGTTAAAGACTGAAGTTTGTCTCTCCTCCAAAATCACAGCATAATTAGATTACAAAACAAGAAGTAATGAAAATAAATGACTCAACTGAAGAATATTTAAAAAGACAATAAAATGAGTGCAAAAGAGAACTGATAAAAATGAAGAAGAAAAATTAGAAGAAAAGAATACAAATAATAAGTATATTAAAGAGCTGTTTGAAAAACAAATAATAGATGAATTGTTAGTTAACCTAATAAAATAAAATAAATGAAAAAAGAGATTCAGTGGGGGAAACATAACTTCATATGAGCATTTCTCATGTTTCTTCCACCCTGAAGATTAATCTATTTGTTCCTTCAGAACATCTGGAGATGGCTTAGCTGACTGCATGTGAGCTTTGGGCCATGGGAGAGGTCCGACAGGTAGAGCCAGTCTGAGGCTTGGGCTAAGACC
Organism: Camelus ferus; assembly: GCF_009834535.1. Classification (NCBI taxonomy): domain Eukaryota; kingdom Metazoa; phylum Chordata; class Mammalia; order Artiodactyla; family Camelidae; genus Camelus; species Camelus ferus. The sequence goes on from NC_045700.1 coordinate 57,160,933, forward strand.
AACATGGACCCCAAAACATATTGGTTTGCCCCAAATATTCTGAGAAGCTGAAACAGTGAGAGAAAACTTCTATGCTTGAGATTAAAAAACAGCCATACAGAGAAATATAACTGTTGGAGATAAAAGAAAACAATTTGAGTAGCAAACAAAAAAAGCATTAGTAAAATTCAAATACAGTAGAAAAAAAGATGCCCTAGAACTTTTTTTAAAGCAGTTTTTTGAAGCAACTTATTCTGTAGATGAATTGAAGAACATTATGATTCAAAAATTCTCAACAAAATTCTAGCAAACCAAGTTCAGCGGCACTTAAAAGGGTCATACACTACAATCAAGTGGTATTCATCCTCGAGTTGCAAAGATGGTTCAATATACACAAATTAATAAATGTGATAAATCACATTAATAGAATGAAAGATAAAGATCATATGATTATCTCAGTAAACACAAAAAAAGAACTTGGCAAAATTCAACACCCATTCATGATAAAAACCTTCAATAAATTAGGTATAGAAGGAATATAACATAATAAAGGTGATATATGACAAGCCTGCAGATAACATCATGCTCAATTGTGAAAGGTTGAAAGCCTTTCCTCTGAGATCAGGAAGAAGATGGGGGTGCCCACTCTCACTACTCCTGTTCAACATAGTATTGGAAGCAGCATAGTATTGAAAACTATCTCTTTTGCAGATGACATGATTTTATATATAGAAAATCCTGGAGACATCACCAAAAAGCTGTTATATCTAATCAACAGATTTTGTAAAATGGCATATACTTATAGATACATACATTGGAACACTGTTCAGTCATAAAAAAGAAAAAAAGAAAATCATTGAATTGAATTAATTCATTAAAAGATAGATTGGCTCAAAAAACAAAACTGACATATGATATTTCAAAGAAAAAAATAAATGGTAAGGGGATGGGCAAAGAGATGACAGGCACACACAGGACAAGTAAATAAAGAATGACTGTATTAATATAACAAAGCATATAATTTATCTATGAAAGCTATAAGTAAGGGTAAAGATGAAGTTCATGATAAATGTAAGAATAAAGCTAGAATACACCTAAATAGTAGCTAAAGATAAAAATCAATACGTTTAGGAATATAAGGATGAGTTTACAGAACATGAATATATTAGGAGAATTTCATTATAGGCTTTTTGAGAATTAGACATGACTACTAGAAAAAAGTAAGCAAGAAAATTTAATTAAATTATTTTTTAGATTTTACAATAAATATGTAAGTTCCCTAAATCCCTAGATATTATAATTTAAAATTTTTCTATGAATTAATTAAATATTAATCATATATTGGCCACAAAAATGCATTTTAAAATATGAAAAGTTTTACTAAGCAATTTTTCTGATCATATTCACATAAAGTTAGAAATGAGTAAAACATTATTGACATATTAACTACCTGAAAATTAATAATTATTTTCCTAAATAATCCATGGATAAAAATGGAAATCAATTGAGAAATTGTAAATGATCTAGGAAACAAGGAAGAAAAGAATGCTTCCTGTAAAAGCCCAGCAGAGAAACCTAATTAGAAACACACAGACACACACACACACCCCCTACTCTCCAAAGAATAGAACAAAGTAGTAAATAAAGGTAAAAGTAGAAATCAATGAAATAAAATACAAAGCAAATAAAGTAGAAAGAGTAGGTCAATCCAATAGATTGTTCTTTGGAGAAGTCAATAAAGTAGATAAATCTCTTAGAAATTCAAAGAAAAAAATGAGATTAATGAGAAAAGGTACCTAGCCACAGTTACCAAAGGGATCTTAAGATAGTACAACATACAACTCTGTGGGAACAAATGATTTGAAAATAATGAAAGTAATTGTTTACTAGCAAGACATAAAGTAACTAAGGAATAAAGAAGAATTGGAAATCTTGAATGAATCAATTAATGCTGACAGGATTGGAAGATTGCTTAATCTACCACTGTAAATGGAATGAGAACCAGATGGTTCTACTAACTTTCAAGGAACAAAGAATTGCAATATTATTTAAACTATTTATAACCCCAGAAAAATCTGGAACCCTCCATAATTTATTTACAATTCAATGTATTTTCAAATACTACTGTGTTAAGTGTGTGAGTTATAGTACAAAAAAAAAAGAAAAAAAGAAAAAAACTATTGACCATTCTCTCTCATGAGTATAAAAGCAGAAAGTCTAAATAAAATATTTATAAATAGCTCTAGCAGTGTATCAAATAATGTATTATGAATAAGAATGTTTATTGAGGACTGCAAGGGTATTTCAATATGAGAGAATTATCGAACTAATTAATTGCACCAAAATTAAGGAAGAAAATTTACATAGTTCTACGAGTTTGCTAAAGAGGCATTTAATAAAATAAACACCTATTCAAAATGTTGAAGATAAGTCAAATAGGAATAATATGAAACAAAAAATTTTAATAGAAACTATTCTGCAAAATCTATAGCAAATAATATCCCATGTGGCAAAACATTAAAATAATTTAAATAACAGGAAGGAACTACAAAGAAACTTTTGATACAGACTTTCTCACTCATAGTTATCTTGGAGATTCTAGCATATTCATTAAGAAAAAAACTGATTGGTACAGACTTTGGCAAGGAAGAGCTGAAACTGTATATATGTGTATGTGTGTGTGTGTGTGTGTGTGTGTGTGTATACACACATATATATATATTTTTTTGCTAATGATAGATTTCATAAGAGCCTCTAGTTAAAAAATAAAGATAAATTAAAATAATTTGGTATGGTGACTGTACATAAAATAAATATACAAAACATAGATTTTTCTCTATATTAGTTATACTTAGAGAAAAACATTTTATTCACATTAGCAAAAACTTAAAAAATATCTATGAATGAATTTAAAAATAATGTCAGGACACATATAAAAATCATAACACTTAAAGTGTAAAGTATGCTTATTCATGCTTAGCATAAATGCAGGAAACATGGACTTACATTAAAATATTGTGCAAATAAAATACCTTCCATGTTTTTACATAGAAAGACAATATTATAAAATACCAATTTCCCATAATTAATTAATTTTTAAAGTTAATTCAATTCTAAATAGAGCTCAGTAAATATTTCTTTTTTAAAGAATCAGTTAAGATAATCTTAAAGCTCATTTGAAAGTACCCAAGTATACATGCAAATATCTAAGAAAAATATGAAAAAATATTTTTAGGATGCAAGAGATTTGATTTTATCAATAAATTAACTACAATGTATCAAAGAAAACCAGAGCCAGACAGTAGTTAAAATGATAAAAACAGATTTTGTTATCCTCATTAATACTTAAGGAAAAATATATTGAGATGTTTATTGACACCTTGTACACAGTGGAAAAAAAAACTAGAAACAAAGTTATTAATGTTCACTAAAAAAGGATATTTGAAAAATAAATTAAGCTGTAATGATCTTAATTTTGTACAGCAATTTAAAAACTGAGTTAAATAGCTGAATATTTGTGTATAATTATATGGGCATGGAGAACAATACAGATATATATGAGATTGTTAATTTGGGTTACTTGCCCATGTGAGGTGTAAGGAAAGGCTGCTATAGGTGAAAGAGAGTAGGAGATGTCAGGAATAAGGAAAGCAAAATGAAAATGAAGAGACTGTACTCCAAAACGTCACATGCATTATATTAGTCCATTCATTGAAGTAAAATTAAAAATGTAAAAGAAAAAACATACTATCTTATTAAAAACAAATAAAAATAAAAACAAACAACCCAATCCAGAAATGTACAGAAGACCTAAATAAGCAATTCTCCAATGAAGACAAACAAATGGCCAATAGGCACATGAAAAAATGCTCAATATTGCTAATTATCAGAGAAATGCAAATCAAAACTACAGAGAGGTATCACCTCATACCAATGAGAATGGCCATTATGGTAAAGTTCACGAATGATAAATGCTGGAGAGGGTGTGGAAAAAAGGGAACCAGCCTACATTGTTGGTGGGAATGTAGTTTGGTGCAGCCATTATGGAAAACAGTATGGAGATTCCTCAAAAAAGCTAAAAATAGACTTACCATATGATCCAGCAATCCCACTCCTGGACATATATCTGGAAGGAACTCTAATTTGAAAAGATACAAGTACCACAATGTTCATAGCAGCACTATATACAATAGCCAAAACATTGACGAAACCTAAATGTCCATCAACAGATGACTGGATAAATAAGTTGTGGTGTATTTATACAATGGAATACTACTCAGCCATTAAAAAAGAATAAAATATTGCCATTTGCAGCAACATGGATGGACCTAGAGATCATCATTCTAAGTGAAGTAAGCCAGAAAAGAAAGAAAAATTCCATATGAAATCCATATGTGGAATCTAAAAAAAAAAAAAAAAAAAAAGAGGACATAAACTCATCTCCAAAAAGAAGCAGATGGACAGAGTAAACAATCTTATGATTATGGGAGGAAAGGGGGGGTGGGAATGGATAAATATGGGAGTTTGAGATTTGCAAATGTTAGCCACTGTATATAAAAATAGATTTAAAAAATTCTGTACAGCACAGGGAACTATATTCAATATCTTGTAATAACCTTTATTGAAAAAGAATATGAAAACGATTATATGTATGTATATGCATGACTGGCACATTGTACTGTATACCAGAAATTAACACATAGTAAGTGACTCTATGTCAATTAAAAAAAGAGAAAGAAAAAGTGCCTCTAGAATGAGGCTTATCCTTAGCCTTACCTTTAAATTTGAGCTAGGGAGCCAGCTGATTGGTGTTGGTATGTCTGAGGTGGGGGTACCACTGAGCCTTGTTTAGGAGATTTGGGAAAACTGCAAACTGGAACCAGTCATTGTTGCTATGGTCAAAAACTATGGCTGTAGTGATGCTGACAGGAACGGGGAGAAAAAAAGAAGAGACATTTTCCATTGTCTCCTCCGACTTTCCGATTCCTCTCCAGGAAACTCTCCTTATTGGCACAGCCCTATAGGGAGCTGGCTGGCTGGCACAGGTGAAATGGGTTTGGCCTATCCTAGCTACAGCATCATGTTGCAGAGAATACAATAGTGGGTTTCAAGCTGAGAGACACTAGTTTATTAACCAGCAGAATAATGTCGATACATTTGAAAATTGAGATGGAAAACATGATATTTTAGAAAAATACAAATTCCAAAAAGGACCCCAGAAGAGAAATAAAAACCCGAAGAGGTCAACTGCCATTAAGAACTAAGTTGTTAAAGACTAACAATTGAACGCAATTTAAAAAATACATATACATCTACAAAGTCACAAACTGTATAAAACCTTCCAAGCACATAAAATTCTGATACTCTTTAAGTTACTCCAAAGAATAGACCTAAGAGGAATTTTCCTCTGCTCCCATCACTCAGCTCAGCCCTGTGCACTGGCTCTGGAGGCATCTGACACTCAGATCCAACCATACTCTCTCCTTTTCACATACCCTCTCCTTTTCACACACCCTTTGTGGCTCCCTATTGCCCTTGAAAGGGTGTCGGCTCCTCAGTTCAGGACCTGCACATTTCCTCCAAGTGACCCTCAAGTTCTAGCTATGTAAAATTATTTGCCAGAACACACAGGATCTTTCCTATTTTTGGCCTTTGCCCGAGCTGTTTTCTTCAAAGACCAGATCCAATGTCTCCACTCCAGAAAGTCTTACCTTACCAAACACATCCTGGCTCCCCCTTTGAGCTCCCTTAGCCCAGGTCCCCCCCTTTCCCCCACAAAGATCTACCCCACTATCCCTTAGCCCAGGTTCCTTCCTCGACCACTCTCAGCAACCAGAATGAGGCTGGGCCCTGAGGGTGTCTGAATGAATCAGTAACTTCCTGCATTGTGAATTCCTACACATCCATTAACAGCCCAAATAAACAGTTCCTGGATCAAAGCAGCTTGCAGAAAGTGTGAATTGTCCGGATTCCAGCCCCAGCCCTGGCCCCACTAGGCACTCACCAAGGTGGTCTGTCAGTTGTGTTCCAACAATACCATCTGCTCATCCTCGGCGTTACACATTCCCCACCAGCAGCACCTGGGCATTGTCCCATGAGTAGGTCTAGATCTGGATTGACCTGGAGAAGCCGTGACAGGGTCAGGTTAGGGCTTGGAGGATGCAAACTCCATGCCCTCACCTGCCCTCCCTCACCCACTCCAGCCCCCACATTCCCATTATCCTTGAATATGGCAGGCTTTGTCCCTCCTCCTGGCCTTGTCTAGCCAGGAACACTCTCCCTTCTCCAAGTGTTTGCTCCAACAGTTCCCTGATCTTAGAAGTCCCTCTTTCAAGCAGCCTCTCCTACCTTTCCAGATCCCAGATCCCACTCTCCCCCAGAATAATTTCTCCCTCCTCAGCAAATTCAAAAATTTTCTTAAAATTTGTCATTACTTCTGGGCAGAAAATTTAAATGTTTATATCTTTTAATCTATGCACACTGGCTTTTTTTGTCCCTCTGGATTTTTTTCCCAAATGTTTACACTTTGATTTTTCTACATTAAATAAATAAACAAATGAATAAATAAATAAATAAATTTTCAAAAAAGAAAATATACTGTTTTAATACCAAACTCTGAGAAATAAAGCAAAAAATAAAAAAAAGAAAGCCAAAGACTAATTTTATTAATGAATGTGAATGTATCTACTACCTTCAAACTACATATTTGAATAATTGGAGTGAATTACCTAGAAAATAAAAAAAACTTTTGTCTATGTTATCTACAGCCAATGTAAACATGTAAGTATTTCTAGTCTGTCTTCTGTGTTTAGACACTGCTATAAACTTTTATTAATAATGGGCTATGCATACTCAGGTTGGATTAATAATGGGCCATGCATACTCAGGTTGGATTGATTAACTGTCATGTATACAATGGTTCTCAATTATGGCTGCACTTTAGCTTCTTTTTGTGGAGCTTTGAAAAATCCTGATCCCCAATCTGCCTACCAGATGAATTAAATCAGAACTTTTCGGAGTGAGGCCTAGGCCTCAGTATCTGAAAAGGTCTATAGGTAAATACAACGTGAAGCCAGGGTTGCAACCACTGGAAAAAAAAAAATCACATAGTAGCAGAATTTTAAATTTTACAAGTTTAGTGACTAGAAGCCTAAGATCAGCAAGTGAACTTGAAATAAATATTTTGCATAATAGTCATCTAATATTTTAACAATTTTAAACTATCTTCTTAGTGCAGGGATCTGTTAATAGCCTGAAAATGGACTGAATCAAACACAGAGGCCACAATCACCACAGAGGCCACAATCACTACGTTGTGAAGTATGTGGCACTTTAACGTATTTTGGTATTGAAATGAAACTTCAACCGTTTCCAAATTTTGAGTTAAATGTGTAAGATGTAATTGTTCTTACATTTTGGTCATTAAATAAATGAGCATTCAAAATATTAATTATTTTTCTCTAATGTTATTCAGATCATTAAGATCACAGACAGTGAATATAATTTTGTTATATGTGATTGTTAATTTTATGTCTCAACTTGGTTAGGCCACAGAACCTGGTCACACACCAGTCTAGATGTTACTGTGAAGGTTTTTTTTTTTTAAGGTGAGATTAACATTTAAATTGGTAGACTTTGAGTAAATCAGATTACCCTCCATAATATGGGTGGGCCTCATCCAATTAGTTTAAAGGCCTTGGGGGAAGAAAGACGGTGCCTTGAGTAAGAGGGAATTCTGCCTTCAGGCTGCTTTAGACATGAGCTGCAACACCAGCTTTTCTGGATTCCCAGCCTGACAGCCTGCCCTGCAGATTTTGGACTTTTCAGCCTTCACAATCCTGTAAGCCAATTGCTTTAGGATAAATCTCTCTCTCTCTTTCTCTTCTGTATTGTATATGAATTCTATTGGTCATATTTCTCTGGAGAACTCTGATTAATAAACTATATTTAAGCGGGAGGCAATTAAGGGACACTAAAAATAATTTTATTCTCATTCTCAACCCAACTTCCACCCCTCATGTTTTCCAATTAACTACAAGTTAAAAATTTTAGACATTTTTTTCCTCCTGTCAAAAGTATGAGTTCATGGTGTCCCCAACTCAGGATATTTGTTGTTTTGGGGGACATATTGGGTCAGTTCCCAAGGTATCTGTTGTGCCCTCAAGTTTAGCTCCTGATTTTAGCCAATTTGTGGCTGTCAATTTTTTCCCCCTAGAGGGGAATTTTCAAGATTTGGCATAAATATTCTGATCCATTTTAGGAAGAGAATAGGAGTCAGGAATTGTTTTGCTTTTTAAAAATTTGTGTTTATTTTTATATTTTCTTGTTTTGTACTCAAAAAGCCTCCAGTTATTCACCAGTGTTTAGTCTTATAAGGAATGCGAAAGTATTCCAGTAACAAAGGTAATTACACTTTTGTTTACATGAGACAGTAAAATGAATGAAGCAATTTACAGAAGGCCATGAAGTGGGGAAGTGAATATACTTTGAATTCAAACTGTTTTCTAACTTTGGGATCTTCTAAATGGAAGTTTTAGTGCCTTTGATCAATCCCCTTACCAATTAGTTCCATTTTTCAGTCCAGTTTGTCATCTCTCAAGGAGCATTTCTCAAAATGGTTGCACCATACTTTCTTTTATGTCTTAGTTTGGGCAGCTATAACAGAGTACCACAGACTGGGTGGCTTATAAATGACAGAAATTTATTTCTCAGAGTGCTGGAGGCTGGAAGTCCAAGATGAGTGTTCCAGCGTGGCTGAGTTCTGGTGAGGGCCCACTTCCCGGCTCACAGACAGTTGTCTATTTGCTGGGTCTTCACATGTCAGAAGGGGCAAGGGCTTTCTCTGCGTTCACTTTTATAAGGGCACTAATCCCATTCACGAGGCTTTCACCCTCATAACCTAAACACTTCCCTGAGGCCTATCTCCTAGTTCCAACACATTAGGGGTTAGGATTTCAACACATGAATTTTAGGGGACACAAATATTCAGCCTATAACACTCACTCTCTTCTGAGCACTATGAAAATCTTACAAATCTACAAAACCTTACAAATCTACTTCATCCCACCCACTTCTTTTGGGGGATGTGCCCCACAAGTTGAGAATCTTCTTAGTTGGTAGAGAGAGAAGGAAGATTAGATCAAGATAAATCTGGGAATTTTTTTCAACTTTTATTTCCTGTAGTTTGTATTAAGGAAAGAAAAGGAATCTTCTTCATCAGATGGACACATTTGGGGAGTTTCCATCACTTCCTAAAGACTGACACCTATAATGTTTAAAGATTTAGAAGAAAGACTTTAAAAAAATTTTCCCTTAGCCTAGGATAGAAGACAATGATTCTTTCAGCTTAAGATATAAAATATTTGCTGGCAGTATATTGATCTTTGCTGCATAAAGATAACACGCTAAGGCCAGTCCACAGAGTGGTTTTGTCTCCTCTTCTCCATCCTTAGGATATGAAGGTTTCCCTATCCTCCTTATCCTGTCCCTTATTCAGCTGCAGTACCTGGCAAATGAGAAAAGTCCACAGAACACTCCATGGAGCCCTTGTATTAGAGGAGGCATATTACTGAGAGTGCCTAATGGAACTCAGAACTGGGGAGGGCAGTGGGGAGGAAAGATCCAGGAAGACAACTCTGCAGAGAGATATGGTTGGGAGATCTGTTCCTAGGGTCCTGAACCACCTTGCGGGGGATGGGGGGGTTGGTGGGTGTTGTTAACCATGCAAGTTCCTAAGCTTCCTAAAGCTGAGTTTCTGAGGAGGTTTAGAAATCTGCATTCTATGCAGGTGTATTTAAGAAATATTTCTCAAGGGTTAAAGTAGGATAAAACTCAGCATAAGTCAAGTAAATGAGATAAATCACTCCTGACTCTGCCCTTCTGAAGATTCTGACTTGAAGTCAAAGTCAGATTGAACATTTTTCTGGTTCCATTTATGTGCATGATTAGCTACAAAAGCCTGTTTACATGTGTGTGTGTGTGTGTGTGTGTATTAAATAACCCTCTCTTCTGTGCTACATGGAGAGCTAGGAACATAACTTCTAGTTAGATAAGAAGTTGAATCTTGATACCCTGAAAGCCAAAGGACACTACATATATTTAACATTATTTGTTGATTTTATTTTCTCAAATGCTATATTATAATCTTACTTTCCTCATTTAAATATTCCTAGGCATGGTGGGGAGTGGATGAGGCAGATGTTTCTAATTTTTCCTCAACAAATTGTTTGCATTCTGTGCTTCCCAATTTTAATGCTAAAGCTGACCTTGTTTTGCAAATAAAATAATCAGGTACAGTAGGTGGTCCACTCAAAGGCTTCTGTGAGACCGTATGTATAATCATGAAGATCATATCTAAAATCACTTCCTTAGAAGTGTTTTAAGTTTTTTCCAGTAACAGCAATCTGTGAAACACAAGATCCACATGTAATTTTATCTCTAAAGCAGAGTTTCTCAGCCTGGGCACTATTGACATTTTTGGCTCTTGGGCTGGTTAAGTTTTTATTGTGGAGGGCTGTCTTGTGCATTTCAGGATGTTCAGCAGCATCCCTGGCCTCTCCTTATTAGATACCAGTAAGCACCACCCACTTCCTACTCAAGTGTAGGGGAAAATGAAACCTGGTTGAGAAACAGAGTTCAACCCAGCTGGCACTGAGCCGTCTATAGTCATAAACCCATGCAAACTGTGTGAGTTTCTCTCTCAAATGAGTCCTTGAAAGACGGAAAAAAAAAACCAAACTGGCGAACTACTGTTAATGAAGTTAAAGTCATGTTTATGAGATCTATCTGAGCAGGTCATTATTCTCCATGTCTGTAATTATAATCTAGCTCATTCTGCTTTATTGTGAGTAATTACCAAAGGTCAAGGAGCTGAAGAGAAAAGGAGGAATTCATGTCAATCATCTTAGCTGAGAATGTAACTTAGAGCATGGGTTTCCTCTTTTTCAGCCCCGTCTTTTGTCAAAAACACTAAATCAAATATGTCTTTAAAATCTTAGACACCTTTTCTTTTAATCTAGGTCTTTATGGCCCTTTCTCCTCCTGATAAAAGTTGTTGTGTGCTTTATGCCTTAAAATGACTAAGACCAAAGGTAGAAATTCAGGGTTGCTGTATACAGTCGTGCATGTAATGTATCACACAAATCCAGGAGCAGCTGTTCAAAACACCTCTGATGCTATGCGGTCTGCTGGAGTTGGCAAAACTCTGCTGCAGCCCTGGGACACTGGTCTAAACTGTACTCTCTTCTCTTTTGACACTGCTGAATCTCAATTCAGTGTCTTACTCTTGACTATGCAGAAACATGTTTATTAACACTGAAATGCCCTTTCACATTTTAATGTGTGATTTATTCAATATATCTTGTAGTATTGTGCTCAGTTAAAAAAAAAAACTATTCTCTGGAGATATTTCTTGGTACTTCACAGGAGATTTCACTTCAGCAAGTGCCTGATATGATTTGTGAAGCACTATTGGAGGCACATCTTAGAAATAGGATAATGTGGTTATGGAATCATCTACTTGAAAACCACGTCAGGAAGCCGGCAAAAATTAAACAAGAATAATATATGCAGTGTTCAATTAAATAACTTGCTAACAAAAGGACAGACCATTCAGGGAGGGAAGAATTCTGACAGACATCGTTAGAAAATGATCCTCAGTATTGGTATTTGAATAGAAATTACAGAATGGTTAGAATAATTTTTTAAATGTTTTAGAATATACAAGAATTGGGAGAAGGTAAATAAAAGCCAAGGGAGTGCTATAGTAATAGGAATTTGATGTTTGTTCCCAGCCATTATACCCTATTGTTTTGGCAACAGTACCAATTTTTATTTGGGAAATCTACTTCACATGCCCTTTTCTGTCCTTACGCTTAGTTGGGCTCCTCCATGTCTCAGGAGTGAAGCGTGTGACCCAGCCCTAAAACAATCAGTGCACTGCGTTTTCCTGGCTACGATGAGAGTTTTGAGGTTAGACATGGGATACAGTCAAAACCATCAAAAGGCATTGAGAGTTTTACTAACTTTACAAAAAGCAGAACCTAGATACAAAAACTACAGAGCATGTTCCAGGAACTAGGAAGTGGTTGGTGAAGAGATGAACTTAAGGACCATGATTCACTGTAGATATCAGAAATGTGAAGATGGATCCATTCTCTCCCACACCTGTTCATTGCTCTGACTTATTATGCACTCAGTGCGTGTTTGGCTATAGCACTAATGTTTAAACTGTCAAAAGATAAACTGAAGCATGTTAAGAATTTTAAGTTTATTTGAACAAAAATCAATTCAAATCGGGCAGCACCAAACTAGAAGCTCCACACACAGTAACTCAGGGAGAGAATTTTGTAAAGGTGGAAGCAAAGCAAGGAAATTATTTGATTGGCTATCATTTAAGCATTTGGAAAGGCTGAGTTGGCTGTTTGTGGTGGTTCTTAGGTTTTGATTTTTTAACTTTGAGGCATTAACAGGCTTAGGCTTTGGTTTGCTTACATAGACCACTAAGGAATTAGAACCATCTTTGTCTACTGGCTTATTTAATTTAATTTATTTATATTTATTTAATTTAACTGTGTTTATCAGATGATTATGTGAAAGGTAAATTTTTTTAACAAGAAAAATTTTTTACAATGACATTGAATTTGATTCTCATATGTAAAGCAAAATGAAAAAGTTAAGTACAGCGCAAATGGTTTAATTCAATAATCTTAGCATTAATGAAAAAGGTCATTTGGGCTCATACCTTTTAGTCACAGTAAGAATTGAACATACATATGATTCTTATTGGTTTTTATTTTTGACCGAATGGGTGATTGAAGGGAGTCCAGTGATATCAAAGGTCAGCAAGAGGGCACAAGATGTGAGGTGGAGTAGAATGCATCCAAAGATGAATGCAAGGTATCTCAGAACTTAGATTATTTGACAATATTTCCCATCCAGCTCTGTGGGTGATAAAGTTGGCCATACATATACAGGTCACATGTGACAATATAGGTGACTTATGAACAATAAAAAATTTTGTAAAACTTTAAATTTTTCTGATTGGAATATCACCACAATATTGTGTAATGCCAATGAAATCTATTTATTACATGAGGCCAAACTATGGCTGGTGATGAAAGGGTGTGCTGTAGTGTAACGAGCACATGGATCTGGAATCATAGCTTCCAATCTTGATTTCACTACTGATACACTATCTGACCTCGGTCCCTTATTCCCCAATATGCATGTAAAAATGTGGGTTAAAAAATCCAAGAATTTTTACAAGAAGAAAATATCTGCAAAGTTGCTTAAGAAATGTGAGCTGCACAGAACTGTAATTATTATTATGAATTATTATTTTATGTCAGTAAAATAAAATAAGTGACCGATTAGGACAATGTCTAAATATATTTTCCTATACATTATGTATTGTGACAATTTGATGTATTGATTGCAGAAACAATATTTTTTCATGTGATTTCTCAGCCCCATTAAAAGGAAAATGGCCCATTTGTTTTACATTATCCTTTTATTTCAGAATGGAAACAGCTGTTGCATCACGCAGCCAAAGAATAATGTCATAACTCTGAGTATTACTATTTCAAATAATAGCCATTTAATCATAGAATTTTAATTCTGGAAGGCACTCTTGTTAAACCATTTACAAATGAGGAAACAAAAGATGAAAGAAGATTTAATGACTTGCTATAGATTTCCCAGATGTCCTTGATTTCCAATTTGGTTTTTTTCCATTGTAAAATATAAGTAAATTATGTTCTAGATTCATCGTCCACCAAATTTAAGGATGCATAGGCTTAATTTTAGGGATAGCTAAAGAAAGTGCTCAGAATTTGATGGTATCTCATAGTCACTTTGGATATATATATAACTTTTAGTAGAAATATTTTCAACATTTCACTACCGCAACTCAGGCAATTGTATTATCAATGGTCTATCAATCTGGTACTATGGTTTAAGTGAAATAAACTCAGATTTGGGGTAGCATCTTGTAGATTGCTAGAAGCTAGCAGATTGAATGGACAGAAATTATAGCTGGACAGGCTACATTTCAGAGGATTATGCTTGTGTCATTCAGATCTGATACCAATTTTTAAAAAATATGTATTAAATGTTGAGAAAAGGGAAATATGCTCTGTTGGTGGGAATGCAAACCAGTGCAGCCACTGTGGAAAACGGTATGGAGATTCCTCAGAAAATTAAAAATAAAACTACCGTATGACCTAGCAATTCCACTCCTGGATATTTACACAAAGAAAATGAAAACACAGGTTAGAAAAGACATATGCACCCTTGTGTTTGCCACAGCATTATTTACAATAGCCAAGATGTGGAAGCAGCCTAAATGCTCATCAATAGGTGAATGGATAAAGAAAATATGGTATATGTATACAATGGGATACTACTCAGCCATTAGAAAGAATGAAATCTTACCATTTGTGACAACACAGATAGGCCTAGACGGTATTAAACTAAGTGAAATAAATCAGACAGAGAGAGACATACTGAATGATTTCATATACATGGAATCTAAAAAACAGAACATGTGAACAAACATAACAAGACAGAAACAGAATTATAGATAAAGAACAGAGGGGTGAGGGGAGGAAAAATAAGTGAGGGAGATTAAGAGGTACAAACTTCTGGTTGTAAAATAAATGAGTCGTGGGTATGAAATGTACAGTGAGGGGAATATAGTCATTAACTGTATGATGCCATTGCATGGTGACATATTGTAACTAGACTTATGGTAATCATTTTGAAATGTACAGAAATATCAAAAAACTATCATGTGTAAGAGTAACTAACATGGCATTACAAGTCAATTATACTTCAAAAACAAACACAGAAAAGGAGATCATATTTGTAATTACCAGAGGTAGGGGTTGAGGGGAAGGAATTGAATGAAGGCAATCAAAAGGTACAAACTTCCAGTTATAAAGTTAGGAAGTACTAGGGAAGTAATGTGCAATGATAAATATAAGTAACACGGCTGTATGTTATGTATGAAAGTTGTTAAGAGAGTAAATCCTAAGAGCTCTTATCATAAGGGAAAACATTTTCTATTTAATTGTGTATCTATATGAGATGATGGATGTTCACTAAACTTATTGTGATAATCCTTTCATGATGCATGTAAGTCAAATCATTATGCTGTACACCTTAAACCTATACAGTGCTGCATGTCAATTACATCCCCCAAACTGGAATAAAAAATAAAAAGTATGTATTTACAATGTGAAATCAAATGTTTTATAGTATTGTGTCAATTAGGGTTCTGTTCAGATGTGAGGAATCATGTTAATCAGCTTAAGCAGAAAGTCAGTAAGTTTTCCATTGCTTAAAGATTTTGGGTGAATATTTCCAATACAACCTGAATAGTTGAAAACACAGCAGTATGCAGAAAAGCAAGATCTAAAGGGAACAGAGGAAAAGAAGGAAGAAAATAAGGACAGTGTGAAGGAAAAATAAAAGAAAGATGCAGGAGATGCTGTTGGTATTCCTCCCAGATCCTTTTTATTGATCAGGAAGCCATCCTCCAAGCTCAAGCATTGCACTCACTCTGGAGAGTTGTTCTTCGCTGACCTGATCCTCACTTGCTAAAACTTAAGAAGTTACATGCCTCCCTGTATTTGGGACACCCAATGACTGACTGATACAAGGTACAAAAGCTCAGCCTTCTTGCTTCCAGGTGAGACAACGCTGTCGGAGCAATTTACACTTTACCTGAGGTCACTTGCTTGCTGGCTCTTTCCCCTTCCCATCCCTCTCTCTGTCTCATAAAGGCTTTTCCCTGAGACAACTTTCAAAATAAATCTTATTAGCTTGAATTTCTGTCTCAGGCCTTGCTTCTGGGGAATTCTACTTAAGATACAAGAAGAAAAAGAAATAGAAAAAGAAAAAAAAAACAAACCAAGAACTCAACCCTCCCATTTAGCCTCGAGAGCGTTTTACGATACCATTAACTCCAGGCAAACTGAAACACCTGGTTTTGTCTTTCACTCTAATTTACTAGTGAACCTAGTGTTTTTCCAACCATCTTTTAAGTTTTTCACTGAAAACTCAATGTAAGCACCAACTTGCAGCAAGTACATTAAGTTTAATTCTACTGCCAAATACAGATTTCCCATGAAAATCAGACAAAGGAGAAGGAACTACGGCAGGAACAAACTTGGTTTTGAAGCACGCCGATTTCATTTGTAGGGATTAGTGTTAGAATAAATAAAGGTTGTTTTTACTTTACCCAGTGGATATGAATAAATACAATGAAACTGGTCATTCGAGAAGGTTAAAAAAATTCAATGTTTATCTAGACAAATGGTATTCATGCTGATTAATAAAGGGAAGTCAGAGGGTACATTTTTAACATTCTGAAGCATTATCTTACATTTTAAGGACTTTTACCATGCTTATTCCACCAAACAGACAATATCGTGTGTGTATGTGTGGGCAGTGGTGGTGGTGAGGATGGTGATAGTGGTAGTGGAGAAAGTGCCTAGAAAAATGGCTTAATGCCGAAAACCTGTGAATAGTTAGTTACCAGGCAAGGAGGTCTTACCAGCCAATCAGCTTACTCTAAACCTGAGAGCATGCGTAGATTATCCAGGTGGGCCCAATGTAATCACAAGCGTCCTTAGAAGAAGCAGCAGAAGACAAAACGAAATAGTGTAAGAGTGGTTTTATTTGAGAGGGAATTAAGTGTCCAGGGCACTGCTATCTTTGAAAAATGGAGTGAGCCATGAGCCAAGGAATGCTGGCAGCTTCTAGAATCAGGAAAAAGCTAGAAAATGAATTTTCCCTTAAGACTTCCAAAAGGAAAGACCTGTATCAGACTTCTGATCTACAGAACTGTAAGGTAATAAATTTGTGTTGTTTTAAACCACTAAAATTGTTGTAATTTGTTATAGCAGTAATATGAAACTAATGCAGTATGTATACACATATATTTTAAAATTTAATGTTAGTTTTTTTATTATAAAAATAGTTTAAAAATAGCGCATGGTCATTTCTACAGTAAAAGAAAATATATTTTATATATATATTTAGTAATTTTTCTTCTCTTCTTGTAGCATTAACACCTAGGGTTCATGCATGTCATTCTCTACTTTTGCTATCTTTATACAAATATGATCAAACATATGATCACATAAATGGCTATTCTTAGCATTAATTAAAGTTTGGAAAATACTGGGATTATTCTTGTTTTTTGCAGTTAACTGTAATATGGACCTTATTGCAGGTCAATTGCTTTTAATAAATCCAACACTTTCTTTTCCATAGCTTTGAAATTTTTCGTAGTGTTGTTATGGTATAATTTACTTAATCATTCCTTAGTGATGAATGTTCATGTTTCTAGTTCTTTGTTGTTGCTGTTGCTTTTTTTCTTTGTTGTCGTGGTATACAATGCTATAATTAATATACTTTTGTATGCATACATACATGTGCTTGGACTTTTATATTTATAGGATCAGTTTACAGCAAATGAGAATGGCATTTTGATTTTTTTCAATTTTCCACTTGTAGGCCAAATACATCGTCAGATGTAGATGTTAATTTTATACTTTCCTTCTGTTACATTAGGATATCAGCAACTGCTCTGCAAAAACAAACCAACAACAAAACCCTGACAATGTTTTCTCCTTTTACCCCATTTTACTAAAAAGTATGCTAGAAAGGGAGAATAGTCATTAAAAAAAGGGCAGCAAGTTGGGGGGATAAAAAGGCAATCTGTATCTTCTGAAACGATTGCCTGAGAATACAGCTTTGTCAGTCTCTAGAAAATACACGTCAGCAGTTTGTTACTTCAGTTCCTCACAGGGTCCAGTTCTAAGACATGCTGATACCTCAGCGGAAGTGAGGAGTAATGGAGTACAAAGTTTAGGGGAAGTTTACCAGAAAATAGGGCTGCCCCAATAGAAAAGCTGTTAAAAAATTTACAGTATCCAAACTGCAAATTTAACAGGCTGTGATTTGGGGAGTAAGATACGGTGTCTGTAGCTTCTACAAAACTTGTAAGGGTAAATAACACCTACTAATGGTATAATGGTGAAATAACATTTTGCAGTTAGAAACTGATTTTAACTTTTGCTGTCATTTTTCGTTTAAATTTCTTTTATCCCACAGTAATTCCCCTGGACCTGGATGAGATCTTTGGTAGGCCAGAGGGAGGAGCAGAAGGCAGGATAGCTGTTACATGAGCTCAGGTAGCATCTGATGTTGATTTCCTCTGCCTTAGCTGTTGCTTGAAAGTGATTCTTCCCTGGGTGTCCAGTGAACTACTCAGTGGTTTTGGCCCTCTCCACATGGGTAGTCATTTTCCTTCCTCTGTCCAGTTGTGATTCCCACACAACTTCTGTACCTGGCTCTATACCTTCAGCCTCCCTGGATGAGGTCATCTTGACCTTCATAGAAAGCCCTCTTGGACATGATTCACAAACTGTCCCTCAGGTGACCCATGCCTTGTCCCTGAAACCTGGTCCCTTGACCCACTGTGAGATGGTCAGTGGCTTCCCTCCCAGCCCTCTACTGTGCCGCCACAGGCTGTTCTGGCCAGCTTCCTGCCCCTTATAAAGTCAGGCTTGAGTTGGAAACTAGACTGCGTGCCCTCCAACTCCATTTCTGAGGAGTTTGATATAATCTCCTGGTCTCCTTAAAGCTCTGTTCACTCAATCTGGGACCAGGGGCAAACTTCTCATGGGCCCCCACATGCCTCCTCCGGCTCACTATCAGTGGTCTCCAAAGAAATCCTCTTCCTGTTTCCTGATGTGTAATGTGCCTCTCCCACTTGCTTTAAAAGCCAGAGATGAGTGAAATCTAAGGTTAGTTAAAATTGATTGACAGACAGCTCTTTTGCAGTCCTGCTTAGGTGGTCTCGTATTTCGCGTGGGAATGTTAAAGTGTTGACGACTACTGTCCTGGACATTAGTAGAAACTGAGATAGAAACAGTCCCATTCAGTATCCTATTACTATGCTCAAACTTGAAGATCCTGGAGAGTGCACAGCCAGTGCTGGAGAGAACAAGAACCAGGCCCTGGAGGTGGTGTGGCTGGCGGGAATAAAGCAAAATATTGGAATATCAGTTAACTAGGCTGACATTCAAAGCAGGATTCCAGTTTCAAAAAGGTTGTACGGTCAGAATTCAGAGCAAAAACTAGTTCTAAGTCCTGGGCAAACAGCGGATCTGGGAGGGGAAATCTGCAGGCTGGTATCCAGGCTGCTTATAGCACATACTCCCTACTGATTGTTAACATATTATGTGTGTTTCTACTGCTTCAAGCCCTATATGAACTGGTTGCTCTCAGGTATTAATGAAATATGTGCTGAACACCTTGATTTTGCCCAGTGCTGTACTAGGTGTTGGAGAATGAACTAGGTGTTCTTAAGTGAGGTCCCTCTGAGGCCAGGTAGAAGTGAGTAACACTATTGCTGCTATTTTGTCCTTACCTTCTTTGACTCTTCCGTTGGCTCATGTTGTATTTATAAGTATCTCCAGTTTAAAGGGAGCAAGGGCAGACAGAACTGTTTAAGCCAAGGTGAGTTCTGACAGTTGTTAAAACTTAGATGAGATTTATATAAGAATCTGGGAACAAAATGACGGACCTAGAATAAGTTGCCAGTACTTCTATTTGTATGAATAATTAAATACTTTCCAAATTATTTTTTTGTAATAATTGAGTCAGAAAACAATAACAGAGTTAATTTACTTTCTGAAAAATCTCAGGCACTAACGGTTAAAAAAAAAAAAAAAAGCTTTCTTGCCTTAGCCCTCTTAGGTTTCTCTCTATCCTGTTTTAGTGTTTGCTTTATTTCTAGACTAGCCTGTGGCAGAAGGCCAGCTGCAATCTGAAAGAAATCAGTTACAGCCTTTGGTGTATTAAGAATATGTTCATATTAATAGATTTCCTCTAAGGATATCTCACATCACCATTCCTGAGCCAAGTTTAAAACAATATGTGTAATACTTCAAACACTGAGAATTCATGGAGGCAAATGTGCCAATCCATATACGTGTATGTTTTCTGATTGCTGTCATTAAATGAGTTTAATTCCATTGAGTACAGAGGTGGTTTTTTGTTTTTGAGTCTCTATGAATTGAAATACTGCTGAGCAACTAAGCATCTGATAGTTTTCACTTTTTGTTGCTGTAAGAATGTTGCATTATCAAACATTGGTTTTTTTTAAGCTAGGGCAAGAAAAGGCAAAAGAACACAGAGTAATTCAGTGCTGAGGTCAGAGATGGAGGCTGGATTCCTTCACCTTCACTCTTGGAAATAAAACTTAGAAATTTTTAAGGTTGGATGGGACCTTTAGAGATCATGTAATCTGATCATCTAATTTTACAGATGAGGAAATTACAGTCCTTAATGAAGTTTTAACCTTGATTTGCCAAAATAAATTTTGGAATCACTTTTATAATAGTGGAAGCTAGAGGCTGTCATATATATAATGCTTATTTGAAAAGGTGTCATTGTTTAAATGTGATTATGATTACATACAAGGATCATATGAAGATTAACAATAGTTTGTCTATGCTATTTGGTCAATGATATTAGATCCAAAGTAGTATGTTTGAAATTGGCAACTGGCTAAAACTGTCAGTTTTCTTTCTCTACTGTAGTATAATTTTAAATTGAACATTTCTGAAGGCAACCACACAGTCTAGTTATTGGAGCTCTGGAATAGGAATCAAGGATACAATGTTCCATATATAAGTATGACAAAGACTTTATTTGACTGAGAGTATGATTATTACATGAATGGGTCATTGCCTTGGACACATCTTCATTTGGACTGAGATGGCTGCCAGTTCCAGGATGCAGCCCCTCACTAGGAAGCTGTCTGAAGTAGCACTGCAAATCACGTATGGCCCAAATGAGGGTACAGATTAATGAGGAAAGCAGATAATCAAGGCAGGACATTGAACACCATACCCTGGGAATTGACACCTGGACACTTACATCATTTGATCAAATGGAAACTGAGCCTAATCATTTTATCATATCCTATCTTTTTCAGTTACTTCTTTCTTTTTGACTTGTACTTGATTTACAATATTATTTTTAGGTGTACAACATAGTTATTTGATATTTTTAGAGATCATGCTCCATTTAAAGTTATTATACAGTATTAGCTACTTTCCCTGTGCTGTACATTACCTCCTTGTATCTTATTTTATATCTAGTAGTTTGTAGCTCTTAATTGTCTTCTCCTACATTATTCCTCACCCAACTCCTCTCCCTTCTAGTAACCACTAGTTTATTCTCTGTATCCTGGAGTCTGTTTCTATTTTGCTATATTCATTTATTTTATTTTTTAGATTCCACATACAAGTGAAAATATATAGTATTTGTCTTTCTTTGACTTCATGAAGTGTAATACCCTCCAAGTCCATCCATGTTGTTGCAAATGACAAAGTTTCATTCTTATTTTTATGGTTGAGTAGTATTCTTTTGTATATGTATATACCACATCTTCTTTTTCCATCCATCTATCCATTGACACTTAGGTTGTGTCCACATCTTTGCAATTGTAAATAACGTTGCTATGTACATTGGGGTGCATGTATATTTTCGAATCAGTGTTTTCGTTTTTTCCTGGTATATACTCAGGAGTGGAATTGCTGAGTCATATGGTAGTTCTATTTTTGGTGTTTTGAGGAACTGTCATACTGTTTTGGCTGTACCAATTTATACTCCCACCAAAAGTGTAAGAGAGTTCCCTTGTCTCCACATCCTCACCAATGTTTATTTGTGTTCTTGTTGATGACAAGCCACTCTGACAGGTATGTGGTGATACCTCATTGTGGTTTTGATTTGTATTTCCTTGATGCTTAGTGATATTGAGCATCTTTTCATGTTTCTGTTGGCCATGTGTATGTCTTCTTTGGAAAAAATGTCTATTCAGGTCTTCTGCCCAGTTTTTAATTGGGCTGTTTGTTTTTTTTTTAAATATTGAATTGTATGAGCTGTTTATACATTTTGAATATTAACCCCTGTCAGTCATATTATTTGCAAATATTTTCTCCCATTCAGTAGATTGCCTTTTTGTTTCGTTAGTGGTTTCTTTTGCCGTGAAAAAGCTTTTAAGTTTAATTAGGTCTCACTTATTTATTTTTACTTTCGTTTTTTTTTGCTTTAGGAGACAGATCCAAAAAGTATTGCTATGATTTATGTCAGAGTGTTCTGTCTATGTTTTCTTCTAGGAGTTTTATAGTTTCTGATCTTACATTTGGATCTTTTCCATTTTGAGTTATTTTTATATATGGCCTTAGAGAAAGTTCTAATTTCATTCTTTTATATATGGCCTGACTGGTTCTTTTTTATATTTTATATTTTTTTGTTGAAATTCTCACCGTGTTCAACTATTTTCCCAAGTTCAGTTAGCATTCTTGTTACCATTGCTTTGAACTCTTTATCAGGTAAACTATTAGGGTGGTAACTGCCATTAGACATAGAAGAAGCCTTATCTCACACCTACTGAGGGTGGAGTGGTGGCCCAAAGGGCTGGAGTACAAGTTCTGAGGGAGCTGGGTTTCTTCAAGGTGTGATGGCAGTCTCTCTATTTTGGTTCAGGGAGTGCCTAGGTCTGAGGGCTTGGGTGGGGCTGCACTTCTGTGTTGGTTTCACTTTTCCCTTATTGATTAGAGACTGGGTCCACCAGAGGGGTTGGAGTCACTCTACTGAACTGGTTTCACTCCCTCCCAAGTGTGTGCATGGATGCTTGTGCTGGCAATGGTGGTCTCTACCCTGGTCAGAGGCAGTGCTGGGGCCAGAGCTGGTTCTGTTACCTCTAAGTGTGAGCACTCTAATTGGCAATGGCAGCCTCCACCTTACTGGGAAGCAGTGTTGGGGCAAGAGGGGCTGGAGCAGGTGCCTAGTCTATTTGCAAGTCTGTGCACGTGCTATTCAAGAGTGGAGCCTCAATTTCTTACAGCCCTGTGATAAGCCCCATTAGTTTTCAAACAAGGTAAGGGGGCTTGTTTTCTGATGTCACACACCAGGCCTGGGGTGTCTAATATGAAGTTTGAACCCCTCACGCCCCGGGGAGGATCCCTGAGCCTATGATATCCCCTCCTCGCCTGCGTGTCCTGCTAGGGGTGCGGATCCTGATTAGATTGCTTCTCCCTTTCTACCAGACTCCATGGGAATCTTTCCAGCTTTGGTTGTAGAAGAGCCATTCTGCTGGTGTTGAGGTTGATTTCAGCAATTGTTATTCTGTATGTAGTTGTAGTTTTGATGTGTTTGTGAGGGGAAGTGAGTTCAGCATCCTCCTCCTCCACTACCTTGATCTCAAGATCTCAGTTACCTTTTGATTTCTCTAAATCAAGAATTGCTTTCTGCAAAAGGGAAAAGTGGGAAGCTACTCTGTGTTTATCATCTCTTCTGATCACAATGGGATTATTCTGATTTTACTCTGACACCCCAGATCTCCTAAAGCATAAAGATTTTTAAGGCGTTGTGTGGAAATGTGACAGTTTTATGTAATTCTATTCAAGATTTTATGAGCAATGAAAGGTTCTAAAATGCTTCTGTTCCTACTATCGTACATGCTGTCATCTTTGCTATTTTACCTTTGTGACAAATGCCAGGACTATGTGCTTTGTGCCAGCAAAGATTGATTTTCTTTCAGGCCTCTACCAGTTCCAAAGAATGAATACAGTACCAAAAATATAAGTACAATGGGAATATTTATAACCTGACAATTTCATATACAAAGAGATACAATAAATGAGTATATCTGAGAAGAAACTGAAACAGTCTTCTTTTAAGAAATCTTATTGAAATATTTTAAGTCTCCAAGGCAATTTATACTTCCTGTGACATGTTTAATAATCAGTACAATGGAAAAATATGCCAGTATATCCTGGCAGTCTTTTGTACCTTTAAAATGTAAAATCATTATTGAAGCAGCTGTCACAACATCTTTTAGCTTTTTTAGACTTATTATGATAGACTGACTATAGGATTTTTCTGAGTATATACTTGGCTTTACTATCAGGATTAGTGGCCTTGCCTGGGGAGATGAAACTCAGTACATGCTACATAATGATGCAAAAGGACTTTTTAAAGAAACATCTGCAACTGAAAGGAATTATAATCCCAAGAACTTACCATATGCAGGGTACGGCAATATGTTCTTCATGTATATTGTCTCTTTTAAGTTTGACAACACTCTTGGCACGTAGGAAACATTGCACTTATTTTCAGATGAGGAATATGAGTAAGTTAAGTAATTTGCCTAATTAAGTCATTTGTCATGTAAAGGCATAGTTGGAACTATAGATTAAGTTTGCCTGACCACAAAATTGAGAGTTGGATGGAGAGTTTTTTGTTTTAAAAAAAAGTGTTTACATACCCTGACATATTTTCCTGACATTTTAATTCTTTCCCTCTATTTATTGGCAAAGCTTGTAGGTCAGTCACAGGCACAGGTCCTATATAAAGTGTAATAGTATGAGATCTAACGTGGTGCTTTCTCTTAAACCCTTATCCAATCCTTTATCAAAGTCTCTCCATCCTCTAGAAAGCACACCTCAAATATTTCTATGACTAAACTGTTCTGTATCTATGACTCTGGTCCAAATCACAATCATCTTTTGCCTGGACTTCTACAATATTCTCCTCATTCTTCTTGTTTCTGTTTTTGCCACCTCTAATGTATTCCCAAAGGCTAGCAGGAGAAATTTTTTAAAATGTAAATGAGAATGCTCCATTTTTAAAATGCAACTCTTTGATATTTTCCTGATCTTTTTGGAGTAAAAATCAAAATTTCTTATTTGGTGGACGAAGTTCTTAATAGTTTTTGACTACCGCTCCATGTCTTCATCTCATACTATACTCCTCAACATATTCCAAACTGTAACCATATTTTTTCCCTCTTTCCTGTATGCTAAGCTTTATTCTGCCTTAGGAGTTTGTGTATGTTGTAACTTCTCCTTGGAAGGTTTTATCCCATTCCTCCCTTAAATGTTGTTGTGGTGTTTTGTTTTTTTTTTTAATTTCCCTATGAGTTCTTAGCTTAAATGTCAACTACTCAGAGAGGTTTTTTTGATTATCCAAACTAGTTTAAGTCTCATTATGCTTTTTCTTAACATTTAAAAATAATTTTTTATTTTATGCAAGTTTTTTGTTTGCTTGTATATTGATTCCACCCTCCTAAATTCTAAATTCTATAGTTTTCTACAGTATAGTCAACTTTTAATCCTAAGATAGCACAAATTTGGGGTTCAGTTTAAATAAAACCACCAAATTCAAATTTATGTTTTTAATTCTGTGATTCTTATTAATAAAATGGAAACTTGAATTGATTACTAAATGAATTGTTGACTATTTACATTATGTCCAGTCTATTGGGGGAAAACCATGTAAAAAGATCCATTATAGTACACCATTTTATAATGCAAGTGCTCTTTCAGAGTTAAATATAACGTAAAGAACACAGAGGATGGAGCAACTAAGTTGCCTCAGGAAAGAATTCACTGACACAGTGACATGTGTACCAGGTCTTAATAATGAGTTACAATTTTCCAAGTTCAGAAGGCTGAATGGGTGATGGAGGATACTGGAGGAAATGGGAAGGCATGAGTTGGTTTAAAAAAAAAAAAAGACTTTGGATGAATGGCCGGAGCATAGACTGATTGGAATGATGGTGTGAGAGGTGGCCTAAAGTCAAATTGCATTGAAAGAGCTTCTGTACCAGACTATGGAGTTTTTAACTGGGAAGTGATATGATTCATACAATTTTATAGAAAGGTGGTGTTTCAGTAAAATAAATTGAAATTAGGAGAGACTGAGAACGGTTAGGGTGATATTGTGATATCCCAGCCCCAAAATGCTGAAAACCTTAATTGATTAATTGACTTTTAGTTATACAATAGGCATTGTGGTATCTGTTGGGGATTTGGAACCACTGATCTAACAAGAGAGGTAATTAGACCTACCTATATTATTTATCTGGGTTTGCTTCATCTTTATACTTTTAGTCAGTTATTTGGCTTTTCCACATTTTACTTTTGTATACACTTTCTAAAGTTCATTACATTTGCAAATAGTGTATTTCTCTAGAAGACTGTATTTATTATGCAAATGTAGAGTACAGTGTAATGGAGACTATAGACAGCTCTACAGTGGCAGAGGGATTTCATAAGTTGTCATGCTTGAGCTGAAATATGGGAGCAGGCTAACTTTAGACAGAGGAAGCTCCATAAGCAAAGGCATGGAGGTATGGTGTAAACCAGGAATGGCAAATAATGTAACATGTCTGAACTACAGAAATAATAAGTGAGGATTCTCATGTGTCCATTGATTGTGGACTCTGGATGAACAAAAGGGGACTCAAATGAAATGCATAAATTTTACCATTTGGGAGCCCTCTTTGAGTGTGTGGTCACCTACTAGTGACATTGCAGCCATAACTGACAGTAATATGTGCTATTTGAATGTAGCTGGATTCTCATCAATACTAAAGATGTTCTAAATGTTCCTTTTTACTCATCACAGACTCAGCTATTTAAAATATTTCCACCTTCTTAAACTCTAGCCTTGTCTTGCCCCAGTCTTGGTCACCTAATCTCTTGTAATTATGGCTTTGAAGTAGGAGCCATCTGTCAAGGGATAATGTAATTTCCTATCTCGGGGCTTCAAAACTCCTCTTTCCTCTGCTCATGTGTCTCCCATCCCACATTCTCCTTTTTAATCTGTCACTCCATAAAACTACTCTTTGGAAAAAAATTTGCTGCCACCACTCTTTACCTTCCACTCACCCCTGACCTCTTGTAATCCATTACTTTCTTTACTGCTCTTTTGAAATTGAGTGAGTGAACTGTTTTCAGTTCTAATTTTAAGCTCCAACTTCTTGACTCTTTCTTTCCCCTTACCTTTCATGTAATACAACTTGCTTGTTCTCTTTGATTATTCCACTTTTCACCTCTCATCTTTTCTTTCCATATGGATTAATTCTCTGTTATTTTTTTAAACAACTATATTTTCTCCAGTTTCTCCTTTAAACTATTTTTCTTTATTGATATCTACCAAACAGTATCACCTAGGGTTCAGATCAATGTATCTAAACTTCTGGTTACAAAATAACAACAACAACAACTTCTATATCCTGTTAGTTCTTTAAAATCAAGCAATATTTAAGATTTTAAGTCAACAACTCTTTCTGCTTTTTTCATTCTGTTAAGAGGGCCATCAGTTTCCAAGTCATCCATGCCTAATCAGGTAAACTCTTCCTCCTCCTTAATCTCCCACATTTAATACTGCCAACTGAATGCAGAGACAATCTCTTCCATTGAACTTATTTTCTCCTTTCATTCTTGTTCTATTTTGGCTCATATCCTCCCTTCCCCTTGTCTAGAAAAGCCTAATGCATTCTAACTATTCTCACCTTTATCTTTTTAATATACTAAATGAAGACTAACAATTTTAAACTGGTAGAAAAAAACCCTACTACTTCCTGGTAGGAAATCTACAGTGGTTCCCCATTTGCTATGAAATTTAGAAGGAAAATTCAGACTATAATTGAAAGTTATCTATTATGTTTTATATTCTCCTATATAAAGTAAAATTTCTCCTTTTTATTTTTAAAACAGATCCTTTATTTAGTTCATGGAATATATTACTAATCTATTGCTGCATAACAACTCACTCCAAAATGTAGCATAAATAACACATATGTATCACTTCCTGATTTGTGTGGTTCAGGAATCTGGGCATGGTTTAGCTGAGTCTTCTCCTTCAGTCTTTCATAATACTGCAAATATTATTTAGGGTTAGATTCTCATCTGAAGGCTCAGCTGGGAAGGATCCATTTCTAAGCTCATTTTTGTGCATTTTGTAGAATTTAGTTCCTACAGGGTTGTTGGAATAAGGGCTTCAATTCTTTGTAGGTTGTTGCCTGGAGGCTCCTCTTGATTCCTTGCCATTAGGGCTTCTATAACATGATGATTTTTTTCTTCAATTAAAGCCAGCAAAAGAGAGAGGCCGCTAGCAAGAGAGAAGTAACCCTTTTATATATGTTAATTATAGAAGTGTGTCATACCATCACATGAGTCAGATTAGAAACAGTAGTTTGTGCCCACAATCAAGGGCACATTCAAGGGGAGGGGATTATATGAGTGTGAATATAAGGAGACAGAGATCACTGGAGGCCATCTTAGAGGTGTCATGCCTCAGAAAGATTGGATCAAAATATAGGTGTGAGCTGCAAATGGGTAGCAGCTGTACTACAGCCCCAGTGAGGAGTGGTCTTGACAGACAGTGGATAGGGAAAATCATTTTAATGGATAGAGGTTTGGATGGTGTACCTGGTCAACCAGTTTATGTGGAAGGAGAAGTGACCTCAGATTGGATTATATAGACTCATATACGTATTCACATACATAGGTATGTATATCCTCATATAGATTATATACATATAGATATGTATAGGGCCAGTGGCAAATGGCGTGGCCAGCTGTTTAGGAATCTGGAAGGAAAAGACTGGAAAATTGAAGACAGAGCGGTCTGGGGCAGGGGCATTTGGTTGTACATACGAAAGTAGGTATGAAGTTTGAAAATTATCATGTCAAACGTTAATGCCAATCAGAGAGCATCCACAAAGTGAGAAGCACCAAAGAATAAAGTAGATAAAGAGACTTGGCTATAAGCCAGAATTTGTCATCAGCCATCCTGGTGATGGCATAATGGACACATGCGTGAACCGGCATGGTGAAAGGATACAGGCTACACATGAGTCCATCAGCATGGGCTCCAACTTACTGAGACTGGTCTACCTAGTATTGCCAGAAAATGGCTACCCTCTCAGTGAAAGAGGCCAATCTTTTCACTTGATCTATCATCAATTTAAATTTTGAATACTTGCTTTTCTCTCTATTATATTCGTCAAAATCTTTTCTATTTATCTCCTGATGCTAAGATAGTGAAATGATTGACAGCTTTGATAGCATTGTTTTCTCAGCTGAAAGAAGTTTCTTATTACTCATATCCCACAATACACTGTGTTACAATCCAGTAAGTAAAAAGATCTAAACTCCCCAACAAAAGGTCTTTTGAAATTATCTTAATTATTTGTGAACAGAGTGGCTAATTGTTTATAGTTTAAGCATGATCTATAATCAGGGAAAAAAATCCATTAAGATGTCTGGGGTCACTTACATGCCTGTGCTTGGGAAGAAAACTCTGTTGAGACTGGACTGTCCAAGGTGGCTATACAGACACATACAGACACAGACAGACAGACACGCACACTGGGGGATTGGCATTGACTGTTGGCTAAGGTAACTCAGTTCTCCATGTGGCCTCTCCAAGGGGTCTTTCATCATTCAATATTCTAGCCTGAGATTATTCCGTCATACTATTAGTCAAAGGAAGTCACAAGGCTAGTCTACATTTATAGGGAGGGGATATAGCTTTTACCCCTTGATGGGAAGAGCAGTAAAACTATATCACTATAGCTTTTACCCCTTGATGGGAAGAGCAGTAAAACTATACCACCCAAGGGCAGATTCCATAGGAGGAATTATTGTATCCATTATTTGGAAATAATCTAGTAGAGTAAGGTTATAGAGAATGGCAGGATTTGCTATAACAGAGTTGTCAAGGAAAGGTCTGCCTGAGCAGATGAAATTAGACTAAGTTGAATGAAATGAAGGAATGAGTTATACCAATATAAGGGAAGAAAGAATATTCTTGCCAAGGGAGTATTGATTGCAAAAAACTTGAAGTGGGACAAAACCTGGTATGTTAGAGGAAATGCTACAGCTTCTTAGGATAATTCAGGGCAAGGAATAATTCTCCTGAACCATGGAGATACTTGTGAGAGTGGTAAGTTCTTTCATTTAATATGTATTTTAAACTGATAACTATAATGGATAGGATTTGCTTTTGGATTATATGTTGGTATGAAAAAAAGAATCAAAGGTGACTATAAGGTTTTGGACCTAAGTCTTGGCAAATAGTATTACTATTTAATAAGATGAGGTAGAGTTCCTTGGGGTGGAACAAATGTGTGTGAAAAAATAAAAATTCAGCCTTGAATTCCTTGCTTGAGATTCCTGTAAGTATCCAAGAGGACATGCTGAGTTGGAAATTAGATATGAGTCTGAAATTTAGTAGCTAGGATAGGGCTAGATTTAGAACTCAACATATGTGACTTTAAAAATATGGGATTTGATGAGATCACCCAGAAAGTAATTGTAAAAGGAGAAAAGGAGAGACTTGGGACTAAGTTCTGGAGCATTTCAGTATGCAGAGGTTAAGAAGAGGAGGAGGATCTAGTAAAGGCTGACAAAGGAAGTAACTGGTGCAGACTGCTGGCTAGAAAAGCAGTATAAATGAGAGCACACGAGGGAGGGGATTGCAAGCAGAAGGGAATTATCAGTGGGGACAAATGATACTGAGAAGTCAAGTCAGATGAAGACTGAGAGCTGACTGTTGGATATGTGTAAGACTTTGAACTTGAACAGAGCTTTCAGTGGAGGGTGCAGCTAAAAGAGAAAATGAAAACAGTGTATGTAAATAGTTACCAGTTTTTTTTTTTTTTTCTTTTCTGAAAATGGGAGCAAAGAAATGGGGCGTGGTTTTGTTGCTGGGAATGATCTGCAGGGAGGAAAAAATGATGCAAGAGAGTGGATGATGGCAAGAAGCAGTGCCTGAAATTTTAAGAGAAATGAGAACAAATACTCAAGCAGACCAGTGGGTCTCAGGGATAAAGACTTTGTATCCACTTTAATAAAATGAAAAGTATAGTTTGGGCTTAGAGACATATAAGTTGATAGATTTAATGGTGAAAGATACAAAATTTCTTCTTGAAATTTTTATGCTAGGTAAAAATCAAGGTGATCAGCCGAGCAAGGAAGTAGTATAGGATTTTGAAATTTTGAGAAAAGGGATGAAATAATTATTTTGGGGGAATGAAATATGAAGTGAATAAAATAAGTAGTACAGTCAGCAGGCCTCACTAAGGGACCATTTGAGGTTTGTGGTAATAAATGTAAGTCAGCCAGTTTAATGTTTGGTTTTCTATAGCTGTGTGCAGTTACCTAGCTGTAACTAGGTAACTAGCAGGAGTCGAAGGGGTAGATTTTCACAGTTGAAGTTTAAACAGGTGAAATGAAATGAAGGCAGGATAAGGGAGATGAAAACCCCAAAGATATGCAAAGAGTAGATAAAATGATGAATCATGGAATGTAAGCTAGGTAAAGGAGGTGGGAGAAATCAAGAGGGTATTGGGAAGTGAAAAGAGGTGGAGCTATCCAACTTAAAATCCTGATGGAATGGGACTTGCAATGCTGTGAGAATCCACAGTTAACTTCAGAACTCTGAAGTTGTGGCACTCCTTGGAGGGGGACTACCATGAAAAATGACTGTGGCAGCAGAAACCAAAGGTGGCAAGGGTCCTGGGTTAGGAATGGGATGGAGAAGTCTCAATTACCAGGATTAAATATCCTTCCAGCCTAAATAAGTAAAAGAGTAACAATGTAATTTTAAGAACCCAATGTAGAATTTTTTACACATCTAAATACATATGTGTGTACATTTCTGAGAAGGGCGGTGGAATTTTGAAAGGGTTTGAAGGAGTTTCCCCTTTTAAAAATATTCATCTTCATGTATGCTGTAATTTATGCAATTAAAAATAATTTTAATTAAAAATCACAAAAGAAACAAAGCTTTACTGGCTATATAATGAGTACAATTTGCTACAAAGCATTAAGATATCTAAAGAAAAAATGTCTTTTGATGTGATTTGGTTAATCATGGGAGTCTTTAAAAAAAATAAAGTCATGGAGGCATATTTGGCAATTTCTGTCCAAGCATTGCCCTGGAGAAAAGGACACTTAGCCAACAGACTTTGAGTATATTGACTTCTTTGGCAAGCCTATCCCTATTTTAAGATGAATTCATCAGCTGTCTGAGCCTAATGCCATTAAAATTTGGCTTCATCTAACTTCTTTGTTTTGATTCCACATTTAATAAACAACCTTCTGATTATTATTTGTCTTTCCATGTGTGCGCCTACAAGGACAAAATGTGTTGCTCATATGAGCGTCAAGTAGTTTAGTCCCTGTAACAATTATTTCACAATGTAAATTAAGTCACATTCTGGTTTTATTTATCTACCTCAGGAGCTTGGATAATGTGCACTCCTTCTTGAGAAGTGGATTTACTTTTGGAATGCTGACAAAACTAAGTTACTAGGCATGTGAGGCTGCAGGCCAATTCTTGGGCCATAGTGAGTCTACTCAGGTAAAGAATATCACTGTGAGGCCTCCTGGGAGGCAGCCAGGCTTTACCCTGGCAAGCTCCCCTGCAATCACTGTGGATCTCAACTACACTTGGAACCCTGGCTCACATTTTGCCTCTTCTGTGACGCCTTCTGTGGGCCCTCCATCCACTTTCAGCTGTCTGAGAGTGTGTTTTTTGGATCACACAATCTGCTGGACTCACAGAGAGGCTTCCCTGCTCAAAAGTAAAAGTACCTTAGGAGTCACTTTAGATTTCTTCTTATAGGAAGGCTATATGACTGACTGGTCTGGCCTTAGAATTGCCCAAGCAAGTTATGTCTTTGTACTCTCAGTCCAGAAGGGAAGGCTTTAACCACATTCTTCTTCAAATATAGTATTCCAGGATTCTTACAGACCCTGCGTGTGAATTTTCCTAGAGTCCATTTTTGTGCTGAGGTAGAATGGTCTTGGACATGGGCAAGAATGCACATAAGGACTTTTGAGGTTAATGAAAATAGAAATTTTGATTCCTAGTATATCCTAAAAGGCTAAAATGAAAATATGTGCCATTCAGTTCTCAATGAAAGTACAGCTATGGTAGTAAAAGTAATCACTTATGTCATTGTATATACAGGTCAGGGTGGCAATATAATTTATCATTTAACTAGCACACTTTGGAGAATGAAAGTATACAATATTATTCCAGGGGAACTGGTATAGATTAGGACTGTCCTAAGTAAACAAAGTTGTATGGTTACCCTATGCATAGGCTGGACTGGTAATGAGCCAGTGCAGGCCAGTACAGCCATACTGTTTAATAGCCATCATATGCTACAGTTGGTCAGTGCCTTATTTTAATGTCATGTGCTGTGTTATTTGAAAAATACTTTAAAAATATCACCCTGGCATATAAGGATAAAAAAATTTATAATAAAAAAATTTATACCTGAAAGCTTGCTTAAGTAGAGAATAAAGTTTAGGGAAGATTATTCTAAGCAATGAAGTACAGGAAAAATAAAGTTTATTAATAAGAAAAGATCTCCTTTGATTATAAAAAATATAATATTTTATAATCTTTTTAATTACCAGGAGAAGGATGATATTACACAGAGAGGTTATATTGAAAATATGATACTTTAGGGGAAGGGCCTTTTTGTTCATTTATATGTATATATATTATTCTCAAGGTAAAAGAATATTTTAATGAGTTTCTAAAATAGTATCATATCACAAGCATATTCCATGTAACTTATCATCTTCCTAGTCATATTTTTAAACAGTTAACATAGAATTTCATCAAGAAAGCCATAATGAAATCAGGTACTCCGTTATTCCTTTAATCTTGAGGATTTTTCCCCTATATTTTGCTATTATTAATAACAAAATAGTTTTTGCTAAGATAGTGTCCTCATAGTAAATTTATAAAAATGGATTTAATGAGTAAAATGAATAAAAACATTTCAGGCTCAATACACATTGTAAAAATGTCTGCAGTTGTATATAGAAATAAAGATCACTTTTAAAAAGCTACAGATCTCAGTTTTAATAACAAGTTCATTCTTTGTGGTAAACTTAGAGAAATTTCTTTTATAAGGAGATGTTTGCTTTTTGGTGTAATAATTTTAGGTTATGCCTATGCACCAGATTTCTCATAAATAAACTGCTTTTATTTAAAGTTTTAATGAAAACAGTACATACATATTGCCTAAATTAAGCAGACACTGATTTGTTTAAACCTTATTATTTATAAATTATGATTTTGTAAATATCATTTACAAAGGAGTTATATATTGAATAATACTTCCTTTATTATACAACTTATTTTCCTTGAAATAATAATTCTTACTTTACTTTCATTTTCTATGTATCTTTCACTGACTCATCCCCAAACACTGCTAGAAGTATACATTTCCATCATTATATTCAAATACATTCATTTATCTATAAGACATTATTTTACTGGTCAGGAAACAAATCTGCTTTCTGTCCTGAAGGGAGACACTCTCTCTGTCTTCCAAGGTCATTTGCTACTTAAACACCCTTGAAAGACAGTCATACAGAAATGTGAGACCCATGGAGAAATGTCTGTCACTAATGTACTTGAGTCTTTCTATTCTTTTCCACTGGTCTGATTGTCTGTTCATGTTAGTATCACATCCTTTTAATTCTAGAGACATCCTAGTGTGTTTTAATATCTTACCTTCATAGATTTTCCTTTTTAGGGTTTGCCTGACTATTCTTACATTTATAAATTTAGAGATAAATGATAATATTAGATATTGACTCATCCCACCCAAGAACGATAGATACCTTTCTTCTTGTTCAAATTTACACTTTATCTTTCAGTATTTGTATAAATTTTTCTCATATTGTTTTATAAATTTCTTGTACATTTCCTGTTTATTTTAAAATATATAGCTTTTTGCATTATTATTCTACTTTATGCAATTTGATTATTTGCATATATGAATATTATTTATGTATATTAATATTTTATTCTACTTCCTTATTGAATTTTTATTGTTTGAGCTAGTTTTATCACTGATTTTTTTTCTGGGTCTTCCAGGATTACTGTAATATAATTTTCTTTTTTTTCTTTAACAATTCTTTCCCTCTAATTGATTCCTCTTGTTTCAATGCATTCAGTATCTCTAATACAGTGTTGAAGATAACAACCTTGCCCTTTTCCTTATTTTAGAAGAAATGCCTTTACTGTTTTCTCACTAAATAAGATGCTGACTTTAGGACTAAGTTAAATTTTATGTAAAAAAAAAAACAATCCCTATTTTCTTGAGTTTCTTTTTTTTTTTTAATCAAGGATGGATCAATATTTTTTTGGATCCCTCTTCTAGAGTAATGGAAATGAAAGCAAAAATAATCAAATGGGATTTAATTAAACTCACAAGCTTTTGTACAGCAAAGGAAACCATAAACAAAATGAAAAGACAACCTAGGATTGGGAGAAAATATTTGCAAACAATGCACTGAGAAAGAATTAATTTCCAAAATATACAACAGCTCATACAGCTTAGTATCAAAAAAACCAAACAACCCAATCAAAAAATGGGCAGAAGACCTAAATAGACATTTCTACAAAAAAGAAATACAAATGGCCAAAAGGTACATGAAGAGGTTCAATATCACTGATTATTAGAGAAATGCAAATCAAAACTACAATGATGTATCACCTCACACCAGTCAGAATGACCATCATCAAAAAGTCTACAAATAATAAATGCTGGGGAGGGTGTGGAGAATAGGGAATCCTCCTACACTGTTTGTAGGAATGTAAACTGATGCAGCCACTATGGAGAAATGTATGGAGGTTCCTTAAAAAACTAAAAATAGAGTTGCCACCTGATCCAGCAATCCCACTCCTGGGCATATATCTGGAGAAAACTAATTCAAAAAGATACATGCACCTCAGTATTCATAGCAGCACTATATAAAATAGATGTGTGTGTGTGTGTGTGTACCATATGATAATGCTGTGTGGAATCTAAACAAAAAGATGATACAAAACAACTTACTTACAAGCCAGAAACAGACTCACAGACATAGAAAAGAAACTTATGGTTACCAAGGGAGAAGTGGTGGGTGGGGGATAAATTAGGAGTTTGGGATTAACATATAACACTGCTGTATATAAAATAGATAAACAACAAGGTCCTATACAGCACAGGGAACTATGTTCAATATTTTGTAATAACCTATAATGGAAAAGAATCTGAAAAAGAATGTGTATGTATATGTATAACTGAATCACTGTGCTGTACACCTGAAACTAACACAACATTGTAAATCAACTATATGTCAATTAAAAAAAGAAAAAAAAGAATGGATTATGGAATATTTTAAAGGTTCTTTCAGCATTTATAAAAATAATAATACTTTTTTTCCTTCTTAGATCTATTTAGATGATTTATTATATTAATTCCTAATATTAAACTAATCTGTCTTTCCTTGAGAATATCCTGCTTGGTCATGTGGTGTTATTTTCTTAACACAATGTTGAATTCTGTTTGCTCATATTTTATTTAGCACTTCTGCACTGATATTCACAAGTAATATTTGTCTATAGTTTTCTTTTTGTACTGTGTTTGTAGGGCTTGCCTGTCAGTGTTAAACTAATTTGGTGAAAAGAATTTCCTTCATTTTTCAATGCTCTGAAATGATTTATAGATCACATGATTGTCTTTTCGTTGAAAGTTTAGAATTCCCCAGTGAAACTGTTTTTGTCTATTATTTATGCCGTATGTGTGTGTATAAAGTATTCCTGCTGTTCTACCTTACTTGTTGTGCTTTGTTTAAGCTTTGTATCTCCAATGGAGTCATTTTTGGTAATGGGTATTCCTCTAAAAAACTAGACATTTAATGTAGGTTTTCAGTTGTTTGCATGGATGTCTGAATATGTCTCATGAGTTTTTCCTGTTAAGAGTTTTTTTTGTTATTTTGTGTATTTGAAATTTTTCTATTTTTCTTGATCAAGTTAGCTAGTGGTTATATATTTATAATATTTCAATATTATATATTCCAAATACATTTATATCTTAATATATGTATTTATATATTATATACTATATTTATAAATTATATATTATATTATACTATATATTAATATATTATATATTGGAATATATATATTGGAATTTATATTTAGGATTCTGGTTAATTTGTTAGGTCTACTCCTTTTCTAGCCTCTATCATGAAAGATAAACACAGAAATTATGATTTCCTTTCTTACGTTTTTTGGTTTTGTTTGCTGTTCTTTAGTTTTTTGAAGTGAGAATTTAATACATTTACTTGAATTATTTTATTTTTATTTATTTGTGTATATCTTATAATTCTGGGTTTGTTTTTTGGGAGGTAGATAATTAGTTTTATTTATTAACTTATTTTTAGAGGAGATACTGGGGATTAAACCCAGGACCTTGCGCATGCTAGGCAAGCACTCTACCACCTGAGCTATATCCTCCTCCCATATATCCCATAATTCTGATCATTGCTTAAATGTATCTGTATAAGAAGTGCTTTATTATCATTATTTTTTAGAAGTTGTGTAATTTTAGTTTGTATTTTTCTTTTCACAAGAGCTATTTATTAGGTGTATGAAAACTTTCCATTTGGAAGGGTCTTTTATTATTTGATTTTGTTAATAATGCCTAGTCTCATTGCACTGAGATAAGAGTGTTGTTTACTTCTCCTTTATGAAGCTTACTGATGTTCTTTGTGACCCAATTTATAGTCAATTTTTGTAAATGTTCCATGGAATTTGAGCCTGAGGGGTGTTCTCTTACTACTGGGATGTAAAGTTGATAAATATTGATGAGCTCTCAGTGATTATGTTGTCTATGTTGTCAATATCCTAACCTGTTTTTTGGCCCTTTGATCTGTCTTGCACTGAGAGTGATATGATTAATTCTCTCCATTGATTACCATGTTTCGATCATTGAGAGATTAGATATAGAGAGATTACCAATGTCTCTCTATATCTTCTATTTTTCCATCAAAAATGTGTTTTCTGTATTATTTGGTATATAGGTATTTATAGTTATTATATCTTCATCGTGAACTACAGTTTTTAGTATTAAAGAGTAACATTGTCATATTCAGGCTTGAATTCTACTTTCATCACTAACCGTGTTTTTCTACTGCTTTTATTTGCCAGGTGTAACTGTGCCCACGTCTTTATGTTCAACCTTTGTTTTATGCCTGTTTCTTGTATACAGCTTATACTTTATCTTTGTGAACTAAATTTAAATTACTTTGTCTTCTAATAGGTGAATTAAGCCATTCACTTTAATATGACTGATGTGTGTGTTTTCAAGTCTGTCATAATATTGTATAATTTATTATGTTTCTTTTTCCTGTAAGATGTATAGTCTTACTGTTAATACTCTTTTTAGTTTTTTTTATGTTTAGGAAGGTTTTCATTTTTGTTCTAATGTTTACCTTTATACTGTAACTTTTAAAAATGTCTTTAGTTTCCTATTTTCTTATTTAAAATTTATAGTGTCAGTTCTTTCTTTTTTTAATTGAAGTTAGTTTACAATGTTGTGTCAATTTCTGGGATGCAGCATAATGTTTCAGTCATACATATACATCCATACATTCTTTTTCATGTTCTTTTTCATTATAGGTTACCATAAGATATTGAATATAGTTCCCTGTGCTATACAGTAGTTGTTTATTTCATGTCAGTTCTTAGGCTCTTCACACCCACATACTGCCTATACATCAGTCGATGAGCTTATTTGTTTCCTTGTCTTCCCTTTTTATTTTTTTTTATTTTTCACACAAGACATATAATCTTCTACCCATGGCTATGCCTTTATTTTAGCCCTAGATCTATAATTATAAATATTAAAATGCCTACTATCTTTTTGTTAATGTTATTCCCAGTTATAAGTTTGGGAAGATGCTCATCCTCCAAAAATGCTTTAAGTATGGCTCGTGGGTGTAGGTTTCCTAAGTTTCTGTTATACTTAATATTTAATAGGCAGCTTGGATAATATAAAATCCTTGGTTCACACTTTCTTTCATTGATATTTTAAAAAATATGCTGTTCCATTGTTGCCTTGCTGTGGTGGCTGCATTTGAGAAATCTTAAACTAGTCTAATTCTTTTGCCCTTTTGTAATTTGTTTGATCTTTGGCTTGGAGAACTTGAGAAATTTTTTTTCCTTATCACTGAAGTCTAAAAGTTTTACCAGACTGTATCTTGTGGTTTATTGACCTGGATTAATTTTCTCTTGTGGCTTGTGTCTTATTTTCAGGTCTTTTTTATTTGTTGAAAAATTTTAAAGCTATATTAACTATAGCTTTAAATATTAGTGTTGTTATGTTGATTTGTTATTTGTTTTCTTTCAGAGACTTCAATTATACTTATGAAATTCTTTACCTTCTATTTTCAGTATTTTGACCATTTTTTCTGCCTTTTTTTAATCTTATTTTTATTTTTTTGATTTTCTTTTTGAATTGCTTTTCTTTAATTCCTCTTATTCCCTACTTTCCCTTAGGTGTCCTGTAACTTAGTCTGCATTTCTAAGAACATTTTATCCTTTTCCATTTTTTCCTAGATTCAGTCAACATTGTTTTTCTTTCTTTCTGTTTTATGTTTATTTTTGTTATTAATTATTGAAGTTTCGATTCAAAGATTTTTTGTTGTTGTTTGCGTGCTTCTCAAAGTGCTTGTATGAGTATACTTCTCAATTTGAATTATTGTCTTACAGCTTTTTTTCTCTTTCAAAGGGTTTTCATCATTTTGAAGCCTGTTCAAATTGTCTAATTGTTTTCTCCTGTTCATTTTGTAGTTTTGGGATAATTTACAAGATTCCTAGGTCAGTGGTTTCCTTTTCTCTTGATGGAGCAAAATTTAGTTTCTTTAGTTAATTTTTCATTTTGTGGTGATGGGGGCAGGGACTGTGTGTCTTCCATGTTTTGGAGTCTCCTA
This sequence comes from Camelus ferus, assembly GCF_009834535.1. Classification (NCBI taxonomy): domain Eukaryota; kingdom Metazoa; phylum Chordata; class Mammalia; order Artiodactyla; family Camelidae; genus Camelus; species Camelus ferus. The sequence continues at coordinate 57,200,589 of NC_045700.1, forward strand.
TTTTGTCTTGCAGACCCCTAAATTTTCTCTTCTTACTATCTTCCCCTTTATCATATAATTGCCGAAGCATGCTTCACCCTTTCTTCTCTGTATTTTTCTTTTACAGAAACTATATCTTTCCAACATTGCAAGTTCAAATCATTCATACATTTGAATGTTTTCTGTATCAAAATTACTTCCACATTAGCAGAATAACTTCTTAATAGTTTAACACTTAACATGAACTTTCTCTGACAGTGGTGTTCGAATCAGTCTTAGGCCTCTTACAAGTTCCACGCTTCTCTCTGTCCCTAGAGTTTTCCCAAACATGCCCTTGTTCATCACAGAGGCTTATGATAGGAGCCTGTGTATCACTCATCAGAATTTGGAGTGTTTTACCTTTAAAAGATTTTTTTAGTTATTTTTAAGTTTGGATTTTTTTCTTTTGTTTATGTGAAGGGCATGATTTTATGTAGTTTTATCTGTTCATTTTTCTGTTACGTATTATTTTAGAGGAATACATGGGGGAGGGAACAAAGATGTAGGCAGCAGCCATTATTTTAGGCTACTAAAATTGTCCCCATTGCTTTTAAAGTAGACTTAAAATCCTATTAACTTTTCCTCCTTTCTCTTTATCTGCCACTTCAGGAGGTATCTATTGTCTCAAATCCTAAACTTTCTGCAGTACATGTAAAAGTTTGTTCTTGCCATTCCTCACAGCCAAATTAAAATTCAGATTTTTTTGACTAATTCATTTATCATTTGACTAAGTTATTGATATGTTTTCCAGGTACCAAAATTTTGTTATTAACTCCTCTCGTTTTCCTCACCTTTGAGTATTTGTGCCTTTTGAAAAATATTCACTTTTACACCTGTAAATTTTATACTAGTCAGTTTAATGGAGGGAGCAAGTGTTAATGCATGTTTTTAATCCACAATCTTTATCCAGCAGTTGAAGATGTACTCATGTGAGACACAGCTAAGGCTTTTCGGGAAAATATATCCTTGTTATTTATTCTGAGGATGTTATTAATATTTGGGAGTTATGTGTTTTAGGAAGAAAAGAGAACTAGGATAATAATTCTCCATTTGTTTGGTAAATAAAAACTCCCTATGGACATTTAACTTAAAAAGTAGAACTTTATATACTATTTCTGCAGTTTCTGATTCAGTAGGTCTGAGTTAAGACCTTAAGTTTTATATTTTAAACAATAATCCCAGGTTAATTCTGATGCTATTGTTTCAGGCACTCCACTTGAGACACACGAAGCTATGGATAGACTTTTTAACAAAAAAGAAGGCTGTATCTGTGTGTCTGTGAAATTTCTTGATAACTGAAATAGATATTAGTGGCATTTATATATATATGTAATCTATTATATATTTATTTATACATATTTTATATATAATAGATTACACATACATGTTTTAAAAAAACTTTATTTTCTGTCAACCTTCCATTTTGTGTGTAAGAGTCTGGGAGAACAGCTTAAGACCACTCAGTGGTGCTTCTTACCGGTTCACGGGCCAGAGATGCCGGGCTGCAAACAGCCCTCAGTGGGGGCTGAGGCTCCATCTTCAGCAGGGAACCGCTGGGCGGGCACAGAGGGCACCTGTGCCTGCGGACCCATCTGTGACCTCAGGGGGAGTAGCAGCAAGTCTGGGAGCCGGAACCGTCCATTCACCCTGAAATTCCCCCTCGGTCTCAGCCCTCTCAGTAGCAGCCTGCTCTTCCTTTCCGTCTCTTCAGGATCTCTGTGGAAACAGAGGTCGGGCTGAGCGCTGAGGGGAGGCGAGTTCGCGGGAGACGGTGCCGCGCATGCGCAGAACGTCCCGGGCCAGCGTCAGACCCACCGAGTGTGCGCCCGGGTTATTGTGAGGCGATGATGGCTGCTTCCATACTGGGCGCAAGGAGAGTGTGTGTCACAGAGCAACAGTGGCCTGGTTAACAGAAGATCCCTCTGTGAGAGGCTGGTGGTCAGCCTGGAATCAGTAGCCACCGGAGGCTGTGGCTCCGGGAAGACGGCCCGGATCTTGTTAGCGAAGGTTCCAGGAGTGAGGCGGCCAGCAAGAGCAGTGGCCCCCGAGGCAGCAGCAAACTCCAGCACAGCTCGTTGGCCTGGAGGATACGACGCTGGCATCAGCTGGGTTTTCAATGGCATGAGCTGCCGGAAGAAGCTTCTCCCCTGTTGTCTTCAGATTTACAAGGTAGCTGCCATCATTTCTCCTTTGGTAGATGATTGTTACATTTAGAAATCAAGGTTGGTGCCACCTAAGTGGGTTCCTGGTGCAAGAACTTTGAGGACATCCTTGTCCTTTATTTGCAGGACATCAAGAACTCAGGACACTGTGAAAGTTTCCCTTTGAGTTGTTATGGGAATCCAGAACAACGCCTTCTGGGCGCCTTTCTGGGTCGCATGGAAAGCCTTGGTGGCATTACTCTTGAGAAGCTTGGTTGTGGCAGTTTTACTTTTGTTTATCAATATTCACTCCTCCTCTACTTCTGGAACTGAAAAGGATTATACTTATACAGACTCTTAGTATTACATGTGCCCTGTAGCAAAATAATAATAGCAAAGTTAATGAGGTTAGAATAAGGGTAATATTGTCTAGTTCACTTGTTTGTTAATTTTTATAAAACACTAGGCTCTGTGAAGTTGCTCTAAAGCATAAAAAAAAAAATCTCCATTAGTATTGTCCCTGGAGGGTACCATGTGCAAGACAGCTCTAGAAAAATTAGCACTTTGAATTTTGAGTATTTGTTCTTTTGACTTTTGATTTGCAGTTTATACTTGAAACCATTCATTGGTTTCTATGTCTGTGGTGTTTTACTTTGTGTAGTATTTCTCCTATAGCAGTCGTGGAGTCTCCCTATAAATTTTTGTTGTGGCTGCTCTGGATGATGAATGACAGTTTGTTTGAGGTGACCCCCAAGTTTTTATTTCCCTAGTAAATGTGAGATGTGCTACACAGCTTATATGTTATACTATGTCCATTCCAACATCTTCAAAACTTGCTGAAGCTCTTAGTCAGCTCTGGCTGCTGTAATAACAAAGTACCAGAAACTGATTGGCTCATGAACAACAGAAATTTGTTTCTCATAGTCCTGAAGGCTGCAAATCCAACATAAAGTGCCAGCATCATTGAATTCTAGTAAGGACTTTTTTCCAAGTTGCAGTCCGTTAACTTCTTGTATCCTCGCATCGCAGAAAGAGAGAGAGCTAGCTTTCTGGGCATCTTTTATAAGGGCACCAATCCTATTCATGGAGGCTTCATTCTATGACCTAATTACCTTTCAAAGACCCCCTCTAAATAAGTTCACCTTGGCATTAGGGTTTCAACACATACATTTTGAGGAACACAAAACATTCATTCTATTGCAAGATCTATTCAGACATTTTTGCTTGATGAAATAATAAACAGATATGTCACTAGGAACAATGATTTGCTTTTCCCTAATATAAAAGTAAAACATAGTCTTTGTAGTTTATTCAATAATTACAAAAAGAATAAGATAAATGAAAAGTGTACTTTTCAAAGATGAAAGACAATTGCTCTAGAAATTAATATAGTGTCTTGAAAACCAGCTATTTGAACTCAGAATAAATTTTATTGAAGTTCATCTGTATATAAAAATACAAATTAGTTACTCTTGGCAGGAAATGACTTTGAATATTCTAATAGTTCTTATAGCAGCTACACTTTTGTACCCAATTAAGTCTGTTTTGTTTAATAGCTTTTATTGAGAACACATTATTTGCCAGACACTGTTTCGACGCTCTGCATGTAGAAACTTAGTTAATGCTTATTACAATGCTGCGATGTAAGTGCTATTATTATCATAATTCTAGAGATAAATAACCTGAAGTACACGAAAATAATTTGTCTCTGATTGCTTAATTAATAATTGGAAGAACTAAGATTTTTGCCTTGTATCTTCTTCAGAGCTTTTATATTAACCATTACACTATGGTAATTTCTTTAACTTGTGGCAAATGGTAACATGCATCCATATATCTGAGATGATTCAGAGTTTCTAGAATGGGGCTTTTCACACAAAGCCCATGTAATACTTGCTGTGTCCTTATGTTTAAACAATGCAGGACACACTCATACTTGTTACTAAGCAAAAGTCACATAGCAAAAAAGAAAAATATATTTTGTCTCCTTTATTTGGGTGAATTTAAAACAAGTAGCATTTTGTTCACCCAGAAAGACAGAAAATTAGAAATTATATAAAATTAGGAAGCGACAATTATATACTGGTATAGCCCATCTTAGCCTATTTTCAAAGTCATAAAGATTTTACCCAGAGAGGATAATACTATTCTCAGGGACACCGTGCTCTATCCTTTGTGTGTGTTACTACATATGCTTTCCTCACTATTCCTAACAGTTCTCAAGAGATACACTTCTATAAACTGTGAAGCAAACATTACCCATTGTGTGATGTGGAGATGGGCAGCAGTCAGGCCTTGATTATGTTTCACAGTGTATTACTTTGGATTAAAGTGGAAAAAATCCAGATGGATGATATTAATGTGTCTTGGGTGATTTTTCACTTTTTGAATAGACGTCACTGACACGTAATATTGAAAGCCAGTTTTTGAAGGAAGCTTGGAACAACCTCTACCAAAGGGAGTTGTGCCATAGCTCGTTCACTCTCAGAGAACGTGGGCAATCACAGCATGTTCTATCTTACTGGTTTTTTTCGTTTGCTTGGGATGTAGGACCCCCTCCCCCAGCTTTATTGAAGTGTGATTGACAAATAAAAATTGTATATATTTAAAGTGCATAATGTGGTGATTGGATATACATTGCAAAATGATTACTACAATGAATCTAACACATTCATCACCTCATATAGAGACCATTTTTTTATGTACGTGGTAAGAACACTTAAGATCTTCTCTCTTAGCAAATTACAAGTATACAATACAGTATTAATTATATTCACCATGAAGTACAGTACATCCTTGGAACCTATGCATCTTAAAATGGAATGTTTTTACACTTTGACCAATATCTCTTCACTTCCCCCTCCCCCCAACCCCTGGCAACTACCATTCTACTCTTTAGTTCTATGAATTCAACTTTTTAAGATTCTTTATGTGAAATTATATAGTGTACAGGTAGTTTTTAATATTTTATACTACTAAGTAAACTTATGAGGCAAATATATTAAAAACAGAAATTGGGCATTAAAATTTTTGAAGTAAGTATTTTGGATATGTAATTTTTCTCCTTATTTAAGCAATTGTCAAGTGGAAATTGAACCCTAGGTTAAAATATTTAAGATAGCAACTTGTAGAATTGCGTGGGCACCTCATATGGTAGTCAGTATCTTCTTTAAAGCTCTTCTTTTGGTGAGATATTTCTGAAGCTCTGGCTTCAAATGGGTTACAGGGATGGGTAAACATTATTGTAAGTGACAAGAACTCTTCTCAAATATAGGCTACCTCTTGTTCTTTGTGTACCCCCAGCATCTAATTCAGTACCTGGTACAGGGCAGGCAATTGATGCACGTTGGTAGAGTGAGTAAATTAAACAATAATAATATGAGCCTCTTTTGGATGGTTTAAGTTTTTTGTTTCCATGCAGGGACCCAGTTTTATTTTTCTATCTGTTGCAGTGTGTACTTATCTTTCCCACTGGTAAATGAAACTGTCTTAGACCTTACATTATCTAAATCTGACTTATTGGGGCCAAAAGCATGTACTAGAATTTTAACAGTATGGCATGAAGAAGTATGTGTTATCATTTGATAGAAATCCTTAAATTCCATAACAGAGTATCTGGATTAAATTTAATAAGCATTTGAGAGGGTAAAATCTAAATATTGTTTCTGAGTTTGCATGCAGAAGGGAGAATTAGTCCAGAGAGTACAGAAACAAAAAGGCAAACAAGAATGCCATCAGTAGATACATGTAAATTGTTTAACAAAGTGGAAAAGAAACATATATTGTAAGTGTATACATTTTCCTTGCAGTTAAATCAAGCCATGTCTTCAAACCTACTTTAGAGATTCTGGGTGTAATGGTTTACCAGTCTTCACTGGAACCAAGACAAAAGCACAGTGACAATAATAGGTCAACCCATTGTGGACAGGGTAGGACTTTTTGTTGCTCAGAAGTACAGCATCCTCTGAGCAGAGAGCAATTTGTGGTGGAGCAAGTATTTAGTAAGTGGGGGTGAGAGGCCAACAAGAGGGACACCTCTTAATTTCTCCCTGTCTTTTTATAATTGTAAAGCCATAAATTCTTACCAATATTGAATTAGAATAACATTAAATGAAAACCAGGATAATATTAAATGAACACCAGAAAGTTCAGGCTTCCTGAAGCTGACCCTAGAAAGTGTAAAGGAAGCAAGAATGATCAGCAGTGTCAAACACAGGATGAGAAGAGAATGTTTTTGGCTATGTAGAGGTCTTCAGTATGTTTGCATTAAATAGTTTGAAGTACTGAGAATTTCTAGAACTCTGAGCATGCCATTATTTATTTTCTAGAGCAAAAGCACACCAGAAATCAAGCATAATGATTTTTCAATTGGTTATCTCTTTTTTTTTTTGCATTATTTACCACTACTTCTTTCCATTTACATTTGATCATCACAAACTACCTGCTTACTACCCAAAATGTCCCCTCATTGTTTTGTTTATCAGTTTTATGGAACATGTCCATAGAAAAAGTAAAGCTTGGTAAATGTGCTCTCTGAAGACCAATACTTTGGGTAATTATGTTTGTTCTAATGCATCATTCTTAAGTTTAAGAACTAATTCTCATTGTTGTGAATATACATTCTTATTTGTTTATGTTTAAAATCCTGTTTGACATGTTTTCTCATTGGCTTTTGAAAATATTGACAAATTCTCAACATACCTCATTTTGGACTCTCATGGATGAACTGCCCTCTTTCTCAGCAGTTAACAAAATCTACTCTTACTTGATCAGCCAAATTGGCCCTACTGCTGCCTCTTAACTCTGACTTTTAACAAGTGCCAAAACACTTTTGGGGAAAATCACAAGTGGGAGAAATATGAGCGTTTGTTGAGATTCTCTACTATCTTATTGGAATATTGTGTTTCTTGTCCCTTGTGAAGTAGAATTCTCACTTAAAAAATTTCCCCATGCAATAAGTTTTCAAAGGTCCCCGGAGAATCCCTGGGCAATTAAAACTGAGGACTCTGTTACAAAGTCTTCCTGAAGTCCAGGACCTTGCAGAATGTTTGGGTAAAGAATAACATGCTGAAGTACACATTTTTTTGTTATTCAGAACAACAAAATCCACAAAAGCTGAAAGAAATTATAGTCTAAGCTTTTTTATATACATATGCAACTTTTTAAATGCAGGGATTATTTACCTTAGCAAACTAATTTTTAAAGAATGAAAGCAAATTACATTTTTAACATTCACTCCTGTGAAAGACTATTAACACTTTTATGGGCCCAGCTGTCAGCAACATGGAAATATTCCTATATTCATGTCTCTATTCTTAGTCATATTGGCGTGTTCTTTTGGTATTATAAAGCCATACAATGAAATCTAATAATAATAAAGTCCACTGTAAGAACAGCAAATGGAAGCCATTCAGATTATGAGCATTCTGCAAAGCAGTCCTATGAGGGAATGGTTGACTGAATAAAGTGAATACTTAGTACTTCTTCCATGTGGTACTGTAAGAATAAAAACTAGCAGATGGAAGTTAAAGATAGATGGAACTGAGTCCAATTTAAGGAATACATTTATTATACATGCTTTTATCCCTGGTGCCTAGAGTTGTATCTGGCAAATGAGAGTTGACAGGAAATGTTTGTTGTTGTAGATGATCAAAGTTGAATATTAAGCTTTCTATAAAAGGAATGAGCTCATTGTCACTGCATACATCAGGCAAAGGCTGTATAAACTTTGGTTGAAAATGTTGAAAGAATTCCTGCATTGGGAGTGATGTTGGACATGTTCCACTTCTTGGTTTCCTTCCATATCTGTGTGTTTATAATTCTATAAATTCGTATCCATATTAAATTGCCTTATTTTGGTGTCTCTACACTAAACGTAACTTACATTTCAAGGAAAATGTTTTCTTTTAACGTGAAAGGTTTTCCCTTGACTTTGTAGATTTGAAAGCTTAATTTAGACTTCTGTGTGTTCTTTTTTTTAAAAATTGAAATATAGTCAGTTTACATTGTTGTGACAATTTCTGGCATACAGCATAATGTTTCAGTCATACATATACATACATATATTCGTTTTCATATCCTTTTTTCAGCGTAGGTTACGACAAGATATTGCACATAGTTCCCTGTGCTATACAGAAGAAAATTGTTTATCTGTTTTATATACAGTAGTTAGTATCTGCAAATCTCGAACTTCCAATTTATCCCTTCCCACCCCCTTCCCCCACTGGTAACCATGAGTTTGTTTTCTATGTCTGTGAGTCTGTTTTTCTTTTGTAAATAAGTTCATTTGTGTCTTTCTTTTTTTTTAAGATTCCACATAAGAGTGATACCACTCATACTTTCTCTTCTCTCTGGCTTTCTGGCTTGCTTCACTTAGTATGACAATCTCCAGGTCCATCTATGTTGCTGCAAATGGCGTTACTTTATTCTTTTTGTGGCTGAATAGTATTCCATAGTATAAATATACCACAACTTCTTTATCCAGTCATCTGTCGATGGATATTTAAGTTGTTTCCATCTCTTGGCTGTTGTAAATAGTGCTGCTGTGAACACTGGGGTGCATTGCATAGTTTAGACTTCTAATGGACTATCTTAGAAATTCCCAGCCTCACTGATTCAAAAGGATCGCAACATCAAAATCACCAGTTTTAGACCATAAGATTCAAATAAGTTGTTTCCTTGCTAAGCCTCAATCTAAGTCATGTTTCTGTTATTAAGTACAAAATGTCCTTAATTCTGATGGGTTTTTTGACTTTCAACTCCATTTGTAGTTTCTGATCTGGTTCTGCCTTTGGTCAGTGATGTCAGGACCTTAATCTGATGCCACATGGAACAACAATAATGGTCTGTTTTGATTCTTACCTTAGCCCAATGTATACTTCATGCTTCCTTTCCTGGCTTTAGCAGTCCTTAATTCTCCACTAAACACAAGCACTCAATAAATATTTATTACTCTGTTTTTTCTGATAGAAGAGTAATTGTTGATGAGATAAAAGAAGGACATGAGGAAGGGAGTGGAATAGTGTGGAGTGAGACAGAGTTCTTCACCCCTACTCCTTTCTTGTGCTTTATTCTCAATGTATTGACCTCATCCTTCTGCTTACCTTCAGAAAATCTTTTATAAGGCCATTGAGACCACATACTCTTGGACATATAAATACCATATTAATGGTATTATAGAAATATAGTATATTCTTGAAGAAAACACTTGGCTGTTTCCAAGTCATATGACTTGCAATTTGCTAGGTTTTGTTCATTCCATATTTACAAGTGTGGGAAACTCAATTTCTACATGCTAGATGCCTGTGTATATTTTTTTCTTTTTTAAATATAGACTTAATTTTTTTAGAGCAGTTGTACGTTCACAGCAAAATTGAGTGGAAGATACAGAGATTTCTCTTATAGCCTCTGACCCTACACACGTGTATCCTTCCCCATTATCAATATCCTCCACTAAAGCAGTCCATTTGTTATGACGGATAAACCTACATTGATACATCATTATCATGCAATATACATTGTTTACATTGGGGTTCGTTCTTGGTGTCATACATTCTATGGATTTGGACAACTTTATAATGACAGGTATCTACCATTATAGAATCATATAGAATAGTTTCATTGCCATAAAAATCTTTTGTGTTCCACCTATTCATCTCTCCCTCTCTCAAAACCCCTGGTGACCTCTGATTTTTTTTTTTTTACTGTCTCCTTATTTTGCCTTTTCCAGAATGCCACATATTTGGAATCATGTATATAGCATTTTTTTTATTGGCTGCTTTTACTTAGTAATACACATTTATTTCCTCCATGTCTTTTTGTGAATTGATAACCCTTTTTTTTTTTTTTTGGTTCTGAATATTAGAAATAACAGTTTATCCATTAACCTACTGAAGGACATCTTGGTTGTTTTCAAGTTTGGCAATTTTGAATAAAGCTTCTATAAACATATGTGTACAGATTTTTGTATGGAAATAAGTTTTTTAGCTCATTTGGAAAAAATGCCAAGAATAATTATATGATTAGAGAGTGTTTAGTTTTGTTAAAAAAAAAAAAAAGTGCCAAACTGTCTTCCATGCAAAGTGGAACATGCAAAATGGTTTCCACCAGCAATGAAAGAGGGTTTCCATTATTCCACATCCTTGCAATCATTTTATGGCATTAGTGTTCTGGATTTTGGACATTCTAATAGATGCATAGTAGTATCTTATTTTAATTTTCATTTCCCTAGTGACAGGTGGTATGGGACGTATTTTCATGTGCTTGTTTGCCATTGTATATCTTCTTTGGTAATGTGGCTGTTATGGTCTTTGGCCTGTTTTTCACTCAGGCTTGTTATTTACTTAGTGCTGAGTTCTTTGTATATTTAGATAACAGTCCTTTGTCAGATGGGTTTTTGCAAATATTTTCTCCCAAATGGCTTATTTTTTTCATTCTCTTAACAGTACCTTTCACAGAGGAGAAATTTTTAATTTTAACCAAGTCCAGCTTATTAATTTTTTTTCATGGATCCTTTTTTTGTTGTTGTATCTAAAAAGTATTGCTAAATCCAAGGTCATCTAGATTTTCTCCTATGTTTCTTTTAGGAATTTTATTGTTTCGTATTTTACGTTTAAGTCTGTGACCCATTTTGAATTATATTTTATGAAATGTCTGTGTCTAGTTTCTTTCTTTCTTTCTTTTTTTTTTTTTTGCTTGTGGATATACAGTTGTTCCACCATCGTTTGTTGAAAAGACTATCTTTTTTTCCATTGTATGGCCTTTGCTCCTTTGTCACAGATCAGTTGACTGTATTTATGTGAGTATATTTTTAGGCTTTCTAGTATGTTCCATTGATCTATTTTTCCATTCTTTCAACAATACCACACTGTATTTTTGTAGTTTGTAGTAAGTCTTGCAGTCACATAGTTTCAATTTTCCAACTTTTTTATTCTCCTTCAATATTGTGTTGTCTATTCTAGGTCTTTTTCCTCTCCATATAAACTCAGAATCAGTTAGTTCTTCTTCACAAAGTAACTTGTGGGATTTTGACTGGGATGGAGTTTGACCTATAGATTAAATTGAGAACAATTGATAGCTTGATAATATTGAGTCTCCCTATCCATAAAAATGGAATGCCTCTCCATTTATTTAGTATCCCTTAATTTATTTCATCAGAATTTTGTAGTTTTCCTTACAATGTATTTGTACGTTTTTGTTAGACTTAAACCTAAATATTTCATTTTGGAGAATGCTCATATAAATAGTATTTAATTTTAAGTTCTACCTGTTTACTGGTGTATAGGAAAGCAGTTTCTTTTTTTTTATAATTACCATTTTATTATTTTTAAAAACAAGACAATAGGCCCAAAATGGAATCACTTTTGCTGAGCCCTACATCACCAAAGTGTAGTTGATTACAGTGCTGTGTTAGTTTCTGGTGTAGGGCAATACACACACACACACACACACACACAAATATACACACATATTCTTTTTCATATTCTTTTCTACTGTAGTTTATCCCAGGATATTGAATAAAGTTCCCTGTGCCATACAATAGGACCTTGTTCTTTATCTATTTTATATATAGTAATTTGTATCTGGTAATCCCAAACTCCTAATTTATCCCTTCCATTCCCTTCTCCATTTAATAATCATAAGGTTGTTTTCTATGTCTGTGAGTCTGTTACTGTTTTGTAAATAAGTTCACTTGTGTTATATTTTAGATTCTACATATAAGTGACATCATGCAGTATTTGTATGATTTCATTTAGTATGATAATCTCTAGATCCATCTATGTTGCTGCAAATGACATTATTTCATTCTTTTTTATGGCTGAGTAGTATTCCACTGTGTATATATACCACATCTTCTTTATCCATTCATCTGTCAATAGATATTTATGTTGCTTCCATGTCTTGGCTGTTATAAATAGTGCTGCTTTGAACATTGGGGTGCATATATCTTTTCAAATTAGAGTTTTCTTATAACATATGCCCAGGAGTGGGATTGCTGGATTTATATGGCAACTCTATTTTTAGTTTTGGAAGGAGCCTCCATACTGTTCTCCATAGTGGCTGCACCAATTTACATTCCCACCAAAGTTGTAAGGAGGGTACCCTTTTCTCCACATCCACTCCAGCATTCGTTATTTGTAGACTTTTTAGTGATGGCCATTCTGACTGGTGTTTATTGTAAATAGATTTGCATTTTTCTAATAGGTAACAATATTGAGCATCTATTCATGTGCCTGTTGGTCATTTGTATGTTTTCTTTGGCGAAATGTCTATTTAGGTCTTCTGCCCATTTTTTTGATTGGGTTGTTTGTTGTTGTTGTTGTTGTTATTGAGTTGTATGAGCTGTTTATGTATTTTGGAAATTAAGCCCTAGTTGGTTGTATCATCTGCAAATATTTTCCCCCAGTCTGTAAATTATCTTTTCATTTTGTTTATGGTTTCCTTTGATGTGCAAAAGCTTATAAGCTTGATTAGGTCCCATTTATTTATTTTTCCTTTCATTTCTATTGCATTGAGAGACTAACCTAAGAAAATATTGGTATGATATATGTCAAAGAACCTTTTGCCTGTGTTCTCTTCTAGGAGTTTTATGGTGTCATGTCTTATATTTAAGTCTTCAAGCCATTCTTGAGTTTATTTTTGTGTATGGTGTGAGTGTGTGTTCTAACATCACTGATTTACATGTGACAGTCCAGCTTTCCCAATACCACTTGCCAGAAAGATTGTCTGTTCTCTATTGTATATTCTTGCCTCTTTTGTCAAAGAGTAGTTATCTGTAAGTGTGTGGGTTTATTTCTGGGCTCTCTATTCTGTTCCATTGATCATATCTCTGTTTTGATTACTGTAGTTCTGTAGTATTGTATGAAATCGGGGAGGGTTATTCCTCCAGCTTCATTCTTTTTCTTGGTATTGCTTTGCCAATTCTGGATCTTTTATCATTCCACATACATTTTAGGATTATTTGTTCTAGTTGTATGAAAAATGTCATGGGTGATTTGACAGGGATTGCATTAAGTAGATTGCTTTGGGTATTATGGCCGTTTTAACAATATTCTTCCAATCCAACAGTATGGGATGTCTTTCCATTTTTTTCCCCTGATATTTCACTTTTAGTGTGAAGAAATGCAACATAAATCTGTATGTTAATCTTGTATGCTGCTACCTTGCTGAATTCATTTATCAGATCTAGTAGGTTTTTTTTTGTGGAGTCTTTAGAATTTTCTATATATAGTATCATGTCATCTGCATATAGTGACAATTTTACCTCTTCTCTTCCACTTTGGATCCCTTTTCTTTTTCTTGTCTGATTGCTGTGGCTAGGACTTCCACTACTATGTTGAATAAAGTGGTGAGAGTGAGTATTCTTGTCTTGTTCCAGATTTTAGCGGGAAGGCTTTCAATTTTCCACCAATGAGTATTATGTTGCCTCTGGGTTTGCCATAAATAGCTTTTATTATGTTGAGATATGTTCCCTATATATCTACTTTGGTAAGAATTTTTGTCATGAGCAGCAGTTGAATTTTGTCATATGCTTTTTCTGCCTCTATTGATATGATCTTGTGTGTTTTTTTTTTAGACTATTGATGTGATAGATTACATTAATTGATTTTTGCATATTAAACCAACTTTGCATACCTGGGTTAAATCTAACTCAGTCATACTGTCTAATCCTTTTTATACATTGTTAGATTTGAGTTGCTAATGTTTTGTTGAAGATTTTGCATCCATGTTCATGATAAATATTGTTTTATAGTTTTCTTGTAATGTCATTGTGTGATTTTTGTGCTTGAATAATGCTGGCCTCATAGATTGAGTTAAATATTCCCTCTGCTTTTATCGTTTGAAAGAAGTTATAGAGAATTAATGTAATCTCTTTCTTAAATGTTTGGTAGAATCTACCAGTGAACCCACTGGGCCAGATGTGTTATTTTTTAGACAGATTTCACTGGTTTCAGTGTGCCTTAGTTGAAGCTGTGTAGAATTGGAGATTGGAAGACAAGTTAACAGCCATAGTACAAGTTGATGAAAATCTGTACTATGTTGCTAGTAATGGAAATAGGAGAGGGTACAAATTTAAAAGATGTTTAGGAGATAGATGACAGACAGTTGAGAATGTGAAATGAAGATGATGGAGAAAAAGAACTGGTCTAAATACCTGATTGGGCTAACAGATGGACTAACATGCTGTTGATCTTAATAAACAGTGAAGAATGAGAAAGCAGATTTTAGGGAGAAGATAATGAATTCAATTTTTGGCATACTGAGCTTGAGGTGTTTAAGGGACAATTAGATGGACACATCCAGAAGACTGTTATGCATATGGTTCTAGACCAGAGAACACATTCTTGTGTATAGTTATAGAAGTCAAAGAATACGTGGCAGTTGAAATCATTAGTGTGTGAACTGAGAAGAGAAAATGTGCAAGGTTGGCACCATGAGTAATGTTAAAAGTTAAAGGAAAATGTCATTGAAAAGGAGTAGTTGTGACAGTAGGAGAAGAAAGAAAAAGTAGTGTCACAGAAGCCATAAGTAACAAAGACATCTAGGAGGAGTGATTAACATTATGAGATGCTATAGTCAGATATAGGAACATAAAGGTTGAAAGGAATTCATTGGATTTATTATTTAAAAAATTATTGGTGTCTTTAACAAGAGATTGTTACAGTGGTGATGGAAGCCAAAGCATATTCTGAATATTCCATCAGCTAAGTGTAATAGAATCCTGACAAATTCATAAAAAGATATAATTGTTTATCTTTCTTATTTCCCTGTTTCTTTTCGATGTCAGAGAACTAGAACTGCCAGAGGTACAGCTAGTGCTTTGGTGCAGGGTATCTTATCATTTATTACTATTTTTAAAAAATTAATAGCACATTATGTTACTGTACTTCTATTTTCCCAGCATAGGACTGAGACAGTAACTTTCATTTCTATTTCCAAGTGGCTAATAAATCTAAATTGGAAGTAGAAGCCAGGCATAATGCACAATTGTTTATTTCTATCTAAATGCATTTGATTTCTTAATTCACTTTGGTTTATACTTGGAGAATAGATTTTTTTCCCAATGAAAAGTGGTTGGTACTATTAACTTTATGTGACTGAAAGTATAAATAAGTCCAGATGAATTATTATAAGAAAAGAGATATTTTACCCAGTGACAATAATGGAATGTATTAGAAAGGTTTTAAGCAGAGTAATGTCTACTAATTGACTTTAAAATAAACCTATAAAATTATGAACAGGCAAAAATTGGTGAGTAAAAAAAGATGTTTGCAAGAATTTTTGGAAACCTCTTGATCTAATTCTTGGTCCTTGTAGATAAAAATTTCATTTTTATGTTTATGTCTGTTCTAAAATCTTTGTTACCCTAAATTTTAAATAAAAAACAGCGGTCATTAAAATTAAAATTTTTGAATGCTATAGACTACTATTTCTGATCATCAAGTAGTGACCAAATTCTCAGTTTTTAATTTAAATGTATTATTTTTCTTGCCCTCCATTATCCCAAATGTGCAAATATTATTTGATAAAATAATGTGATTAGGAATGCAAGGATATAAATTTGATTTGAATGATGGTTTTTTGTTTACTTGTTGTGAACTATATTTATTCATACTTTGTCTTAAAATTTTTCATCCTTTCTGTTTTATAAAAGTACTTTTACAGTTTTTAAAAAATATATTTTCAAAATAATGTCTCAAAGTTTTAAACTAATTAATGGATACTATTTTTCTTCACTAGAGTGTAGTTCAACTTTCATTATCAAATCTAGATCTTAACTTTGTCATCTTCCTCAGAATTTATTCCTTTCTATCCCTAGTGGACTTCGAAATACAGACATTTTGAGAACTGTTCTGCATATTATTCAAGTCAGAATATGAGTTATGTTAGCAGATTTGGGTCTAATTTCAACAGTACAACTGAGATACTCTATTTTATATCTTGTTTCCTAATAGAGTTTCCATCTAGCAGTGAACAAAGAG
The DNA here is from genome assembly GCF_009834535.1 of Camelus ferus. Lineage (NCBI taxonomy): Eukaryota > Metazoa > Chordata > Mammalia > Artiodactyla > Camelidae > Camelus > Camelus ferus. The sequence goes on from NC_045700.1 coordinate 57,216,730, forward strand.
AAAATAATAGATATCTTTTAGGAAGCAAAACAAAACAGTATTTTTCATTGGTCATTGGATGAGTGTCTCTTGGGTAATAATGGATGCAGATAATTTGTTAAAATTCAAAAGCAAAGAAAGCATACAGAGCAGTGATTTTTAATATTCAAATATGTTCTAAAATATTTTTTACAATTTTAATTGAATAGTTTGCCGCTACTGTAAGAACACATTTAATATTCTTTCCTTTTTAGGGTTTAATTATTAGTCAGGTGAATTAATATTTAATATTATAGAAAACCATTCAATTTTTAAAATATTTCTTAATTCTTAACATAATTGCTTTATTTGAGAAAATTAAAGTCAGTAAAATATGGGGTAAAACCTGAGCCTGGAGTAAAGCCGTATGATAGATTAATTATGTCTCGCAGATGATTTTCAGTTAACAAATGTTTACTGAGTATTTACTGTGTACTGTACTTCACTAAGTACAGAGTAAACCAAGAAACATGGTTTCATAATCTTTTCATAATATTATTTACTAGTGTCTTTTCATAATATTATTTACTAGTGTTTGGCCTAGGCAATTTATACATTTTAAATGCTAACATCTTTTTATATATAGATTGGGAGAAAGTTAAATTCACAAGATACAATAGATCTCAGCTGTTAATGTCTTTGGACTATATTCTACAGTTAAAGTAAAAAAGCTTTAGAGGATTGCTTTAGAGGAGTGCTACAAAAAGCTCCTCTCTTCTGTCTATTTCTGTAGTGATTTGAAAAGAACATAAGAAAGGAAAGGACTGAAAAAATAGATCAAGCAGCTTTTGAAGAACAAACAAAAAACCAATGAAATCAATGGCTGTTCTGACTGTCAGTGCTGCCCAAGGAAACTTCTTTCACCTACACTCAAAATAAGTAGTTCACTCCTGTTTGGGAATTTTATATACAGGTCATTTTACTACAGACCCACCATTGCATTGAATAGACAGTTGAAATTAGAAAAGCCAGAAAGCTTTTAAACAGTACTAAGTAATTACCTTTGACTTTTTTGAAATGTGTTCTTTACAAATTCCCTTGCTTACAAATACTTTCTGAGAGATCTGCTGATGTAGTAGGAATATTTTTAAACAAAGAAGTCCAGGAAATCTAGAGTATTAAAAGTACAATCTCCCCAGCTCATGTTTATTTGCTTTCTTCTTTTGACGAGCTCTCAAAAGCACTCTTCTTACAGTACTAAATTTATTATGTTATATTTGTTGTCATGATCTGTTATTGAGGTGGCTAGGATCATTCTCAGTTTATTCATGAACTGTTTTTCTTTACCACAGGGTCAAGATAAAAGATACCAAATTGCATATATATTGCAATTAATTTTTTAAAAATTTTGGCCTTAAACTCCTAAGTCGAAGTCCTACCCTAAATGAGAGTGAATCATTATGGAGATTTTCTTAATTTGATTACAAGCAAAAGAAAATAACTTAAGATATCTTATCCAAAATCCAGTGGAATTTATTAAGAGGATACTGGACTATTTCATGGGATCCAAGGAAAATTTAAATAACTAGTCCTTAATAAGAGCAGAAAAGAGACAGTGCTGTGACTTTTAGCAGCCATAATAATAAACAGTTTCTAATGGAAGGGGTTTGTGGTGTGGACCTGGAAAGAACGCTAGAGATCCAAATGGTCTCTTTGCTCTCTGACCCAGAGCCTGTACTGCTAGCATACCAAGAAGCTCTGCAGGGTACTTGTCCTGCACGTCATTCTCTCTTTCATACTCGTACCATAAAATTGACACTCTAAAACTTATTACTATAAAGGTAAGAAACAAATCCAAAGGAAGAAAAGCAAAGGAACCTTGCCCAATGTCCAGAGTACAGACAGTTTAAGGTCTACACTCAGGCTTCTCCTAGATGGGTGCATCTTACTCATGAAAGGCTAGCCCTTGGCTCTATGACCCCTACACTATCCTTGGACTTGATCTATCTCAATTAACATCTCACTCCCAGGGAGAGTAGTGAGGATGTTGGTTTAGAAGGCCTTGATACCTCTTTGGATGCCAACTTAGTAAGGATTAAAATTTCCTGTTTTGAGAGGATGATAAAATGAAGTTTTTGGATTTTTTTTCCCACCACTGTTGCTTGATGATCTTCTCAGTTAATTTTTGTTTCCATTAAGGAGTTTATAAGCTTTCCAGCTCTACACAGCTCTTCCCCTTTAAATCACTTGGATGACACATGTGATGGTAACTAGCATCCCTACATTTTTGAAACAGAACCTCTTTCCTCCTATCATGTCCTAACTGCTTCGATCTAATCTTTTCCACCCTGACCTTATACCCAACCCTCATTTCTGCATTCATGTTTTATTTTGTCATTTACAATCAACTTCTGTTCTTTAGTTTTCCCTCTTGGTCTGCTTTTTTGACTTTGAACATTTTTTTTTTTAAACTAAAGACTATGATGTGACTGAATTTAAAGTGTGTATCAGTTATTTCACATGTAAAAGATGTTGAAATTCTTGGAAAGCAAGAAGATAGCATGAAGTGATAGAAGATTGTCACTTGATATTTCTTATCTCTTCAGTTCTCCTTCCTAATATGCCTTTGAAGCCAGCATTTAAAAATAATTCTCTCGGAAGCCAACACCTACTTGTCTCTTTAAGAGAGGACAGAGAGAGGAAGGATTTTTTTTGAAAAATAGCATTCCAGGGTATTGTAAGGCTGTTAGGCTACTGAAGAGGATTTAAATCTTTAAAGTATCTAGGATGTAGTCTTTCCTTATTATTGTGGGAGAATATGCAAATATGCAGTTAAAATTTAAAAAGGTATAGGAATAATACAGTCAGTGAAGTCTCTGGCATTTTTAATAGTATTAAATATATGAAAATAGTATTTTGAAAAAGAATAAAGTTCATTTTCTAAGAGGAGAGTGTATGACCTCAATAATTAAGAAGTGCAAGTTTTTTGAAGTCCATCAACTTCAGGATAAAATACAAATTCCTTAACTTAATAAATGAGAGAGTGTAGTTGGCCATTGTCCAACATTTTTGGGGACACATTTATATATTGCAAGATGATTGACACTGTAGTGTTAACACTTCTGTCACATCACATAATTATTGTTTCTTTTTTGTAAGGAACAAAGATTTAATCTTAGTAAATTTGATTATAATGCAATATTGTTGTCTATAGATTCACTACACTGTGCCTTGCCCCACATCTTCAGCTTTGCTTCTGCCTTCTCCCACATCTCCCCTGTGCTTTCATAATTCCTGAATAGGTGTAGTTTCCTAAACTTTCTTCCTTCTGTACTTTTTGCAAATGTTAGTCTCATTGTCTCCCTCCAGCTCATTTTTAAAGATTGAACTCGGATGATTGCCACTCTGTGCAATTATAGCATTCTGTGTAATCCTCCATCTGATAACTTTCAAGCAATTTTTAAGCTCTTTTCTCCAATGCTAAGTGGGGAAACACATCTTTTATCCCTTTACCTATAATGCATCTAGTGCACGCTTTTTGCTCATAAAACATTTCTTCTATAAATAAATATATGAATGATAATTAGAGTTGAGAAATTCATATGAATAGAAACAACGCATATGTGCCCAATTAGGAGCTATTTCCTTTCTCTAGCAGATAAGGCCTTGCCTACCTTCTGTGACCTTATCTTGCACTTCTCTGAAATTTTCTCATGGGGAAAAAAAAACAGTACTATAAAAATGTTCTTGAATCAACACATTATTCATAAAAGAATGGCATTTAGAGTTTCACAAATTGAGATGTGTTTTGTCACACCCAGTGATATCAGCTAAGCTCACTTCTGATATCAGTGAGTTTACTATAGTTCATTTCTCTTCATGGATGGATTAACTTACGGTATTAAAGACTCATGAACAGCACAGACATTTTAGTTAAACACAGATGGGACAGGATCTGAGGGCCTCACATCAGTTAACAGAATTTGTATTCCTACAAACGAGTTTCAAATGGCCTTAGTAAAATTGGAATTTGCTTACAATAAAACCAGGAAGGAGACAGAAAATCCAGACAAATGTTTACAATGGACAAACTCCTCACTGTTAATAATCAGAGTTTTAAGTGTAATTTTTATTAAAAATTATTAGACATAGAAAATATCCCCGTGTCACGGAATTTTTCTTTCTAGTTAATCATTCTATCTACAAAAGAAAGTTAGAATTTTTGTTTCACATTAAGCTTTAACTGAAAAATGCATGTTCTCCATTTTTATTAGGAAAAAATTTCTCCCCTTCCAGGAATGGGCATTTTTGTTTGTTTGTTTGTTTGTTTGTTTGTTTGTATCTTTAACACTTTTACATCAGAAAAAATTAAACTGACAAAAGAGGAATTTTAGGCTCTTGGCAATTTTCCAGTTGTAATTTTCTTCACTCTGTTTTCGATGCATATTACCTAAATATTTCAATTTGCCTTCCATGAAGTCTTTCAGACTTCATCCATGAAGTCTCATGTGAATAGAAGAGATGCTTATATATTGTAAAAAGAAGGAAAAAAAAAAAACAAACCTCAAACCAAGACAACTTCAAGAGCTAGGAAATCATTTCACTACAATATAAAGGTCATTGTTTTAATTTTTGTCCCTTCACCCTAGCTATATTTTGTTTTTAATTGATGGATTTTGCCTATTTAGGAAGAGCCTGTGCTGCTCAATATTAAGCTTGATTTCTATTCCTTATTTTGACCCAATGAACTTAAAAAGCAAGGCCCAAAACCTCATTGTTTGCTCTGATGTTGTCAGTCCCATCTTAAAAGAGTTTTATTTAGAAATTTCTGAGAGCAGTTGATTGTACAATTTATCAGATAGATTGTTATGTTTCCCATGAGTCACTGCAAAGACTCAAATATAAAGCAATTTATTATTTTTTAGTTTTGAGAGAAATCTATTTTTTCAAAAGTAAGGTTAATTCTGAACTTGAACATCAAATTCCACAACCAATGAAGCACATATGTTGGGTCCATTTTAGAAATGTCTTTGAATGTAGATCTATCAAACTAGAATCTCACACTCAATTTCAATCTTATTTTCCCTCACCTACCTTTTGAACACAATTAGTCATCAATTCCCACCCATTTTATAGAACTATCTAAAAATATATCCACTGCTTTCTGTTTCTTTTGCCATGGCCTTTGTCCAGGCCTTTATAATTTCCATCTTGAATCATTAATGTCCTGCCAAACAGTCTTCCTGATATACCAGCTTTTTTTTTTAAATCCCAGATCATACACTGATCCCAGAACCATCTTCTAAAATGGACAAAGCGGATCTTTCTATATATATTCTGACTTCACATCCTCTGAAGGCTCTTCATTGTCTCATATGTTGATTCCAAACATGGGCTCTGCTGTTAATTTGAATTGGATTTGAATATGTTTACCATTCTATACCTAATATCTCTTATTTCCCACCACAACATCTCATGATCTGGGAAACTCTAATTTCTCCTTTAAGACCCAGTTCAAATGCCACCACTGAGGGGGAAGAGAAATACTTCCTACACACTCTTTCCATGTGGAAGAATCTCTACAACCATGACTTTTATGTGCTCACCCAACTTTTCTTAGCAATCTCTGGTTGCTAGGTTTTAGAGAAAGAACTGGGCTTGCATGGTTCTTCTCCCTCATCTCACCTTCTTCTTGGGCTACGGCCTACAGAGAGAACATGTTTTCTCTTCTCTCTGCCATGTGGTAAAAAGGCCTACGTTCATCTCCCTATTTCTAAGTTCTTCCTAATTCTCAGTATTATTAAGCCCGTTGTTACTGTACCTGGCATAGATTTGATGCTCAATAAATTACTATTAAATAGATAATGAATAATAAAAATAAAATTGGTTTTCCATCGACCTGCAGAACTCTGACAAAGAAAAGCGGTATTTTGGTTTACTGTTTTTGAGTTCCAAGAAGCCTTCGCCAACATCTTCATAAAATATGAATTCTACTTCAGTGGACCTTGATTGTCTCTTTATTAAAAATCATCTTAGAGTGCTTGAAAAATTCCCTACAAGTTCTTGGTGCACCCTCAAGATTATGAGTCAGTAGGTTTGAAGTCTATGCCAAGAACTGATCATTTTAACAAGTACCACAGAAGACCTTTCAAATGCAGCTTGGCTACTGTCTTTAGGTTCCTGAACTTTGTTTATATCCACATTAGTGGGTTTTACTTATTCATATACCCATTTTCCCCAGTAGATTATGAACTCAGTGGGAACATTTGTCTCAGTATTTCAAACACATAACATAGACCCTGGACCTGGTAGGCAGTCAGCACATGTTTGTTGAATAAATGTGTGCTGATAAAGACACACAGGAGGCTGGTTCTTCCTCTCTATTTATAAAGCCAGCATTTGGGGATGGAACACAATGAAGACATCATTATTCCACTAAATGAGCTCACTACTAGCTTGTGAACAATCCAAAATTCATGTGTTTTTCAAACTCTTTTAGTGTGTTTTTCAAACTCTTTTAGTGTGTTTTCAAAAAATACTAAGCATCTTTTTTCCCCATGCGTAATTCATAATTCTACATTAACTGTCACAAGGTCTTTCTTAAAAAAAAAAAAAAAAGCATGGTAAGTGACAAATAACTCATAAAAATCCATGCCACATAGAATGCATTTTCTTTATTTTATCCTGAGACTTGGCCATATCATAAACACATCCAGTTGTTCTCAGCTCGCTTAGCTTTCACTTGCGTATATTTTTCATCAGACCACAACAGCCTTTTTGCTAGGCAACAGAAGGAGGAAAATCTTTCAAAACATAAATCCATGAATTCCCCTCAAGAGAGGAAAAGGCAATATTTGCCACATTACTTAAGGAGTGAAAGGAAAGAGAAAAAAATCAGATCAACTTCTTTGCAGCTGCTCTTCAGTATTCAAGGCCACACCTGGACCGGGTAAAACTTCTCTGATTATAAACCTTTGGCTAAAAGGAAAAGTTGCTGCCTGAAAAAGCAGACTATGTCTTCGGGGATTCCTTTTGGCTATTTCAGTATTAAACAGATGTACTAGCTTAAACTTTATATTCTGAAAATAGCATGGGGCATGTAATTCTTCTTGAAAATTCCCACAGTGAATTTGGGTGTTTAAAAGGTAATTAGAAGTTGGCAATGTATCAATTAGAAACATCTTTCTAAATCTCTTTGGTTCATCCTAAAGTTTGATTATTTTATAGGTATGTTATGAGTGTGGCATTTGTATATTCCAATTACAAAACTGATATAATTTTGCAAATGTTCTGTAGTCACAGGTTGGGGTATTCACATTCTTTTCAAATCTGAATTATCAAGTGGCAAATATTTGTATGTAAATGAGGCAGATTATTACGATAAGGTATGTCCTGCGGAGAAACACACACACACACACACACACACACACACACACACACACACACACACACACATTTTTGGCTTCCTTAAAATAAGTCCTCATGTCAATGGTAAAATAATGATGTCTTCCGTATGTTATCATCTTAATACAACTGGCAAATATTTTGTGGCACTATGTTTACAGTTAGCATTGCTAAGATAAAGTTAAGCAATAAATGAACTACCTTCTTCCCATAAACGTGCATTGTTGTCACATGAAATTTAAATATGATTTTGATCAAAATGTTCTAGTGACACAGAAGTAACAAAACATCTAATAGTTTATGCTATTTTAAGGGCTTTGAGTTAAGTTATGGAAAATGTTTTTATATCCAGTGGTGATATTAGGACCTTCATTAAAGCCACAGTGATTCCCAGGAGAATTATTTTATAACGACAACCATTATTTTAAAAGGCCACCCAAGAAGATGTGCCAGAGTACTTGTACTTATATTGCCAATATTGTCAATTATATTATCAATTAGTTTGCCCTGGAACTTAAGGTAAAAAAGAATATCTATTAAATTGGCTGAAAAACTATTATTTTGAGTTATATTAATAGTAAAGACTGAATTAAAAACTCCATAAAGATATTCGTAATATGTCAGTGTAATAATTATTAAATTTGATTAGAGTGAGGAATATTTATGAATTTGATAGATAGACTTTCTAGGTCATTAAAACATTCCTTTTATTCAAGTAGATTTGTTTTGGTGGCTATAACAAAGTATAAAAATAGTCATGTAAACGGATTTTATATAGGGTCTTTACAAGTTAATCTCATAGAAAAATTTGATAAATAATTGTAGACACATGGATCATTTTTGAGAAATAAAAAACATATAGTAGAAATTCTTGACTATTAGCCCTGTTGGGCAGTACCTGAGATATAATTGTGTTGATTGCTGTTATCATTTCAAATTCAAAGTAGGGTTTTATTAAAATAGGCTTCTGTGTATCAGGACATTTATTTATTGGTTAAGGCACTTTCCAAAGTTCTGTAGCATTAAGTGCCATTTCCTGCAGTCTATAAAATTTTATTGACACTTCTCATTTATCTCATATTCCTTTAATTTGAAAGCATAATCTGTTGACAGTGAAAACAACTGTAATAAGGAAATCAGAAGGCTTGAGCTTATGTGCTGATTTTGCCACCATCTGGGTATTGACCCTTTAGAAATAAAGATTGGAAAGACCCAAGTGTGAGTTTTCCCTGCAGAGGCAAGAGAAAGTGTCAAAAGCCAAGTGGATGAACTTGGACCAAGAAACAATGAGAAGTCCAGTATTGCTAAAATATGGTGAGCAAAAGGGAGGTAGCAGTAGAGAGAAGTAGTTGGAGTTAGATAATGTGTTAGGTATTATGAGGACTTGGAGTTGGAATTTTTAAAAAAGCCTTTGTTTAGAAGTTTAAAAGTTTAAATAAGAGGTCTGATTTGATTTATCTGGCAAAATGAATAGTATGACGACTGTGTGGAGAGGAAAGTTTTGTGCTGTGGCCAAACTACAGGTATATGTTTATGTATATGTGTGTTAATGTGAATATGTGTATGTGTATCTATATATGATAAGTCAAATGAACTGATGAATGATCGAATCAAATTTGATTTGATGAATTAAATCAAAATGGTTGTGCAAAAATTTCTCTCTACTAATTGGAAAATACATCAATAAAAATGTAGTTGAGTAACAGGGACATTCGATGAAAACCTAGTTGTTGTATGTATAGGAAGATATGTGAGGTACTAATTGACGCTTGAAGGTTGGATATTATTGGAACCAGGAACTTGCAATAGTAGGAGGCCATGCTGCCCTGGGTGTGAAGGGGCGAAGGAAGGGAGCAGTGGTACTAGAGCTGGGTGAGAGCTGGTGCCTGGAAGAGGGGCTCCAGGAAAGGAGCTATAGAAATAGAGAAACATTTCTCTCTCTGACCACAAAACCCAGAGGAAACAACATAGAAAGCAATACCCTGATCTTCCACCCCTCTCATATACTGCTGCTGCCTTGTATTGGCTGAGCCCAATTCCAGGTCTGAAGGTGAGGGAGGCTGGATGCCACAGGCTGTAGAGGCTAACCTCCCAGGGCACAGAGCAGGGCAGACAAAAGTGGAAATGGATTTGGATGAACAAAAGGAGGTGAACCATGCACATTTGTTTACACAGTTAATTCCTCACAGCAACATTATATAGTAGGTACTCTTATTATCTCTATTTTACAAAGAGAAATAACCTTATTTTACAAACCACAGAGACGTTAACCAACTTGCTGCAGTAAGAGATCAAGCAAAGATTTAATCCCAGAGGTAGTGTCTCCAGGGCAACTATTGAGCATAATGTTTCCCATTTCTGTAAAATTAAGGTCAGAGAAGTCTCACTTCTTGGCATGAGACTCATCATGCCTGTTGGGGATGAGGAAGCATTCATTTGGCAGCATTTACCACCTAAAGATATGAGCAGAAGGCAGCCTTTTGGCAGTATTTTCATGTTTGAAATAGGAGTTACTCCCTAGCGCCCAGTGGAAAGATTCCCCCCACTCCAAAATCACTTTTATCTATGTAAGAGGAAGAGACTGACATCTCTTCCAGTTGAACAACTACTTAGCCACTGAGATTGCTGACCTGTCACATCCTATCAGAGGCTCGAGGATATGGTGGTACATCTTGATACAGTGAGTCAAAGCCTATCCCATCCCTTGGATTCCTGATTCTGTAGTTGTACAGAAGATAAATCATGCCCATTTACAGAGAAACGACGTATGGAACATTACAACAGAAGCTTAGACATTAGAATTCATATGGTGCCAAAACTGGGCATCAATTGCAAGTTGTGGCCTCATCTGGTCTGGGACCACCAGTACTTAAGGAAGCTACTTGCATTTGAGCTGATCATTCATTAGTGAGGTCTTCTGAGGCCAACCTGCGCATCCAGGTTCCACAGGGAGGAAGGAGATCAGCAGTGATGACCAAAAGGATGGAGATTACAATTTCACCAATAGCAAAAAATCACATGATGTCTTTTTTCTTTTAAATGACCCATGAGATTGAAGTTTTTGAATGAAGAAGACTAAGTCCACATAACTAGAATAAACTTGTTTTAAAAATAAAAGTTGTAAACCTGTTGTAAAAACAAAAGTTATAAAATTATGCTAGTACATCTCTCAGGAAGTCTTCTATTTAGTGGAAAAGGGTAGACTGTACATAGTTCTAAGTCTCATCAAAATTTTTGAGAGCAAACTTATGCATGAGTAAGTAAATGAAGTCTATAGACTTTATTGTATGTGTAGGTTTTCTTTTGTGTTAGATTTTAAATGAAATTATTATTTTTATTGAAATACAGTTGATGTGCAATACTCATTTCCAGTGAAATAGTGATTTGATATTTGCTTACATTATGAAATTATCACCACAGTAAGTCTATAAGCCTAATAACCATCTGTCCCCATATAAAGTTATTATGATATTATTGACCATATACCTTATGCTGTATATTACATCCCTTTGGTTTATTTATTTTATAACTGGATGTTTATACTTCCTAATCTCTTTCACCAATTTAACCCAGCACCTCAATTTACCCCCCTCCCCTCTGACAACCCTCCTTTGTTCTCTGTATCTGAGTCTGTTTACATTTCTCTATATCTGAGTCTGTTTTCATTTTTGTTCATTTTTTAGATTCCACATGTAAGTGAGGTCATATATTTGTCTTTTTGTCTGACTTATTTCACTTTAGCATAAAACCCTCTCCATGTATCCATGTTGTCACAAATGACAAGATTTCATTTTTAGAGACTGAGGAATATTCTATTAATGTGTTCGTGTGTATGTGTATGTATGCCACATCCTCTTTATCATTCATTTATCGATAGTCACTTAGGTTGCTTCCATATCTTGGCTATTGTAAACAATGCTGTAATGAACATTGAGGTACATATATCTTTTCTGAATTAGTAGTTTTGTTTTCTTTGGGTAAATACTCAGAAGTGAAATTGCTGGATTATATGGTATTTCTATTTTTAGTTTTTTAAGGAAACTCCGTACTGTTTTCCATAGTGGCTACACCAACTTATAATTCCACTAGCAGTGCAAGAGGGTTCCCTTTTCTCCACATCCTCCCCAACACTTATTTGTTGTCTTTTTGATGGCAGCCATTCTGACAGGGGTAATGTAGTATATCATTGTGGTTTTGATTTGCATTTCCTTGATGATCAGTGATGTTGAGCATCATTTCATGTGTCTGTTGGCCATCTGTATGTCTTCTTCAGGAAAATGTCTATTCTGATCCTCTGCCCAATTTTTAATTGGTTGTTGTGGGTTTTTTTTATTTTTTTTTTTAGATTGAGTTGCTTGAGGGCTTTGTGTATTTTGGATATTAACCCCTTATCAGATAGTCATTTACAATTGTCTTCTTTCATTTGTTAGGCTGCTTTTTCATTTTGTTGATGGTTTCCTTTGCTGTGCCAAGCCTTTTTACTTTGATATAGTTCCATTTGTTCACTTTTGCTTTTGTTTCTTTTGCCTAAGGAGGTGTATCTAAAAAAATACTGCTAAGATCAACATTAAAGAGTGTACTGCCATGTTTTCTTCTAGGAGTTTTATAGTTTCTGGTCTTACATTTTAAGTTTTTAATCCATTTGATTTTATTTTTATATATGACATGAGAAAGTAGTCCAGTTTTCCCAACACCATTTATTGAAAAGCTATCTTTTCCCACTGTATATTCTTGTCTTTTTTGTTGTAAATTAACTGATCTTATAAGTGTGGATTTATTTAGTGGGGCTTTCTGTTCTGTTCCATTGATCTATATATCTATTTTTATGCCAGTGTCATAACGTTTTGATTACTGTAACTTTGTAGTATAGTTTTGAAAAAAGGGCATAATATCTCCAGCTTTGTTCTTCTTTCACAATATTGCATTGGCTATTCTGGGTCTTTTGTGTTTCCTTACGAATTTTAGAATTATTTGTTCTATTTCTGTGAAAAAAAAATTGATAGGGATTACACTGAATCATTAGATTGCTTTGGGTAGTATGTCATTTTAACAATATTAATTCCTCCAAGCACAGTATATCTTTCAATCTGTGTGTGTCATTTTCAATTTCCTTCATCAGTGACTTATAGTTTTCTGAGTACAAGTCTTTTACTGCCTTGGTTAGATTTATTCCTACAAATTTTATTTTTTTTGATGCAATTATAAATGGGATTTTTTTTTAACTTCCCTTTTTGATAGTTTGTTATTAGTGTATAAATACACAATAGATTTCTGTATATTAGTTTTGTATCCTGAAATTTTACTGAATTATTTATTAGTCCTAGTAGTTTTTTGCTGGCAACTATATATAGAATTTTTTATATATACTATCATGTCATGTGTAAACAGTGATAGTTTTATTTCTTCCTTTCAAATTTGATTCCTTTTATTTTTTTTTCTGATTGCTGTAGCTAAGACTTCCTATATTATGTTGAATAAACTGGTGAGAGTGGGCATCTTTGTCTTGTTCCTGATCTTAGAGGAAATGCTTTCAGCTTTTCACCATTGAATATTATGTTGGCAGTAGGTTTGTGTCATATATGGTCTTTATTATGTTGAGGTATGTTCCTTCTATGCCCCCTTTCTGGAGAGTTTTTATCATATATGGATCTTGAATTTTATCGAAAGCTTTTTCTGCATCTGTTGAGATGGTTTTTACTCTTCAATTTGTTAATGTGGTGTATCACATTGATTGATTTGTGGATATTGAATCATTCTTGCATCCTTGGGATAAATCCCACTTGATCATTGTGTATGTTCCTTTTAAGGTATTGTTGAATTCAGTGTGCTAAATTTTTGTTGAAGTTTTTTGCATCTAAATTCATCAGTAATGTTGGCCTGTAATTTTCTTTTTTTGTGGTGTCTTTGCTTTTGCTATCAGGGTGATGCTGGCCTTGTAAAGTGAGTTTGTAATCATTCTTCCTCTTCAGTTTTTTGGAGTAGTTGGAGGAGGACAGTCATTCTTCTTTAAATGTTTTGTAGAATTTGCCTGTGAAGACATCTGATCCCAACTTTTATTTTTTGATAGCTTTTAAAATTACTGATTTATTTTCATTACTGGTAATTGGACTGGTCAAGTTTTCTATTTCTCCCTGATTGAGTCTTGGTACATAGTAACTAAATAGTAATATAATGGCAATAGTAGTAGTAGTGATTACAATAGTTGTTCTTAACACTGTTTACTGTATCTAGAAGCTAAAATTTCCAGTGTCCCTCTTCATTCCTTTCCTATGTTAAGCTTACAGCCATTACACATACTTGTGCTTTATGTTGTCTGTCACCTTATTACTATAATTGAATCTCATGGTGTGAGACTGGCCTTTCTTCTCTACTCCACAGTCATAAGTTAGTTTGGTCTGTATCATCTCATCTTTGTACAAGTACCACCTAAGTAAGAGGAACCCTGTTCTGGGCCACACTCTTAGAGGAACAGTCTCTGGTTCTCTCCTAGCCAAGCCTCCATGGATGAGAAGCTTGTGGAGCCAAAGAGAATGTTCTTCCTAGACCCTATGTTCCTCACCCTTCTAGACCACACTCCAGGAACCCAGGGCTTTTCAAGGGCCTTCTCCCTGGCCTTGTCTTCTAGGGGGTTGGATGAGGACTCATAGGACTGAGTTATGGCCAAGATTTTTTGTTTGCTGGTGGTGGGGGAAGGTGGTGGTGGTAGTAGATCACTTTTTGTCTGAGGTTCCTTGTGGTGAAGGGGAGAGCTGGAGGAGGGAACCAGAGGAAGAGGAGCACAGACCAGGGCCTCCAGTTATACTCTTGTCTTGTCCCACAAATGTTAGTGGCAGGTCTGTCAGGACAAATCAGTCATTTCCTAATTAGCCTTCCTCTCTGGTCTCTTGCCACACATATATCTTTCTCTAGTTTAATACTTTCTTCTAGCTTCTCATTGGCCACAGGAACAGTCTAACCTTCTTGGCAAGGCATATAAGATCTTTTATATTATGTCCCATGTTCATCTTTTGGCCGCATTTGTATCTCAGTCTCCAGACACCCAACTTTCCATCTCTTCTGAGCATCTTATAATTTTCCATACACATTGTGTTCTTTCTCTATGTAAAAAACTGTGTGTTTTCCCACTTCCTGGGAGTACTTTCCCATCTCTCTTTTAGTACATGCTCATTTATTCCTCAAGATTGAGGTTAAATACAACCCCTTCTATGAAGACTTCCTGGTTTCCTATGAGCTTGTTTCTTTTCCTCTCTGTAGTTCCCACTTTATTCCTCCCTTGATTATGACATTTTTTATATTTTATTCTGCTTATTTGTTTGAGCATCTGTATTTTTTGCCAGAACCTATTCAAGGACAGATGTCTTACTCATTTATTTTTATAAGTTTTTACACTAACTCCTCCTCAACCTACTTTTTGACCCTATAGTAGATATTTATTGCATATTTTTAGAAAAAGAAGGGGGATGAAAGAATAGTTTGTATCACCTTTTGCCCTGTGGCTGCTTCTGTACATTTTTTCCATTTCTTTAATTTTAAATCTATCAACTTGGTCATTCACCTTGTTAGTAGAGATGGAATATACCCCTTCAACATTTCTTATACTTTACAAATTTAGAAATAATTATAAATTATTTTCTGAATTTATACTCCATTGACAGTATTGACAGTTAAAAGAGATTACTTCTGTGTAAGTAATATGTAAATAGATTTTTTGATAAAAGGAAATTTTATTTTCCTATACTTTTTATTTTGCTTTGGCTAACTGCATGCTATACTAAAGATCGCAACATCAAAGTTACTTTTTATTTTTAGTCAAAATTGAAGCTGTAAGGTAAGGAGTTTCTGAAGCCTTGGACCTTAATTAGAGATATTTTATTGTAAGATGGACACAGCAAAATCCAGAGACAGCCACATTATTATTTTCAATGTGTATTCTCTGATTATCTAGATATAATTGTATTGGTAAAATAATCCAATGAGTTCTTAACATGCAAAATTTGAGATAGTTTTAATATAGGAATAGAAAGGTCCTCATTTCATAAAGTTGTTGAGAAAAAACATGCAAGAAAACAATTATTAAATAATAGAGACATTAATCTACCTTCTTTTGTAGAATTTTAAAACTTCTGGGACACTTAGCAATACTATTCTATGAGGGAACTGAACTATGCATCAGGCACTGTACTAAGCACTCTGCATAATATTATTTTATTATTTCAATTTAATCACCATTAATTAGGATGGCTTTACCCCCATGCCACAGTTTAGGAAATAGTCACTTGGAGAAAATAAATAACCTGTTCAAAGTCACAGTTAGTACTTTTGGAACCAAGAGTCAAAGGTAGTTTATATGACTAGGAAGGCCTACTCTTAACCATTATACTGTAAATCTTAGACTGTGTGTGGTAATGTTATATGTAAGCTCCACACAGTGTGTGGAATGCTGAGAAGTGGTTAAAGAGATCTGAATATCTTTGAGCTACATCAGACTTAAAAAAAGACAGATCATCTACCATTTTCTCTGAAAGTGTTTGGTGTTATCTTAAAATAGCAATAAAGTTAAGGATACTTCCTGGGGATCAAGATGGGCTAGAATTAAAGGCCGAATGCTTTCAACAACTTCTCCTAATCAAAGGTAGATGCTCAGGAAATGCCTTGTATCCTCATCATCATTGTTTAATTGGAAATTCCTTACTTGAACTTAATCTACTACCTCCTCAAGCATTTGTTAATTACAAATACTGAGACCTCAATAATAGATAGCTTTTTTCCTATGGCTTAATATCCCTGCACACTTCCCACTCCGTGACACATGCTCTGGAGAGAAAAAATACTTAATCTTAAAACACCTTTATTCTTTAATTGTGAAGCATGACAATATTAATTCGTTACAATGCTATTTAAGGCAACATGTGATTTAAACTCTGCCTAACTTCATCCTGTAAATGACACCTTGCCTAGTATAATGACAATATTAATTTTCAAGTCATCTTGTATCCAAATCACTTCCCATATAGAATGTTATTTACTAAGACAAAAAAGCTAAAAAAGGGAAACTGAGGATTTACTTTTACTTTTCAGGGAAATGAAAGTCCTGACTACTACTGAATGACTTGTTTTCTTTCAAACACGGACTGAAAATTCTGTGGATGAGGAATGGGAATGCTTTATTTTCAAGCTACAGGCAATCCGGTTTTTCTTTCAGTCTCTCAGCAGCTCTTTTATTTTATAATTTTTTTCTTTTTAAGGGTTTATTTTAAATACAAGGCCACCTTTAAATTGTTTCCTTTGCAACTTGCCCTCATGTAAGAATTGCTAACACTAGGAAAGTTGTGTATGCTTCAGAGTGTTATTATTAGTGGCTGCTTTTTATATGTATTCTTTAAAAAATGAAGATTGTAATCCCTTACAGTGAGTCCTGGGAGTAGATAAATAATGAGGCAAAGCTCAGGAAATGTCAGAGGAAGGTGCATCCTGGGAGTGTGTTAGTCCATCACTTTCAGGAAGTGACAATCTAGTCCTCTGTCAAGTTGGTCTGTTCGGGCCTTCTCAATGCGGCAAGCTTCCTCCGATTCATGCTTCTGTAAGTAGTTATGGCTCAAATAGGAGTGGCTCTTCTAGGCTTTAAACTCCCCTTCTAGGAAAAAGTTTCCATCATTCACCATTTCCTACAATTGTTATACCTCAAGCTGAAAAAGCTGTGCCTCGCTGGGAAAAGGCGGGATTCTGGAACTCTCCTTTTCCTGTCTATCACCTGAATTAAAGCCAGAGGGAGGGGAAAGGGATGTAGCACATGGTGACATCTCTACTGAAAATGGAATTTTACAAAAAAAAAAAAGTTTTAAAAGCTTAGAGCTGATTATGAGGGCTTTAATTTGCAAAGACGTAGAACCAAGCAGGGAATATAATAAATATCTCCAAAGTTAGGTTTATATTTTTCTTGAAATGTTCTCCCCCCACCCCCATCTTCTTATATATCGTGTCGTTCTGTGCTGCTCTACTTGAAAATGATTAAACAGAGCTGGAGAGGAATCACATTCTTTATTTTTCCTCTTGGTTTCCTATTGCTGAATGGAAGCCCAGCTCAATGGCTGTCAAGCTGATAGCCCACAGTGTGCAGTCTGATTTGGACTGATCCAGAGAGTGCACATTTCTCAGGCACTCTGTGAGCTCACTTGTTCTTTCTAAAGTATTTATTGATAGAATAAAGGTAAAAAAAAAGAAAAGTCTGTAAATTCTTGCTAGTGCTGTGCTATCCCAGGAAGTTTCACAGGGTACTTTGCTCTATCCACCACCTCCTGTTGGAAATCATACTATCATATTGCCAAGAGAAAAGGACTTCCCTTATTTTCCATCAGTATGAAAACTGTCTTACACCAAAGATGACCTCACTTATCTTTAAACTTAGTGTCAAAATAAATGTATAACACCCATGCCTTCTACTCAGCATAAAATTAGAAAATGACATAAGATGAAAGATTTTCTCTTTATTATCAGATCAAGTGAGGATTTACTCATGTTAAAATAAATTTTTTTCATCCGCAATTTTCATATGTAGGTAAAACTTTAAGGGCTGTATTCTTGTGTTCATAACAGCTACAACAATAGACAAACAAGCTGACCCACATATATCACTGGAAAGTTTTTGTAAAATTCTAACAAAGATAAACTGCTTAGAACTTTGATGTCCCTTTTTTTTAAAACAGTGGGGGAAAAAAATCCTCCTTTCTGATATATCCATCCACTCACTGTTGACTGAATTAAAATTATCAGCTATGCAAAAAATAAATCAGAGAAGGAAACAAACTTATTTATATTCCAGGCAGCCCTCAGACTGTCTTCTTTTAGTTAAATATATAAACAAAACTAATAAATACTTACTAGAAGTATTTAAATTTTTTGACTTTTCCCCTCCTCCCAACTCTATTTTCTTCATGTTTCAGAAAGAAGATTTTTGAAAATGTTATTTGCCACTTCTCTTATTTGCTTGCTTTCTTTGTAAAATGAAAACTTTTTTTCCACACAATTATTTTGTTTAAACCATTCTAGAGGGAATGTCAACAGCTGTGATGTGATTCTAATAGTTGTCCTTCTTGGAAGTTTCTTTAGCCACCAAGGAGGTCCTCTCGAGTAGTGCCTGAAACTGCTGCCCCTGCTCTCCTAGACCTTCGTGCACTGGCCAGCAGGGCGCAGCGGCTTTCTTGGCTTTTGCTTTATTTTTCAGGATATTTCCTGGCCTTATTGTGATCACTTTTTCATTGTCAGCCAGCTCGTGAACTCTCAGGAACAGACATCCTCACAAACAAAATGACATTATGAAAAACAGACCCAAGATACTGGCACATCAGCAAAACAGATGGGGATTTGGGAAAGGGGGGAAAAAGAGGGAAAAAACTTTGGAAAGATTTTCATGGCTCCACTATACACAGAATGTTGCTCTATTCTCTACCATGCAAAGCAATACAAATTTTAAATAAGGGAATTTTAATGTAATTACATTAAAAGAGAACATATTGTATGAGTCAACAGAAGGAATTCAATTGTAGGATTTTAAAGAAGTTGCCCGGCAAATCTTTGGGTTGCTGGTAAAAAATGTATATTTAAGAATTTCAGAAGCTCAGTAAATTGAAACAATCGAACTTAAAGTTTGACTAGGTAGGGTTTGTTTTATGTAATATTAAATATTTGATTATAATCCTTAGTCTTTGTAATAAATTCAGATTCAAAAGAATAATTGACTAAAGAATTGTGAAATGAAGAATTCCTTTTCTAACACTGATCTCTAGAATTTGTTGAGAATTTACAATGGATTAGGCACTGAATGTTTTAAAAATCTGCATTATTTTATTTAAGCTTCACGATAACCCTAAATGAAGATAATTTTATTGTCTCATTTTTTTTTTAAATGAAGAAACTGAGGGTTGAGCAGCTTAGCTTAGCTATCCAGGCTGGCACACTGTGGCGCTGGGACTGGACCCCTGGTGGTCTGATTCCAGAGCCATTGCTACACCCTAATAAACAACTTTCCTTTCATTCAGTCACTCCTGGTACCTGTGGTTCTCAGCTTTGGTTACTCACTAAATAATCTGTAGAGTTAAAAAAAATAAGTACTAATGCCCAGACCTCACCTCAGAGCAAGTAAATCAGAATTTCTATAGTGGGGAGATTTAGTCTGGGCATTAGTAATTTTCAAAAGTTTTGTGAATTTTTCTGAATCACAGTCAAGATTTAGAACCACTTTCTAAACCAACAATGTTCCAGGTGGTGAGATTACAACATGAAAATGGTAAAGTTCCTTCCCTCATAACAGAGTGCATTAGTTTCCTATGACTGGTGTAACAAATTACCACAAACTTGGTAGCTTAAAAAAACAGAAGTTTCTTTTCTCACAGTCCTAGAGGCCATAAGTCTGAAACCAAGGTTATGGCAGGGCTGTGCTCTCTCCGGCTGCTCTAGAGAATCCATTCCTTGTCTCTTCCAGTTTGGGGGCTGCCAGCATTCCCTGGCTTGTGTCTACACCTATGACTGCATGTAGGGCCTGCCTGGATAATGCAGAGTAAACTCCCCATCTCAAAATCCTGACTGAATCACATCTCAGGTCTTTTTTTGCCAAAAGGATAACATTTACAAGTTCCAGGGATTAGGACCTGTCATCTTTGGTTGACCATTATTCAATCTACTATAAGGAGTCACACAATTGAAGATAGAGTTCAAGTAAAATTTAAAGTGCTATGAAGAAGAGAGGTCTTTACAATGATTTTACAATAGATCCAGGGAAATTATGGAGATGAGGGAAAGCCAACACTTTAACTTAAGGTTTTTAGGGCCATTCATATGAGATTCTCTTAAACATAGCTCACTCTCTATGTGCAAAAGCCACTCTTTAAGTGACAATCACTTTCCAGATTTAGCTTTTATGTTAAAACAGTTTTTTGTTGTGAATTGGGATTAATAGGGAAATTTATTAAAATATGGACTTTCAGGAGACTGTTCAGAATCTCTGAAGGTAGGTCCAGGACTTTGGCTTTTGTAATTTCTCTCATTGATTGTGATGAAAAAAAGTTTGAGTTTCTTGAAAGGTTGTATGTCTTTTTAAAATACATGTTATATATTTTAGTGTCGTATTTTGAATCTTTAAAAAAATATCTTGACTTGTAGAGAACAAGTTTTACACTTGGAATTTGAAATTTTTATTATCAGTGTGCTGTTGGTAGAAATAAAATCTGGATGAGATAACAGGGGAGGAGAAAAGGCATTCCACTTGGTTATGGTCACTTAAGAATTTAATGATCTAGAGAAGAGGGTGAGGAGATGCATATATGTATGACATTATTTATGAAGTATCCTTTTTTCCTTCTTAGAGTTAGTGATATTCAAACTTTTGGTGCTGTTCTTTAACTCTTAAGAAATTAATAATCCTTAAGAAAGAATATAGGTATATTATAGAATGTTTAATACATGTACTTTCTTCAGGTTAAATAATATATATTTATATCTCTCTCTATTTGCTCATTTAGCCAAACTTTTTTTTTTTTTTAACAAAAATGCCATTCTAATGATAGATCTCTGGGAATTTCTAGAAATATTGCCCAAGCTATTGTGAATGTTTGGAATTGCCCAATAGCTAACAGTAGATTTCCCTACAAATGTGACTAATGGTGTAAAACCTTCCCACTTCTTAATAAGTTCTTTAGTTCAAGTGTAAAGACCACAAGTTTTGGAGAGAAATAGCACAGCTCTGCAACTTGCCAGCCCGATGACCTTGAGCAAGTTACTTATCCTTTTCTCAAATACAGGGTTCATATTACTCATCCATACAATTGTTGTGAGGATTAAGTGATAACCTATACTTAGAAACAAAGAATTCCAAGAAGAAATAAACATCTTTAGAATTTGTAAGGTTCTTTTTCCTATAGTCATCCAGCTATCGGCCTTTTCTGCAGCTGACAAATAACTTTAAAAGCTCTAATCCATGTTAGGTTCTGTGCTGTAAACTTAAGCTTAAACTTAGAGGCCTACAAAAAATATCAACACAGTTGAGGTAATGAATATATCAAGGCTGCAAATAGAGACAATCAGAAGAATCAGACAGTCATTGGTTTTATAAAGGTTTACATCTTGATGAATTTAGACTCAATTTAACTTTGTTCTACATAGAAAGCCCAACTATACACTATACATATACATATACTACGTATATACAAAATGTATTTAGTAACTCTTCCTTACTAAATTTCATTGATGTAGATCTTTTTATTCAACTCTTCATGGTCATTTTGAACTCTAAATTCATGCTCTTAGGCATGAGTTAGGATCTAAATTTAGTCACAGTCATGGACATAAAGAATATTACATGCTTTCAATTTTAGTATCCATGTCATCCAAAATCACTCACTGTAGCAGACTTAATTTTATTTTTCAAGTAAATGAATTTGATCAGCAAAATCAAATAACCTAGGAAACATCAGCTTCATAAACATACAAATAAACTTTAACCTGTGCTCAAAGCATTTAATTTCCTGAAAAATTATTGAGCAGTGTCTTCAGGCAAAGTAAAATAGATTGACTTTACAAAATACTGCACCTAAACTCTTTTTTCAATTTACACAGATTGCATATTCTTATGAAAAATGACACCATTTTAATATATTTCAAGACTTACTAGTTCAGAAATTTATTCTGTACTACATTTCAAATGTCTTAAGTATAGAGAAGAAAATTTAGTGTCCTACTAGGGGAGATATTAAAGCATATGAACTTTAATCTTACTGTTAAATACATGGGTTTAGTTATTTAAAAAAGAAAGGTATAGATTTATAAAAGTAAAGGTACAAAATTCTCTCTGGAAGAAAAACTTCAGAAGGGTTAGAAAGAAGTTTCAAATACATGCATCAGGATCTAAACCTCAGTACTTATATACAGTAACATGTTTTAACAATGGAGGACAGAGTTCAAGGATAATGGTCAGGTAATGTTCATGGTCAAGTGCTGAACCACAAATCCAGTTGATATGAGTGAAACTGATTGTAGGAAGGTTTGGGTGAAAGAGTGTAGGTTTCAGTAAAAATTCATTATTGTTACTATTAGAGGGGCAACTAAGGTGTATGTATTTTGTTTCAACAGCACCATTTTGTAGTTTCAGGTCCATTAAAAATAACTTTGCATTAGTAAGGTTGCAAGTTTTCTCAGTTATTTTACAACTTCTGCAGTATAATAGTCTGATCTTAACAGACTGAATTCCAAACAGAACTCATTCAACATATTTTCATTTATCACCCAGCATTTTTTGGGTGATTTTAGGTGACACCAAATAGAATAGTAAATACAAATGAGAAAACCAAATCTGAAAAGATATTTCCCTCTTAATTTCCCTTAAGAACTCCAGTCAAAAAATGTTATCAGTACTCAGTAAATATTTAATTGGAATCTTTTTGGACAAGGCACTATGAGAAACAATAAGCCAGTTGTAAACCACAGAAATGTGTAGTTTAGATGTAACACAACAGACACATAAATCTAAGAACCATAGATTTACTGTGATACCAAATGTAAACAAGAACTAAAATACTGCAAGAAACTGAGCCCATTAGTTTCTATTTGAACATTCTATATTTATCTTTAACTATTTAAACAAAGCTTTTCATCCAGATGTGGTCATGATTAGCCTAGTTAATAACAATACTGTTATTAATTATAAATATATATTATGTTAGCAAGCACTCTAAGTATTTCATATTTATTCTCTCATTTAATCCTTGTAACAATCCTCAAATATTCTCTTATTATCCTCATTTTAAAGCTCTTTAAACTGAGTCACATAGAAATAAAATAACTTGCCCAAGTTCACTCACTGGAAGTGACAGAATCAGGTTTTGATCACAGATACTTCTGACTTTGAGAAGATAATATCTCTTTCTGATGAAAGACAGACATGGTTCTTGGCTGAGCGTTGATGAGAAAGAGCTTCTGGAATTAGTTTGGGTGGTTATTCTGTGTGGAGGTACAGGGTTGAACCTGTTTGTGTGTCTGACACCTACTCTTACTAATGAAGAAATGTAGTGTAATAGTAAGCATATCAGAAAATGTTAAATTTCACAAGTAAACAAAGAAATTACTATAAAAACAAATTTTCAGTTTACTCTATCAAATACATAAAGATTAAAGTAAATGACAGTATCCAGAATTTCTAGTTATGCATAGTTTAAATGAAATAAATATTAAAAATCTCTCTCAC
Organism: Camelus ferus; assembly: GCF_009834535.1. Lineage (NCBI taxonomy): Eukaryota > Metazoa > Chordata > Mammalia > Artiodactyla > Camelidae > Camelus > Camelus ferus. The sequence continues at coordinate 57,240,323 of NC_045700.1, forward strand.
GTCTACTTTTTTGTAGAAATATTATTGATACAAATTAGGGGGCAAAGCAGTAATACATATCTGTAGGGGAGGAAAGAATTCTCCTCAACCCTCTTGGGTCCCTGGCATAGTCTAAGAATTAAATTGACGTAAGATAGATTAACAGGAGAAAAACATACAAATTTTTATTAAATTTTTACAAGCACATGGCAGGCTTCACGAGAGAATGAAGACCAGGAGTGACCCAAATCCAGAAGCTTTTGTAACTTTTAGGCAACTTTGCATAATTCTGCTTGCTCGCTCTTGCATCTCTGCCATTGCAATGAGGAGAGCATGTCCATGCTCGTCACTGGTTCCTCTGAAGCAGAGCATTTCACCCCAGCTGAACTCAACCCAGATCCCAGGACCCTCAGCTGGCCTCCAGAAGGATGTGAAAGCTAAGGTGAGGTCAGCAGAGCTGTCCAGCCTTGAGCCTCTGAATGCTGAGATACAAAAGAAATAGGTGTTCATTGTGTATGCTGCTGAGTTTCTGGGGGGGTTGTTATACGGTGAAAGCTGAAGATACAGATTTTAAGAAGCACATTTTAAGAAGAAAAGTATCTATACGTTCAAGCAGGACAAAGCATGTTGGGGCACAAAGCAAATAATTAACTGTGGTTATTTTAGTTTTATGAATGTGGGCAACTTTAATTTTTTTCTTTGTAATTATGTTTTAAAAAGTATACAATAAACATGCATTATTTGCCATAAGTGGAATTTTAAATAAAAATGATAATAATGAAATAGTTATTTATCTTCAGTTTTAAAGAGAATAAACTGCTTTAGAAACTTTATTATTAATCCAAATAACATTTTTCCCTTAGAAAAAAAGAACTGACTTTGATAAGTGATAGGAATAAAGATATATGAATCAGCTATTCAATAGTATAATCTCTGGATTTAGTGATTTGTACTTGTTAGATTTGGGGAATATAAAAATCTCAAGGTAATGCTATGTATAATTGAAAAATAGACTCTAGTTTGCTTTTCTGTTTCATAGCCAACATGTGAAGAGTGCATTTTTTTGCCATTAAAAAGTTTATCCAACTTTTTCATGGCTAAAGTATCATTTTCCCAGGGATATTCTCTTAGAAAATGTTTTAATAATGTTTTAAATGCTCCTACGGTACTTGCTGAATAGTATTTGAGACAAAGGCAAAACTCTGCTTTTGATCTAAAACAGGCAAGATTAATTCATCCACAGCTTTGAAATTTACCCTGGGAGACTTTTAGGTTTTATGGCATTATTTTCACAAATGAATGTTTCAAAGTCTGAGAAACTTTGAAAGTTATATTTCATATTTCTGTTTTCCTCAGTCCTCACATTCAATTCATCAGCAAGTCCTGACACTACTTTTTTGCACCTCCACTTTTATAATTACACTGTCAGAGTATAATTTTTAAAGTTAGAAACTTGAATTTCTTACAAATATCAACTGAGCATATGCCGAACATCTATTTAAATTGTTACTGAGGGAATCAGCGGAAAGGTAAAGATAGTTCAAGGAGCATTTCAAGAAGAGAGATTGATAAAGTCTGTTAAGAAAAACATACTATAATAAATTTGCCAAGTTAGGAACAACACTGGTTAATATCCTATGGAGCAATAAAATTACAGCCTCTGGGATTGTCTTTCTTCTGGATACGAGCTATATACATCTCTGATGGAAAAAACTACAAGTGAACATGTGACTTCACTGATTCTTATCCTAATCCATAGTGAAAAATAGCAGAGCAAACAGATATTCTATTAATTTAATAGCCATATTGGATAATTTTTCGTAACAGTTCCCCTTTGCCACCATAATTAATTCTCAGAGAGTATTCTTGATCACAAAACAGGCTGGACTTTTTGTATTTTGGTCTGATTAATTTACATACTGGTTAGTAAAAGGCATTAATTAAACATCTATACTTTATAATAATATAGTCAGAAAGTCTAGGCCCACTCAATTTTTAGCAACTATTACTGCCAGAGAATTAATTTCTTTCTAGAGATTGCATAAGGAAAACATTAAAAGAAATAAGAATATGTAAAATAAATTGTGTTGGATAAAATATGACAACAAATTCTTTTATGCTTTTTTCGTCTAGTCTTATTTCCTCTTTTTAAGCTTGGGTTAATCTTGCAACTTTTCCTTAATCAATAAAATTCAGCAGAAATGGGTTGTTGACATCTTTTCACTAGTGTATTCCATCAGAATCACATCTAATATATCTATCTCAGTAAATAATGGCTGCATAAATGAATGGAAACTAGAAGAAATTTTTCTCGACGCTGTTTGTTCAGTTGACAAACGAATTATCAAGATACCATCTTTACAGAAAGGAGACTCTATGTTTTACCTTTATATTAAAGAATTTCCTTAGTAGACTTCTGGAGTGAAGAGTTTGTTTCTTAATCCCCCTGTCTTTACGAAGCATGCTCTCTCCCAGCTCAGAATTTCTCTGCTGGCTTTTCTCACATGATGGCCTCAGCCCATGCTGAGTTCTTTACTAGTAGTGTCCCATTATCTTTTAAATATCGTCCTTAGTTTTATTCAAACCCCTTGAAGTCTCTGCCAAGGCCTGATGGTTAATAATTAGATAAATCAATTTCTGCCTTGATACTAGCTTTTTAAGAGAAAGCATAGAATAAATACAGGGGGTTTGGAGTCAAACTCAGAAAGACATTGATGGAAGTTGTGTCATGACACTACCCCTCAGCTAATAATCCTTTCAATTTAGACCAGTTATTTTATTGCTCAAGACTTCATTTTCCCCTATGTAAACTGGGAGACTTTATACCAACTAGTATGAGGATTAAAAGCAGCTATGTATACTTTGTTCTGATTATATGGCAAAGGATTAAGTAATTGTGGCTATTGTAAAGAGTGATTTTTTCCCCCAAATGTTATATTGCCTTTCACTAGGTGTTCCTAAAAGAAGTTGAGAATTTTAATATTGAAAGATGCGAGAGATCTTGGTTAGGTGTCATCTTCACAAATAGTCTTTTCTATCTTCTCTAAGGGCAGACACTGCTTATTTTGGAAGAAGATACTTCAAGATATAAATGGTGAATTTTTCTATTGTGGTTGACTAATCCTAGCCAAATAATCAGAAGCAATTTTAGTTACCTTTCCAAAAATCCCTGTGCTTTTCAAATCTGCAGTAAATTATAAATTATAAAATTTGAAATTATATTTATGATAGCTATTTTACAGTTCTGCTTATATGACATAAAAAACTTGATAGAATCTCTTAACATAATTTTTTTTCTCCAAGCACTTACCTCTCAAAGCATCTCTTACTACTATGACAGCTTACACGTCTAGAAGAGAGTTCAGTATGGGTTGTGTTAATAGAGCACTTATTTAGCAATAGTCTCTCCTATTCTCATTAACAGCTTTCTTTCCTAGGTCCTTCAGAAATGGAGTTTGAAGAGGCCACCTTGAGTGTGTGAGATGAAAGTGAAATACTGGATAAGGAGTAGTTTAAAGCATGTTGAATGAATGAATAGCATAACAGGACAGGTTGTTTTTTGGATCCTTGGGAAAAATGTAACTATAAAAATATTTTTTCTAATTCCTGAAGTTTGTATTATTTGAATAATGAGCTAAAATCCTAGAACCCTTTTCAGGTGATTTGGTTCATCTAGCCTCAGCTCAAGAAGATGCTAGCACTACTCCTTCAATAGCAGATTAACTCTTGACTGAAAGAGCTCTATGTTCATGATTAGATTTCCTTTGGTCAAAGTCAGCTTCTGCAGACTTTCAGCTGATGACTTCATCACTTATTGCTGTATTCTACAACTAAGTCCTTGGTTTTGAGATTAGTTTATTTATTTATTTATTTACTTATTTTTTAACTTAAATTTCAGGACACAGTTCAACAGCACATTTGAGGTGCTTGCTGTTGGAGTATATTTACTTCACTTTACAAAGAGTAGTTTACTCTTTTGTTCTCTTGGTTTTTATTTGTAGCATGAAATTTATGCTTTAGTGAATTAAACAATTTTAATTAGTATTTGAGTGGGTATGGTCAATGTTGATATTCAGATCCAACTTAAAAGTTCTCTTCCTCAATAACTATTCGGAGGCCATGTTATCCTGGAAATCACTTTAACTCTTCCCCTCTATTCAGTTTAGGAACAGCCTGACATTGTTTAAAACAGTGCACCTTTACAGCACTCAAATTTTCCACGAAACTCTCTTTGGTTCATTTAAAAGAGTCAGCTGTTGTACCTTTGTTTAAGCTGTCCTCTGCTTTGCTTACTCTGGTGGCAGGAATCACCTTTCAGAGGTCACACACAGCCAGTAAAGGCCATTCAGTTGGTGCCAGTGGTATTTCGGTTCCTTTGTGAACTGTCCCATCAGTATTCAGTGCTGTATTCTTGAAATCCATTATTCATTCAGTAATAGCATAACATTGGGTGTAGGGGGCGGGGGGGTGTATTTCCTTTTTGGCTTTAACAAAATAGATTAAAAATTCTTTGGTTTCTATGTACCTGAAAGATATTCTAAGAGATCTATCCAACTAAGTCAGCTTTTTATCTTCCAACCAACCCACAGTCTTCAAACATTTGCAGCATTTGTAGCTTTTCCAGTCACTTACAGTTTTACCAGATCTTAAAATTCTCATTAAATGTTGAGAAAGTTATTTTGCTTCAATTTTCTTTTTAGTAAAGATACTAATACTGCAGTTTTCTGATACTTATAAGCTTGTCACAATGAAAATGAAACTCTGAAATTTTTTTCCAAAATCAAGCCAAAATGAAAGAAGTAAGCCACCTTGTAGAAACTTGAGGTGGGCCTTGGGGATTTTAATGTCTTCCTAATTTCCATTGGCACACCCCTACCCAATCCATGTACACATACATATACACTCAGAGGGGTCTTCATCAGTAAAGACAATTGGCATTTCCTTATCTTGTGTAAGATGCAAATTATGCAAATGAAGCATCAAAGCTTGTCTCTGAATCTCAATTCCTCAGTCTCTTCTCAATAAAAATTTGACAACTGCCACTGATGTCACCCTAAATTTCCTTGTATGTGTTCTGAAGATATTTAAGTAGATGATATGATTTCTTCCATCTTTAAATTTCTAAACTAAATATCTTTATCCAGTGGTATATCCAGATAAATAATGAGATTGAAGAGAGTTAAACAGTGAACTATAAAAATTTCTGCAAATAGCATATAATTGTATAAGAAGTGTAGACTGATATTATTTCAGTGGTTTCTTGTCATTGAAGTTGGCAGTAGTCTATTCCCAGATGCTGAACACAAACTAGTCTTTGATTGTAATGAAATAAACAGAAAACGTATTACTTTAGGGATATCAGTCTCCACTGGAGGAGAAAGGACCTATACAAACACTGCCTAGGACTTATGGGATGGCAGACAACAGGGCTGTTACTCAAGAAAGAAAGCTCCTGTTACATAATAGGCACAATATATATTTGTTGAATTACTTAATATTTTTTGAATCTTGATGCCAAATTTTTAAAAATTGAGATATAATTGATATACAGCTTTATATTAGTTTTGGGTGTATAATATTCAAAATATTTTGAAAAGATCACATGTCTAGTTAACATTCATCACCACAGAGTTACAACTATTTTTTTCTTTTGATGAGAACTTTAAAAATCTACTCTTTCAGCAACTTTCAAAAATATAATGCAGTATTATTAACTATAGTCACCATGTCCTACAGTGCATCCTCAGGGCTTATTTTTCAACTGGAATCACCTAACATTTTTAAAGGCATGAAGTTTGCTTATTCTTTCTGTGTTCCTTATATCAGAAAAATGACATTACTACCCATCTTACTCAAATCAGAACCCAGGATCCTTGGTTCTCACCTCCCTGCCATCTTTTATCATCTGTGTCCATCCAGTTGTCTATTGAACTTGCCCACTTCTTGCCATCCTTACTCCACTACCATAGTTCAGAACACTGTTATTTCCCTTCTGAATTACAGCAACAGCTAAGCTCAGGTGAACTCCGTTCCTTCTGTGCAATTCTACAACTTGCCTTCCGAACTTCATCCATACTGAAGATTTTTCAATTTCTAGAATTTCCTATAGTTTTTTATATTTATGATATTCTTGTACCTGATTTTTTTTTTGTTTCTGAAATGTTACATTCATTTCATCTTCTGGTGAATTTCTTAACATAGACATAACTTATTTCCGGTGATTTTTCTGAGCCCCACAATCTGGGCTAGGTGTCTTTCACATATAGTTATACCAAATACGGCACTACCTCCATTATTACAGCCATCATATTTTATTTGAATATCTGTTTATTTGTATCAGTGACTAGACCATAAATTCTCTGAGAGCTGGGAATTTGTGTTCTGTGTTGAATCTTCAGCACTTAGCTTGATGCCTGTTATAGGCATTTGATAATCATTTATTAAATTATTGTAAGACAAGGGTTGGCAAACTTACGGCTCTGGTCAGTCATTTATTTTTGTAAATGAAATTTTATTGGAAAATAGCCATGGACATTAGTGTATGTATTGTCTATGGCTTTTTTTTTTTCACTCAACTTCAGAGATGAGTAATGAGGAACAGTCGCTCTATGTTCTGCAAAGTCTAAAATAATTATTGTGTGGTCCTTTGATGAAAAGTTTGATGACCATCCATATAGGTCTGTGGAGGGTTTTTTCTTCAGTGAGATTTGGTAATTTGTGTCTTTAAAAGGGATTTTTCCTTTTAATCCAAGTTATCAAATTTATTGACATAAAGTTATGCAAAATATTCCTGAATCTCCAGTGATCCTCCTTTTAATGACTGATATTAATAATTTCTGTCTTCCTTCTTTTATTCTGGACTAATTTGACTAGATATTTATCAAATGTTTTGGTCTTTTCAAATAACCAGGTGTTTGTTTGTTTGATGTTCTTTACTGTTTCCAGTCTCACCGATTTTGGCTCTTTTTTATTTCATTTCTTCTGCTTGCTTAGGGTATGATATGATTTCTATTTCTATTTTTTAAAGAATGTTTATCTTGCTTAGAGTCTCTAGGCTTCTTTGATCTGTGATTTGTTGTTTTTCATTACTTTTTGAAAATTCTCAGGTAATATTTTTTCAAATATTTTTTCCTATTCCTTTCTCTCTTTTTATTCTGAGATGTCCGCTGCACATATGATAGACCATGTGATGTCGTTGCACAGTTCATGGATGCTCTGTTCTGTCGTTTTTTCCCCTACTTTTTTTCTTTTCATACTTATTTATGGTCTATTATAGTCTATTAACATTTATGAGTAGACTTTGAGTAGAGCAGATTGCCATGTGTGGGCCCATGTGATCAATTGACAGCCTTAAGAGAAAAGACCAAAGCCTTCCAATGAAGAGGAAATGCTGCTTCCAGACTGCCCTGGGACTCAAGTGGTCTTCCCTGGATCTCCAACCTGCTGACTTGCTCTAAAGACTTAGAACTTGCTGGTCCCTCAAGAATTGCATGAGGCAATTCTTTGAAATCTTTCACTCTGTCTCTGACATATATGTGGTGTGTGTGTGTATCTCCTATTGGTTCTTCTTCTCTGGAAAACAGTAATGCAAAACATCACACCCACCACCCAGTCACCAAGGCGGTGTTACATGTTTTAGGTTTTTTTAATGGTAATACACCATTTCCAGTACCAGTTTGTTTTATTTATCTACTGCTATATAACAAGTCATCTCAAAATTTAGGAGGTTAAAACCACATTTTTGCTCATAATTCTGTGTGTTAAGAATTTGAGCAGGACAAAAGTCTCTGCTCCATGATATATGGGACCTCAGCTGGGTGGCTCAAATTTCTGGAAGATGGAAGGGATGGTTAGATGGGGCCATATGTCTATGGCCTCAGTTCTAAATGGTAACTGAGTTTCTTGGTTTTCTGCTACATATAATCTGTCAGACTTGAACTTCACAGTGTAGTGGTTTCAGTGTCCCAAGAACGTTCTAATATATAAGCACGTATCAGGCCTCTGCTTACATCATATTTGCTGTAGTAGTCTGCTAGGGTTGTATAACAAAATGCCACAAAATGTGGCTTAGACAACATAAATTTATTTTCTCACAGTCCTAGAAGCTTTATATCCAAGGTCAAGGTCTCTGGAGTTTGGTTTCTCATATGGCCTCTCTCCTTGTCTTGCAGAAGGCTCACTTCTCACTGTGTCTTTACATGGCATTTTCTCTGTGCACACGCATCTCTGGTGTCTCTTCCTTTTCTTCTAAGGACACCAGTCCTACTGGATTTAAGCCCTACCTTTATGAGCTCATTTAACTTCAGTTAACTCCTTAAAGGCCATCTCTCCATATATAATCATATTGGGGGTTACTGCTTCAATCTGTGCATTTTCGGGGAGACACAGTTCAATCCATAACATTTGCCAATGTCCCATTGGGCAAAGCAAACATATGGCCAAGCCCAGAGTCAAAATGGAAAAATACTACACTGGGGCAGGAGCACTGGATTCATGGTTCAGTAGGGATCCACAGCTAGTTAACAGACTAGGGAAGGAAAAACAGCTACTCTCTGAAAATCATTTCTTCTGTATTTTAAATAATTCTTTTCTACAACAGAAGTCAGCTTGGCACAGGTTATTTGCCTTTTTAACTACTTCACGAGATACATATTATCCTTCTAAAATGGGTCTATTCATAAGTCCATTCAAAGCAATTCATACACAGAGAGGAGAAATAAAGTGGCTAATAGATTATTTAAGGCCAAATTAAAGCTCTGTTGTTGCCATTATAGTATTACAGAGATTAAATAAATAAGGCCTCATATTTCAGTAGCAGAAATTATTCTAAATTATTTGATCTTTTTTTTTGAAATTTTAGTAATTCTTGTCAACATCCTAGCCAAAGACCATCAGGAACACATCTACAGTTGAGCAGCTTGGGTTTGTTACGCATTACAGTGAGGAAGAATGTACACCATGAAGTCCTATGGGGTACCTTAGTAATAGAATGTTAGAGCTTGTTATAGTATTTTGGCTTTGGTTGGGTGATTTGGGGAAGAGTCCAAAGAGCTGAGGGTTTTCTATAGACTGGCCATTGTCAGAAAGAAGGAGACAATTCTATAATTGGTCTAAATAAATTTTTAGGGGGTGTAGACTGGAGCAAGGCTAGAACAGATATTGGTAAAACACCCGTCAGCTGGAAGTGGGGGATGTTTGAAATTCTGTACTTGGACAGTGTTCATGTTTTTTCTGTGTTCAGACATGATTATGAAGTGGTCTTGTTTTTGCCTTGATCTACCGTGGACACAAAGGGCCTTGTCTGATATTGATATTCTGTGTGTTTGTGTTCGATAGGAGACCACCAAGCCTTGCTGTTGGTGCCAGGTCAGCTCCTGGGTATCAGGGGCTGCCATTTCTTTCTAGTTCTTGTTCTTTCATCCCACCTTAGCTGGGGACATAATACTTGGTACAAACTTCTGTTTCAGTATATTCAAAGTAAATATGTTTCACATAACAATTAAGAAGTTCTTTGGAGATTATCCCTATTAGTTTTAAGTTTTAGTCTTTTAATTTCCTGGCCTGGACATGGAGTGACCTCCATGGAATCCACAGAGGAAATCCCTGTGTCTCTCTCTCTCCTCATTTTGCAAGTACTCACTTGTGTCTCCCTAGGTTTCCAGAATCCAGACTCTGCCTCTGAAGCACCACCCTCCGCTTGTCCTTCTTAGCTGAGTGCTTCGGGCCTTTCCTCCTTAATCACCCGTCAGGATATACTTGCCCTGCCTCATTTCCTCAGTTCCCACAGCTGCATTAAAAATTTGGCTAACAAATCCTTGTTAATGCTTTATTACTTTTTTAACACTTCACGGCAAATCCTGTTTCATTGTGGCTTCCTGGAAATAATCCTGGACTTAAAAATGCTAAGGGTTTTTGGACTGGAAATGCAAGAGTTATTTGGGCCAGACAGAGCACTTTTTTCCCCTCTCAAATTTCCCAAACAAAGCTGGTGGCTTTCTACCCTATTGGTCCCAGTTAGAGACTATTCCTCCTATTAAGTCAGAATGAGATTTGCTTATTAATGTTCTGCCAGGTCTTCAGAAGTATTAAACCCTAACAGCCTCATCAGGGAGGGGTGAAGGACACTCTGTACTTTGGAATGCCAGTTTCTGATAAAGGATAGAGGAAAGAATGTTTCATTATTTCATTTGCTGATTTTCCAGCAGTAAGCTAGCTCCCTCTAAATCATACCTTTGATGTATTTGAGATGTGGGATTATTCTGATTTTAGTGCAAAGTCCAAATAGTTACTTAACAGATGGTTATTATCATTTTTTCCAACAAAATCTATCTTCCTTATCAAAAAGTAACTGTTCTGTGGAGAGGATTCAAAGAATAAAATCACAATGTTTGTAGCATGATTGATTATTTTCATCAATATGCCTTAACATCAAAGAGGATTCCACACTCATCCTGAGAGTACCACATGGCATCTAATATTGTTAGATTTCTTTCCTGGGATGAAAAATTTAAATAGTTTTACTACTGAGTAATGTATTTAGCATGTGTGCTAGAATGATTTCCAGTGGTTATTGGAAGTTATCTCTTTGCAACACTGACTGCAGAAAAAGGCTTTCAATTGCTGCTGCAGTAAAATAAATGAAGTGAATCCCACCGCTGGGAATGTTGGCTCTACGTGAAGGGTAATGAATTTGTAGGTAACTATCAAAGGATATATGAAAACATTCATATAATTCCTTACATTCCTAGAATAGAAAGATGCTTTTTCTATCTCTTTTATAAGGAAACTTTCAATAAACAAAAATGGAGACTACAGGAGAGACAATTGCTGAAATTTATTTTGTTTCAGATAATTTTTTCATTATTAACTAATGCAATAACTCTGGGCAGCTTATTTAAGAGTGAGAAAATACAAACTTCATAATGCATTGGAAATAATCTAAAGCTCAGAACTGGCATCCTAGAAAAATGTCAGGGAAAAAATATCCCAAATCCACCAGTGTCCCTGCATTTTTCACTGGCTTCAGTGATATCAATATTACAGAGAAAAATCTGTTGATAGCTTATTGTTTGATCTCTATAAATAAATAAACCTAACTCAAGGGCCATATAATTGTTATGAATTGAGTTTTAACGTATTCTCATAATTCATCTGATGAAGTCCTTACCCCTACTATCTCAGAATGTGAATTTATTTAGACAGAGGGTTATTTACAGACATAATTAGTTGAGATGAGATCATATTGAAATAGGGTGGACCCCTAACCCAATTTAACTGGTATCTTTATTAAAAAGGGGAATTTAGACACAGAAAGACATGCATACAGGGAGAATGCCATGTGAAGATGAAAGCAGAAATTGGAGAGATGCTCCTATAAGCCAAGAAATGCTAGAAATTGTCAGCAAACCACTAGTAGCTAGGAGAGAGGCATGGATAAGCTTCCCTCTCACAGATCTCAGAAGGAAGTGACCCTGCTGACACCTCAGTCTGATCTCAGACTTCTAGCCTCCAGAACTGAGAGACATAAATTTCTGTTAAGTCTCTCAGTTTGTAGTACTTTGTTATGGTAGGCTTAGCAAAATAAAATAGCAATGCAAACATCTTATTTATATTTTTACATTAAATGATTGAGCTTATGACCTAAGGAACTGAGTGTAAGGATTTGATGTAATTTTCCAAGGACCAAATAAATAAGTCGTAACAAAGTTTAGTTTTTACCACATATTAATGTTGTGATTTACTATCAAAAATGTATATATTGATAGGATAAACTGGCTTTTCCTGTTATTTTAATGTAAATTTTGTGGAAGTATAACATACTTTCAAAAAAGTGCCAGTCTTAAGTATACAGCTGGATGAATCTTGAGAAAGTGAATATATGCATGTATATATGTATGTACATATGTATACATGTCTAGCTTCTTTTTTTTTTTTACATGTCTAGCTTCTTGATCAAGAAATGCATTAGTAGAACCCAGTGACCTCTTTTTTATTTAGGTAAAAGTACATAACATAATATTTATCATTTTAATCTTTCTTAAGTGTGTAATTCAGTGGCATTAGGCCTCTAAGTGGACATAGGAAGGGGCTACTTTATATTTTTATAAATTGTATACATGCATATACAAATACAAATATACAAATTTATGTTCAAATATAATATACAAGAGAAGTTGTACACACAAATGTATTTATCTACCTATCTCTCTCTCTCATCTGTCTAACACTGAGTCCGTATCAGTAACAGTTCAGCACAACAGGATTCATTCAATTTTTTTCCTTTCTGTATTTGGAAGTCTTTTCTGACAGTGAGAAACCTGGCTCTGTTATCCTCAATATATTAACTTCTCAGGCCAATGACCCCTCAGTGTAATGAGCTTCTCATTTCTGTTACCACCACCTGTCTACTAACATCCTTTTTACTTAATTCGTGCTCCCAGATCTCAGCATCCCTTAATTCAAACTCCCTCTTCATACTGCTCAGGCTCTGACATGTCCCTGTGGGCTGAAAATGTCATGTGCTTGGATCTTTCAGTGATAATGCGGGATAAGTTTGATACCAGAGTAGCCTTAGATAATATTTGCTGGCCTTTTTATTTTGTTGATGAGAAACTTTTGGCAGAATCACAGTGTGATTCCATCACAACAGCTGGCCCTTTGGCAGTATTAGAGTGTCAAACTCTGCTCTCCTATTCCTAAATGAAATCTATATTCAGAAAAGTCTGGCTCTTAGAGGTTAATAACATAGATTATTTTTATCTCAGATTTTAGAAGAATTAAATGCACTGTGATCTTGTTGGGGCTAGCTAGGAAGTCCATAATGATTTATAATGCAATGTTTTCCAGGTCAAACCAGAATCGAACTGCACCATTTGTCCCAGTCTCACTGTTGGTTATCTTAAGCAAACAAAACAAAAAGGAGTATTATGATTAAAACTATTTAGTCCAATAAATTGATTTGCTCATGAAACACACTATAGTAAACTAAAATTTGTAAAATTTTACATTTTGAATAAAAGTCAGCATTTTCTTTCAACAGATAAATTATGAAACATTTTGTTATAAAACATTACTTTATGCCACTTTAATTCATATTCTGATTAATGAGTGTGTCAAAATTACTACTACTTCACTTCTGGAATTATCTTAATCTGAGTCACTAGCTTAAGAGTAATTTAGTCTCAGAAATGTATCATATTTAAAAAAAAAACTTCATTTAGAAAAACACTGTATATTCCTTTAAATAGTTTGGTGAAAAAAAATGGGTTGTTAAATTGGAAAATGTAGTTTTTGTTTAAAAAAAGTGCTAGCATTATAAGATAATGAACTATATATTTCATCACGTATTTTGAGTTCTAGCCTTCAGTCAGGTTAGACTCCCAGAAAGCTACAGTTTTGGATAGATAGCTTCAGAAATATCTTTACTGAAATACATTTTATTGGATAGTCTCTAGCATTTTACCAAGTTTTGGTGAAGCTGACTTTCTTAAGAATGCTTTAACTTGCATAAAAATTATTTAAAATGTTGATCACTTGTTTTTTTTTAAAATTGTGTAATTACTTTTATGAAAGAACTCACAAAATTATTCTTTTTATGAATGCACTGTTAGTGAAATTTCTTTCTCTTAAGCAGATACCAATTCATTTTTGAGATGATAAGAATTACACAATCCTCTTGTGTTTCCCGTTTTGTAGGGACTTCTGGAAAGCTCAAGCTAAATTTCTTGGTAAATCACATCAATTATATCAGCCTCAGTGGCAAATGTATTTGCTACTGCCTCTTCCCAAAGTTTTCATATCTCTTTTAGAGATTTATTATATATATTTCATATAGCCTTTATTTTAAACTTCTAGAAATGGGATACTTGAAATTATATATTTGTGGATCAGTAATTCACATGTGACAAGACTGACTTTTAAGTGTTAAACATACATAGCAGGTTTGTCAGACTGCATAGGCTCCCACAAAAGATGGACAGCACATTTTAGATGTGTAATTGAAGACAGTGTAGTCATTTTGATTATATATTATGTTCAGTATCTGTAACAAATACTCAAAATAACAGTAGCTGAAACAATCTGAAATTTATCTTACTCATGTAATCGTTTAGGCATAAGGAGTCCAGATCTGGTACTTGGATTAATAAAGACCCAGATGCTTTCTGTCTTGTCGCTCTCTGTATCCAGATTGCCAGAGCTGTGTAGGTAAACTGTCTCTCTGGAAAAAATAATTCTTGGTTTGTAGTATTTGTTGATTTTTGTAGTATAAATATTCCAAAATAGCCCACTTTAAGCTACCAATGGTGTAATCACTGGCTTGCAAAATTCTTGAGAACTTAATAGTCAGCTCTGTCTGGCAACTTGGCATGAGCTTAGCTCTAGCATAGCACTGGGTGCTGCCCTCATCCCCATGGACACATTCCAGCCAGGGGAAAAGGTCCCTCCACTTAAGAGTGTGACTTGATATTGCACATATCATTTCCACTTTCATTCCACTAGCCAGAAGTTAACCACATGCCTACACCCAGCAGACAGAATAAGAAATGTCTTTATTCTGTTTAGCTGATTATGCGTCAGCTATAAACTGGGTGTTTGTTCTTGTGGGAAGAGGGAAGAAAGCCATTGGTGAGTAATAGCAGATTTTGCCACAGACATGCATTAAAAAATTAGTGGCACTAATATATAGTCATGACTATGAGAATGACAATAATGACTATAATGAAGAAGTTTATATGAGTAAGTAATATATCACAGCTGTTAATTTGAAGAGTTTTCCATTTCGACTGACAAAGGAATTGGGAATAACCAGTGTCTTGTTAATAACAGACAAAGAACAATGCAGTTCTAAATTAAAACAATGACAAGAATCACTGAGATGTTTTCAGAAGTTAATTATGATCTTTGCACTAATCAATTATCATTGTGCTTTTTTCACAAGGTACCCTGATGAAGTTTTTGAGAAGTTATTAAAAATTACATATCAATAGAATGGATTAAGAAAGAAATTTAACTTTGAGAAAACTTTCCCACTCCCTAGCTCTTTATTAGTGAAACTAAAACAACAATGACATCTGAAAATTTTATATTCTTAAGAGTTCAGATTAAAGAATGAGTAATCTAAGACAGGTTGTCTATGGATTACAGTTGAACAACTGGGCTGGGTTTGTTAATAAAGAAAATAAAGAAAAGTAAGTAAAGGTGTCCACAACAACCAGTGTGTTTCAGGTAAGATTCTAGAGTTCATCTTAAAAGCATATTTATATTATGCTCTTCAGACACACAAATCAAAATACCACCTTTGTGCTAATCAGCGATCCTCCCAAGTGTGTTGCATCACCCACTTCCTGCATAACATCACCTAGTAGTCCTGCTTATATTTCTTCAGACAGTAAAATATAACCTGAAGGGGTGGTTGCATTGATCTTCTTAGAGAATGATTCCCAATTACATCAGATATTTGTCAGTTAGTATCTTTCAAGTTTTCCCCAGCTTTATTGAGGTATAACTGACAAACAAAAATTGTATACATTTAATATGTACAATGTGAATGGTTTGATATAAGTATACATAATCAAGTTAATTAACACATCTATCACCTCACATAATTACTTTTTTTGGCGGGGGCATGGTGAGAACACTTAAGATCCACTATATTAGCAAATGTCAGATGTACAATACAGTGTTATTAACTATAGCCACCATGCTGTATTTGAGTCCCCAGAGCTTATTTATCTTTAAATTATCTTTCAATTCTTTGTCATTTTTAGAAAGCCTCCGAAAAGAAGATAGTGTATATCATATTTTCTTTCCTTTTTCTTGTTGAATAAATCAACAGGGATCAACCCTTTATATTAGAAACAAGACTTTTTGTTTTTTCTATTCTATAGAAAAGACTTTTTTGTTTTTTCTATTCTATTCTATAAAGTAATTCTTATGTAGATAAATAGTTTTTGTGTGTGTGTGAATTTTCTGCACTCTTAGTTGATTTATCACCCTAAGTTTTTTATTTTTCCACCTTGAGTCACTGAACTCTGTGGCTACTGTTTTCCCTTTTAAAAACCACTATCATTTATCTTTCTTCAGGGATCTATTCTCTGCTTCCAAGGCCCTAAGTATGTTTATATTTGTTCCTTTGTTGACTTATTCATTCATTTCATTCAGCCTGTTTATTAAGTATCTCCATTGTAAGTACAAAGTTTCACAGAGAAAGAATTTATTCTGAAAGATACTGTAGAGTCCCCGATTTATAGAAAGACCCTTTGTCTTATTCTCAAAGAATTTATAATCCAGTAGAAGAATATGCACATACTAGGAAAAGAAATGCAAATGTGGAAACTAAAGAGTATAGGAGGACAGAGAAGAGAGGATCCACTTGGGGAACATTCACGGTGGGTTTGGAATGGGCACTGTGAAGAGAGAATTGCAGTGGAAATGGTGGCACTCAGCATCTATTCCACTCTAGTAAATAGTGTCCTTCCTATAAAGAAGAGGCTGGAAAGATTGAAAACTACATTTCTTCAAACCTTTTCAACTAGGATCCTAATACAGTTTACCTTTGACAGATATGCTTGCATGCAAGATTTGGAAGACAGAATTGAAGAAAGGTCTGATTCTGCTGTTTCTGCTCCATCATGAAGTGACTTTCCTCCCTCTCTCCTTCTTTGGTAGTGGTGGCAGAGGTCCTAGAGTCCTAACACTAGCATCAGAGGCATTGAGAGATAGAGCATATGGAATCAAATTTGTGATTCTAGCAGCCTCAGTTTGGTGCTAAAGCCTGCAGCAATGGTGGTAGCTCCTTGACAGTGGCTATCTCATGATTTTGGTAGTTCCTTGTGACAGTGTATATGGATCTGGAGCCAGTGGTCTCCACATCTAAAAGGTGGTTGATGGTCAACTTCAGTGGTATTGGTTTGAGTATCAGCCTACAACCTGGTCCTTCAGCAGCCCTAAGAATGCTGTAAGCTATTTAGAATATTGTAATATATCCCTGTGTTTTGAAACTGGCTAGATAGACTTTTGTCTCTGCAACTGACCACTGTCCAATACAATAATATTGTGAAATCTTCTTTCTCTATTTTTCATAGGAAAAAATGATGAGTAGAACATTCTAGACAGAATGAATAGCTCAAGCAGAAGCAGAAAGTACAATATTTGTGTGGGAATTCCATCATAGAACCAAGCAGTTGGAGCTAAAATGTAGGGGCCCTATGGAGATTTGTTTGGAAGTGCAGTTTGAAGAGGATGTGATCACCGGCTGAGGAGGCTGTCTTTTATT
Source organism: Camelus ferus (assembly GCF_009834535.1). Classification (NCBI taxonomy): domain Eukaryota; kingdom Metazoa; phylum Chordata; class Mammalia; order Artiodactyla; family Camelidae; genus Camelus; species Camelus ferus. The sequence continues at coordinate 57,257,577 of NC_045700.1, forward strand.
GGCCAGGCAATATAGAGTTGGGTAATTTGGGAATATTAATCTGGAAGGGAGTGTGGAACAGATTTGAGGAAATAGAGACTGACAAGGGCCTGATTCATTAAAAAGGTAATACAAATAGTAAGGATAAAAAGCATAGGGTAAATATGAGAAAAAAAATCATAAAGGACAATGCTGGGTGAATTCTGGTGTTCATTTTAATTGTTGTGTTCCAGATAAATGTACCCTGTGCTTCCAGCTTTATCTGAACCATGGGTGAGAACATGGTATGGACTTCAGTGCAGGCAGGGGAAGTGCTTAGATGTACAAGGTGGCAGAGGGAGCAGGGAGGAGTAAAATGACATTGAATGAAATGAACTATTGAATGTCAGAAGTGTTTCCAATAAGCAGGGACTGTCTGATTTGACAGTGTTGTTGGTTTCAAATTGAATTTATAGAAAATTAATCAGTTGTACATATATTCTTCTTCTAATAATTTGTCATAGCCAGTTAGCGCTAAGTTAAAGATTTACTTAATTATTTAGTTATGGGTATACTTAAAGACCACCGAGCTTAAAAGATACCAGTTCAGGTCCTGCCTTACTTTTTGTGTGTGTGATCTTAGACAAATCACCTGACACCTCTGAGTCTAAATTTTTTTTTGTCTGCAAAATGGGGATTATAATACCTGCCTTAATGGTTTGAAGGGCTTATTTTAAGAATTAATGACTTCATTTTGAAAGACCATCTTATTCAGTATTCTGTTCCAAACTCTGAATGGAATTGAACTACATTAAATATCTTTGATCTATCTCATCACTTTTTGGAATACATGGAAATAACTTAAATTGCAATAAAAGAGTCTCACTATAAATTTAAAAAATCCTTAATTGCAGTATAGTAAAACCTTGGGAGTGGAATATTTATTCTAGAAAATATTATGCCAGGGAACACTACCCTAAAACAGCAATAATAATGATACATAGTACTTATTGAACAGATATTAGATGAAAGTCACTGTTTTAAGTGCTTTATAGATATTAACTCATTTGATCCTCACAAGAAACCTATGAAGAAGGTATTAAATAGTAAAATAGGAATATTTGTTGAATGTTTAAAACAAATGCTGCCAATGTTTTCTTTCTGTTCAAATTCAGCCTACATTCAATACCTGAATGTTAACTCTCCTTCAACATATGTTTATTACTTCTCTTTTTATCTTTAACACTTAGAATTTTTTTTAAGGTTTCAACCATTGACTTAATTTCTCTGTGACTAAAAAGAAACCACATTTTAGTGTGGTAGCTGAAAACTTGTATTATGTAACACAAAAATGTCCAATTTAAAATAGTTTTTTGCTTAGACTCTCTTATAATGTGTTACTCAAGCTATCCCAGTTTTATTTTCATTGTTATTTGTATGGTATACCTTCTTTCCCATTTTCTATGTAACATTTCTTTTAAATGTGTGTCTGATAGAGTGTGTAAGAGAATTTTTTTTCTAAGTAAATCTGAAGAATGCCATCTTAAGGGATGATAGAATCAAGCTACATTTGTTGCGATTACTAATTTTTATTGTTCAACTTGTTGATGTTTTCTTTTAACTAGGCATTTGTTTATCTTTTTTTCATTTTCCTTTTGTATGTTCCGTTTGCTCACGTTTATTTTTGTATTTGATTTTTAGCCACTTTAACCATGAGGTACCAAGAACTGGTTTTATTTGAATGCTATGGTGTATAGTGCTTTCTGAAGTATTTATCAGTTTCAAAATTTTATAACCATTCTCTGTTAAAATATTGCATCTATCCCTTTTTTCCTCTCCTCTCCTTTATGGACTCCAAATACCTATTGTTTGACCCTTTCACTATGACTTGTGTATCATTATACATTTTTCTCATTTTCCACTTTTATCTCTTTGTGCTTCAGATTGGATATTTTTTTCTGAGTCATTTCCAGTTTATGGCTTCTTTCTTCAGAGCTATCTAATCTTCTAGAATACCTGTCTATTTAAATTATTTTTATTCTTCAATTCTAGAATTAATATTTGATTCTTTTATGTAGTTTATTTCTTGTCTGAAATTCTTCATTTTGTCATTTAATATTTATACATGTTAATCTCTATTATTTGAAATTATTTCCCCCAAATTCCAATATCTGGATCTCTGGTGGGTCTGTTTCTATTAGCTGATTTTTCTCTTTATTTCATTTTCAGTCAATTCTTTTCTTTCCCTTTTTCCCCTCAATGCTGCCTCTGTTTTATTCAGTGCCATATATTACATATGAAAAAATATTAGATATAATATTGTTTTTAGATCACATTATCTTTCTTTTGCTTCTGATAGGTAGTTAAATTGTAGCTGGTTCAGCTTAATCTAGTTAGACTTTGAGCTGATTCAAAGCTGGTCTGAATCTTTGTGAGAGCTAGTTTATTTCCAGCTCACATTTACTCCTAGAATGTATTCCTTTGGGAATATAAACTAAATATTGGAGTCTTAGTTGATTCTGAGATCTGATTTTTGTCTTTGGAATTATGAAATTCTCAAAAGTTGAGTGTGGATTTTTTTTCTTTTGCCAGCTTCTTAGCCTATCGACTATACTTTCTCTTCTTTCTGTTATCTTTTCAGACACTGTTAGTCCTTAAAGAACTAATAGATGCCATATGTTATTTCATTCTCCTCAGGCTAACCTCAAATCTTCTGCTGCCCATTAATCCTCTCAGCCATTCTGTGCTCTCTTTATGGTGGTGGTGGCAGGTGTGGGGGAGAGAAGCAGGAAATCTTAGCCACTCTTCCCTTGCTACCCCGAAGAGTGTAAAACCTTTGAAGTCCTTCTACTTTTTATATTTCTCTAAACTTTTCCATTCTACTGCTCAGGAATCATGGTAAAAGTAGTGGTTCTGTATAAGAACCACCATTGCCATCTCTTGAACAATTTGGGATACAAGCTTATGGTTTCCTTCTGCTCTGGATTCTTCCAACCCTATGAAGGAGAGATCTATGTGTTATGGTTTTATTGTCCCAGTTAATTGCCTTACCCTATAGTTTAGGTCATTGGGCTCTTTCTCAGAGACTCATTAATGCTTCAGTTCCAATCATGTTCTTTTAAATTTTCCCTTTGCTCACTTGGCCCAATCTTACCATGTTGGAACAATGAAACAGCTCGTATCTCCTCACTTATTCTTCCCACTCAGTGTATTATGGATTAAATCTATGTTATGTTACATATACTTTCACTCTTGATATTTAAACTCAAGGTTTTAAAATTACTAACAATACACCAACAACTCTTTTCTCTCTTAAATATCTACTCTTTTAATTGGAATCTAGAACTTTCAAAATTACAGTCTGCTATAGCTTTATAAAAGTTAACTTAGGGGAAACAGTCCTCCAGTGCTTGTGAGGTGCTATACTCCCATAATCTGTGGATTGTATTCCCTTGAGTAAGGGGCATCAAATTTGTTACTAAATTGTTTTGGTTTTGTCATTTACAGTTTGGCAATGAGATGGGACCTTATGACAGCTGTTGAAGATTCTGGGATGGCTCCTAGATGCAGGTGAAGGTTCCCACAGAGCCCCTTGGGTTTGCTGCCTCTTCAGCCACACTCCATGATTTCTGGTAAGCTTTTTGATCAGATTCTACTTATTTTGTGCTCTGAGCTCTTTGTGTTAGTTTGTTCAAATCCTTCTGGATAGAAAACTGGGGTGTGAGAGACTCAGTGTTTATCACAGAATGAAAATTGGGGTATGATAGGATTTAGATTTTCATAGTGAGTCTTAATGGATAAAATATCAAAGTTTGTGACTGATCTCATCTTCAAAGTAAGCACTTTCAGGAGGTCCTGACAGATCTCAGGAACTGTGCCCAGTCAGCCCAAAACAGTAATTTTTAAAAAAATTTTGGAGGATTATTTCAAGAGAAAATAACGGGTATCCCTCAGGATGGCAGACATTAGGAAACTCACAAAACCTCAAGGTAAGTCCTTAGCTCAACTACTGGGGGACTTGGGGAAATAAATTAAGACAAATTCAAACTTTTTTCACCAACAGCACATCAAAATCTATGTAGGCAAAAATCAAACCATTAAAAGACATTATAGTCTTTTAGGAAATAATCTTATGAGAGGAATAATAAATCCATTGCTAATAGAAATCTCAGAGGCTAAAGCCACAAAATTGGTGAGCACTGGTCCAGTGTTCAAGGGCGATAGAGCCCTTTCCACCTGACTCCAAGACTCCCATGCCAGGATAAGTTGGTTACAAAATGAGTTAGATCAGACTAGGTCACTTACCAACCTCAAGAAATTTTAGATCATTCTTGTTAATTATTGTCATTTGTTTAATCTTTTTATTTTGAAATAGTTCTTCAGGCTTTTTCTGATTTTTGTAATGTTGATAGTTTTTGAAGAGGCTACCTTCATTTTGTGATTGTATCTGACTCTTGCATCAGAAAATACATTGTCCAGGTACTTAATTATTGACTAAATTTCATTTAAAAGGAAAATCAGGGCTTTAAAAATATATATAACTACAAGTAAAGCTTAATATTCAGAGTTTATAAAAGTTAATGAAACACGAACATAAATTTATACTATAGTTTAAATAGCAAATGTCAGAGAATATTTAAATTATGTGTTATGACATGAAAGAGAACAGGAAGACCCAGTTAACACTGAGAGTTAAAGGGACGAATGTCAGACAATAAGGGGAACACTGACAAAATTCTGTTTTTCACAATTTTAAGTAGGATCCGCTCTGATAGTTACCAAGACCTGTAAGTTGAAATAAAGGTGCCGTATTTTTTCTTTTCATACCTGGGACCAGGACAATGAAATTTAACTCTGAACAATGATCAAGGAGATTTCCACCTACTGTTCTTCCAGGAAGCAAGTTTATTTCATGGTAAACTGGATAGTAAAGAAGCACAATATCAAAATATAAATTCAGAAACTGAATTTGAATAAATGCCAGAATGGTAGAGGAAGGAATGCTGGAATCAGACAGACCCAGGGGTGATAACAATAATAGTATCAATAACAACAATGATGATTAGAGCAATGACTGTTTCTGAACACTGTGCTAACATTACCTCATGTAATCTTTACAGTAACCCAAGGTGAGTTTTATTACACCTATTTCCCAGAGGAGCAAACTGAGATTTACAGAAGGTTTAAGTCAATTATCCAGCATCCCACAGGTGAAGTAATGGAGATAGTAATGAAGAGGGTCAAGATTATGTCCTAGTTCTGTCACACTCTGAAAGAATCTCTTTACTACTAGGTTAATGTTGCCTCTTAAATGCGTCTTGCACCAAAGCTATTTTTATGTCTTTGAGCCTCGATTTTCTTGTTTTTAACATGTAAATAACAATCTTCACAGAGTATAAGAATTGTGGACAGACTAACTCACAGTAGTCATTAAATGTAGCACTCCTTTCTAGTCATCCTAGACTTCCAATTGTCTGTATATTGCTAGAAAATTTTAATAGTCAAATGTACTCAAGTATAAATGCATGTCTTAGACAGCAGAAATGATAGTCTGAAAAACATTTCCAACATAAAATCTCTATAACTTAATTTATTAGTGGACAGAAAAGGAATGTGTATTCAGTACTTGATATTACCTAATTTTATCCAGGTCTCTTTTTGCTGCTGCATCCTCAGGATAATAATTTGACCTTCCCCTTGAACTTTGATTTTTTTGTCATGTATTTTTAGGTTTCTGTATTAACAGGAAAAAAAAACAGCACCAATTTTCTCTTATTCACGGTTATTTTGTTCGCATTTCCTCCTCTACCACCCATCTCCCTGGGCAACAAAGCAAATAAAGGGAAGCCTTTTATTTTCAAAAAATTCAAATAAAAAATTAAGATAAAAATTGAGTAATAAATGAGGATTGCTTTTTCAGATGCTTATGTAACTAGAAGAAAAGCAAAAACATCTCTCACTTAAATTCTGACATTTAAACACCAGCTGCTTGCCTCACTGGGAACCTTCTATGTGAAACTGACCCCAAGGCCTCACTGGTGAGGGCATGAGGGACAGCAATTAACCTTTGATCTTAAGCATCTCTGTGTTACACATTTATCTTTGTTTTTTCTTTCGTTTCTTTATGTGAAACCATATAAGCTGTCAGGATAAAATTATTTCACATGTTCAAAGTAAACAAAACTTCTCCTTCTGGTCAAACATTCCTCAGAACTTTTTTCCAGGGACACTCCAAACCAGATAAAACCGTTATATGACTTTTCAAAGCATGGCCTCAGTGTGTTCAAAGTGATTTATTTTTGAAAGTTCCTAAAATTTTGCTTGGAAATTATTTAACTCAAGAAACCTCTGTTATACTTTAAGAAAGAAAGAAAGGAAGAAAGAAAATATCCATGAAATAAGTTAAGTAAAATACCAGTTCTGGACTAAACTATTAGTAAAAAGTCCTCAGCAGATTTAGTTTGAAAAGCATGGTTATTGGTGTTGGAAGATGTGGCCAGGGCATCTGGAATCATCAGAAAAGGCTTCTGCAATCTACCTTCAAATTACAGCAATATTTCTTAATATCCTGGGGAACTATTTCTTTGACCCTTGTATAGTATTAGAAACCTTTAGCTATTTCAAGCCAGAATTGGCAAAAAGAAGTCAAGAAAATAGCAAGGCCATGGTTGCTCTTTCACAATAGGATAGCAGCCCATATGTTTTAGGGTTAAACAAATTTTTCTTTTCAGGATGGAAAAATACTGCTATTTAATGAGCACCTATTATGTGTCAGACTCTGTGCTAGGTGGTTTAAAAACATTTCTAATTAACTTTAAACGTTTAGTATTGTCTTTCTAGAATGTATGCAAGAAAATTAAAACTTGGAAAGGTTAAATAGTTTGCCAAGAATACAAACTTAAACTGCAACCCTGGGATTGAAATACAAATCTCATCCCTCTACTGCAACTTACTGTGCACAGAGGTGATTAACAAAATGAAATAATCACTGGGAGTAGAACAGGTGTAAGTAGCCTTATTTCATGCTCCAAATATTTTGACATATATTTTTGTCAAATCACTACAGGGCAGTCATTTCTTTTATTATTATCAACTCTTACAATATTACTACCAGCTTTCTGGCTTGTGTGACTGATAGGACATGTTTGGGGGAAAAATATTTCATTCAGTTTAAATATATTTGAATATATTGAACTTACGATACTTGTAGGCCATCCAGTTTACCATTTTTAATCCAGTGGCAAGGAAGTTCTGCAAGTAAGCAACAACCAGGTGCACTGAGGGGACAGTGCTTTTTGACTGTACTCTGTATGTAAACTGAAATACTATGATGGCCTTTTTTTATGTCCTTTGAGTATCAGAATGAATCACTATGAAGGGACAAACTTAATTATTTTTTAAAGCTGCCAGCTGGAATCTTAACTGGAAATTCTGCAGGAAGACAATGCCTATTAATCCTTTCAGTTGTTTATGAGCAAAAAACAAAAATTGCTGCATCATTCATTCTTAAAATATTATTATTGTAACTATTGTTTTAGTGGTGTGAAGGTATGTTTCCTATTTCTTGTGATTTATAGCTCTGTATCCTTATGAATGGTAGCGATTTTCCACAGGCAACTGTGCAATGAAAAGATTAAAAGATAGTTGATCTCGCATCCCATACAGTAGTTTTTATCTGTATTGTCAAGACCTCCTTTTTTCTTTTGATAATTATTTCACTCACCTGCTTCTATATTGTTTTGTAATGGACCAATGTTTTCCCAGTTATGCTTGGCATTATACAAGGCAGTTATCTAGATTAGAGAGTGATTCGTTTAAAAAGAAAAAGACAATGCACACTTGTTGTCTATAAATTATCAAAAATTTAAACATAGATATCTGGTTTTTAAATTTTTAAGAGACATCTGGATATTTATCTTTGCTTTTATAATTTCTATTGAAAACATATATTTAGTAGTATTTCTTTTGATGATAATACAAATGTGAAATAGAGTTACATTTTTCTGAGTTACCAAGAGGTAGAACACAGAATCTGTACAGTTCTATAAATTGCCCTTAAGCAGTGGATTAAACACAAGTAAACTAACAATTTTTATTTTAACACTATTAGAGCATGTGTAGAGATTAGGTTTTTTAAACATACATTTTTCTTTATCATAGATACATATTTTTTAAATGTTAGAGCCTTCTCAACTCTATGGAAGACCAATTTTATCCTATTTAAAATAAATTTTTGACCCTTTGTACTTAAAAAATTAACTTCCAAATTAAATATTTTTTCCTCTTCATTCACCACAGCAAATACATATCCAGTCATCAACTTTTCATACTGACTCACAACATGATTTCCTTAACAAGTTCATTTGAAGGTCATTGATGTTTTGCTTTCCAAGTATTTCAGTCTCACTGGGTGTTGTACATTGTAACAGAAATTTTATGTGAGATAATTAAAATGTTCTATAAAACTACAGGCATGTTTACATGGCAGAAAATATATGTCATATTAAATGCAGTGATGTTATGTTTTCTATATTCTGTACATTAAATGTGAAATATCACATTTCAGATGGTATTAAAACATTCTCTTAAAAATAGAAAACCTAGAGAGTAAACATAATATGAAATATTCAAAATGAAAATGATCTGTGAATGACTTTTGATTGGGTGACTGTCCCAGTAGCAGAACATCTTGTGTGTTTTGTGGAACATAACACTTCATTAACATTCTCCTGCGGTAAATGAGCTCAATCCTCCTGAAGTTTACCTTCAGGAATTTAAAGCACTTGGTCTTTACATTTTCTGGGCCAGACTCCTTTAAGTTTCTGACAATACCATTTCCATACATAGGCACCGTCTAATGTACAATGGCAAAGATTCCCAGACCACCTGAAGTTTGTAAACCATCATGGCACATATTTATGTGCCTGAAATAAAAAAGAAAAAAAGACATCTCCTGGGATAGTTTTAGCTTTTGCATCCATGAATCACATTTGGGAGCAGCCTCACAATATCATACTATGATAATCTCAGTTCCAAAGGGCAAAAGAGTCTCCTGAAAAATAGAAGCAACTTGAAAGTACTTTCTGCTTCATGTGATTGGTCTTATTCAACCTCCCTCTTCAACTTTTATTTCCCCATGCTAATCTTCTGGGAACAAAAAATATTGCCTGTTTACAGAACATCTGATAGGCTTTCTAGGTTACTAGGTAATAGTGCACTTTTAGTTATATCATCTTTCCAAGACTAAAAGAGCTTTATTTTCAACTTAGAAAGAAAAAGGAGAAAAGGGAAAGTCAGTGTATTGCCGTCAAATAACAAAATAATTAATTTGAATTTTAAAATTTTGCTAAGATTAGGTTCTTGTCTTGCGCAGGAAAGAATTCAAGAGTGAGACATAGTAAAGTGAAAGCAAGTTTATTTAGGGAGATATACATTCCATGGACAGAATGCTGGCTGTCTCAGAAGGCAAGAGAGGCAGCCCTAGGGTATGGGGTTGTTAGTCTTTATGGGCTGGGTAATTTCATATGCTTACAAGTGGGAGGATTTTTCCAACTGTTTTGGGGAAAGGGTGGGGACTTCCAGGAATTGAGCCCCTACCTACTTTTTGGCTTTTTATGGTCAGCCTGGCAACTGTCATGTCACCTGTGAGTGTGTCACATAGCATACTAATATATTACGATAAGCCTATAATGAGGCTCAAGGTCTACTGGAAGTCAAATCTTCCGCCATCTTGGCCTCATTGGTTCTAACCAGTTTACGTTGTATCCTCATCAGCTGTGTCATTCTTTTAATGGTTATGCCTTGCCCCCTTTCCTCCTGTCCCTAAAATGCAAATGAGAAAATAAGAACTTGCTTTTTTTGATATTGCTTAAAAATTTTATTGTAGTAAGAACACTTAAATGAGATCTACCCTCTTAATTTTTTGAATGTCCAGTACAGTATTGTTGACTAGAGTATAGCAGACTTAGAGGTTATTCATCTCACTTGACTAAAACTTTATGCTACTAATTAGTAACTCCCCCTTCCCTCTCCACTAAGCCCCTTGCAATCACTCTTACATTCTTTGATACTATGAATTTGGCTATTTTTGAACTCATTTTTAAAATTTCACTCAAAGTTGCAATTAAAAATTATAAAGCAATATAAAAATATTCTAGAATGATATGAATAAAGTTATATTAGTAAGACTAGTTCCATTGTTTCTAGCCTTGCTTTAATGTAGGCAAATGGCTCAATTTAAATGTCTTTATCACTAAGTTATGGAGAGCAAAACTTTGGCTTATGACTACTTCCCTAGGTAAGTTAAGATGATTTTTCCATTGTTAATCAAGAGAACAGAATATGCCAGAGAATAAGGTATAGTTCCAGTCTTCAGAGAACTTACTCTTAGATAAAATATGCATACATTAATAATTATTAAAATACAAAACAGTAACTCCACTTCCCTCTGATCTTACTTATGAAGTGAGATAGGTTGTCGTTGGGCTGAACCTCACAGGCTTATAAGTCCTGTACTAGCTTACAAGTCCTGTACAAGTCCTGTACTAGCCTAGTTTCAAGACCAAAGAAAGAGCCCAGAGTCAGTGACAGAGTCATCAATGGTGTAATGGATAGGAGGAGCTTATGTGTTTGAAGCAAGGTCATAGAGAGACTCCCTACTGTGTGCAGTGGATGGCAGGCAGGACGTGGCAGCAATCTTTGCTTGGGGGGTTGGGGTGGGCTGCCAGTTATAGGGAGAATTGTGTCAGGTTGGCTCACTGGTTACCAGGGACCAGCAGAGGGGGATGCCACTCCCCGCCCCCTTGATAAGGCTAGTCACTAGCTGGGATCCTGGGGCAAGTATGTAGGAAGGTCAGTCAGGTGAGTGGGGTGTAGGTGAATCAGGCACTGGTTGATCAGAGGATGTACAGAGAGCAAGAAAACAGCCGTCTTGAATGGCCTAACCATAAAGTTGTGAAATTGGAAAAATAAGAATTAAAAGTGTGAATAAATGGTATATGTGCGGTTTAGTACGCGAGTGACTTTATATTTAGAATCGTCTACTGATTAAAAAATCAGGTAAAAGTAGGACTTCAACATATAGTAAAACTGTAAGTGTGAGTCATTATTAAATATCAAATGCATTACCTATTATATTTACCCAGTGCTCTCTAGGTTCTTAAATGAGGCTCACAGTTGATCTTGAGACAATCTGTAAACTCCCTGAAATTTTAATAAAAGCTGTTGTGTCTGTGCACACATATATTTTTATGGGGAAAAAGTCCTTAGTTGTCATCAGTTTGTAAAAAGTATTTCTGACCCAGAAAAGGTTAGGAGTTACTACATTATCTCTCCTGATTATTCATTGTAAACTTTTAAAAACTCTAAAACATTGATTATTTATTCCCAGAGAGTGAGCATGAAATAATAGACCAATTAAAGTCTTTTTTATTGGAATAGAATTACTGAAATGTGCAGTGTACAAAACAAATACTAGCTCATAGCAACATGAAAATAGAAAGTTTTCCCATGAACCTAATAACCCAGAAGAAGAGAAGTGTGGCCGTATGTTGAAAATGATGAAATTCATTTAAAGTGGTGCTCTCCAGTGGGAAGAGCCTCAATTAGAATGAACACAATCTCACAATATTTCATTCAATGTCTATTTCTATTGGAGTTAGCTTTTTCTGTCCAGTTCAGTTAATATTGTGTTAATTTGTTAAACAACCAGTATCATCTGGGAAGAATTTAAATGTGAAATTGTTGGTGATGTTTAATTAAGTAGAGACTGCTCTTTATTCATTGGATTATTAAAGTATGGAGACAAACTTATGTTTTTAAAATGTTGACAGATATTTATGGTTGCTAGATATGTGATAGGTTGCCTAGTTAAATTTGAATTTTATGTAAGTGATAATTGTTAGCATAATTATGTTCCAAATATTGCGTGGGATATGCTTATATGAAAAAATTACTTGCTACTTATCTAAAATTGAGGTTTAACTGTGTATACTGTACTTTCATTTGCTAAACATAATAACCCTATATTCATATTATATGCTAAAAATCATTTCAGAGGCAACAGTAAATAACTTTGCATTAAATCTTAAAATGAACAGTATAGGGAAGAAATTCCCTTGAGAGTTAATATTCTCTTTTCAAAACAAAGGTAAATGCTTTCTGTCTGTCCAAAACAGCAGATTAATATACCCAGTAAAGAAAAGTCACAGCAAACTTAAATTTTAAATAGAGATATATTACTATGTTTGATAAAGAAAGAATACAAATATTATGTTTCATAATACTCTTCCTTTTCTATTGTAAAAAGATGACCTCTGAAAATGAAATTGATTTCAGGATTGGAGTTTTTGTGTCAAGAAATGTTTGTGGTAAGTAGAATGTAAGAAAAAAATGAATAAAATATTGTAGCTCTAGAACATTACTAAATATGGATGTATCATGATTGTGTTTAATTTAGTAGCCGTAGAACTGTCCTGATGTATGTAAGGGAGGAAAAATACATTGGAAGAGGAGAATGTTGAAGGGCACTTTAAAACTGACAGAGAGAGGATAAAGGAGCAAAAGAAAATCTTGGCATTGGAAGGGCAAAGGAAAAGGAAAAGCAAACTCCACTAGTAACACAGAGTTAAGTTAGCAAGTTGGATTGGGAATGTTCTATTTGAGAGAGAAGAAATAGATTCATAGACTTTCTCAAGGTTGAGGAGCCAGTTGAGAAAGGCAGACAGAGGGTGGGGGAGGGAAGGAGTCAATGTTAAGGCAAATTCCAGATGGGTTGTGTAAGATAGCAACACAGTGTGTAATTGCAAATCATAAGGTTGAGGATATAGTTGTTAGGAGGTGGGTTTTGAGTGAGTAATATGATGAGCTGAATGTATCAGACACACATCACATAGCTGTTAGCAATCGTTTTTGTAAGAGTATGTGATTATTATGGCCAATTAGTGGTTGCTGTGTGTGTGTACCAAATAAAACTGTTTATTGGGTCATAGATATGAGACTTGTCTAAATTGCAAGCTTGGCTCCCTCACTTGCACCTTGTTTGGGTGAATGAAGGTGTGAAGGAGTTTCATTCTTTCATACATAGAAGAAGAACCCTATCTAGTGACCTTAAGTCATCACATAACACATGGAATAAAAAAAAGTTCAATACATACTAGTTGAATGAATTAATTAATGAAAGAAACCCCGTGGTATTCCCAAATAATGCACTAAAACAACTCCATTTCCTAAATAACAGAGCTTGCCTTTATATTTGAGTAGAAGTTAAGCTACTCTGATTTAATCAGTGACGGAAATTAGTTTTGTACAAGAAAAGGCTTCTGCTCCTTGAATATCAGTTTCAAGATTCAATGTCAACATTCATTAATAGACATGCAGATATATAAACCAAATATATTTTCAATATAGCTAGAGCACTTCCTCAAGTCAAACTCAGTGCTAAAAAATGTGGTGAACTCTTTAAAATTCTATATGAAATAAATGGTTTTTTAAAAAATAAAGAATGATATAATTTTAAAGAGAATGAAACAGGCTTATGGAAACCCATGCTGAGGTAATTATAAAGAAAATTCAAATCATTTAGAACAAAATGTTCTTGAAGAGCTCATAATAATTTGAAGACTTTGAGAACAAATGCTCCTCCACTCAGGTTCCCAGAACTATTTTCATCTGGTTGTAACTCAGCTAGCTGTAACACATGTTCATTTAAATTAGTTGTTTTTAAAGATATTCTTATCATTTTAAAGAAGCTGTCATTGTTGAGAGTGTTTCAACTCTCATTTAAATCATTTATACCTAATACCAATCTACAAAGAAAAAGTAAAATAAGACACAAAGAAATAAATTTTTATGCCCTGTAGGTGAGGAAATTTTTAGATGTCTGACAATATCAAATGTTGGGAGATTGTGGATCAGAATTGCTGTTAGAGTCAAATTTTGTTCAACTGTTTTCAAAACAATTGAGCACGCTGATGTAAAAATATCTTTTGGGTTCATTCCTAGAAAAACCTTTGTACAAGTGCACCATAAGACATGTACGAGAATATTTTAGCAGCACAGTTTGCAAATGAAAAACACTGGAAGCAAACCAAATGTGCACTGAGGAAATTAATTTTAAAAATTGTAATGTTTTCACAAAACGGAGCACCCTACAAAAGAAATGAACTATAGTGTTATGGATGCTGTAGTGTGCCACCAAATTCTCTCCTTCAGCGTTGAGACTACTTATTCTTCCAGCTGCAAGGAGTATTGATTGCTGATGAATACTAGCTGAGTCGCTCCTAGGCAATCACCCTTGGTCAGAGATGGCTGCCTCCTCAGAGGCAGTTCACATCTAAGAGGCTATGACAGTCTGGTCACCTTTCTTCAAATCAGGACTTCTCTGAAGGGCCACATAGCTTCAGAGCTTCCTTTGGGTTTAGCCAATGTCTCTTGGTTAAGAGACATTGCAGTTCAGTGTCTCCCTTACCCAGTTTGCCTTTCCTCATCTTTTACAGGTATGGTTCTTGAGTGCACTTCCCAATAAACCACTTTCACACAAATTTTTCTGTCTGTTTTCTAATAACCTAAACTGTGGCAAATGGTATCAAGAGTAATGTTGGAAACAGATACTAAATGGGAATCACTAGTTCATCAGCTGGCAATGAGGACCTATTCACTGATAGTAGATGAAATACTTATAACACCAGGCATGATATAATACTAAAATTTCTAAGTTTCGCTGGCTGTGATCAGAAAATAGGGATAATAGTGTAAGAAATGTACTGCAAATGCAGTATCTCAGTATCGGAAAGGTTCAGAGGAAGTAGAAATAACAAGAACTATGGAATGAGAAGGCTGTTGTGGTAGGGGGAGGTGAGGGGAAATCAGTGCCTGGGAGGATGAATACACTTATCTTTGAAAACTATAAGACATTGTTGAAAGAAATTGACAAAGACACAAATACATGGAAAGCTATCCTGTGTTCTTGAATTGAAAGAATTAATATTGTGAAAATTTCCTTACTATTCAAAGAATTCTATGGGTTCACTACAATCCCTAAAATTCCAATGACATTTTTTACAGAAACAGAAAAAAAAAATCCTAAAATTCATATGAAACCACAAAAAAGCCCAATAACCAAAACAATCTTGAGAAAGAAGAAAGCAGGAGGCATCACATGTCCTGATTTCAAACTGTATTACAAAGCTATGGTAATCAAAACAGTATGGTACTAGTATAAAACCAGATACATAGACCAATGGAACAGAATAGAGCACCTAGAAAATAAATTCACACATGTATGGTCAACTAATGTATGACAAGGGTCCCAAGACCACACAACAGGGAAAGGAGAGTCTCATTAGTAAATAGTGCTAGGAAATCTGGATATCCACATGCAAAAAAATGACATTGAATTGTTATACCATAAACAAAAATCAACTCAAAATGAATTAAAAACTTACATTTAAGACTTGAAACTGTAAACACCTTGAAGAAAATATAGAAATAAAGCCCCTTGACATTGGTCTTGGCAATGATATTTTGGATATGACACCAAAAGCAAAAGCAACAAAAATATAAATTAACAAGTTGAACTACATCAAACTAAAAAGCTTCTGCATAGCAGAGGAAACAATCCAGGAAATGAAAATGCAGCCTACCAAATGGTAGAAAATATTTGCAAACCATGTATCTGATAAGGTTAGAATGGCTATTCTCAAAAAGACAAGATATAACATGTGTTGGTGAAGGTATGGGAAAAGAGGCACTGTGGTACACTATTGGTGAGAAAGAAATTGGTGTAGCCACTTTGGAAAACAGTACAGAATTTCCTAAAAAAATATTAAAAATAGAACTACAAAATGATCCAGCAGTATCAATACAGGGTATATACCCAAAGAAAATAAAATCAACATGTCAAAGATATGTTTGCACTCCCAGTTCATTGCAGCATTGTATTTATAATAGCTAAAATGTGGAAACAACCTAAGTATCCTTCAGTGTAAGAATTGATAAAGAAAATGTGGCATATATGGAATCTGAAAAAGTCAAATTCATAGAACTAGAGAGTATTATAGTGGTTACTGGGAACTGGGGAGTGGGAAAATGGAGAGATGTTTGCCAAAGGGTACAAACTTTCAGTTATAAGACAAATAAGTCCTGAGGATCTAATAGTGCAGTGACAATGGTTAATGATACTGTAGTATATAATTGTAAGTTGCTCAGAGAGTAGATCATAAGTGTTCTCACCACACCAAAGGGGAGGGAGTAGATGTGTGAATTAATTCAATTGTGGTAATCATTTCACAATGTATGCATTATCAATCATACTGTACATATTAAATATATACAGATTTTGTTTGTCAACTACACTTCAATAAAGCTGGAAAAAATTTTCAAAATAAATTTTCAGTCTTGCCCCAGGACTATTTTAACTTTCTCTATCCTTGGATGTAGTCTGGAGGAAACTGGACATTCTGTAAATCATATTGGCCCATTATACAGATATAATAATGTTGATTATCATGTTTATCCGTACACAGCAAGGACTTTAGTAAGACAGTTGCACGAAAGAGGGTGGGATGTAAGCCTTATGAAGATACAGGGGACTCCTACAGCAGTAAAACTGAGGGGGGATGTCTAGTGGTCTGAAGGACTCAAGGCCATTCTGGGAAAAGGGGCACTTAACTTTAAGTTCTTTGAGTCACTCCTTTGGCATATCAGTGAGCCTCTTTGCCTAGGGTACTCTTCTAATAGAAAGATTGACACTGATACACTGAGAAGACCTCATTGGTGTTTTCTGGTTAAAACGGATAACTTGAATCTAATCATGAGTAAACATGCATCAAGCCCAAAGTTCTACAAACAAACTGACCTATACGTACACCCCAATATTCATAGTAGCACTGTATACAATAGCCAAGACATGGAAGCAACATAAATGTCCATAAACAGATGACTGGATAAAGAAATTGTGGTATATTTATACAATGGAATACTACTATTAACCATTATCACCATACTGTTAGATCCCCAGGACTTACTCATCTATAACTGAAAATTTGTACCCTTTGGCAAACATCTCTCCATTTTCCCCACTCTTCAGTCCCTAGTAACCACTATTATACTCTCTAGTTGTGTGAATTTGACTTCTTCAGATTCCATGTATATCATATTTTCTTTTTCTTGTTTATTTTTGCTTTTATTTCTATTGCCTGGGTAGACTGCCCTAGGAGAAGACTGCTGAGATTTATGTCAGATAATGTTTTGCCTATGCTTTCTTCTAGGAGATTTATTGTGTCTTGTCTTATATTTAAGTCTTTAAGCCATTTTGAGTTTATTTTTGTGCATGATGTGAAGGAGTGTTCTAACTTCATTGATTTATGTGCTACTGTCTGGTTTTCCCAACACCACTTGCTGAAGAGACTTTTTTCTCCACTGTATATTCTAGCCTCCTTTGTTGAAGGTTAATTGACTGTAATCTAGGCTTATTTCTGGGTTCTTTATTCTGTTACATTGATCCATATGTCTGTTTTTATGTCAATACCATGCTGGTTTGATTTGACATTGGTCTTGGCAATGATGTAGCTCTGTAGTACTGTCTGAAGTCTAGGAGGGTTATTCCTCTAGCTTCATTCTTTTTCTTCACTATTGAGAAAGCTAACCTCTTCAAAACAACACATAAAAAAAGATACATAATAGTTTGAAAACAGAGATTCAGAACAACAAATGAGAGGTTAGATTTGATTTGTCTGGACAAGCACATGAACTGGCTTCTTATTAATTTTTCAGTGAACCTCAAAACAGTATCAGACATTCCATTTTCCTGCTGGAAAGCAAGACTATGGGATTTGGACTTTAGTCATAATGTAATTTTGGGATTCTGGTTTCTAATTCACATGCAGCTTTGTAAATTCACTATGATATATGGCTTCTTGTTCATGTTTCCCAATTTGTGAGACTGAGTTATGCAATCTCATAGGTCAGAATGCATATAGTGGAGCCAAATTTATTTTATTGGTTCCTTCTTGAGTATTGAGGACTACTGATTGCTTTAAGTAGGAATTAAATATAAACCAAATTCAGGGAATGTAAATGCCTTGGACAGAAATTGTCTAAAGAATTTTTGTGAACAGAACTACTAGCTCCATTAAATAATACATTTTAAAATAACAAATATGAAGAACCAAAATAGTGACAACCTGCAGACTCTAAAGTGATTCTGATTATGTCAAATCAGCTATATAGCTGATCATAAAAATCATAAAATGACTCAGATTAATCCTACTTACACTATAAACATCTATGGGAACCTTTTCCACAAGTTGCTACTTCTTATTATTGGCAAAGACTCTAGTAGTCACCTTCCTCCTCCTTTTTCCCTCCTCCTCCTCCTTCACTTCCCTTCTTTCCCCTTCCTCTTATTCTCTTTCTTCCTTTATCCATAATCTTGTTTTCATAACATAGCAGGTCTTGGTGAAAGTTATAGGATTGACCTAATTGACAGATTTATTTCTTATATTGGATAGAATGGAAACTGTTGTTATGACAGTGACTATAATAACCCCTGATCTAAATCTCTAATAAACTCTAGGAGAAATGATAAATGTTTTGTTTACAAGATTTGCACCTGGTCTTTCTTTTCCAAAACAATGTGAGTACAGGTTAGAACGTATACCTGGTATATTAGACCAACATAGATGAAGTTTTTCCACGAAGTGATATATCTTTGCTAAATTACAGGGACAGTTCTATTGGTTATTTCTGTTTTCTTTGTAGTGCAGATTTGAAGCCAAAAAGAGTAGAATATCTAATGTAGGGGCTCATTGTGTGTCTGTGTGTATGTGTTTGTGTGTGTTGGGGGTGGGGTGGGGTGCGGTAGGGGTGAAGCTAATGCCATACTAAGAAAGTCAGTGAATAAATTATATGACGGGCAATGTCAAGGATGTTTGGCTGGAAACCAAGATTCATAAAAAAAATTAGAGTAAGGCTAAGGAAAAGTAACAACAAATGCTATGTCTTGGGACAGAAGAAACTAAGGTTTTTTGGTTTTTTTTTTAATACAAAATGTGATGTATGAATGAGGATGAAAGTCAAACAAGGAGGAGTCAAGGGAAGAGTTGAGCAGGAGAGGAAGTAGTGACAATAGGAGTCAGAAACATTCCTCCAAGAATTACTTACAAACATTGATTTGTCTTTTCTCTCTAGGATTTTAAATACTGCTTATAATTCATCCATGAATCTTAATTACCATCTCATATTACTCTGAACCAAATTATTCTCCCTCTATGACCCAGTGCTATAAAAAAGTTAGACATATATTGTGCACATCACCCTAATGAACATAATTTAAGATGTGCACTACAGAAATGTCTTTCTTTTTTTAGCTTTTCAAGTAAGTCTTTATTAGGGAAAAAAATCATTCAGAATGTAATCTATATTAAAAATGAACCTGACAAAACAATTACACAGTAATTGTGTTCAAAAAGATGTGTGTCTCATTTAACATTTTGACCAGCTTTGATTTATTGAGGAGTTGACTAGTAAATCATGACAATGGTAGGAAGTGGGCTGGGATCAGAGACTCCTCCAGTGTTACTGTAATTTCTACATAGTGTTTCCTCTTTGATACCACTTTTTTGTGATAGATAGTTTAAGACCATTTCTTGCTCCAAGCATAGCAAATAGAATCCGCATTTTTCTTTTCCACTTCCTTAAAAGAAACTGTCTTAATAATATTCTTGAATTGTTCAGTGAATGCTATGTCATATGAGAAAGTCTGATTCATTCATAAAATACTTTAGCCTCTGTTTACATTTTAGTTTAACATTTATTGGGGTTTCATATTATAATGAGCTACTTATTTCTGCTTTCACTCTTGGCCAAATTCTAACTTTAGGTTACCCTAAAATCTACCAGTGAATGAAAACATGGAATTTTGAAATCCTCTTTTAAATGGCAAAGTTCAGTGGAGGTTATACGTTCTTAATAAACCCATTTGGGAAATTAAACTGATTGTGAAAACATGCCACAAATTTGTTTTAGGCTAATGCCTTTTAAATAATTCAAAGTGAGAACGTTAAAACTGAATCGTGTAGATTCATTTTGAACCTTGTTCTGGGAGGGTGAAATAATCTGGTTCTGTGAGTCAGCGACTTTGTAACCTTAGTCCCTTAGACACACGAGTCCTCACTTGGCTCATTTACAGAGTGAGAAAATTGGACTATATGACTTTCATGGGCCCTGCCGCTCTGTGGTTCTATGATTTGCCTCTTTTGGCTTCATGAGTATGACTTCAATATGTATAGGCGAAAAAAATGTCAAAGTTATAACTTCATGTCTAGGACATTGTGAGCTACTAATAATTAGCTGAATAAATCTATGAAGAGTACTTTTCAAGAGAATCAATATAACTTAAGCATCTGTATCTTTGAACTTGCTCTTCCCTCTGCTTTCCCCAGTTCTTCAGATGGCAGGTTCCTCATTACTCATCACAGTTCAAATGTTACTTCCTCTATGTGTCCTTTCTGGACACCTGTCCCAGGGAAATAGTGGAAAATCCTTTATAAAGTTCTAGCTTATCCTGTGAGAAATATGTCTGTAAAAGTTCTCCAGAAAATTTATTTTAGGGAAGTTATTTAAAGGTCCTGATAATTGTAAACACATTATTTGGACATAATATGTTAAATAATATATTGGAAGGAATTGAACATTCAAATGTAATGAGTTTAATTGATTAAAAGAGTGTTCTTTTGGGATTAAGCAGTATTTGCAGATGTTCAGTTTACTGCTTGAAACATGCAGATTCAAGGGACTTAAATGTTGAAAGCATTTTATTGATTATTAAACACTGCCTTTAAAAAAGAATTGATTCAATTTTTTTTTTTTTTGGTCAAGCATGCAGTGTCTATGACCAAGGGTTAATGTATTAGCTAAAACTTTATTAAAGTAGTAAATTTATCCTTATAATATTGAGGCAGTCACTGTGATACAGTTGGGATCCTTCACACTGTGAGTTTCTTTGTTTTATGATGACCTTGACAGTTTTGAGGAATACTGGGCAGGAATTTTGTAGAAATGTCTCTCAATTGGGGTTTGTCTGATTTTTTTTTATATAGACTATGATTATGGGTTTTTGTAGAGAATGACCAAATTGGTCAAATGCCATTTTCAGGTAATAGAGTTTGCATTCTGTTCATTATGATAGGACATCATTCTATGTAATTGTCTGATAATATTATACAGATTATATATTATTGGTAGAAAACTTTCTGTTTATAAGCTTATTTGTTTAATATCTGCCTCCAAATAAAACAGAAGGTCAGATCCATGAAAGCAACTATTTGGTTATCTTGTTCATCACTCTATCCCTAGAGCCTTGAAGAGTGTAGGGCATCTAACAGGAATGTGATGAATATTTGCTGAATGAATGAATAAATGAGTGAAGGTATCTTATGTATAGGGAGCTGAATCCTAACTCAACTCTAGTTGTGTGCTGTGGCTAATATAAGGAGAAACATATTAGGCAAGGTCTCTGTATTTGGCTTTGATGTCAAGAAGAAGTCACACTTTGAGCTTTAAAAGAAATTAATAAATAGTAGTTGAGGTTAGTAATCTACAGAATACCCTAATCTAAGATGTGGTTTTAGTTTGGAGTACTATGCCCTAAATCAAATCAGGAAGATCAGAGTTGACTTAAATTGTCATGGAGAACAAGTATCCTTTGGGAGGTGTATCAAGTCAGTATCCAACCAAAACAAATAAAAAAGAAGGAACTTAATACTAGAAATGGGCTACTAAGAGGTTAGAAGGTTGAAAAACAACCACAAGGAGGCGAAAATTAGGAACATTGGGATAATGTTACTCCATGGAGCTGGCGAAGGAACAGGGAAAACTGTCACTCAAAGCCCATGATTGCCATGCCACTGAGGCTATTGCTCCTGCAGCTGAGCTGTCTGTGCAGGAACCCAAGATAGGTACTGTGTTTCCCGCTGTGGCTGCTTCTGCTTCCACTCCAGCCATTGCTAGAGGCACTGGTAGAGCTGGAAAAACAATGGCCTCTTATTTCTTTTGACCTTCAATCTCCAGTCATTGCCTCTGTTACCAGACAAAAATTCATGTGCTTGAGGCACAGTGAGTCCAAACAAACTGAAACACAGGAAAGGTTTGCTGCAGGGTGGAGCAAGGAGAATGGGTGGCTTATGCTCAAAAGCAAAAACGAAATCCCCAGTGGTTTTCGGGGTAAAGGTTTTATAGGCAAAATTTGAGGTAAGGGCTGGAGGATGTGTGACTTTCTTCTGATGGGTTGGTGGTGAGGTAACAGGGCGGTGGTGTTCCAGAACACACTCATCCTCCACCTGGGTGGGGGCCTCAGTTCCTGCAGAAGACATTGCTATGAATATTCCACCAGGCTCTTGCCCCATCTTTTCTTGATTGTTCTTCCTTTGTTTCTGCATTCCCTTAATTCCCTGATTAGTAACTGTTTGAATCGGCTCTTTAGTATTCAGGAAGGAGGCTGAAGCCTTTTTCCTGCGGAAAGGCTTTTGTGCCCAGGAGGGCCCCCAGGGTCCTGCTCAGTTTCACCTCTGTAGACAAGAGGTGACTAACAAGTAGTCATTTCTGACAGGGGGTCTAGGCAGTATATTTACAGGTTTTCCGTGCCAAGAGACACTAGTCACAATGAACACTGGCATGTTCACATGACTGAACTATAACGGATTTTATACGGTCAATAAGGTCAGTAAGCTTTTACTGAAAAACTATTATAAAGGGTACAAGATATAAACAAGGTGTTGTGCTAAATGTTTGGGAAACCCCAAATATTTAAGATACAAACTCTGGCTGCCATAGGAACTGGTATAGTGTGAACAGACACATTTATAATTAAAAATATGCAAGGCAGGAGGTAACAAATATCCTACTAGGAATATAAACAAAGTGGTACATAAGGACAAAGAAGAATGTCATTAATTTAATTGGGGAAACCTCTGTTTAAAAGGGCTGAACTATGTAACCTAATTAACTTGGTTCAAATTCTGGTTCTGCTGTTTCCTTCCTATATAACCTTAGGCAAGATTTTCAACCTGTTTGTGCTTCACTTTCCTGCTCTGTAAAATAAGAATAATGATGAAAATAATAGTACCAATTTTAACAGATTATGAGAGTATGATGGGGCCATCCATATAAAGCTGGAAATTAAATACAATAACAGTAAGGGCCTATAAATATGTTAGTTTAGGTAAATGTTTTGATTATGAGTTTTAAAAAGGAACATCAAAAAAAAAAAAAAAAGGAGTTAGGAATTTTCCAATGATCTGTGTGCTTCTAATATGACCTGGACACAGGGTTTTGATTAAATACAAGTAATCTACATCCCTAGGTAGGTATATTTTATGAGGGGAAAATCAAATTTTACAAACCAAGAGTCCAAATTTGGCATATAATATAAAATTTATTCTGAGATTTGTGATTTTATTTTAGCACAAAATCTAAAGTATATTAAAAATCTAACTCTGGTTGCTCCTGGTACATTTAATATTGAAGATATCCCATGTATTTGTTAAAGGTTGAATACACTTGCTGCTAAGTTGTTCCTTTGCATATTATAAAGTCATGGAATTTTATGTATATATGAGGTCCTAAAGATTATTGTTCAATTTTACTCTCTGCTGCCAAAGCTCAGAAAAGTGAAGAAGCATGTCCAGTAGCTAACAGCTTTCTAGCTAGGCATTGACAAAGCTGAGAGTAAATGAGATCTCCCATTTTCTGTAACTGTGGCCCTTCCTTTTTAACCTTCTTGCCAGTCATATTTCTTTCTTTCTAGATTAGACATATTTCCTTTAATTATCTTTTTGCTATGAGTCTTAGGGTTTTTGTTTTTTGTTTTTGTAATTTTTTTTAACAACTCTGGTGTATAGTAATTATTTTCCTTTCCCTTTTTGTCAGTGTGGTTCTATGCTTTTCAAGAGTTAGTATGCCCATTCTCTGCATTCAAAAGTTTAGCAATTCAAGCACATACTTACTGTCTTTTCTGAAATACCGTTGTCTATATAGCATGATGCCAAATTGATTTTCTATTTATATTTATAGCATAATTACAATGATAAAGATTGTAAAAATTCCCACATCTCAGCTAACCTACATCTTAAGTCTTAAACACAGAAGTCAGGCATAGAAGTTAGATGCAACATTGGAAATGTTAACTGGGAAGAGCGGAATACAAGTTACCTCAGATCTTAGTCACCCGGAAAAAAAAGAATTTCTAATGGGAGACAGAGAGAGTGATATAAACAGAAGATTTTATTAGTGAAGTTAAAAGGTAGTAAAATATAGTACACCCCGTAGAACTGGGGGTGGGCCAATCCAAGAGAGGAAAAGTGTTGCTGCTCCTTTGTTTTTCCTGCTTTTATATCCTGGTTTAGCGGGCGGTTTTGTGATTGATTGATGGTTCACATTCTTTGAAATGCTCAGGCTGATTGACAGCTCACATTCCTTGTGCTCAGGCACACCCATCTCTTTTATGCATTTTTTAAACATTTTTTTTTATTGAGTTATAGTCGTTTTACAATGTTTTGTCAATCTTTTATGCATGTTTTTACCCATGATGCATACAGAGAAATATATGGGAAGGGGCTCAAACTGTGATGTTAATTACATTATAATGAGCATTGAGTCAAGTTATGCTGGGTCCTTCTCTCTGCTGTGCAGCATTCGATGCTAGCCAGCTTCTTTGCTGGCCTTCATTTAGAGAAAGTAAAAGTTTTTGAAGCCCCTTATCCTGAGCCCAGGTGTGCTGTTATTTTCTGGGTTGCTCCCTCCCCTTCCTCTCCCCTTGCCCAGTGCTCATTTCTGTCTAACTACCTAACAGAAATGTAAATGGAGAAATAAATCCTTTCTATAAATGCAACTTAATTTTTCAAAAGGAGTAATTTTGAATATCACCCAGTGTGTTGGTATTCGAAAAGGATAGCTTTCAAAAGTGACTTGGGACAGCAGTTATAACCAGGAATGTTTGACCTTTTTAAATATGAAAGAATAAGTGAAAAAACAATGTCATTTAGGAACAATGTTCGTAAAATAATGAAGGCCTTAGATAACGCTCAAATAAACTATAGTGAAGCAAAATGAAATAATGCTATTTAAGGGGAGTGATAAATAAGCTAAGACATTTGTCAACAGGGTTGACTAATAATTCAAACATCATTTCCTCTGTTCTACCTCCATGAAAACTTTCTTTACTGACTTTCTCAGGAAGAATAAGACTTCATTCTTTAAGACATTATACTTTTTTTAAAATCTTTTTTTAATTTTAATTTTTAAAAAATGTTTGGGGGAGGTAATTAGGTTAATTTTTATGTATTTATTTTAATGGGGGTACTGGGAATTGAACCTAGGACCCTGTGCATGCTAAGCGTGTGCTCTACCACTGAAGTGTACCCTCCTCCTACTTTTAAAAATATTTTTTTAAGTTTTAATTTTTTATTTATACTACTTTTAAATTATCTCCAGCATGCCACTTACTTATTTTACTTACTGCCTCTGCCTTTCTCATAGACTGGGAGATCACTAATGACAGATATGTCTTTCATTCACTCACTCACTCATTTATTCAATAATCCACCCATCCATTCAAACATTCATCTATTTCTTCTTGCATTCAGAAGATATTTTTTGAGTGCCTACAATAAGGCAGACCAGTTGAGACTGATTATGAATACTTTGAGTTTGAAGTCTCCTACAACTTACAAAATAGGTCCTAGGAAATAAATATGAAGCATAAGTTTCAAGTAGTTGCTGTGGTTCATTACACATTATTTATGTATCCTACCAGTCCAGATCTCAGGACAAAAAAACAAAACACTGAACTCCGTATATCCTGAGATACTCATATGCTAAGCTTCACTTCTGCTTTCTGTGATGAGCACTGTCCTACAGCCAAATGCCAGAGGCTACTCAAATCCAGAAACACCCTAGACACTTAGAATCCAAAATGTGTCCACTGGCGGTAGAAGTCTTTTTCATATTAGAAACCAAAGGAATTGCCTACATAGTAAACCTGGATTATGCCCTGCATAACTACCACGTGTTTCTATTTACCCTCAGAGCCCGAGGCTAGAGAATTTATTGATATCAAATTGCATTGAGCATTTCTTTATTAATGCCTCACCTTCTCCTTCTGAATTTCATCTTTTCCCACTATGAACTTGATTCAGAGTGAACATGACATTTTCTCATGCTTGCTCCTTCTAATATCTTGGTACAAATTACAATGCCCCTTGGAACTCTAGGTGCCTACAACCTCATCCTGGTGCAGTGAGTAGAAACAGCTTTTTAGACATTCTTGAGTCACTCTAAGCATTCTGTAATGTTCTTTAGTCTACATGATGCCTTGGCTATCTGGCAAAGTTTCAACACTTGGAGTAAGAATTGCTAATAAATCTAGATCATACTTTGACATTTCTCCTCAATTTTGTCTCACAACTACCATCCTGGGTGGTCGTGAGAGCCAATAGCTATTTGATTTCTGGTCCAACACTGAGTAGTCTACCTTTAAAAGGACAGAGGTGGTGTCCCCGCCCCATCTTGTCTAGCCAACACAGCTATTTCTTAGTCGATAAAAAAATCTGTTACATAAAACCTCTGGAATATCAACTATTCAGAGATTGCAGGACATGTTAGTCTATAAGCACTTCATTTGTCTCCTCTTACTCTTCCACTCTTTGCATAACACGTTAACATGCTTTCACAGTAAACACAGAAATTTAATTGTACCTTGGCAAGGAAAGGATCCAAAAACAAAATTCCACCCTTATAAAAAATTTCATGCAAATTAACAAGAGAACTTGCTTTATAAAAGGAGATCTATGTACCAGATACTTGTCTTCGGCAAAGTAAAGTGGTCCTTTCTGTGAAAGAAAACTGCCAGATAACAAGAGTACCTTTGAAGCGTGGAGACATTGCTTGGGAGATGTGGCTTCACAACAGTGAAGCTTGGGGAATAAAATGCAGGACAATTCAGATCCATTAAAAAGTTCAGAATCCACTGGAGGATACTGATCAGGACATGGCATGTATGTAACCTAACATGTTTTAATTGGGTTAACAAATTGTTTTTTCAAAAATTCTGAGTAGAAGAACCTCTTCAGGTGTTGTTATAATCAGTATCTAGACTGTGGACTTGATCTATCAGAGTCAAGATTTTGGTGTCAAAGAATAAGCCCTATGTCTTAGAGAAAGCTGCATTATCTGGTTTGTTTCTATCTGGTTAGATTACAGATTTCAGTAACAGAAGAAACATATTTTTCCATTTCTACATAAAAGGAAAAAAACCCCACACTTTGCTTGAAGTCTTACAACAGCCTTTTTCCAAATTGATGAGAAATTTTTCTTTTTTGACTAATTACCTATGAACTTTAAGTTTCTGATAGTCCAAATTTATACTCAGTATTCCCTTAGCAACTATCATAAACAGAATTATATATACATTTTTTCTAACAAATGATCTAGAGTTATATAAATAAATCCCATTTATAAATGCAAGTTTAAAGAAAGCCTTAGGTACAAATGTAAATTATATATTTAAAAACAGAGACACTATATATGTGTGTGTATATATATATTATATATACACATATATAGTATGTTAACCACTATTAAACAGTTGAAATATTGTATAAAGCAGATAGAAAGTTATACAACTTGAAGTTTAGGGGGTAAATCCTATTATTTTCAATTTTAAATGCCTATTTTATCTCAGATTTTTAGTTTGACAAGACTATTAATTCAATCACAATATTGATAATGGAATAAATAAATTTGCTTGTTTCTACTTCCTCTGGCTGTAAGTGGAGAAATGAGTCACTTAAATATTTTATACAAGAATAATTTTTGTAACCTCAAATAATGCTAAAATATGCTTTACTTTTCATGTAAATATTATCTGCTGTTGCTACTACAGCATGGAGACATAAGGCGTGGGACAAAATATGTGTGTATATATATATATTTTTCAAATAATTAATTGTAAATTATCACACACAAGACCTACATGTGTTTCTGTGGGCAACATTTTATAATATTCCAGTTGACATTTGACCTTGGGTTCCTCAACTAAGAAATCAATATAGAAAGGTAAGGCCTAATTTCAGGGCTCCACCCAAAGCTGCTGATGATTCCATTTCAAAAGATTTCCTCTGCAGATTTTCCACTGCCTTCACAGGAGCTCTGAAGCACTTGGGATGAGACACCATTTCCTTTATTTACGGGAAGTGTTGCTAAGTTGGGGCCTCTATACTTACCATGACATTTTGCTTCAGAAAGATAGGAGAAAGAAAAATAACCAAGACTTTTGGCAGATGGTTTCTGCATGATTATGAAACAGGGTTACCTGAAAACTGGTGTGTCCTAGGAGAATAGCAGGAGTGGACAC
This sequence comes from Camelus ferus, assembly GCF_009834535.1. NCBI lineage: Eukaryota > Metazoa > Chordata > Mammalia > Artiodactyla > Camelidae > Camelus > Camelus ferus. Next base: position 57,285,943 of record NC_045700.1, read on the forward strand.
AGAATGGCTATCAGGTAATAATAGTTTCTAGACATTCTGGATAATTTTTTAAATAGAGAAATTTCTAGTTTTATTTTAAATGCTATTATTATGATATTTTTAATACATTACTATACAAAATATGGGATAAATATTAAACTATGACTTTCTATGAATAAGGCGCTGGCTCATTCAGTCAACTGACCGCTCCTGATTTCAACTACATCTGAGAAATACCAGGAGAGGTCACCCAAGAGAGCAAAATCAACTTAGAACAAAGTTAAATTTCTTCCCATGTGATTTTTCCTCTATTTTCCCTAAAAATACGCAGAAATACATCATTGCTTAAAGAAGAGCTTCTACACAGAATTTGCAAAACCCAAGGATAATTCTCCCCGTGTTTGGTCCTGCGTGTTTTGCCAGCGCATGTCAATACTACTTAGCTCAAGTCATCCTGCCCTGAAAGACATTTGGGTTTAATTTTGGGGTTTCCAAAGAAATTGTTAGCAACAAAAAAATAGATTGCAAAAATGAAAGAGTCTTTCTCATACAGGATTAATGAAACTGGAGATGACATTTAAAATTTCTATTTATAAAAGAAATTCAACTCATATATTTTAATTTCTTTTTATCGTAACATGAAATGACACTTTTATTTTCACCATAATTATTAAAATACAAACTTAAATGCTAAAAGGAGATAATTGTATATTGAAATGGATGTGTCCATCCTTTACTTATTTAAACTCTAGGTCAAGAGTTCATCCTATGTAGTGTAAAAAAAAAAAATGGAATTGATTTGCAAAAAGATAAAAGCAGATTTTCTTGAACACAACTGAGAGTAAGACGTAAGTACTTAAAAATTGAATAGAGGATGTGTGAAGATGTAGTAAAATTACTTAGAGAAGAGACCACCAAATATGCTCAAAAACTGATTTTTTTAACCTCTCATACATTATGTTGTCACACAGAAAGTGAAATAAAATTTAAATCATAAAAGCGTTAAGACAGAGAAATGCTTCTTACTTAATTCAAGAATCAGTGAAAACATCTCAGCCATTGGTGTGATGAATGACACATTTGACTGGAGATGAGATACCTAATGAATATCTGAAGGTCACTAAAATATCAAAATATCATATATGCTATTGCAGAGACATCACATGCAACGGAGAACACAAAAATTATTCAGTGACCGAGATCCACATGTAAATTTCTTTTTCCAAAAAAGATATGTGAGTAAGTTAACTTGAGTTTTCTAGAAATACAGAACAACTAAAAGCATTGAATGGAGTGGAAAGGAAGAATAAATTAAAGAAAAGAAGAAAGAGTTGCAGTGAGAGGAGAGAATTTCACATAGCAAAGAGAAGAACAAAAGGAGAAGGAAAGTAGGTGAAAGACTCCACTGTGTGCAGATGCACAGTTCCAGGTGAAAGGGTCAACGGAGGACCGGAATGTAGGAGGAAAAGACAGAGAAAATCTAATTAGTTCTAAAATGAGTTAGTGTTGTTTATTTGGGCTTTGCACTTTCAAGAGGGTAATTTATATCTCTGGTGGCATCCTTGATAAGCACTGTTTATAAGAATAAAGATGGTGATGATGAGCACTAACATTTCAAAGAATTTACTGTTTCAGGAACTGTGCTAAGTACTTTACATGTATTCTCTCTTGGAACATTTACAGTAATTCTGTAAGAGTTTACAGATGAGTAAACTAGTGTTCAAAGAGATTAGGAAATTTGCCACATGGCTAGTAAGGCTTTATAAAGAGTGACTATGCACAGCTGATTTCCAACCAAAGCCTGGGTGGGTACTGCTTTTGCTCTGCTATGTCTCCAAAGGTTCTTCAAAGGAGAGGGGCCATTCTGAAAGGACTAATAAATTTAACCCTTGTTTTTTTCTTTTGAGTTGCCTAAGCAATCATGCTTTTAGCTTTGGTTTACAACAGAATTACAGATCAGAGCCAAATGTTTCCATATCTTTTTTAAAGTATCCCTGAGACTTACACTATGAAGGGTGTTTATGAGCAGAAGGGAAGAGGGACAGAGTATACTCAGCTTTGGAAATTGAAGATAGGAAGAAAGGGGATAAAAAGGAGGAAGGAGGGAGGGAGAAAAGGACAAAGAGAGAAAGAAGAAAACCAAGCAGAGAACAAAAGTCCAGAAAAAAGAGATGTTGAAAATTATTGGAATATTAAATTAGAGGTATTCTCTTATAAGAAGAAGAGGCTTGCATAACTGCAGTTTGATACCAACAGGGCATGGTTGTGAGATAAAGAATGTCTGTGAAATAATAGCGAATACCTAACACGTGTAAATTAGACAGTCTTCTAACTTTTACGTATATTAATCAGCTTAAAGTAAATCAAACTAGGTCCTATTAGTATTTCTATTTAACAGTTGAGGAAACTCTACAAACTAGGTCCTATTACTATTCTTATTTAACAGTTGGGGAAACTGGATTACGGAAAGGTAAGTGACAGCCACCCAAGTCCCACCCCTAAAAGTGACAAAGATGGGATATGAAACCTAGGTTGACTTCAGAGTTCATGGTCTAAATGATCTTCATATAAGGTAAAAATACAAATATTAGTTGGTGCCAGTAAATCTTTTTACTCCTTCCACTCAAGAATAGTAGTTTTGAGTAGGGCTAGAACAATTCTTTTCAAATATTAATGTGTATGCAAATCACTTAGAGGTCTTGTTCCAGTCCAGATTCTGACCAGTAGATCTGGAGTGGGGCCTAGATTCTGCATGTCTACTAAGTTGTGTTAACAAATGGTTAAAGAAGACAATTTAAGTGATACATACAAACTTTAGTTAACAGTTCATGGCGTGGACAGACTCCATTGGGAGAACTGCAAAACAGGGTAGAAGGCTGAAAGTTTCATAGGAAAAGAATAGGAAAGAGACAAATAGAAGATATCTGATTGGCTGGGGTTATGTAGCCAACCGTGTTTAGGGTGAGAAGAAACAAGGAAATAAGTTTGGGGATTGGTTGACTGGATCTACCAGATTTCTAGTAAGAGTACTTACAGGCGCATGGAAATTATTTAAGTTTCATTTTGCTGATGTTGCAGTCCCAGCAGGAACAGCTTCATCTTGAGTCCAGAAAATTCTTTCAGAAGTTCCGATGTGATGCTGCTGCCGTTGGTCCCCACACCAGCACTATGTAGTGAGGGTTTAAAACTCCACTGTAGGCTCCTGAAAGGAGTCAGGGTAGGGGAGATACGAAATGACAGGAAAAATGGTAAGGAAGGATTCAAGCACCAAGATACAGTTAAAACACGAATGATTAATTCATGGACCTTTGGAGATAAGGTCATCATGCTGAATTAATTTACTTTCAACATGACGTTATGCTTGAAGGGACTGTAGCTTAGTTACACAGCAAGTCAGTGATGACAACCTATGACTCTTGTTCCTCAGCCTTTGCTCTGTTTATTCTGCTACAGCAGTTCTGAAGGAGGTACCCACTCTTTTTTTTCTAACTTAATCATTAAAGAGGATTAATCATGCCTATTTTTTTTAAAAAAGGGATTTGAGAACCTTGTTTTTTAACCTTTATTAAAACATATTCCTGATTTGGAGAAATGTGGTTACAGATGAAAGGAAAGGGCTTTGTATTAGTCAGGGTCCTCCAGAGAAACAGAACCCATGAGAGATACACACACATACACACACACTTAGGTTTATACACACACACATATAAAAAGATTCATTACAAAGAAATGGCCCAGGGAATTATAGAAGCTGAGAAGTTGCAAGATGGAGCTGGAGACCCAGGACTGAGATGGTGTAAGTTCCAGTCCAAAAGCCAGCAGTCTCGAGAACCAGGAAAGTCTGATGTTTCAGTTTAAGTTCAAAATTCAAAAGAAATCCAGGTCTCAGCCCCAGGCATTCAGGTAGGAGGATTCCCTCTTGTTCAGGGTAGGATCAGACTGTCTGTTCTATTCAGGCTTTTAACTGATTGGATGAGGACTACCCACACTGGGGAGGGCAATCTATTTTTTTAGTCTACTAATTCAAATGTTCATTTTATCTAAAAAGAAACAAACAAAACAACCCTTGCAAGCACATCCTTTATAATGTTTGACCAAATACCTAAGTACCCTGTGGCCCAGTCAAGTTCACATATTTTGAAAACTTGACTTAATATATTAGAAACAGTTTATATAGAAATTTTTCAGTTTCATAGTCACACTTAAGTCTTGAATAAGTCAAGGCTATAAAAATCCTGACCAAGCTTACCTCATCCAATTTCATAACTTTCAGTGATAAGCACTGGGAATACTATTCTTCAGGTGCCCAACAGGTGGTGCTGTGCATTAATTTACTACGTGAGTGCTAGGATGATGGTGGTGGTGGTGATGAAGATGATGATTTAGCTGCCTCTTTTTGTGAAGAAAAATAACTATAGCAACCTTAGTTTAGCAATAAGATGAAATACTGAAAACTATTATTCATAAGCCAATAGTTATTCAACTCTCAGTTCTCCTACCTCAAAACTCTTTGACTTTGGGGAAGTTACCTCTCCTCTGAAATTGCAGTTTATACCTCTAAAAAATGGCAGATAAATAGGACCTTCCCCTTATTATGATAATTAATTGAAATAATATATAAGAAGGCCCCATCCCAGTGTCTGGCAGTTAATAAAATATCAGTAAATGCCACCAACTATTACTATCATTTCTGATTTTTTTTCTGAAATAAAGTACTCTTCTCATATTTAGCATGTATGGACTATGCTGCATTTAATATGTGTTTCATATTAGAATAAAGTCTGTGTACTAAGTCCTCAAAGAATATAAACCAGAAGAAAATACATTAAATTGTTGTATTCACTAGTAAGAAAGATATTTTTGAATAAATTTCTAATATGTTATAATACTTTACTTGGGTATTTTAAAACCACCTCTTTAATAAAATCTCATTGTTAGTGTGTACTTGGCAGTTCAACAAAATTTTACTTCTTGTCTGTAGATTCTTTAATGGCTTACTCTTGCCATTAGTGGTTTTGTTCTGTTCATTTTGCTTCTGAAGGGAAAATCATAATGATAAACTTCAAATGAGTAGGAATATGTGATTTAGGATAATTTTATGTTTGTCATTACTTAACTATGGCTTTTCTTGCTAAAGAACTCTCTAGATGAAGACTACTGATTTGTTGAAAAGAGTAATTATTATGTTAAACTCCTTGTAAAATATCTTACAAATTATAATTAAAATGTTCATCTGATAACATTAACTTTCTACTCTTCTATTAAACTGTTCAATTAAAAGAATATTGCTAAAGATATTTACTGACACGAACTGATTCACTTTGGAGTCTTAGTGATACTCCAATGTAGCCCTGAGGTTTTGTTAAAATGCCCTAGGACTGTAAACATTTGACAGTACCTTTTGGTTTAATCAATGACTTCCTATTATAAAGGAAGTTCTTATTATGTACAAAATTGTGTTATTTCTGTATCTACTCATTTGACAAAATACATTGCTACTGATCTTTCTGGAAAAGAGCAAAGTGAAATATGTATCCAAAAGCAGTCATATGGTAGAGTGGACTAGGAGCCAGAAGTTTCATATGCCAGTTGGCCTAGGCAACTCTCCTATACTTTGACCTGAATAAAATTTTATTATGTGCTTCAATATCCCCCATTTTAAAGAGATAGATGACTATTAACAGCACAAACTAAGAATGTAAACCTACCTTCCTACCCACCCTAAATCCCTTGATTTAAAAAGAAAACATGTATTTTATGAAGAATAAATTCCTAATGACATTTCAAACAAGTCTCTGGACCACAAATATCAAAACCATCTGAAAATAGCCATATCTATGTTGATGAAGGAAATCATAGCTCTAAATTCATAAATTAATGTCTACTTGGGAAGATTTCTGTGGCTTTAGGAACAGTTCATTCATGTCTCAAGGCTGGCAATGTTAGAAGAAAGAGGATAGTCCTAGGACAAGGATATTGAACTGTGTATGTTCATCTGGAGAGCACAAGTTAGACCCTACTGCCCCCAAACCCCCAACTCTTGTGTTGAACTGTTTTTTTACCCACAAACTGAAACAGGGAGTTTGAGATTTGGATCACAGTACCCCAGACAATCAGTGTCCCAGAAGGAAGAGAGATCTCCAAAACAGAAGATAAGCTATTGTCTCAGTTTTCCAGTAGAATATCTAACTTGTAATCCATGTTATCACAAGGAACATGTTCCTGTAAACAAAACCAGTATTCACAAAGAGGGAAATGCGTACCCTCAAAATAATATTGAACAAATCAGTGTCATCAAATTTCTGAAGAAAGCAGTGAAAGAGAAACCAAGGACTGATTCCCAAGACAATTCATTTAATAGAAAAAGATATTAAACAAATTATCTCATCTACAGAATAAGAAAAGTTAGAATTAGAGGTCTTAGAAATAAAGAAAATACAGGTCATTAAAACTAGAGTTTGATAGAAGGGCTAAAAGGAATAGTTACAGCTGCTGAGTAGATTGTTAATCGAAAACTGAACTGTAGGCATCTCCCAGAGCAAGTTAAAAAGAAGAAAAAAAAAAAAGGTTGGCAATGTGGCATAAAACTTAAGAGAAGTGACGGAAACCTATAAAAATTTAAACATGCATCTGTTAGGAGTTTCAGAAGGGAGTAACTGAGAAAAATGGTAGAGAGGAAACAAATAAATCATAAAAACATTTCCCAGAACTGAAGGAAGATTAAGAGGCATTAGCTTTGGGAAAAGAGGGTTGAGCGTTGTCTCTAGCAAGTAAGTGAAATATAAGGCCACACCAAACAAACAAACAAAAAAAGATATTTCTAATAGTTTTCAGAAAGGAAAGGCAGGTTACCTACAAAAAATAAAAAATCAGGTTGGCATCAGATGTCCCATCCATAAAACTGGTTATTAGGATACAACGAAGCAGTCTCATCAAAGTACTGGGGGAGAAATTATGTTGGACCTAGTTTCTCAGACCCAGGAAAACACTATCGTTTGGGTAATGTGGGAAAAACAGATGTATTCGCAAAGTCTACCCACTCTCAGACCTTACTTGATAGAATTAGAGAAATATGTACACCAATAACATGAAAAATGAATTACAGACTGGAGATGATGTGGTGTTCACAGAAGCGTGGTGAAGAATCGCAACAACAACAAATGAACCATAAAATCAATCTGTAATTAAGTCCAAGTTACTATTGGTGCATAACATTAAAGCAAAACAAGATAATAACTAAAATCTTAGAAGTTTTCCATGGTAGTGGTGTGTATGCATGAGTGTGTATAGGTGTGAATGGAGTGGAGGATTTTGAGTCCCAAGAAGACTCTTGTCTTATTTAATGGGAAGTCAAAGACTGATTAAAGGTAGATTTTGATAGAAAATATAAAATTCAATGGGTGTGAAAAGTTTAGCATAACCACTATTAAAGATTGAAACAGAATATTTCCAGACTATTAATGTGGAAAAGCTAATAACTTCCAACTGACTAGAGGGGAAGAAACCACACAAAAGATTCTATAGAATACATATAAAATAGGATGGCTAGAATTAGTATAAATAAGTTGGTGTTCACAATAAAAATGTGGGCTGTTTAATTCCCACAAGTCAATAAATCTAATTTGATTTTAAAATTATAAACTTGGCTATAGTTTGTTCATAGGCAGGGTTAGCCCAGGAAAATCTCATTTTATACCTGTTGCCATATTTCCTTCAAAAAAGTTCTGAGCCTCAGGAAGATATTAAGCAGCTTATAGAGAGAAACACTTGAATATTTGCATATTAACAAGATCATTTTGGCAAGATAAGAAGGAAGGATGGAAGAAAAGAGGCAGTTGAAATATTTTGGCAATTTTAAAGTTACTGTTTCACACAGGGATCAGCTAAGACAGTGTGCTGAGTAACAGTAATGCTGAAGATGCTTATGGATGTTACTTTAAAAAAATCACATAAAAACAAGTCTATTAAATGTTATGGGGGAAGAGTATGCTATGTGGGCTATAATAGTATATAAAAGAGGGACTAAAATGACCTATGGGGTAAAGTCTTCCAGAAGACCTAATTTTAGATTGTTTCCCACACAATTAATAAGAATTAGCAGGGGAAGATGGGGGTTGAAGGAGAGCACAGAGTGTTCCAGGAAAGGGAACAGGAGGTGGAAAAAACATGGTTCCAGGACTGAAAAATTAGGGAAATGTGATTTGCATGTAGGGAAAAAAAAGTGACATGGGATTAGGGTGTATAGGTGGGCAGAGTTAGGTTAAGGATTTTTTAAAAAAAATTTATTATTAGAGTAATGAGAAATAATTGTAGGCTTAAAGCAGAGGAGGGATGATAATAATAGAATTGTGTCTTTAAAAGAACCCTCTAGTTTCTGTGTAAAGGAAGAATAGTTCAGAGGATACATCAGTAGGGCAATTACAAGTCTAGGTCAGTAGGACTAGGATGTTGTTTGGTGAGATTGAAAGAAGTAGGTAAATTTTAAACATACAGAGAGAATCAACAAAAATTGGTGATGTTATGTAAGTATGCTAGTTATCTGCTGCATAACAAATTACCACAAATTTGACAACTTAACACCCATTTGTTTGCTCACAGTTCTGTGGGTCAAAGTCCAGCAAAGTGTGGCTAGAAATTCTATTTAGGTATCATGAGGCTGAAATTAGGGATTTCTGATGAGTTCTCTTCTGAAGTGTCCAGGGGAAAATGTACTTCCAAGCCCACTCATGTGGTTAGGACAACAACTTTTCTCTAGGTTTTAAAATTGAGGCCCTACATTTTCCTGGCTGTCAGCTGGGGGCTATCCTAAGTAACTAGAAGGTGCTTGTATTCTTTGCCATGTGGCATCCTTTATCTTCAAAATCTACTGTGTAGTCTCCCTGTCCTTTTAAAGTACTCACCTGATTAGATCTGGCCCAGCCAGGATAATCTCTCTTACTAAAAGTCAGCAGTGTCATATGACATCACATAATCATAGACTAATAGCCCATTATATTCATTGGTCCCTTCCACAGTCTCAGGGAGGAGATTATGAAAGGGTCTGGGTCATTTGGGACCTTTTAGAATTCTAACTACTACAGTGAGATTTAGGGATATGACAAGGATAACACTGAGCTGTTGGCCTTGGCTCATTGCGTAGGTGATGGTGCCATTTTCTGAGATACAGTTTGATAGCACAAGTCAGTTTGGGATATTTTTGAATTTGAGAATTCTTGTCTAAAGAAGCAGCAGGTGGTCATATTGATATGAATATGTGAATCAAGTGCTTAGAATTCTTAGAATACTAATGTGCACTATGAAAGTTCAAGTGTATGCTACATTTCCCAAACAAATTTGATCAAAGAAACTTGATTTTGCAGAGCATTGAAGGACTAGTGTTATATGGGAAAATCGCCTTAAGGTATAATTCAGAAGAGAGAATATAAAGATAGTCCTCAGTCACAGGGAGTCTGAAGATTATTTTTATCTCCTATGAAGTAAATGAAGCAGAGATGCTATGCTCTGTCACAAGAAATTTGGAAGAATACTGTAGCACTCAGTAAAAAATTTTAGAAACGAAGCACGTTCTCAAGGAGTTTACTGCCTTTTGCATTATCTTGGCTCATAAAATTAATGTAGTTCCAGAGTTTATCTCTCTGGATGAGTTTAAATACGACGTAATTTTTCTGAGATTATGAAGGGAAAGAAATTTCTGGGTTTTTTTACCTTTTTGCTTTAGGAAGATAGTATTTTATTATTTATTATGGCCTTTTATATAATTACTTGTGGTTTATGGAAATATGCTGGAGTGACAACAAAAAAAATCCCAAAGGGTAAATTTTTTTAATTAAGAGAAACGTGTGGTGAGTGATACGGAATAAAACAAACCAAGTAAGAAGAAACGAGAGCTCAGGGATCTGTTTTACACTCCCTAAGCCAATAAATTTCATGTAGGAAAGAAAAAGAATATACAGAGAGAAAGGAGAGGATAATCCAGCAATCCTTGAAGCAATACTGATTTTTGTGAGTGTGAGCCATGGAAGTCCATGGGGATGTAAATTGCATGATTTGTATCCTTAAAACAACTGAATACAAATAATAGAAGATATCAGGGAGAATGGAAGTGCACCCTTGATGGGAGTGTAAAGCAGTAAGGAAACAAGAACAAGTTCTCAATCCCTGAAATAAATGATAATTGCTTCAGTGAAAATTAACTACAATTAGTTCCCATTCAGTAACTGTAATCCACTAAATATTTCCTGTGCAACCCTACTGCGCTTTACAAGGAAAAAAGTTTTAAGTTACCACTACATTTGTGTAGTCAGTTTTTCCTCTGTTATGTCACAGATGCTAAACAAGCAAGTAATGAAAATTGATGAAAAATACATGTAATTTGTAACACTACTGTTGCTTAGAAGCCAAAGAATTGCAAAATTGTGAAGATTTCATAATTTTATATTAGATAACTACACTTTTGTTAGAAAATTCGAAAAAGGTACAAAAATTCAGTTATTTTACACAATTCTGGGATTCTATGCCTGTAGATGACTACCATCATATTTCATTAAGGTATCATTGGTATATAGAATTGGTAATGACCTTGTTGAATAAACAGCCTTTGTCTGACTAATCACCACTGGTAGCTTCTGTCAGTGTTAATGGAGGTATACCACTGACCCTCTTTATTTAATCAAGTAATCAAAAATCTTGCAAGCAGTTTTAACTGCTGTTTTAATGGGTACTCGACTTTTTTCTTCTTAATAATTTGGACTGCTGTTTCTGTGTCTTAATGAGTTGTGACAAATAAGATAAACTGAGACTCTTTCCCCTCCTCCAGTAATTAAATAATTTAGGCCTTAATATTCCCATGAATATACTGACCTGGACAAGAAAAGAACAAAAAATGGAAAATATGTCAAGGAGTTCTGAGACCAGCAAAATATGTTGAATTACTGATGTGAATCATTCTGTAGCCAGGTCTTTATCTTATAGCCAAAAAAGATGTTTTAAATAGGAAGGTCAGTATCTTGGTATTAATGTTCTTGCAGGTATGTAAATAAGGGATTGAAACAATAATTTTGCCAGTGTGACCTTCTTTGGACAGGTGGTATTCAGAATGGATATAAAAAAAGGTTGCGGCCTCAGATAACTTGTGTTTGAATTCTGGAAGCTCCATTTACAAATTGTCTAAAATATCATGAAATATTTTTAATCTCTTGGGTCTAGGTTTCTTTGCACTGAATTTGGTACTGACAAGGTTGCTATAGGAAATAAAAAATACAGAAAGAGAAGAAGGAATACAGTGATGTACGATAATAATTATCATAGCCAGTTTTTTTGTCTCTAATACTCCATACATCTCATCCTACACATTTTTCCTGGGTGATTACATACAAGCCCAATTACCATATATACTTTGATAATACTCAAATTTATATCTCTGATCCAGATCTCTAAGATTCAGACTTTTATTTTCAATTTATAAATTCCCACTTCTTTATTAATGCATCTTTTTTTCCTGCCCCCCAAAATTAATAAGGAACAATAAGATTTTTTTTTTTGGTTGGAAGAAAGGCTCAGTCCATCTTATTCACTGTATCCAAAGTTTCCTAGAATGTCCATTGGGTTATCTTACTCAGGGTGACAGAACCAAGCCCTTCCTTCCTGCATATTGCTTTCTTGGTATTCTCTCTGTGCCTTTTCTTTCATGCTAGAAAACTTGGGTCCCCCTTGATTCTCTTTCCTTCAACCATTATGTATATATAGTCAGGCATCTGTGATTTGTTCAGAGTTGCACGTGTGATCTTTGTTGACATAGCCAAGGAAAATCTCAATATTTTTGTGAAATTTGTATGTACAGTTGGAGGTCTTCCTTCTTCTAGGTTTGGAATTTTGAGGCTGTGAGACTGGAGCTGTTATTGCCACTTGGCCACTGTGAGAGAAAAAAAAAAAATGTCTGAAAATAGAGCTAAGCTGGGGAAGCATGTCTGGGATATAGAACCAAGGCAGTGCATGATGGTGACATCATTAGTGTCCCTTATCAATTTATGCTTATACTTGGGCTTTGTGTTCCTTTTTGGCTTGTGGTATTTTGTACTGGGTTTCCTGTCACTTGGAACTGAAGCATTCCTGACTCACTCACATGATTCTCTATCTCCATCATTTCTACTTTAGTTCAGGACTTCCTCATCTCTTTCATGGATTGATCTAGAGCCTCCCCCTGTGATCTACCCTGCTGCAATATTTCCCATCAATCCTGTACTCTACACAGAATGACCTACCTAACACACAAATCTGCCCATGTCGTGTCCCTGCTTAAAACGTCTTTTCTGGCTACAGAATAATGACCAGTATCTTTAATCTTGTACGGGAAGCTCTGCAAGATGAAACCCTCACCTAAGTCTCTGACCGTTTACCATCTTTTTTTTTTCCCTCTCAATATTTGTGTATCAGCTGCCCTGAACAGCTAGTCTATTTCCGTAACAAACACACTGTGATGTTTTTTCAATGCTTTCACCTTACTCAAGCTCTCCTTTGGCTTAGAATACTCTTTCATTTTGCCTGTTGATGATTCTACCCACTGCTATTCATTCTCCTATTAAGAATCTAATTCCCCTTCTATAAACTCTCCTGACTCACCTCAGAATCCCCCAAACCTGGGTGAGATACTCTTAACCTGTGCTTTCAGAACTCAGTCATTATTTTTACTCCTGTATCTACCATATTATACTGAGAGCATATGCTCATCTCTAAACAACTCCCCTCCTCCCACTATCAGCCAACCCACATATATGACTATGTCTTGTTTTCCTTTGAATCTTTAGCACCTTGATAAGTTCCTGACAATAATGCCCAATAAATATTACTGATCAAATGAATGTATAAGAGAAAAACAACACCTTGCTTCTTGTCTCTTACACTGAAGAACTTTGTAGTTGAGCAGAGATATGGAAATATATTTCTAAGGAAAACAATATTAAGAGAACATATACTTCAGACAATTATCTTTCTGGCACAGGAGTGAAAAACGTGATTGCTGCTGCTTCTTTCAGCATCTTCAGAAACTGTGATATATAATTCTGCAGAGGAAGAGAACTAAATATGCTGGCCCAATTTCATGAAAGTTGAATTTGTGTGTAAACTTAAAAACCAAGTTACACGAATCTTCTATTGTAGATGAATATCTCTTTAATATTCATCCATTAAATTCAAATTGACACTTCTGTTTTCAATTGAACTAATGTATTACATTAAAATTTCCTAACCTCATTATAGCTGGCTGGCGGCCTAATGATTGCAGTATATTTCAATTTTACAAGAACAGAAAATACAGGAGCCTCTTCTGAATTTTATTTGATATACCCCTGTCAATATGGCCACCTTTTCCCTATTGCTCCAGTTGGGAGTTTCTTCCCTCTTCCTCTTTATTTCCTCCTTTCATTCACAACAAAAGCCATTGGTGCCCTCTCTCCAGTTCTCTCAAATCATCCCCACCCATAACAATTCAATCGTGATTCTTCACTTTATCTCAGCATATTTTCAGCACAATGTCAAAGGGCTGGCAGGATGTCTGGGTAAAATGAAAGAAGAAGAAACCCTACGTCATGGCTATTCCGTTGTACTAACCTTTTTCCACCGCTGCCTCAACCCAGCTCCAGTGCTGGATTCCCCAGGACCGTTTTTAGCACCACTTTAAGTTTTGATCCTTAGAAGATTGTGGGTGGGCTAATAGGACTCTTAAAATTAACTGAAATCAAAGCATTAATTTCCCTCTTACATTTCCCCCTTTCTTATTACAAACTAGAAACTGTCCAATTCTTTGAACTTAAGAAAAATAAAACTTCTCTGATCTCTGTTCCTTTGTATGTTGCTGCCTTTTTCTCTCCTCATCACATTCAAGAGCTGTCAAAGCATAGACTACTATCTCCTCTCTCTTTTTTATTTCATCCATTCTTTCATCATTAATTTTATTGTGAGATGCAGCCTACATTAAAAAATTCTCAACTTGAAAAAGAACACCTACAAAATCTACAGCTAACATCATATTTAATGGTAAGAAACTAGATAATTTCTCCTTAAAATCAGGAACAAAACAAGGATATCACTTCTCATCACTCCTGTTCAACATCTTACTGGAAGTTCTAGTTAATACAGTTTCCTTAAGAAAAGGAAATAAGAAGTAGACAGATTGGAAAAGAAGAATCAAACTGTCTCTGCTCCAGATAGCACAATTGTCTGAATAGGACATCCCAAACAAGCAACAAGAACAGCAAAAAGAACTTCTGAAATAGCAATAAATTATAGCAAAGTTGCAGGATACAAGTTTAATACACAAAAGTTAAACACTTTCCTGTATACCAGCAATGAAAAATTAGAATTTGACATTAAAAACAAAGCCTCATTTATACATTAGTACACACAAAGAAGTACTTAAGAATAATTTTAATGAATTTATACAAGATACGAGAAAAAGTATAAAATTCTGATGAAAGATATCAAAGAAGACATAAATAAATGGAGATATATTCCATGTTTATCAATAGGAAGACTCAATATTGTTAACATGTCAATTCTTCCTGGCTTGATCTATAATGCAATGCAATATCAAAAACTCAGCAAGTTATTTTGTGAATATGTATCCTTATTTTGCTGATTTTTTTGGATGGGCTTTGGATTTTGTAAAATGCTTCTTCTGTATCTATTGATATAATTATGTGATTTTTCTTCTTTAGTCTATTGATTTGATAGGTTATATTAATGATTTTTTTAATGTTGAACCAGTCTTCCATTCTTGGAACAAACCCAACTTGGTTATGGTGTATTATTCTTTTTATATATTGTTTTTATACATTGTTGGACTCAATTTGCTAGTGTTACATTGAGGGTTTTTTTTGCACCTGTGTTCACAAAAGATACTTGTCTATGGCTTTCTTTTCTTGTAGTGTTTTTACCTGATTTTGGTATTAGGGTAATACTAGCCTTATAGAACAAATTAGGAAGTGTTCCTTGTATTTCTGTTTTCTGGAAGAAATTTTAGATAATTGGTATCATTTTACTACATTAATTTTAGCAATTATCAATCTATTCTATGACTCTTACAAATACATAGTCACTGTGTCCCCAACTTTGTACTCTTTTAACAGATATATACATTCCCAACTCTATATTTTTATATTATGTTGTGTAGATTGAATTATTGGCCCTGATTCTTCACCTTTATAAATATCCATGCCCTTTGCCTTCTAACTTTGCAGTTTTCAGTCCATGATTTTGGGCCTAACAATGTTATTTTTTTTTGACCAAGAAGACTTTAGAAGATGTGATATGAGAAAACATTTGATATATTCTTGCACAGTGTGGCTTGTCCTCTTTACTTTCAATCATTCATAAGAGAAGAACAAGCATGTGGCAGTTAACCTCTTGGTCCAAATAAAATGAGACATCTGGAGCATATATGGACCCAACCTACAGTTTGGAGCCAAATAAAGACAGGAATAGCTTGATTATGGGCATAACCAAGGATTAGTGAGGATTTGAATAATGGGCGTGGATTACAATCAAATAAACAAATGTTATTTCTCTGTTCTCTCCTGAGTAATAGCCAATAAACATCTAAGAGGATTAAAAAAAATACAAACTCCATTTTCATTGAATTTAGTGACTGAAATACCAGTTTCTAATATCTAAGCATTCCAATAAAACATAGTTTTTAAAGTACTCAAATTTATGCACTTTTGTTAGTATAATACTGGTATTCCATCAATTTAAAACCCAATTTCTGAATCATTTACATCTGAAGCTCAAAATCAATGACTTCATCATATGGAAAAAATGCAAACTAATGGCAGCCTCAATTCTAGAAGGTCTGTGCTTTCTAGAATTGCAATAAGCAACTATGTTATGTAACAGAGAAGTTTAAGTTGCAATAATAATTATTCTCATTCAAATATTTCCTAATCTTATGGAACGTGATCATATAGTATTACAATTTATACATTTAACATTTTATCAAAATCTTCATGAAGAATTTAAAGATGAACAAATTAACTGCTTTTATTGAAATAAAATATAGAAGTTTTGTTTGTAAACATATTGTAGTCTGTATTCATTATGATTTGGTCAGAGAAATGGAAATCACTCCAAGTGTTTCAAACAGAAATTTAAAACAGGCAATTAGAAGCTAATTAAACTACTGAAAAACTCAGGAAAGTCACAATCATTTCAGGAAATCAGGAAATACAAGAATAGCTGGAAACAACCAAAATGGTCTGTATGAATGGTCCACACCACTGAACTGAGTTATTTCCAGAAGGGCTACATTGAAAAAGGATTATCGTTAAGTCACTGGCAATGTTTCATATCTGCCCACTCCTACTCCAAATGCAAAAAATGAGTTCTGCTTCTCTTTTCCCTTTCAAATCTTCTCACTGGCAAAATCTTGCCTGGAACTATGCTAGTAAGCATTGTGGGAAATGTGGTTCTAGACTTCCAACTCATACTAAAGGAGAGAATATGAACGGCGACTACTGGCATACAGTTCATTCTTCTTAAAAATGTTCAAAAAGATACCCACAAACTTTCAAATGTAAGATAAGATTATTTGAAGATAAAGAACATAGGGGAAAGTATTTGGAATTAGCTTTGAACCATCTTCTCACCATTCCCTCTTTTTCATTCTTTATCCTTCTCAATCTTTTTACCACCTTCCTTCTTAACTCTCCCATACCTTGTTGATTCCTGTCCTGTTTCCACAATCCCACCGAAGTTTTCCAGGTAAGTAGTGTTAAAGGCTACTGAGCTATTTTAAGTGGGAAGGCCAAAACTAATCTTGGAGCATGGCATTATGAAGAGCAGGGATCAAGGTGGAAGGGCTCCGGCCTGGGAGGGGTGACCAGTCCCAAGATTTTACTCACTGATATGTTTTTCACAGATGAATCTTGGACAAGCTGAAGGGGGGCTTGGTTCATTATCACTGGCTACTTGTGTGGAGTTCAAGCAAGAGTGCTGATCAAAGGTTGGAGCTTAGGGCAGCCTGGTGGAGCAGGAGACACAGATCGACTGGGAACAGAGTACATGGGATCACCAGGACCACTGCATGGACTCACCATCTCGGTGATCTGTGTACTCTGGACCAATAGTCCTGTCTCTCCTGCTCCACATGCCAGTGCTTATATTTTTATCCATTTAATTTTACTCGATGCTTAACAATTATATTTATACTTTTATTTATTAGAAATATATTAGCTATTTGGTTTTACTTTTTTATGAACTCTGAACATAATTTTATAAAATATGCCATATTAATACTAATACTTTTATAGCCTGAAATAAATTATACATTCGTATCATATTGCCACTTGGCTCGTGTTGCAACTACTAAACAAAACCAAGGCCTAACCCTAAATTGCAAATGCAATAAAGGAAAAAAGAAAAGAAAGAAAGAAAGTTAAGTTAGAAAAGATGGCTGAACAAAGTACCCATGACTGAAGGTTTGAGACAAATTCTACAAAGCAAATTTTTCTGTAGTATGTGACATATACTCTGGAACAAAACTGACAATACCATATTTGAGATAATGGGAACAGAAAAGTGAGAACAACTGGAGTTAAGAACTTCTCAGCTCTAATTTGGCTCAAAGGAAGCCAAGTAAAGGACAATGAGTGAGAAATCAGGCATAAGATGTATTACAATCCGCCAGTGGAGGAGAAGAGATTCTGAGCTGTACACAGATGTCTAGGTGCTAATCTCTGTTGTCCAGGAGAAATAAATGCATAATTACTCATTTAAATATACAACTGCTCAAACATAATCATAAACTTAAATAAATAAAATAAAATTAAGTGAAATAGGCATTCGCTTTGGCATATAGAAAGGAACTACAATATGAACTTGTAGAAAGCAGAAAGAAAAAAATTATTAAATACAGAAGCTGAAAATAATAAAATAATTGAAAAATATCAGAAATAATGAATAATTCAAGAAGACAGTAAATATCAGAAATAATGAATGATTCTTTGACAAACAGAAGATAAAGTAGATAAACATTTAATCTATCTAATTAAAACATAGCTAGGGAAGTGTTGATGGCACATTACCAGACTAAGAAATGAAAATAAATGGAAATTAAAAGAATAGTAAGACTTGTTACCATAGTTCATAGTTAACATCTTTGTCTTGTTCAGTATCTAATGGAGAAAGCATTTAATATTTCATCATTATTATGATGATCCCTAAAGGTTTTCAGTAGTAAATAGTTTTTACTATTTTAATTTGTTTAATTAACTTTACCAAACTAAGGAAGTCCTATTCTCAATTTGCTTGTTTATTTAATCATTAATGAGTGTTAAATTTTATCAGATATTCTCTTTGTATCAATTGAGATGACCATATATAGTTTTCTCTTTTACTCTGTTAGTGTGCTGAGTTATAGTTACTGCCGTTTAAACACCAAACAAACCTTGCATTGATGAGATAAACCCACTTTTTATGACTTTATCTTTCTAGGATCTCTAGATTTAATTTGCTAATGTTTTGTTAATTTTTGCTTCTATTTTAAAAGTCATATTGACATGTAAATTATTTTTGCTGTAGTGTTTGAAAGTTTGGTATCAGAATTTTACTGGATTTCTATAGCGTTCTGAAAATTTAGAGGTGAAGAGTATACCATGAATACATCTAGTGCTGGATTTTTCATTTGGGAAAGTTTTTAATTAATTAATTTTATTTAACATACATAGGACTAATCAGATTTTAAACTTCTTTTGTCAATTTTTGAAAATGAAGTTGATCATCATTTAGTTATGAATGAATGAAGTTTATTTAGTAAGGAATAAAGTTTTAGTTATCTTTATTGTTTCTAGTTTAATTCCACTATGATCAGCCAGCATCATTTGTATGATTTCATTTCTTTGAAAATTATTGAGCCTTTCTTTATGGACCAGCATATGACCTATTTTAGCAACTATTTGATATGTACTTGCAAAGGGAAAAATAATGCTTTACTGTTGTATTCTGTATATGTCAACTAGGTAAATTTGGTAAATCATAATGAACAAATTTTTATCCTTGTTAAGATTTTGCCTGCTTATTCTAGCAATTACTGAGAGATAATGGGTTAAAATTTCCAGCTATGACTATATACATTGTCTATTTTTAGTTATATTAAAATTTGCTTTAAATATCTTGAAGCCATGTTGTGAAATTTATATTTATATGAGCAACACAATGCAATGATCAACATAATTTATCTAGCCCTTACTTTGTTCCATCCAAGTTCTTTGCATATATTAGTATATTTAATTTTTAAAACAACCTTATGAGATAAATTTTTTTTTAATATTTCAGTTTTATAGACACATTAACTGAAGTTCAGAGCAACTTGCAAGTTTGCATATGTAGTAAGTGGCAGCAGTGGCATTTGAACCCAACCAGTCTAGACCAAAATGCTTTTATTGGCTAAAGAATGGTGACTTACAGTCATGCAACATTTTTTTAATAAAGACTCTAAAATTAGATTCTGACAAAATAATTTTGTTGTTATTAAGGGCCAGAAAGTAAATATTTTAGGCTTTTTGTGCTACATGCACTTTTTAAAAAGCACTTTAAAATTTTTAAAAATATTCTTAGCTCACAGGCCAAAAATTGATTGCTTGCCAGATATGTTCCATGGGCCATAGTTTGTGAACTCCTGCTCTGTTCCATGAAGTTGTGAATTCTAAGTTTTATGCATGAATGAAATATTATTTCAATACTAGGACAACTGCCTCTTTGAATGGGGGAGAATCAGAGGAACCAACAATGAAATTTATACGAGGAAAAATAAACAAGCAAGTAAGAGCAGAAAATTTAGAAATCAAAAAGCAGAAGTGCATGGGGTAACTATCCATGCAACATATTACAATGTATCACAAACTCTCCATTAATTAAAACAGTGAATGAAACATATACTATCATTGCTTCCATAGTGTTTGCATAGTAATGATGGTTACAGGTGACAAGCAAATAAATATGGAATATGCCATCTGTGATAAGCCCTATGATAAAAAATAAAATAGAGGAAGAGCACAGTAAATCAAAGAGAGATGCTACTTTTCATGTGTGATTTGGGAAGATTTGTCTGTGAAGTAATTTGAATATCTAGAGAATTTGAAAGTATACATTCCTGATACCGCAGAATTCTCATTTTACATATATCCTGAAAAGTAGTGTTTCCTCCTCCTAGATGCACATTAGAATCATTTAGAAACATCAGTGTTTTGTAAGGTATCCTCAGGTGACTCTGATGTAGAGTCAAATGTAAAGATCCTTGCTTTAGGAAAACTCTTGACCATATATATTCTTGTAAATACAAAGAAATATGTACAAGGATACTTATAGCAGCTTGTTTAAATAACTGGCATATTAGGAACAATATGTTGTATCTTGTGAATGTATAATTGTATAATCATATAATGGGATGTGATGAAGCAGTAAAAATGTATAACTGAAGCAACATCTATATCAAGATGAATAGCTCTCCAAAGCATACTGTTAAGAAAGTATAATTTATATCAGAAAGTAAAGAATATTATATATAAAATATTTTTTTTAAAATTACAACTCAGACTCTGTGGGATATGGCCAAAGTGGCAATGTTTGCAGGTAAATTTATAGTGTTAATTTGTAAACTTTAGAATCAGGAATGGATATCAATATTCTGTTCAAACTGTTAGAAAAAAATAAGAAAACTACAAAAAAGAAATAAGATAAAAGCAAAAATTATATATTATATGCTTATAGTGATGCATATATCATAAACAGCTTTTTATTGGAGTGAATAGACAAACTACCATCTATCACAATCAAGAAACAGTAATCACGATCAAGAAATACCTATCACAATCAAGAAACAAAGGGAGAAAGTGCACATAAACTATTATGGGATAGATAAATTATAAATGGGAATAAAAAATTACAGAAAAAGAGAAAATTGATAGAAATATTAGTATATTTGACATTTTAGAAAAATTAACTCATCATAGAATAACACAAATAACCAGATTTGACTCCAGGAGAAAGGAATCCTAAATAGAATAGTTTTTATGGAAAAAAATACATTTAAATGCTACATTCCTGAAAGGCACCAGGCTCAAATATTTCATAGGTTAGTCCTGTCAAAATGACTAACGCAGATAATCTGGTGCTATTTAAGCTACTTCAGGAATAAGACAAATAGATATATATATTTTTTGCTGATATTAAGAATCATCAAGGTAAATTAAGTAAAAAATAAAGAAGTATGACAGTATTTACAGTATGCTCCCACTTGAGTTTCCAGAAAGACATATTTACATATACTTGTAAGCACAAAAAAATGTCTGGAATTTTACAAAAAATAATCTGTTCGCAGTGGTTGCCTTTGGGGAATGAGCTTCAGAAGGAGACTTGCTTTTCACTTTATACCCTTTCATTTTCATGCGAGACACTGTACACTTTTTATCACGACACATTTAACGTTTTCTTTTAAACACAATATTTTAAACATTAGAATTCTGAAGGACACAATGACAAGTCAGCTATCTCAGGAAATGCAATTCAGAATAAAAGAGCAATACAGATTAATATTGCAACCAAAAAAACATGAAATGGCCAACTAGAGAAGTGAACAATTCAGTTCATCATTCAGATGATTTCTCTTCATGCTACTACGATCTGGACGTTTTGAAACCTGTGATATTTGCATATTTTGGTATCATGTAGTCTTAGTGCAAAGTCAGTAACATTTTAAGACATTAAAAATATATTATGAAATACTTAATGCACTCAAAAATGATGAAAGACTAATATTAGAAACTCATTAACCCATCATGGAGTTTAAATAGATCATGACCAATGTAACTGAAGTATCCCCAAATTTATCCACTTATCCTACCACCATCGGATCTAGCCTCCACTCTGGAATTTCTCCTTCCTTTTCTCCTTTTCTTTGTGAGATACACGTATAGATAGACAGATAGATATTTCAGCAAAATGTATTTCTAAATATATATTTCTAAATGAACTATTGCTTACTTTTGCTAATTTTTGAAGTGTACTGGAAAGTATTTGTTTTTATACAACTTCAGTATTATTAATGTTCAATACCACTAGCTTGTGGAGTCGTTCCTGAGAGTCGTCACTGAGGTACAACTAACTAATAAATTTCTTTTCACTATCCTATCGTTTTTATTATACTCCCTTTCAAAATTGAATTACCTTCTTCTTGATAATAGGTATTTGTATTATTTTAAGAGTTCTTGCCATTACAAACTGTCTGTTGCAAACATTTTTCAATATGTCTCATTCATTTGTGCAAGAATTTCTCTAGCCAAAGCAATTTACAGTTGGGTTGCTGGGATATTTTATCATTATATAGTATTTCATGAAATTTAACATGCCATTTGTTGTAAGGCATTATTATTTTATATAATAATGTAAAAGGAAAAGTATTCTGTCAACCACTGGTTTATAAGATGTGTCCTGATTACAGAGATGATAAAATGTGAAGTGTGATTTTTAAATTAATGAAATATAATACATAATGCCAGAGTACCATATAAAGAAATAGTATTTATATGCATATCCACAAGAAGTTTACAAGAATGTCTGTTGCTCTTCATCCTTACTGATATTTGGTATAATCAGATTTTATAAATTTTACGGGTCTTGTGAATATAAAATGATGTTCTGGTTATAACTTATATTTTTTAATTAATAAGAAACTTACTTGACAACTTATATAAATTATGTATAATTTCTGCTTTCTTTTGTATTCTTCATTATTGATCTTGCCAGAGAGCCTGTTATTCTTTTCAAAAGAGATTAATTTAGGATAATTAAAGTTGGGTTTCAATTTTAAGAGTTTAAAATTGTATGTTACCATTTTGTTATTACATTCTAACCATGGCATATGAGCAGAGGACAGATTCTGTGTAAAGCCAGTTCTCTGGATTTTGTTAGATCTTGTTTTATAGCCAATGCCTGTTCAATTTTATATTACAAGTTTGTTTGAGTCAAATGAGTATTATCTAGATGTTAGGTAGTATTCTATACATGTCTGTTGATCAAGCATCTTAATTGTGTTATTTCTATATTCTATAATTCAAGAAATGTGAAGACATTTTCATACAATAATTGAAGGTTATCTTTCTTCAAGGTTAATTTGGTCAAAATACAAAATATTTTTGGAAAAGCAAAGTATTTTTGTAAGTTCTAGCACAAATGTGTGAGACATTGTAAGATAAGCTTTTAATAAATGTTTTATTATACAAGGTAAGCTTAGTGTTTCCAAATTTCATTGTTGTTGCTATTTTGTTTTGTAAATGTCAATAATTGCATTAAATTTTCAGTGTGTATATAATGGCAAAATTGATTATTTTGGCAAAAAATGTAGTTAATGGTTGTTTATATATTTTTCATGCATTAACTGTTTTATATAACATTTATACTTAGTTTTAAATATTGGAGGAGATTTATTGTGGTTTTAAATTGCATTTATACTACTAAAGTTTTATTATCAACTTTTTAAATCATAGATTGAATGACTCTTTAATGAGAATTAGCCACTCAATCTCTTAATGAGGTAAGTAGTCAATCCAGGCTTGAAAGGAGTCAAATTTGAGATATCTACAATTTTATGTCATTCTTCTGCCCAGAGCCCCAAAACATTTTACAGAGGACAAATATAGATAAACAGAAGATTAAATGTAAAATGTAACTGTAAAATGTAAGGCTTAACAGCTTTAGAATTTTGAAGGACATAACATGTATCAACTAAACACAATACATGTCATAATAGAAACAAGAACGCCAGCTGGAGCAATGGTGCTAATTATATCTTTTTAAATCAACCTTGAAAATAAATGGGTTAAATAGTGGTAAATTCCTTCATTAATTTGATATGCTCTTAATTTTGAAAAATGATATAAAGCAAGAAAGATTATTAAAACTAAAATATCAGGAAATTACCTCATCTGAAAACAGCATCTAACAATTAAAATGAGGTAATGTCCTGGAAAGCCTGTATTGTGGTTTAAATGTGTGTTGTGATATAAATGATTTCAGTCACATATTTCCACTTTCTTGAACTCTTGGCCAATCTGTCCTCATTGTTACACAGCAATGCTAAACAATCTACGGAATAAGTGTTACAAAACATATTATACTACATTCATAAAAGATGTTGAGTACCTTCCATAGACTCCTGGTTATTCTCCATGCCTTAACTTTTTTTTTCTACTAGTTAGCAATTTCCATTTTAAAGTCCCCTGTATAAGCTAAATACTCCAGTCATCCATATTGCTTTACAATTAGATCTAAACACACTATCTTGGGATTAAAGATCTACTATAATAACATGATCATAGTTCCTGGTGTGCCTGAGACAGTCTGGCTTATACCTGTTGTCCTAGCATGATTATCAGCAGTGCCCCTTTCACTCTTCAAAGTGTCCTGTTTCAGAATGTATAGCATCCTATTCATGACCATCTCCTAGCCAATTTTCTCAGTGATATCTTACACTAGACTGTGTTTTATGCATCTCATTCTCAACCCGAAATAAATTGCTTAATCTTCCCTGTACAGTTTTCCCTCTCTTTTCTCTCCTTGTACCCCTGTTTATACAGTTCTCTTGTGCTCTCTGAAATGACCTTCGTCTCCCATTGTTTCCCTCTCCTTCAGTATTCATCATAGGTGTCACCTCTTTCACAAAAACTTTCATGATTCCCATTTGCAGGCAATCTCTTCTTTCTCTAACTTGGATAATATTTTACCTAGATTCATTTATCAGTATAATTTTCTATCTTTACATGAGGGTATTTAGTAAATGTCTGATCTCCATTACTAGATTTGATATTCCTTCAAGGAAGAATCAGTGCCTTCTTATTTTATCATTCACAGTCCCCTAACATTTTGGACAGGCTCAACAAATATCATTTGATTAAATAAATGAGAATTTTAAAGTCATACATTATGGTATATTAAAAAGGTTTTTTATCCAAAACAATTACATTAATAAGTATAAAGGAATTATGAAAAAGACAAAATAAAATTTAACATTATTAAGAATTGTATTAATTAGATTTCTATCTCCTAAATTAATGGGAATTTGACATTATAATTCATATGGTATAATTACATAATTCAGAAATTTGAAAAGCACATCCTTTAAAATTTGTAAGGCCTATTAAAAATTCTTCAATGCTGTTATTTTGTGGTAGTTTTTACTTTCTCTGACTGCTGAACTTTAAACCACTAAATTCTACCTGAAGTGATTAAACTCAACAGCTTTACATAAGTAATTTACAACAAAATTTGAAGTCCTTCATCAGCCTTAGAAATTATTTGATCTTTTTCAGTCCATCTTAAATATTTTCAGTTTTTTTCCCAAAGAAAATATTGCAGTAGTATTTATAAATCTGACAAAAACCAACAAAAAAAGCAAAACCCCTTTTCTAGGAAAAAGAAGCAAATTTGTATTTGAGAAAAATTGGTTTTTTCCATTCTAACATTGACTTACTATTAATGAGTTAAGGCTATTACAGGTCATGTGTTTGAAAATAAAATGAAAGAAATACAATAATCAAAAAACACTTTCTGAAAGGTGAGTAATAATTCTTAAAAATAAAAGTGCATCCCAGTAAAGAGGATTATAGTGGACTATTTTACAATATTTCTAAGGCTATCGGTGTAAAAATATTTTTTTAAATATATGAATGTATTTTGTTACATATATTAGGTGTTAAAGAAGAATTTACTGTTCTTTAGGTAAATGGAGAAAACCTTGTAATGAATTATGCTGTTCTTAAACACCTCATAAAATGTATAAGACAAATTATTATCTTAACATTAATTTGTAGTAGATATTCTGATTTTTTAAATTATGATATTTTACATGTTACTAGCAATAGAAAATTCTTCCTGAGCTACTGAAAGGAGCTCCTGCCCTCACTTTGAAACCTGCTGTCTTAGGGAATTCCAGCCAAATCCAACCCGTAAGGTCAGCTTTTAGAGCCTGGTTTCTTCAAGCCTTGTGCTTTAAAAACTGTTCAAGATATTTAGAGCCTCCACTGTTGACCTGGGATTGTGGCAGTGCATTCATTGATTCTTAAAGTTAACAAATACTAGAAAAGTAAAAGGTCAGATGTTTTGAATTCTAACTTGTTTTTCTTGTTATTTTTCTACATCCAAAGGCTACCTTATACTATATAGTCTGAGGAAAATTTTATATAAAGTCAGAGGGAAATTAGTATTGTGTATTTAACTAATAAGCAAGCCCCTAAAAATCAAATGATTTGATAATAAAAATCCCTTGGCACTAGATTAATGAATCAGAAGCTACTAAAAAGATGCATTGTGATAAGATCTATAATGAGATTCAGAGTGAAAAAAGATGCAGTCTCTTCAAATGGGTCAGCTGTCCCATCAGGGACAGTAGATAAAAGGAGATACAATCCTTGGTTCTTGGATTGCCTGTCATTTTGCCAAGGTGGTTAGACCTCTTGGTCTCTTTAACATTGGCTTTTCTGTACCTTCAGCCCACATGGACACAGGGAGAATATAAATGTGAGCATTGCTGTAACTAAAATGTGAGCAAGTAATGATACAGAAACACAGTTACTTTACAAGAAACCTCTAATGACATCACTGAATAATGTAGCTTTACAGATTTTACAAGTTAGGAAACTCATGGCCAGAAGCTAGAAAAGTTTCAATTTTACATTTCTTATGCAATAAAGTGACATTTTCTAAATTCTTTACAAATCACATTCTATACATACTGACTCTTATACCACGAAATTCCTATCCTCCATGTCAGTACAGGATTAGAGAACTAAAACTCGCCAGAGACATCGAGGGATAGTATTAAATTTAACCAGTATTGTTCTGTTTTTAAAAGCTGATTGTTAAAAAAATTTTTTAAATAACGAAAATTAATTATGAGCGGTACCTAAAAGGTGTTATTTATCGTTTCAGATATAGTAATATATACTGTTTATAGGTGTCTGTAAAGATTCTTACTACTCTTCTTGATTAGTTAGTTTCCTTTCTGCTTGAATGATACTATGTGCTCCTCATTACAGGCTATTAATATTTCCATTCCAAGCCACGGTGATTTCTTTTACTCTTTTTTTCTAGCTTTTCTGTAAAACCTTCCACTTTTCATCTACTTTTTTTTTACCTCAGCCCTGCCTTTTTCTTTTTCTGCACAAGCCATTCAGCTATTTGAAGTCCAGATCAATTTCTGTTTATGGAGTCTTCACTGATGATTCAAAGTTAATTTAATTCAATAGTATTTGTTGTGCATATTATATAATTTATTCCCTAATTATACCCAAATTAGCATTCCACATTATGCCATCTTGCACAGTGCTATAGTTCTTTTCTGTACATGTATGTCTCTTTCAAATAAGATTATAAGTAGTTAAAAGTTTGGAATTAAATTAACAGCATACCACATATAGATAGATTCTTTTATGCTTTTTGTACTTACAAATGTGTTTGACGTATTACAGAGAATGTATTTTATTCCAGAGATGGTTCTTTAAGACTCTATTCTGTACTTTGGATAAGTTTCTGAAACATAGTAAAGAAAGTACTTTTGTAGAAGTTTTATGTAGTAGGTGACATCAGCAAAATGGTGGCATAGGAGATACCAGCCATTATGCTCCCCCCAACACAAAAATAATTAGATGGCTATCCAGTAAGAAAATAGTTCTTGGAAGACAGTTAAATATCATTAATTTCAATGACAAATATTTTGGGGTCTTTACTTGTTGTTTGGTGGAATTGAGAATTTTCTTTTTCATAGACTTGTGCACAAAGACTGTCTAACAACTATTCATATTTCCTGTTAGTGACTGTATACATGTTAATTCCTGCAAGTTTAAAAGTCACTTGGTTATATCAGAGTTTTTGTCCATAATATATGCCACCTGTGAACACAGTCACAGCTAGGGGATGATGGACTTTATCATTGTTACAAGCAAATAATATCTATGAAATCACAACTTTGATGTACTGGTTATATTTTAAATATACATTAAAAACGTATAAAGTTAGCATAATAATGTTCTTCCTTTTATCACCTAGAATTATTTTACTCTTTTCTGCATTATAACAGCCATGAATGTTTGGCAATTTTATTTCTCTGGTAGTTGAAGAAATATGATTGCTCATTATGTTCATTCAGTATTTCCCAGTAAGATGTTCAAGCTCTGTCCTGGTGATATGTAGGTTCAAAAGCTGAGTTAGAGAATCACAGTAACAAGTATGACTTACAGATACCTCATCTGAGGCAGAAAAAGACAATTTTGCACCCTTTGTCCTCTATTTCCTTAATTAATGTCTTAGTTATTCAAGCTTGTGAAATGGCCTGCTGTGCACTGTGGTTTGAGGGATTGAGGACCTATTAATCCCCAAATATTTGTTCTCTAGATCCACATAATGCAGCTGCTCCAACCCATATGGCCTGACAGAGTCACCCTTAGAGCAGATAGATACTGAAATATAAGAAAGTGCTTTACATGTCGGGGGTGATGAGCATGGAAAGAGAGTTTGGAGAAGTAGAGGACATTTTTAAAGCATGTAAAAGCACGGAGAGGGATTTTGCCTTGAGATACAGCATAGCTCAGAAACAAGAATGGTGAATACACCATTTACCCAGTGTGGGGTGAGGAGACCAGACGGGGAATTGGGAGAACAGCTCAAATAAACTTTTCCTCGGACTGGATGCTAATGCTGTACTAAGGAAACGTTTCTTTCACTCATCTAGGATACTTATGGTATCTGGCTCAGTACCTTTAGGCTTAATGCTTTAGAAAGATTAACCAAACTAACAGAGGTTGATTGAGGGCAGGACGTCCTAAGCATCGTAGATGTAGTGGCTGAGGCAAAGCATTGTACTTTTTATTTCTAGAAGGTATAAACTGTATCTCTCTTTCTCTTTTTAAATCTGGAGAGATGGGGGATACTGGTGCTCTGCTACAGTAGAGAGTTTTCATGGGAAAAGAAAACCATTGGCCCAATGAATAAGAACAGCTAGATAAAATGATTACAATCTACCATATCACCCTCTGAGTCCACCCAGTTATGTCATGGAACAGGAAATACATATGTACACAATGGAATTAGTATTCAATGTGAGAAGCATTTTTTCCTTGGTTATTTTGAGTATATAAACAATAGAGGTTCATTTGTGTTTATTTTTCTGTATGTATCTGAATATGTATGGAGAGATTGCTAGAAAAAAGATTTAATCTAATGCAAGATATATTAGGTTCAATCTGAGGATTACCTCCTTTGTCATAGATAAATTGACTGTAGGTGCATGGGTTTATTTCTGAGCTGTCTTTTTCTGTTCCATTGATCTATGTGTCTATTTTTGTGCCAGTATTAATGCTGTTTTGTTTACTGTGGCTTTGTAATATAGTCTGATGTTTGGGAGGGTGATACCTCCAGCTTTGTTCATTTTTTTTCAAGATTCCTTAGGCAATTTGGAGTCTCTTATTGTTCCATATGAATTTTAGGGTTATTTGTTCTAGTTTTGTGAAAAATGTCGTGAGTATTTTGGTAGAGATTGTATTAAATCTATAGATTGCTTTGGACAGTATGACCATTTTTAATAATATTAATTCTTCCAATTTAAGAGCATGGGATATCTTTCTATTTCTTTGTGTCATCTTCGATTTCCTTCATCAGAGTTAATGCCAAAGCATTAACATGAACACTATTAATCTTGTAGTGGAGTTACGTGGCTATTATTAGCAAT
The DNA here is from genome assembly GCF_009834535.1 of Camelus ferus. Classification (NCBI taxonomy): domain Eukaryota; kingdom Metazoa; phylum Chordata; class Mammalia; order Artiodactyla; family Camelidae; genus Camelus; species Camelus ferus. The sequence continues at coordinate 57,315,686 of NC_045700.1, forward strand.
TGTTTGTGGCATTCTAATCTTTGATTGTGTAAATTAGATATGTTACTCAGCATTATATGTGCTCTTGACCCTTCATAAAACTGTAAATGTTTAGTTACATAATTCCACAACCTTACCAAATTTTAATCTGGACTTATTAATAAATCATTAGGGGAAAGTTTTAGTAAAGATGGCACAGAGGGTTATTTCCAACTGAGGTGATTGGATAGTGTAATGACCTAAAATAATGAGACTAGAAAGAGAAACAGGTTTGGAGATGACAAGTTCAGTGTGGGCCATGATGATTTTAAGCACCTACATGACTTCCAAGTCTTAAAGTCTAGCAGGAAGTTAGAAATACAGGCCTAAATTTTTTAAAAGATTTCTAGACTGTTGAAAAAGATTTACAGTCTTTAGTATATAGATCTTGGTTTTAAAGCCAGAGAGAAAGCACGTAATTAGCAAAAGAGGGAGACGTGAGTCTTTAAGGAATGCTGGGGAAAACAAAAGAGACTATCTAGCAGCAAAACAGGAAGGCATATAATAGAGAATGGTGTCTTGGAAATCAAGGGCTGATGGGTTCCACAATTGTTTGATGGTACCACAAATAATATGGAGCAGTGAAAGAAGAGAAGGGATTAAATGGGTTCATTACATTTTGAATGCCCGTGGTCACTGACAATTTGAGTGAAAGTAATTTCTTTGATAGGGGAAGAAGTCAGACTGAAATGCAGAGACATGAGTGAGGAAAAAACAGACAATGCATGTGGGAAACTCAAGTTGCTGGACTATGAGGGTTGGGAACAGATGGGAATATAGTCATAGGAAATCATGAAACTGAGGGAGCTTTTTTTTTTTTTTAATTGGGAAATGAGTGATGGACTTTATACAAAAGAAATAGAGATAGTAAACCAACCAAACAAACAAAAAGATGGTGAAAAAGAAGAGATACTTAGTAGAACGAGGTCTCTGAGGACAGAGGAGGGTATCATATTTGAGCCTGGATGGAGGGGCAAGGCAGTGAGGGCACTGCAGCTTGGCCACTGGACAGACTGACTGTAGGCTGGAGAGCAGGCATCTGCAGCTGAGGCGATTTCCCCAGCCCCATGTTCATGGAATGTCAGAGTGTGACTACCCACCTTTGGTGGCAGTGGAGTAGTGGGGGGCGCTGCAAGGAGAACTGTGCACTCTCGAGGTTCACTTAAGGCAAGTGTTGTGAGCAGCACTTTGTAATGAGGTGCAGCTTTACAGGCAATATTTATGATGAAATTAGCGTCACAGAAGGAGCAGTGAAAAGTTTTTGAGAGGGAGGGGTCTTGTTTATAACGGATACTTCTGATTAAAGTTTACTCTATGAAGCATCATTTTCAAGTTCAGGAAGCTAGGTGGCCTCTAATTGTTATTAATCACCTGTCAAGGGCCGCGCTTGCTTCCTCCTATTAAGTGTGTGTTTTCTCTTGTACTGTCCTGTTGCTTACACTATTTTCTGTAGTTCTTCCTATTGCTTTCTCATTGAGTCTTCTTATCTTTTCTCCCATTTGTTTCCTTGTGATAAAGCAGGGCTCAGTCCTCCTGGTACCTTCAGTAGCTAGCTACGTTACGTTTCTTTCACTGAAAACATTTCTTTTTTTTAAAGTTTGGGGCAGGGGTGTGTTGGGAAGGGAAAGAAAAACTGTTTCTAGAGAGAGAAAGGGTATGGGTAGAAATAGTGAGGGTTCTATCAGGAGACCTTGTCTTCCATTACTTTCTTTCCTGAAATTTTGTGATGACATTACTGATAACATTGAAGAGTTTAATAGATCCATTTTTTTCCTGATTTTAATATGTATGTTTTACATATGTAAACATCAATAAATTAATGGTTTAAATTATGTTCAAGAAGTTAAAAAAGAGGTCACACTTCCCTAGTAAGTCTTGAGAAAATATAAGAGCTTAATTTCAATTCCAGGCAGAAATATTCTTTCTGTGATGTAGGCAAGTTTTCTGTGACATGTAAAACGAACTATCTTATACAAGCATGGCAAGAGACAGATTTTATAATAGCATAAACATTGTAAAATAAGGAGAGTACAGATATGTGTGAGAAAGGTCAGTGCCAGTTAGAAATCATAAGGAAAATTAACTAAAGGTAACTTATCCAAGTAGATCCTGTATTTTACTACTTCTAAAGATTCAGCCAATTTTTTTTTTTTTTAATTCTAGTTATGTAGCTTTCTCAGAGCAGTATGGATGTTTTGCTTTTGAGAACAAGCAAAGATTTTACCACAGTGTATCTCAGAAGACATTGTACCAGCTTTTTTTGGTACAAAAAATCAAGTAATTCTTTAATAGTGTATATGTTTGTTTAAAAGTATCTGCAATTCTAAGAGTGGCTATATTCGAGTCACATAATGTCTACAGAAAACAATCAAGAAAGATCCCTCCCCGAAAATTCCCGCCCTTCTTATCACTTCCATGTTAATTCCTCAAAAGATTATTGTTTTTCTAAAGAATAGTAGTCTTATTTATTTATCCTTAACATTTACCACAATGCGCATGAGGTAATAAATTCTCAACAAATGTTTGTTGAACAAATGAATGAAATTGGAACAAACTATTTTAATTCAATTTGGCCAGTTTTTAGGTAGAATTTTTTAGATAAATGAGATATGATTTTGAGTCTTGGAAAAAACTAAACTGAATTAAAACAATCTTAGTTTTTAACTTTTATATGAAAATACTAATTATATAATTTGTTCATGTTCAATTCAAGAAACTGCCTGTTTTACTAAACAATGGTTACTTGTTTGGAAAGAGGTAACTATACCATTTCTTTTAGAGTGAAAATCCTCACTGAAATAAATTTTCCTCCTTATGAACAATACCATAACAAATACTAATATGTGTGTGTATACACATCTCTTCTTATTTCCAAAAGATACATTACCAAAAAGAGATTTTCTGGGAAGAAGAGTTTCATAGTTTAATGTTTTTGATGCACATGTAGTTTGCAAGGTCACTTTCTTTGCTTTTTCAATCAGTAGGTAAGTGGGGAAAGAACCCAGAAAAAGTTTATTACTGACTTTAGTTTCCCAGCTAGGAAGTGGCACCCATCAACTCTCCTCTGAGCTTAAGTTCCATTCCAAAAACTTGTCTGCATGGACATTTTTGTTTGTTTTTAATGATGAAGAATCTGCAATGTGATGGGTAAAAGTTATAGGTAAGGAATAGAAAAAAATTAATAAATAAACAATTCTAACTTAAAAATTAAACTATTGCAGTGGGCCTCCTACTATGACTTTTTAAAAAATTGCTATATTATCTAACTCCAAGCTCATAGAAATTGTTGTGAAAGAATCCTGTTTTATTATACTTCTATATTTCTTTTAACTACATTAGGTATCTCTCTCTGTCAAGAACACTTTTTAGTATGAATTATCTCAAAAATAAAATAGTGAAAATAACCAAGTAAAAGAAAAAGATGATTAAAAATATATGCCCCATCAACTATTACTCTATTTAAAAAAAAGGGGACCATAATTCAGAGTATCCTGCTTTCCTTTTATGCTTTGATTTTTTTGTGATTTGTAGTTGCCTTCTTCGAAGCCTATAAGAATACTCAGATAAATTAGAGTAAAATTAATGAGCTAAACAAGTTGTATGTAATTCATCTACCCGGATTTTTTCTAAGTATAATCTTTTAAGGTACTTTCACAAATTGTCTTAAGTTTTAGTAGCTGATCAGGAAAGAATAAGCTTTAACATTAAATTAAAAATAGAACAATTTGTAAATTAGTTTTCAGATTATTTTCGCTGATCTTAATGATGCACATATTGTCCCTAGTAACATACTTGTATAAACTATTCTTACAGAAACAAAGCTAAAGATACATTTTTTGTATAATTAAATATTTATATACAGAAATGTTTGGTAATCAAATTAGAGTACAAAGTTTAGTTTCAAGTAGTGATTTATTTTCTGAAAATGTCTGATCGATGTTTAAAAATTATTTATTTATTTATTTGGGAGGGAGGTAATTAGGTCTACTTATTTTATTTTTTTTTAGAGTAGGTGCTGGGGATTGAACCTAGGACTTCGTGCATGCTAAGCATGTTCTCTACCACTTGAGTTATACCCTCCCCCTGAATTTTTAAATCATACTTCTCTCAGTACTCTTTAACTTTATGTATTTTACTGATCAAACAGTATCATGTAATAAGTAATATTGTTCAGGTAATCATATCCCCTTGAATGCTATAAATAGTATAGTTATTTCTACTCCTATGTACTTTCTGATTATTAATTTCTAAGACTATCTGATAGTCAAAAAGCATAATAATCATTCACATTCAATTATTCCCCTAGTAGAAAGTCTTAAGAACTGGTATATGTGTGTTTATATATATATAGAGAGAGAGAGCCAATTAAGTTTGGTACTTTAAAAATTTATTTTGTTACCTTTTAGAAAAAATTAAAGAATAGCAGGGGATCAAAGGAAATTAATCTGTTTCCTTTTCTCCTGTAAGTAATGCAGCCAAACAGGAGTGCAGGGGTACGGTTAGGCAGTGGATGGGATATTGCACCTTACCGTCCTCACTCATGTTGCATCTCCAGAAAACACATCATCTTTCTATACTAGTTATACAAGAATCCATTGCTGTTCTTTGTGCAAGTGTCATGAAGCAGACCACAATGTCTCTTCTATCTTCCCAGGAAAAAATAGTAAATACAGTAAACAATATTTGGTATCAACCGTCCATGGAAGTGAAACAGGACATTACAACAATAAAAGGAATCTCCTGTACTTGCACTTCTAAATTAGGTTTGGGATGGCAATAGCTGTAATATAATATAAAAAGTATAAAAAATTGCAAAAAATATGATATTTGAAATGTTTCAGTTTAAAATTGTTGATCACAATGTGATGTGAGCACCAAGGAAGAATAGAGCTCTGATAGAGATGGTATTCATTAATCTGTATATACATACAGGAGAAAAAGGTATCCTTATTTAGTTTTACTATCACCATGGACCATTGATTAAAATTAAAGTAGAGATCAACTATTTTTCCTTGTCACGTGGTTACGAACATATATTGGGGTAGAAGTAATACTAAACTTGGAATCACAAAACTGGGTTTAAATCCCTGATCACACTTTATGAGGCACATAATCTTAACACACACCACCTTTAACCTTTGAGTTCCAGTTCCATTATCTGTGAGCTGATGAGAATAGTGCTTCCCTCATAGCAATGCAACTAAGTTTGAATTATGAGAACTTTTATGATACTATTCAGAAATAAAGTCTTATTCCATAAGATTGAGTTATTGAAAATGCATCTTTTGCTTGAAATAAATTAGCTTTTTGTAAATCATAAATGAAGTCATATTGCTTATACTTGATGTGTAGAGAAAATAAATGTTGCACAAACCTGCTTCAAAGTACAGAAAATTTGAAAAACATGACTGTTGAGAATGATACAGTGCTCCTTGTTTACAAGATGAAAAGCTCGATTCTACTTTATTATCATCTTTAACCAATTTGCTTTTATTACAGCAAGGATACTGGGATTTAATCTAAAGAATAATGTGAAATACTAGTTCAGGATATCTTTTCCCTCTTTAACCATTCCAGTGGTAGGTACAGGGTCCAAGCAGAAGCTGTACTAAGTATGAGTTAATGTTTTGCTTCTCAACACTTACTAGATTAAGAGAGATGACCCAAACTTTTCCATCCCCAAATTTCCTCTAATAAGGACAGAATAAATATGACAATTTATGAAAGAGATTTATTCATAATACTTGGTTATATCAACATATCTGTAAGTTATGATCTCTCTTCTGAGCTAAGCATATAATTCCTGTTCTCTCCTTAAACATTCCCCTGGGTCTTTTTTCCTTCCTCTTTTTATCTGACATAAAGAAAATCGCTAATCTTTTGATTTTGATTAATCCTACATTCTTCTAAATTTATTCGGTCAGTTTCCTTCTTATCAAGGTCTCCAACTTCTCACTCTCCAACTCTCTTTTAAGACTAAATGTGTTTTTAAGAGTTCTCATCCATAAAAACATTTTTTGTTTTTTCTATAATTTTTAAAAATACTATTCTATGTGTGAACTTTTATTCTTAATTAAGCCTCTTAATAGTCTACAGTCACTTGTCTTTACTTCCTCACAAATCATACGCATCTTTGATTGGCTTTTACTACCACTTCTTTACTGAAACCTATTCCTCAAGGTTTAACATGTTTTACCATCAGTTGTCATCCTCTTTGAATTCTTAACCACATCCATCCCTATGAACTGTTTGATGTGTGTGTGGTTTGGTGGGACGTGACAGTATTTGACTAGATCCCTGACATGCTTGAATCCTGCTTTGCCAATCACCTCTCTCTTGATATTTCCTAAACAACGAAAGTCAAATGAATAATAGTGAATGAGAAACAAATTATTAGTTTATTTTTAGCTAAACCAGTCCCGATAATTTCCATTTCTGAGCACTTGTACAAATAGATCATTCTATGTTACAACCCAAAAGCCTATAATCACCTTTTTTTAACCACTCCAAGATCAATAGGAAAAGTGAAAAAAATCCCACCTATCAGACAGAAATAATATAGTTCTCAGAAAGAAACTTCTCTTCTTTGGATAGAGTTCCAGAGTAACTAAAGTCCATTGTCTCTTCTCCCTTATTGTCTCATTTTGTTCATCTCAGACAGATTTTCCCAGATGTCTAGGTGGTCTGAATTCCTTCTACACCATTTGCAACATGGGCCATTTTCACTGGAATGGGTGTGGCCATTTGAGTGCATCCAAATTTGATTTATTTAATATCACTTCTTATGTGTTCCACTTCTCCAAAATTTCAAGGATAGCCAGGTTCACAAAAATATCTCCATACTCAATAAATATAGAATGCAAAGACAGTATAGAAATATATTATCTAAACTCCAATTCTATTATATCAATGAAAAATAATGTACCTGGGGCCCAATGACCATTACATGCGATCTCTTTTTGCTTTCTAGTCAGTCATAGAGCACAGCTAAGTCTCAGAGTTATTTGGAATGAATAGGATACACAGAGAACATGTGAGACAACAGCAACCAAAACAAAAAACCCTAAACTTCTTGGTTCCTACTTCTTCGGGATACTGGTCAGTTCATGCCAATTGTCCGAAAGCCATAACTTGTGGCCTTAAACTACATTGGATGAAGTCTCCTTCAAAAAGTTAATGATCTTGGTTAAGAAGTCGCTGGCTTTCTCAGCTTCATAGTGACTTTCATAGAGATATTCCAAACCTAGGGACTAGGAAATTCCACTGAGGAGGAACATTACCCCTCCCAAAATCTACTTATCAGAGTTTTAATTGCCTATTTCCTGATTATTTTTTATTATGACCATCCTTTTCCATTATCTATCTTTTTTTTCCCTTCAGTTGCAGGACCTCATCTTCTAAGAGGGAAAAATATTATTCTTTCAGTCCTATCTAAATACTGAAGGAAGAAACAAAAACAAGAAGCCAGCTAAAGCAAATCGATTTTGAGGCAACTAATCTCATGTCTTTTATCAACTCACATCACTATAGAGATGCTGGTTGAAACCTCAGGAACTAGATTTCTGCTAAAGATGACTTCAGTCTGTGTGGACAGCAAGCATTATTGGGAATACATTCATTTAAAAATAAGTGTATTTTAAGGTGATCCCTCCTTTCCTTAGCAAGGTCTTTACTTCTCCACAAAGGGCTATGAAGTCCTGAAGAAATGGAGCCTCCATTTTTATCAGAGTCCCCAGGCAACCAGGCTCCATCAGTACTCTTTTACCACAAATGCTAACTGCAATCATATCTAATACCTGTTATAACCCAGAGCTACTAAACACTTTCAAGCCTTACGTATACCTATGTAGTACTAGTAGCCAGATAGTAGTCTATGAATATGATATTGGTGAGACTATTTGGATATACTGGAAATAAGAGTGAAATTCTGATGGAATTTTAACTATCTAAGAATTACTCTATGTGCTATATAGTATGCCTTGTCTCTCATGTACATCATTATCCATTTGTACTCTTTTCTTTATCACTGGGGCTAGAAGACTGAAAACTAATATAACACTCCCTAGCTTCCTGTTATTAGAGTTAGGGTTACACTAGTAGGTGGCACTGATAGAAGATTGGAAGGAGGCAAGAAGAGCCATTTCTTTTCATTTGTTTATAAAATGCAAAGCTCTTACATTTTCCTAAGAAAAGCAGAGGAAATAACAGCTCTCCAGCAACTCTGCCTCATACTTGATAAGCTTTTCTCCCTTTTGCTTTTCCAGTACCATTTATACCATTTGGTCTTTCGGCACTATCAAAAGCTTTGTAACCAATTTTATTACTTAAATTATCACTGCCTACTGGATTTGCAACTATTATTTTTCCCTGACTGAATATTGTCCAATAGAGTTCTTGTTACCAGGAATGGGACCAAGAAACATATCCACAAAGATAAGCATCTAGGAATTGTGATTTGATCTAATTGGATTTCAATGCAGTGATGACCTTATTGCTAGTAGAAAGTTGGGGGCTGTAGTCAGAATTATGCAGTGGGAAAATAGTCATTCAGATTACTTTCTGTGATTGTCTTGTGTGAAATTCCTAATGAAGACAAAATTTGGGGAGGCCAAGAGTCTGCTGCACTTGATCATAATTGAACAAATGATGACTAAATGAAGGGTTAGGTCAATTGCCTTTGACTTAACTGGAGAGATTGGAAATAAAATGTTAAGTTGAGTATGTTAATCAGCTCAAGTCATTGTCAAACAACCAGAGAGCTTCAACTATTGCCCTGAAATTATGCAAGGCTACTGCAGATAGATATAAGACCCAAAATTTGATTCTTTGGATGAAAAAAATAACAAAGTTGAATTCACAGTGTTGCCAGTTTTTATTTGAAAGTGTAACCCAGGAAGATGTAGCTTGTACCCAGTAGAATAGCATTAATTTCTGCCATCAAAAAATGTCCAGTTTTTATTGGCAGGAACTTGCAGAATATGTATGGAACTTTTTTCTAAGTCTATTGGACCAAAGAAAGTAAAACCTAACATTTGTGTAAAATTTATTGATATTAGTATACTTACCAGAGATTTTTGGATTAATATGTTATCTTGAGTAGCAGCCTAATAAATACTTCGTTCAGCTGATTAATTGAAACTTTAACCTGTTTTCAATGAGGTTTAGCTCCCAGAATATTCCTTCTATATACTTCTTTAGAGTAGCATAAAAGGAAGTATCCACAGGCTTATGGTCATAGGAATATTAGAGTGAATTCATCATGTGTGACTTTCCCTCCCATCCACCAGCAGGCCCAGAGGACACTTCCTTCAGCAATGCATTTTTTTTTCACTACTAGCTCTTTGAAATTTAAGGGTGATAATACAAGTTTGAGGATTACTAGAACAATAGCTTTGAATTGGCTTTATTTACTGGAGATCTGAACCTTCATTATGATCCACTGATTAGAGGAGGGGAGGAGTTATTGATGACAGGCAATAAATGTTGATCAGAACTAAATCCATCTCATAGTGGATTCAGTGGGACTGTCGATACCACCTGTGGCTATTTTCCTTATCTGTAATGAGGTGTTGGAAGACATATTTAGCCACTGGCACAATGCTTCCCAATCTGTAGAGTAAGGGGTATTACAAAAAGGAAGATCATGTAAAAGGCTTTGAAATGACCCTTCCTACATGAATACTAATAACGATGCTTGCAGCATGACTCTTTCCTGCTCCTGTGCTCTACTGAACTGATGGGGACTCGGCTGTAATGCAAATATATCATTTGTTTAAAAAATGCAACCCAAAACAAATGTAAACAAAAACAATACTCTCTCCCTGGTAAAACTGCAGAAATCAGTGCCATCCTTAAAAACTTGAAAGGTGCACATATGATTATGCTCACATTTCAATTTTACTCAATTATTTAACATGCAAAATAATTTACCTGCAAAATAAATATATGCAAAAGATAAGCAAGTCTTGGAAAAATGACGTTTAATTGTCACAAAATTAACCAAATTGCAGATGCTATTCTAAATGTGATCTCTTTAACTAGACAAATCAACACTATCTTACAGGTATGCACTGAATTTTGCTTATTTCCATGATTCTATCTCCTGCATTCTTGACCAGCACAAGTCGTTGTAGTTCGTTTTGCTACATGTCTCTGGGTAGTCTAGCTGAAGCTAGTTCTTTTATTTCCCTCTCTCTCTTTTTGAGCTTAATTGCTATTATATTGACTTCCTCATATTTGTATAATACTTCGCACTTTGCATAGTATTCTCTTATATATTTACTTTATCTTTAAGTGTGTTTTGCAGTAGATATTTGAGTGAACTAATATATACATAAAATCTCCTTTGTAGTTTTCTCATATATATTTAATAACTTTCTCAAGGGCAAAGTGTACCTAACTAAGATGAGGAAACTTCAATTCAGATTTTCTTAAGTGAATCCCAGACTCTGTGTGTTTACTGAGGAAGGATCAAAGGGCAGGTGAGGGGTGGACTAATGCTTGCTCACTGCCTTCAGTAGAAATGTATCTCCCTATGGAATTACGATTATGAAGAACCAGAAAGACTTCAAGGATCCAACCCACTCATTTTACAAACAAAGAAACTGTTATAAACAGTTTGAAAAGCATTACAAATAAACACCAAGGGGACAAAAATTTATTTTCCTACATAAAACTCTATAAGAAAACAGATGGTCCATTTTTCAGTGATTCTGGTATATGACTTATTTACAATGACAGCATGTTTTTAATAATATATCACCTCTGGAATGTTTCTTAAACTTTAGCTATTATTAATATTAATATGAATTACTGGTATTTCTAACCCTATGTGAGTAAAAGAATACAAGTGGCATTGGAAAGATCAAAACAAAGCAAATCCAACTAATTTTTGTAGTTCAGTATGTCAGGATGTCATTGATGAATTCAAACCTCTTTCCCTCCTGAAATAGTTGCAGGAAGCTAAGGCAAACTGATAGGAATTAAATGCGGTATGGAGTCAAGACAGCTGGTATTTATTAACAGTATTCGTGGGTCATTTTAAAGTCAGTGGGAAGAAGCAATGGGTGGGGAAATTTCTTTTCTTTTCTTCCAGATGGCTTCTGTAGTTTAGCCTGTCATGATTAAAGCCTGATGATGGAATATGAATATGGACATTGAGGCTTAAGCTTACCAAAGCTTTGAGTGGACAGGAAGATGTTTCTTAATACTCTGAGCCCATTCCTCATCTCCCTTGTCTAAGGAGGCATTGCACTGTTTTGGAAAGAAACAGAAATTAGCATTAAAAGACTTAGGTTCCAATCCTGCCTGTGTGGTCTTGGCCAAGAGCTTTCTACTTTAGGCTATGCATCTTAATCCATAGAAGAAAGGAAAAATATTCATAGAAATATTGTATGCTCAAGATTAAATAGTGGTTGTGCAATTATAAACTATTAATCATTTCTTAAATTTTAATTTAATAAATGTTACACATACATGTGCGCATAGTGGATACAAATCAAGAATGAGTCTTTTCTGATTATTTCTAATCTATAATGGCAACTTCTGCTTCTAAAGATAATTAAACAGCTGTGTGAAGTGGCAATGGACCATAAATAATTTAAAAACGAGTAGGCATATCAAATAATTCTTTACAGATTTTGAAAAAAAAACTTATAAAACTGCTATTGCTAAAATAAATGAGATAAATAAGATAAACTCCTCACAAATCAGTTTTCTGCCTGGAGACACATTCTGGATGTCAGCACAAAGGTGGGGAGTCCAAATAAGAACACAGCAGAGGAAACAGAGATCGGTCATTTACAGCTACTAAAGTGGCTGGAATTGGTGGGATACCAGAATAAAGAAAATTTTGCAGAGAAAGAACAGGAGAACTGAGAGCAGGAAGCAGTCTACCGTTGATTCTGCAACTTGTTCCAAGTGTTTAAGTCAATCACGTACCTTAGGAAAAAAATCTCTTTGAATGATTTTCTTGTTTAGGCATCATTGAAATATTTCAGAATATCCAACCTTCTGATTTTTTTCCTATATTTCGGACATCTGCATCTCATACTCTTCACTCCTTTTGAGAAAATCTCAATCTGTTGTTCTAAAAAGAGATTTAGAAATTGACTTTTGAGAAAAATCTCAATCTGTTGTTCTAAAAAGAGATGCACAAGGTTGAAAAAAAAAAACAACCCAAAAACCTAAGGCGCTGGGTCCAAAGGATGTATGAATCAATATGTTAAACAGTCAGAATTCAGACATTTCTTGTGAGAATTCTCAAAGTCCTAATTTTTATGTCTCTTAAAAGATAGACCTCTGTGAAACAGTACCTAATCTGTGTCATGAGAACAAGTGTCATTACAAATGTCTTTTACTAATCTACATATTCACAAATCATAACACAAGTGCCAAAGCTTCGATGTAAACATTAAAAAATAGGTATTTTAGCTTAACTAACATTTATATTCTGATTGTTTTGTTTTTGTATTTGTTAAAAATATAAACTACTTCAAGAACACAAAGAAGTAAAAGAGAAAACAAAGTAAAACAAATTATGTAATGCAATGATTAAGAACAAGGCCTCAAGAGACAAAATGCATGGGTTCAAACTCAGTTCAACCTTTTATTTGCTGTGTAGTTTTGAGGAAGCTTATTTAACTTCTCTGCCTCAATTTTTATTCTATAAAATGGAGTAAACAGTACTTTTCTCTTTTAGGTTATTATGATAATAGATGTAAAGGACTTACTGCTATTAGTGAGATGTCAATAAATAGGAGCTGTTTGAATACATAATATTCAATTTTATCAAATCTTTACATTTGACCATGTTTGCTTTAGATCTGTGTCTCATTTTTGAGAATAAAAATATGGTATATAGTTCAAAATACTTCCATTTTTCCTCCATTCTTTTCCCCACAGGTGACAAGTGAGTTTGGCTTTTATCATTCCCATGCATGTGGTTATAATTCTTATATATTTATGAAATGTTAATGAATATATATATTGTTTTATATCCTAAATTTAAAATTCCACACTTAGTGTGTAGGTTTAATAAGTGAGGATGCTAATTTTCCAAAATGTGTGTTTTCAAATCACCTTAAAAAAAAAAAAGAATTGTGCAGTCGTATTTTCTATTGAGCAAACGTTCAGCTTTTTATAACTTGGTGCATCAGATGAAAGATAGGGTAAATAAATAAACTTAAATTATTTCTCGGAGGTTATGTTATATCTATTATCTGTTAAAATATATCCCACAATTACAAAATGATTAAACTCCAAAGCTATCATGAATAACATTTTAGTGACTTAAAACTGTAAAGCATTTGTTTTTAAGTAATCTGGAACTAACATAGTTGATTCCTGTCAAGCTGAAAGATGAATTTGGGTTTTGAGGTGCACATGAGGAACTGCTGAGAAACTGAATATTGTTAACTGGACAAAAATTAATAAAAGTCTAAAATACTCTCAAGTAATAGCTGAGAGAGAGAGAGAGAGAGAGAGACAGGGAAGAAGAAAGAGGGAGAGAAAAATGAAAAGGAAAGGAGAAATCTCTTCAGCTAGACTACCCAGAGACATGTCTTAGCAAAATGAGCTTCTGTTACTAGTGCTGTTCAAGAATGCAGGAGATAGATATCATGGGAATAAGGAAAACAGTGCCTGAATGGCGCATCAGTTTGACTTGATGGACCCCTAGGGCTTTCTTGTTCTTGTATGAGAATGTGCTTCTGTGTTCATTCATCAAAGGTGGTGCTATAGTGTTTCATCATAACAGAAACATCATATTTTAAAATTGAGCTCTCATGGAATTTGTTATAAATTGTCTCTTCATTAGACACATATGGTCTTATGTTTCTGCTTCCAAGGTGATTGTCTTATGTAACTCACCCTGAATTTCATTTGCTCTACTTAGCCATAATCACATAATATATGGGATTTTACATGCCAGAAAGTAGTTGCCTAATGAGGTCTTATGAATCAAAACAATGAAAACTTCCAGCTAACAGATTTATTTTCTCAATTAATCTCATCCTATTAAATGTTTGTTCAGAATTATTTTAAAATTAGTATTTTTGTCTCCTTCCATCTCTCCTTTTTTTCTCTTTCTCTCTTACACTATTGTTTTCTGAAAACTATTTTGGACAAAGACCTGTGCTAGAAAACTCAAGTGGTTAAAGAAAGTAAGTTATATGAACCATATATTCAAGTATATTTTAATCTAAGGATTGAGGGTTCAGACAAACACAGAAAGAACTGTATACACAGCTTAAAATGTTAATCTTACCAGAGAATAAACAAACTAGTATGAGAACACCCAGAAGGAGCGAAGCATATGCAGGATAACTATAGGATAAAGAAAGAAGGAAAACTTAAATAGCTCAGAAAACATAGAAATTCAGTTAATGGAGATGGAAGAAAAGGAGGAACATGCATAGTGATTTTAGGGGGAAAATGAAATCCACTTTGGCTGATATAAGAGATATGAAGAGGAGTAGAAAGAGAGTAAAATAAAAGCAGATCATAGGGAATCTTGAATACCCAAAATCGGAGTTTCAGTAAACAGTAGGGAATGTATTAAGAATTTGAGTAGCTGACTGTCAGATAAGCTTCAGGAAAAGCTTTCATTTTGAAAACATTTGAAATTTTCTTTGTGTCTTCGACATTTAGAAAATTGCATAGTTATGTGTGGATATGCAGTGTTTCCAAGAGGTCTGTCTTCTGTTCATTATTTTGTTATTGATTTCTATTATATTGCATTGTGGTCAAAATATGCAATTCTGATCTCTCCCCTTGTTTTGCATCCTCCATTGTTGAATTTAAGACTCAATAAACCTTCTAGATGTGTTTCTGTTATTCTCCCTTTTGTACCCCTATTCTGATTGCCACCGTCATATCATCCTCCATTTCAGCCTGTCAGCCAAGCATTAGTTAGAGATTCAATTCCAAAATGTTATTTTGATCACATTGCCCCTCTACTAACAATTATTTAATGATTGCCCATTGCTTAGTTGCTTACAGATTTAAATCAAGGTCTTTTATCAAGAATTCAAGTACCTTCATGATCTGATGCATACCCTTCTTTCCAGCCTTATTTCCCATTTCTATCAGAATTTTTCCCTATGTAATAGTCATGAAGAAATAATTTCTTTCAATGGCATGCACTTATGTCTTTGAATTTGCCATTGTCTCTATCCAAAATGTTTTTATCCTCTTTGTTATAATCTCCTCTATTCTTCCTTGATAAGGCACTGCAAATATGCAGGAAGGATTTTTTTCTGACTTCTGTAGGCACAATTGCTTTTCCTTCCCCTATACTTTTTTTAACTTAGCTCTCATCATTTTGCTCTTTGAAATGCAGATATAGGACCTACTTGAGGACCAATATATCTGTTTCACTAGATTGTGAGTTCCTTGAGTCAGTGCCTTAAAACAGGCATATAGCAAACATAAATTGTTGATTGAATGAATGAATGAAGTGTCCATTTTACAGCATGGTAGTGGGTATATAATAAAAATTAATATCTGATGAGTGGATGAATGGATGAATATCCATGGCATATTAGGATTTTTTGCAACCTTCCAAATAAAAAATTTGTATGTTTATTATAATTAGCACATGCCTATTTATGCTTTTATCTTGAGTACCCATTTAAGTATGGATCATTTATGAAATTTGACTCAGTTAAAATGATCCTGGAAATCGGATAACTTTTTTTTTACTACCATTAATTAAAATGTAGACAGTTATAGTGCTTCATCCTGTAATTGTATATATTCAGTCTGCTTAAATAGAATAGAAATAGCAATCATTACTATAGGCAGGGATATAAAAGATGGCAATGGTAGAACCTGAAAAGAGTTAATTCTAGAGAGAGCCTAAAAAATGATTCCTTTCTGCCAGATCAAACCATGATTGTAGGTCAGAAGAGGGCAGCAAAGTGCAGCCCCCGTCAGAAATCTGGACTTGACAAAATGGCCTGGGGTGAGCTGAAGAGCATGCCTGCAAGAACCCTCGAGGGTAGGGGCAACATTCAGCAATGGAGAAACATGGGAAACCCAAGAAACTAATCTGCTGTCTTAGTACCAGGGACAGTGGCTAATATAATATATAAAATACACATATATACCAACAATATTGCTTTTATCCTCATTACCACATTTTAATCTTTGAAAAATCCTCTGTGGTATAGATAACTAGATACTGTCTGAGGGAGATAATACCCAAAAGGGAACCACTAGAAAAGACTAGAGCCAGGACTTCTCTGAGATAACCAAACCAAGAAGTCAGATTGACAAGAGGCAGAGCCAGTAAAGTTTCAACCTAGAAAACAAAGGCCTAGAACAGGGTCCAAGTAGAAGAAGAAAAGGAGAGCAGCAGGAAGACATAATTATGATACAGATTGAGAGTATCCATTCAGGATAGCTTTTTAAAGGGGTGTTGGGGATGGAGTATGAAGTCTTGGATAGGATGCCTTCTGGTTAAAGATACTTTGTTATGCCCAGATTCAGTGTGAGACCTTATGTGGCTACCAGATTAGTCTCGTTGAATCTCAGATCTTTTGATATCTCTTCAATGCCCCAAATTGTATCATGGCATTAAAAATTGAGTCTGATTTATTCATAGCTTAGCCATCTCTAGACCCACTGCCTTCTTTCTATTTGATGCCCCTACAACATTTTACATATATTCCTCTTGGGTAATTTTAAAAATGTATTGTATTTTGGTTGAAACGTCACCTGTTCTTCTCTCCCCACCCCCTGTCAAGTTAGACCTGCTTTAGTGTTGGGATAGGATTGTACAGTAGGCTTTCAAGCAGTTTTTTGCTAAGTGAGTGCACTAGTCATACTCACCTAATAGAGATGAAGTTTTTAGCACTGTCATAGGGCATAAAGTTTTGCAATTCAGTTGAAGTTAACTCTCAAGTAGTAACTGAGGTGATCATTAGAGCCAAAATTAACACAATTCTTTTCCTGTTGCAATGGCAGAAAGGTTCTCTGAATCGGGGCCTTATTTTTAGAGAAAGTAGGTTCTGGGTCCTCGTCTACCCCATAAGCTGGTCAGATAACTGTCAATGCAGAGAATTTCAAAAATTTCTGTCGTTATGTTCGTAGCTGCACAAGGGCACAATCAAACGGCCACTCTGGAGAAAATACACATCAGGAGCACTTCGTTGCCCATCTCACCAGCCCCCATTTCTTTCCCACTCTCTCTTTCTTGTTTTTAGGCCCAATAAGCAGAAGTGAAAATGTCTCCTGCCAAATGAAACTGTTATTTCCCTTTTTTTCACAAACATTCTTTCCCTTGGCCTACGTACAGTGTAAATATTTACTTTCTTAATTATTTGAGTCACATTTTGTGCTGTCTAATTATTATACTTGTTTACATTTTTCTATCTTGAATGGAATCAATGTATATTGTACCCAGTAAAGCAGCATGTCTAAATCTTATTGGTACAAAGATTGAAAATCAGTGTTTCTCAAATAGGGAAATTAATTACTGAAGACAAGCTTTATCCAACACACTATTTATTTTAAGTGACCTAACAGCAAGTTCATATGACAATATCATGGTTAAAAGTATTGTCTGGAAAATTTGAACCATTTCGGTACCAAAAACAAACCTCTGAGGCCATTGCCTAATTTCATAACTTTATTTTTAAAACCTTATCATAGTATAGTATGTATGAATTCACCAGTTTTTCTAAGGAAATTTTGTTTTGTTTTTACCTATTATAACAAAGTTCTGAAATTACTAAGGAGTAATCATTGTAGTGTATAGCAAAATTTGTTTTTAATATTTTTGCTTTAACCAAGTCTGAAATTCTTTTAGTAATTGTCTGGACAATGGCCATGTAATTAAGATTTTCAAATGACAAAACCAAAGTCTGCATGTTTTTCAAAAAAAGGATTTTCAAATTTAATAACAATAAATTTATAAAAGTATGTTCAAGTGAATATCCCAAACAATTTAGTTGGCAAATTGAGGAGATATATATGTATATACTCTTGAAATATTTATAATTTCTATTTCTGGTATCTAAACATTAGAAAAAATGTGTCCAACTGGAATTAAAATGTTTTATACTTGATTCCTAAGTTTTCTATAGAGACTCATACAGTAAAATCATATTTTCTACTGATTTCAGAAATATATATTAACATGGAAAAATAACTTTAAATGAAAGTAAAAAAAATTGACCTGAGGAAAGAAAAATACTCTCCTAAGTTTCTCTCCATCCACATCTTTTGTTCCAATTTTAACTTTTTTTTCTGTGAGTAGGAAAAAAATGGGTGAATATTACAGATGTCTTGTTGATATTAGAAACAAATACCCATTCACTACAATGTGTATTATTTTTAGAGCTTTGGTTTGGCAAGACTTCTTTGTATCTTTTTTTAAAGCAAAAAATTACTTGGAGTGTGCATCTGGACAACAACATTTCCATTTAGAGAAAACACAAGCAAGTGACCATAGAAGACAGCCTTTCTGTGTGTGCTAGCTTTGCATGGCAAAGGTTCAAAAGCAGCAGGATTCTCCCATCTGTTTGCAAGCTGCCCTGGGCAACTTGATTCGCAGGAATTCCACTCTCCTTTCAGAAAAGGGCACACTTCTCTAAGATTTGAAGAGAAATTCCAGAGATGCTCAGAAGGAAAAATGGGTACACATGAGTAAAACTCGTAATCCTTTACTTGATATTCATAATCATTTTACTTTAAAAACAAAATAAACCACTATACAACCACTACCAGATAGTGTTATTGATTGAAGAACTCAGAAGAAGCAAAAATACGAATAATTTGGAATTATTTTAAACCACAGTTTTCATGTGATAGAATGGATTACAAAATATATAGTGGATTCAGTCAGTCATTGACAGCTTTTTGGAGACATGTGCGCACACACACACACACACACACACACTTACACTCACATTTCCTTTACACAGTGGAAATATTGCCCTTGTATTTAGTACCCAGTTTTATCCCATTGTTTTTGAAGACCAGGATGTGATTCATTCCAAAAATAGCCCTCTCCAGTATAAAATGTCTGAATAAAAATAGTTTGTTGTTGTTGTATTCAGGAAAGTCAAAAGACCTTGTGTGTTTGTGTGTGTGTGTGTGTATGTGTGTACGTGTGTGCGTGTTAACACTTAGTAGCCTCCTAACATTGCTAAAGAATCATCAGGTAGTAAAGTACTATACATAGAAGAACCATATACTGGTTTGAGATGTTAAGGATATTGGTTCTTCGATATGATGGCCATCTGATTTAAATACCAGTCTTTCCTATTAACTACTAAACATAGTTCACATCATTTTAAGTAATGCCTTTTAATAATAATAACCTGGTCAGATTTTAAATAAACCCTTAAAATATTACATTTTCCCCCTTTTAATGTATATTACAGTTTGTATGTTTTAGATGAACCAACATCCCACTAGGGAATGTTTCCACATTTAATGTTTCTCATTTTATTATTGTTTAATGTATAATTTTGTAATGATTCTT
This sequence comes from Camelus ferus, assembly GCF_009834535.1. Lineage (NCBI taxonomy): Eukaryota > Metazoa > Chordata > Mammalia > Artiodactyla > Camelidae > Camelus > Camelus ferus. The sequence continues at coordinate 57,335,196 of NC_045700.1, forward strand.
TATATATAAAAGGAAAAAAGACTTTATGGCAAAAAAAGGCAAAGGAAATGGTAAATTGTTTGTGAGTATTTCTTTTTTGTATTGTTTTACTTGTGTCATTTTAAATGACATTGCACTTAATTTACATTACAGCAAAAGAAAGTTTTTTGAGCTTTCTTTTCTGAATTCGACAAAACTGTTAACCAAAAGCCTAAATGATGTTAAGTACAACGTCTATGTGGTGGGAGTTTTTAAAAAACCTCTCATCTCGCACCAGAAATCATAATTTATCTGAAAAAGACTCTACTCAGCAAAGTAAATAAGAACTTGCTGACAATGAAGCACATCTTATTTTCAGAAATTAAGAGTAATCTATACTAGCAGTTTTTTCTGCTCAAGTCCAAAGTGATCATTTCTTTAGTCTACTTCAGAATTCATTCAAGTGATTTTAAGATGAATATGTACTAATATTAATGCAATAAGTTGCATTCATGAGTGACAGTGCAATTCTAGAGCAAATGGAATCTTATTTGAAATCAAAATCTCGTGAGATTTAACTTCTTGAATGATTTTTATGATCACACCAGTGCATGCCCCTCCAGGCGTTTTTCTTCCTTTCCTTTTCAGGGGTGTTTTCTTTCATTAATTCCCTACTAGCGTAATTCAGTGTTCAAAAACAGGAAGCAGTCATTAAGACTGGGCCAAACTCTGTCATATATTAAAAGAACTGAGAGTTTTCCTTTTCATTCTATCTTTGCAAATAGCAATGAATATTCATTGAGCTAGGGAGAGATTAACCAGCTGCAAATCTTTGTAAGGTGCCCTAGTACTCCAAGCCAAAAGGAAAACAAAAATGATAAAGACTCTATTTATGTCTATCATAAAGGATGAAGAACATAATCTAACAAAAGTATTCTCCGGGGGAAGAATGTTCTATCTATCTCACATTTTAGAGGAATATGTAACTTTTTTTTTTTTTGATAAGTAATTTTCAGATTTTTTTCCCCAAGATCATCTTAAAATGACAAAAAGGGGAGGATATCTTATAATTATACTGGTCCTTTATTTTATTTCTCTTCTGCTGTGCTATAGGGATCTAGACAAAGGGTAAAGTTTTGTGTGTGGTTTTTTTTTTTTTTAAATAAACTGTGAGACTCTTTGAAGTAGCCAACACCTTATATTTAGTCAACATGAATGAGGATGGGGCACATTTGTCTCATAAGAAACATATTGTTTGTATAAAATCTTTGTTAAACTCTTGGATATTAAGATATTTGAGTAATTCTGTGTTTTCTTGTATTGAAATGACCACATTTCCAAACTGGAAAGAAAGAAGTAAAACAGTTACTGTTTGCAGATGATATTATGTATAGAAAATCCTAGAGATGCCACCAGAAAACTACTAGTTCATCAACGAATTTGCTAAAGTTGCAGGATAGAAAATTAATATATAGAAATCTATTGCATTTCTATACACCAGCAGTGAACTTTCAGAAAAAGAAATTAAAGAAACAATCCTATTTACCATCACAATGAAAAGAAAATACCAGGGAATAAACCTACCTAAGGAGGCAAAAGACCTGTACTTGGAAGATTATGAGACACTGTGTTGTCAATTTATTTCATCAGATGGAAAGATATACTGTGTTCTCGGATTGGAACAATTAATTTTGTCAAAAAGACCATACTACCCAAAGAATCTACAGATTCAATGTAATCCCTATCAAAATATCAATGGCATTTTTTCACAGAACTTGAACAAATAATTTTAAAATTTGTATGGAAACACAAAAGACTCCAAAGAGCCAAAGCAATCTTGAGAAAGAAGGACAGAGCTGGAGGATCATGTGCCCTGACTTTAGACTACAATACAAAACTACAGTAATCAAAACAGTATGGCACTGGCACAAAAACAGACACATAGATCAATAAAGCAGAATAGATAGCCTAGAAATAAACCCACAAACTTATGGTCAATTAGTCTATGACAAAGGAGGCAAGAATATACCATGGAGAAAAGACAATCTCTTCAATAATTGGTACTGGGAAAACTGGACAGTTACATGTGAAAGAATGAAGTTAGAACATTCGCTAACACCATACAGAAAAATAAACTCAAAATGAATTAAAGACCTAAATATAAGACTAGAAACCATAAAACTCCTAGAGGAAAATATAGGCAGAACACCCTTTCACATATATCATAGCAATTTTTTAAAAACCTGTCTCCTAAAGCAAAAAAAAGCAAAAATTAACAAATGGCACCTAATTGAACTTATAAATTTTGCACAGCAAAGGAAACCATCAACAAAACAAAGACAATTTATTGAACAGGAGAACATATTTGCAAATGATATGACAGATAAGGGATTAAAATCCATCATATATAAACAGCTCATATAACTCAACATCCAAAAAATAAACAACCTAATTACAAAATGAGCAGAAGAACTGAATAGACATTTTTCCAAAGTGGAAATGCAGATGGCCAACAGGCACATGAAAAATGCTCCACGTTGTTAATCACCAGGGAAATGCAAATCAAAACCACAATGAAATATCACTTCACACCTGTTAGAATGGTTATTATCAAAAAGAATACAAATAACAATGTTAAGGAGAATGTGGAGAAAGGGGGGACCCTAGCACACTACTGTTGGTAATATAAATTGGTGTAGCCACTGTGGAAAACAATATGGAGGTTTCTCAAAAAACTAAAAATAGAACTACCACATGACTCCGCAATTCTATTCCTGGGTATGTATCTGAAAAAAACAAAAACATGAATTCAAAAAGATACATGTACCCCAATGTTCCTAGCAGCATTATTTATGATTGCCAAAATATGGAAACAACTTAAGTGCCCATCATCAGATAAATGGATAAAGAAGAGACAGCATATATATACAATGGAATGTCCAATAATTCCCTATTGGACAGAGAATAAAAAGAAGTTTCCCATAAGTCAGTAGTAGCTTCCCAAACCTTTGCTGTCCAACTGATTATTCTTGCTAAATTGCTCCATTTAAAAAATTATTGACATATAATTGACATAGAACATTGTAAGTTTAAGGTATACATGAATTGATTTGATAAATTTATATATTGCAATATGATTACCACCATGGCATTAGCTGATACCTCTATCAGGTCACTCAGTTGTCTTTTTGTGTGTGTGTGTGTGTGTGGTGGGAACAGTTAAGATCTAGTCTCTTAGCAACTTTGAAGTTTTTAATACAGTGTTGCTTTCTATAATCACCATGCTGTGTATCATATCTCCAAGTCCTCAGGACTTATCTATGGTTGCAAGTTTGTACCCTTAAACAACACCTTCCCAATTCCTTCACCTCACCTCCCTCCCACCCCAACCGTAACCACTATTCTGCTCTCGGTTTTTTACAAGTTTTGACTTTGATAAACTGCTCAAACATAGTGAGAATTCTCTGACTCCCTATAGTTTTGTGCAAATTCCTAGTGTCAGTATCCTCCTTTCATGAAAATGAAAAATAGATCCATTTCTGAAAAGAGTGGAGACTTACACTGTTTGTAAAAGTATACTGGATGGTCTCTGATGACACCATTAGATGATCCTTTGGCTGTAAAATCACCACAGTACATTTAGGTCAAAGGGGCTCTTAAGTCACAGTTAACATTTTTGCTTCTATAGGATATTTGGAAGATACTATAGATAAATCGTTTTTATTCTCTATAATGCTCCTGTGTCTATGTATAAACATTTAGATAAAACATTTTGAATGTAGTACAGGATATGTAAAGTAAATTTCAAATTTAACTAAATACCCAAATCTAGATCACTCTTCTTGGAACAATGTCCCTACTGCCTCTCATCTCCATGTTTGGCGGCCTTGGAGCTCTCTCTAGCGGTGACTTCCTCAGGGAGGACTTGCTGATCCACCTTCCCCTTTTCCTAGGGTAGGTGAGATATCACCTATATTTCTTCTTTCATAGCACATTGTACAATTTTTATTATTTTGTTGGGAATTATGTTCCACCCTTCCCAGAAACAAATTGTAAAACTTCATTATGGTACACACTTTATTTCTATCCATCTTACCCATGCTGTATCCCCAGCATATAGCAAGTTGACTGACATGAAATACTCAATAACTATTTGTTGAGGCAATAATTGATAGATTAAGTTTTTAATCTTACTGTTGGAATAACTCAGTCTATCATATTGATTTTTAGTTTCATGCTCATACATATGTTACCTGACTGGCATATCTTTACAAGTTACTTCCAATAATTGGTGATTGAAAATAATAGGTGGATAATTATGGCCACATCAGCAAATTTGAATAACATCAGATAACTAAACAAATAAGTATTCCATATCATTATCACCAATAATAATTATTTTCATTCATTCATACATTTGTTCAAGCAGGATTTATTGAGCATCTATCTTTAAGCCTGAGAGAGATAGCAGTCAGCAAGACAGAATATCCCTGATTTATGAAGCCTACATTTTAATGGAAACAAACAAGCCAATAATATATAAGAAAATAAATGAAAAAATCAAAATAATTAAAAAAGTAAACCAAACAGGATAGTAAGATCAAGAGTAACTAGATGAGGAAGAGGGATGGAAAGGTACTTTGGCAGGCTGCTCTGAGTAGGTGATATGTGCCCTAATTCATGAGGAGTCAGTCAAATTGGTTATATCAGAAAAATTCTACTTTTCTAAGATATTTAATAAAATGATTGACTGCATGTAACACACCTGAAGGACATACTAACTCATTTACTTAGTCCACAAATTATGGATTTTAAAAATAGAACATCGAGAGTAACAAATTATAAATTAATTTATAAATTAAATTAGGTAAAAAAAGAATTTCTTTTTTTTCCAGGATTTTAGCAGTGAATATGAGAGATCTTCTTGGCATTAGTTTCAGAACTTCATACTGACACAATGTAAGATCTATAAAAACCAGAGTAGATTTTAGGAGATAGAGAGCTAGAGATACTATCGGCCTTTGGCTTTTTTCTTTTTAAGTATTTCCTCAACAGCCATATTATCATCCATGGGAGAATATTTTTCCTTAAATACAGACAGTTGAGAATAAGAATGGTATCATTTATGGACTTTGTGTAGTGTTATGTGCAAAGGAAAGGAGATGGAAGGGTAATCTGGTCAGTTTAGTAACCACTAAGCGTGGGATACTCCCACTTTAGTATGGAGTGGATGGAAAAAATGGCATCAAAGGAACGTCTACGACGTGTAACTCACAGAACTGAATGGTAATGTGTGCAATATTGCTTTGTTTGATATTTCAACTCTCGAGTGTTAATTATGAATAAAAATCGAAATGTTAGCTAGCATGTTTCAATTCTATCAGTCTATGTTTAACAGAAACAGTTTTTATAAGAATTGTATCAGTTTTTAATGTTCTTGGTTATACATACATAAAATTGTGACTCAAAATTTTTATATCACTATTGCCACCCAAGAAAGAAGCATCAATTGATAAAGAAGTATAGAGCTAAGCATAAAACCACATCTCTTTGCCTTTAGAATGTGAAATAAAAAATCCTGGAATGGTTTTATATCACTATTTATAGCCAATGTTAATTTAATTGATATTTATATTTTCAAGAACTACAGTTCTTCAGAGCAGGGAACAAAAGGGCATCTTCCTCTCTTCCTCTTCCATTTGTCTGCATATTTGGATACATTCACAATTTGAATGCCTTAAATTAGATATTCTCACAGTCTTTCTTGGCATTTCAATGCTAGATATGAAAATATCAACAATAGTTATTGGTGTGCTTAATTTAACAGCTTTTTGATATTTGCAAAATCCCTTTTTCCCATGTACTTAAAAAATCATACAATATAAATATAAACATAGGTAAGTTGTCTCTGTGTTGTTTTGTTTTGATTTGTTCTATTTTGTGTTTTGTTTTGTTTTGTTGGTAGAGACTGAGTTGCAACCAGAAACGTCTGCTCTTTATCTTGTTTTTATTTTCTGTTTCTTTAAATAGTGAACATTTTCTTTACTCCAGAACTCTTTGGGCTTCTGGAACCATGGAGGGGGCACTAATTGTCCTTTGCTAACTTGCACAAAGTCAGTACAATGTATCTACTAGTAGCACAGGCTCCAGCAGCAGAGGACCTCCACTCAAATCCTGGATCTGTTCTCTCTATACCTCTAAAAACTCCTGGAAACTACTTACCTACTCTGTACCTTCTTTCTTTCACTCCTTGATAAAACGAGGATCCTACTATTGTAGTCACTTACTTCATCAAGTGGTCTGAAGACAGACTGCACTTAAGCATGTAAAGTGCTTAGGAATACCCTGATATATAGAAGCAGTGCACAAAATGTTAGCTGCTATTATTATTCTCACTTCCCTCCATCTGAGGGAAGGGGAAAATGTAGACCATGCTATCCTACTTCTGTTGGTGAGCCCCTGGGTAATGCAAGGACATGTGAGGGAATGAAATTTTGTAGTATCAGAGAAAGTGTGAAGATTATGTTGTAAAGTACTTAGAAGAGTTCTTGGTATCTAAAACACATAAATAAATGTATTCATCCAACTTTCCTTAGTTCATGGAATTTATAGATTGTTTTTTATTGACGTATAGTTGACATATGGCACTATATTTGTTTCAGATGTGCAGTGTATGATTTGATATTCACATATATTGCAAAATGATCATCACAATGTCTAGTTAATACCTGTCCTCATAGTTTCAAAATTTTTATATATATAACCATGTACAGACTATTTTTGATTCATTTACTTTTTAACCAAATGAGCACAGAGCTGAATGGTGGATAAGAGGCAAGAGATTTGATTTTTGTCACTGTTTAGGAAAGGTTCCTTAGTGTTTATTGACCTAGGGCTTTTTAATATGTATTAAATGTTTCTGCTCAGTCACACCTGGGATGAATGCTAACTCTGCTCTTTACTAGTTGTGTGATTTGGGGTAAGTTAAAAAAGCTCTATGAATCTCAGTTTCTCACCTGCAAAGTGGAGATATAATGACTGTCTAAAAGTTTTATTATGAAAATTAAGAAAATAGATTTAGAAAATGTAGCCTCAGGTCAATCACATAGGGTAGCACTAAATAAGTGGTATTAGCTGTTCTCTAATGTTTTCCTAAATATCTAAGTTATAATTTACTGTCTGGTTGACCTCAGCTTTTATTCTTTCTCTTATAAAGTCTTTCCCCTTCCCCATCAAGTCAAATGAGGCAACAGGCATTTGAAAACATTGATGACACAAAATGCAATACAGACATGTTATAATTTTATTTTTAATTTTTTCATGTTATAATTTTAAAAGAAGTATCAATAACTTCTCTACTGTGGCTATTACCATGTTTGACCTTAGACCATCTGTTTTCCTTTAAATGTTCTCTCTCTATTTCTTCTCTTGCATGACTTCAACAATCATCTTTCCGTGCCCTTGGGCATAAAATTTCAGTCTTGCCCATCTCTGCCTTCCTTCTCTCTTTTCATAATGAAAATCTTACAAAATATTTCTCTGTATTCCTCTGAGAAAAAATTTTGTTTCATTTGTCCCCTTTTATCTATCCTAGTAGGATAACCCCTGGTAAAAGTTTGAGTCACATCACACAGTTTTCTTTCAAATCAGTGCCTCTTTAGCATTGATAAAAATCCTCCACCTAACCTGAAGATTCTCTTATTTTTGGACTTTCAAGTTCATTGCTGAGCACCTCAAGATCCTCAGATTCCTCCTTAACTATGTGACTTTTCTTTCTTTCCACTTCCACACAAACCTCCCTTTTTCCTTCAGTTTTTGTTAGTGAATTGAGTAATTTTAAGATTCATTAGGGTTAATGACCATTTTCTATAGTAACAAAGGATATAAATATGATTTTAATTTGTATGACTGAATTAATATTATTTTGAAAATTGAGCAATATAAAGAGCAACAAGTTTTTATTTGTTCAAATGTAGTAAATTCTAATTCAAGACATAATCATTGTAATATCAGTTAAACATCTCTCAGAAACTCATCTAGAATAAATGTACATAAATATATTTATAATGATGTAAGGATCACAGTTTTTAAACAGAAATAAAGGAAATTATTTTAATACATGTAAAAAGCCACATATACAAAAGGAAAGATTTTTTCTGGCTACATATGTGTTTGTTTAACTCACTGGACAAACAGTGGCTGGGAAAGTACAAATCAATCTGTGAGTCCTTTCAAATTGGGAGTGATTCCAATTTGATGAAATGAGAAAGGGGAGTATGGGGAAAGGAAAGATTTGGAAAATGTTACTCTAGTGGCATTTGTCTTCTTTGTTACTCTTAAGTTTTGCTACAACAGATTCATAAACTTATGACATTCTGAGTTGGATTGAATTCAGCTGTTTAGAAGAAAGTAATTACGACTATTGTCCTCAAGCCAAGATAATAACACACCAATTGTGACTAGCCAAAAATCCTGGAATTCACAAACTGCCCTATATTTATTTATTTCTCCATGTTGGCTGTTTATCAGGAAGTGACTTCAGTAAAGAAGAGCTGTAATTCATTTATTAAGTAAACTCTCAAAACTCTTAGAAGAATGACACATATGCTATATTCAAAAACTACTCTTTCAAAATATGTAGACGTTCTTTGCATTCAGTTTGACTAACACTTTTTAACCATTTGAAAAAATAAGTCATAATGATATAGGTGAATTTGATTTTTAATCTCTTCACTTTTGTTTCTGAAATAAGTTATTTATCTATGTACAATACTTCATTTACAACAGTAGATCTAATGACAATATAGAATACAAATTACAATTTCAGACATTCTGAAGAGCAAAATTCAAAGTAAAGTTTATATAAGTAAACTGAAGGCAAGTTTTGACTGAGATGACTTTGATAATTGTAGATGTAAAAATACATTCTCAAAAGTTGTTTGTAGCAAACTCTAAAACATCTAAATGACCAGGGAAGTTTTCTGTTTCATTTACCCCTTTGTCTCTATTCCAAATAGTAAATAAAATAGCAACATGGGAGATAATTATTTTTTAAAATATCCTGCTTTATTTTAGAATTCTCTCAAGATTTTTTTTTAATTGAGGCTCTCACAAGAACTCTTAATTATTGCCTTGGAATTATTTTATTTCTGTTCTTATTCTTTCTCTCTCTCTCTTTCTCTCTCCCCTGCTTTTTGGGTTCTTAAACTTCTGGGTAATTATAGGTTCCCTGGAGAATCTGATAAATGTTATTGACTCTTTTTTTATTAAAAAATACTGCAAATTATTTCCTGTCCTAAAGCCCATTCATGGTACTGCATTAAGAACACTTGCTTTTCCATTTCACTCTTCTTTCTCATCTATATACTAAATGCATATTAGCAGACAAAATAATATCTAATAATCCTTCACCCCAATAGGAGAAAGGGGCATGATGATCATGGCCATTAGAATTGCCTTGAAAACTATACTTTTTCGCAAAGGCTTCTGTATTACAGTTCTGGGCTATGTTTTGCATGTATATTCACACTGTCATGGAGATCATGGAGCATTTACTATTTTGTGGCAAAGAATAAGGAAAAGAAATTCCTTTTCCTTTTCTGTATTTCTAATATGAGTTGTTTAACTTGTGAAATTTGCTTTTCTTCAAGATAGACAACTTGGTGGTATAATTGTATAAATAATATTTTCTTAATCACCTCCTATATACCCTTTAAATCCTTCACACCTCACTAATTTATTAGCTATTTTAACTACTGAATTTCATAACTTCTTTCTCTTTCAATATATATAGCATACTGATTTCTATCTAAAATTTAATTTGTTTATTATAAGAATTTTTTTATGTTTTTAGTAACACAGTGCTTTGCCAATCTCTTGGCCAACAGACCTAATAATGTAGACTGTAATGAAGACTGTAAATGCTGTGAGGACAGGCACACCATCTTTGTTCACCATTGATTGCATCTCTTGCACAGTATAGAAACTTAATATTTGTTGAATAAATGAGTAAATTAAAAAGAACGTAATTAAAAATCAGGCGGGTTATTCCAATTGCCATAGAATAGAAGTTGATTACTATAGTACCTAGTAAATGTCAGTATTCCTAAACATAACCTGCTACCCTTACAAGGGTACACTAGATCATTGAAATACAATTTCTTCCATAAAACTCCATCACTAAAGCCATAGATTTTATTCTCTAAGAGAGGCCAATAGATTCTTCCCTGAGGGATATTTATTATTTATAATGTAATTTTAATATTATATTCAAACAAAATCATATTTTTAAAATTATACATGAATAAACTGTAATCTGTAGACTTAGCAATAGCAAGAGAAACCGTAACAAATAACCTATCATGTAGGCCTGCCGCACTAAGACTAAGAAACAGATCTAGGGTAAGAGATGTAATTCATATTGATGAATATATGCATGCCTATAAGGTGGCATGCAGATGACATTAAAGGTCATCATCATGCAGGTCATCATTTTAAAAAACATAAAATATTAAAATAATATATTTCAAATAATAAAATTACATTAGTGTTTGCCAAAATTTTGAACTAGTCTAAATCATTACTACACTGACCACAATAACATTAAGCTGAAAGGACAATATGAAATCATTTTGAAAGAATATTTGAATTAAATTTTGGCATGTAATTTGTGCATACATAAATTCAAATTATTGTACAATTATTGTATTAGGGATGGAGGCACAGATGAATAAAGCAGAATAGTGGAGAAGACAGATACCAAAGCCAATTACCATTATAGCATGTAACCGCTGATATAATCACCACTGTGTAAGCGTGACTCCTTTGGGAGAAGAAAACAGAACTACTTGCCTGAGGGAGTGAGGAAAGGTCATGGATGAGATACATTTGGACTGGCACTAAATGAAGAGTAAGGGTTTGCCAAGAGGAGATGGAGTGGGATATTCCAGGCACAATATTCTGAAAGCATGTTGTATGTTCAGGGAAGGAAGAGGTCAGTGTGCTTGGCACAAAACTATGGAGAAGGGAGGAAAAGTTGGGTAGAGAAATAAGTTGCAGCTGGGTTACGAAAGACATAACATTCTGTGTCAAAGGTTTTGGACTTTACATTGTAGGTAATGCTAGGGCAGAGGTTTTAGGTAGAAAAAAATAAAATGATCCAATTTGATGTGGGCAAAGAACATCGTATGTGGAGAGCAGCATGTAGTTCTTGCCCAGATAGAGGAGAGATCAGCAGAAAGAGGCAAGGCAGGAGGAAGGAATAATACCCCAAGTGAAAGATTTTAAGGGACTGAACTAAGGCAGTGGAAGAAGAAGAGTAACAGGCCTGAGATATTAGTGAGAACAAATTAATAGGTAATGGAGATGGATTGAACAAAGATAGCCAGCAAAGGGAGTGTGTTAGAAGGATTCTTAAAATTTGAACTTAAGCAAAGACAGAAGATAATAGTGATCATTAGCTGTAGAATACTGGGGGAAAATCAGGACTAACAGGAAAGGTAAGTAGTTCTACTGTAGACATAATGGTATGAGAAGATGGTGGGATAGTAGTTTGATATTTCCAATAGCCAACTTCCCTTCCTTCCTTCCTTCCTACCCTCATTCCTTTCTTCCTACCATCCTTCCTTCCTTCCTTTTCTTCCTTCCTTCCTTCTCTCTTTCCTTTCTTCTTTCTCGCCCTTCCCCATTCTCTGTTTCTTCAATATAAATATGATAGTTGGAGCCTTGGCAATGATTGGGATCACTCAGAGAGAGTGAATATGATTGAGGAAGGTACTTAAGAACAACCAGTAAAAACTTGCACTCAGCAGATGGTTAGAAGAGGAACAGTCAGTAAAGGTGAGAGAGAAAAAAATGATCACAAAAGTAAGTAGGGTAAACAAAAAATGAGTAACATCATAGAAGTTAAAGAGAGTTTAAAGAAGTCAACTTGTCAAACTTCGCAAATTCTGCAGAGGATATTGGTGCCCTTGGTTAGACCAGTAAGTGTGAAAGATTTTAACTAATCCATTTATTTATTTCTTCAATAAGCATTTTTCATAGATCTTCTATGTGCTTGGACTGGAGACATGAATATCAACAATGCATGTCACAATGTACATTGCAGTGAAATATGGAGATTTCTGCAGTATCAATAATTTTGCCAGCAAAATAGTCCATCACGGGTAGGTCATTATGGTTATGTTGGATGCTTCTCCTTCAAAATTCCTTCTCACCATTTCCTCCATCTTTTTATTCAATTTCTTATATTTAGCTTTTCCCATAATTTGTTAGCAGGCTTCCAGAAAAGCAGAATTCCAGAAAAGTTGATTTTCTGAAATTCCTTTAGTATGTGCTTGTTCCTAGCATCAGTTACTTGGAAAGCCTCAGCTTACAGTTTCACAGAGGTCCTATACTATAAGATCCCTCTAGGGTTTCAGTGATTTTTATTAGATTTAAGATTTTATACATCTAACCATTCAAAATATTTTCACCAAGACTAAGATTTTCTCTCTTTCTGACAGACACACTGAATGATCGCTTTATTTCATTGAAAGTAATCACTCTGAAAAGTGGATCCCATGGACAAGAAAATGGGAAAACCTGAAATGATAACTAAAATAGTCCTTAGGAATGCAAGCTTCAGAGCTATATTATGTTTACTTTTCATGAGAAAGAGACTAGTATCAAATTAATCAAGTGATTGGCTGTTATCAGTTACTATTTAGTAAGTGTTCATTCTCCCTTGAACATTTGAAAAGATTAAAGATGATAATAATTCTACTAATAATTTTCCCAGCTGCTTATTCTTTGAACTAGAGTAAATCTTGGAATGTCTTAGAGATCTTGGATGCTAATGAAAGCTTTTATTTATTTTGATGAAAAAGGAAACTAAGAAGTAATTTGCTTTTATAGTTTAGTATCTGTATTTCAATCATTCTCTCCGTTGCTTCCTTGGTCAGTAAAAAGTAATGTTTGACAGTGAAATGATCCAGGCTTTATCCTTTGAGAAATCTAAGTGTTTTTCTATTTGGGATTCTCAAATTCTAAATGCCTGCAGTCAGGCATTTGGCAGGACTTACTCAAATTACTAAACCTGTTTGATTGCTGATGTTTCCACATAATTAGTGGTGTCTTCACTCTGAGCTATGACAGCTACCCACCATCCTGGAAATCTTGTTTGAGTATACACATTTCCTTTAACTAACACACATTAATACTGATCCTCCATACTTTTTCTTATTCTGACTTCCTCCATGCTCAGTCAAATATTATCTTTTCTTTTAATATATAAGTTAATCTGTAATGAAATGATTGTATGGGCAAAGATTTGTGTACAATAGGTCCAGGAGAATGGAATGACATTAGAATTCTGATCTGGACATCACTTTCTAGAACATAGTGTGGAGAGAACACTTCATGTATCGATTCACAGTCACACCATCTTTTTTCCTTTCAACTCTTGTCTGTGCATCAGTCTCTTCTTTCTTCTAGGAAGTGTTGCTAAATGTGTAATCTAATCCATTAACACTCACACACATAACTCAGGAGCTAATGCTAATTAAAAACCTGCAGTCACAAGGAGGAGAGGCTGTAAAACAAGAGTTTATCACCACACGACGTTTTAAAATACCTCTGCTTGAGAAGAAACAGACATGCTCAAGGGGAAATTAAAGACTCCATGGGCAGCTAATCTAATTTGGAGCAAGATTGACTCTGAATTATAAATGCAAAATCAACCCTCAGAATTTAAATCAATTATAGATATAAAAATCCCTTTACTATTCATCAGTTCATATTAAGATCTATGCAATTGGATTTAAAAATTTCCTGTCTTGGACAGGTTTCTGAAAAATGGCCTGGGTTGGAATAAGAGGAGTAGAATGAGTTCTCTGTCATTGCAATGACTCATTCATCACTCAAAAGCGAGACTTCACATGCATGGTACACTTAGAGACACTGAGTTTTGAAGGATATACATTTGAAAATACATCCCGACTTGCAGATTTCTTTCCTTCATCAAGGTGAAAATGTTTTATCTTTGATAATGGTGTAGATGTTGTCTATTAATTTGTATTGTTATTGTTATGAGAGGAAGCCAGTTGTTCAAAAATCTTCCTACAGTGGGATTTGCTGTGCTCTGAGATCAAGAAAACCATTTGAGCATCTCTTAATGTGTGTGATCTTCAAGTTTTTCTGAACTATTACTTGCCAATATCCCTATAATATTTTTAAACAATCCTAGGCTTTGATTTTAAGAACTTCCCATCCTTTCTTCCAAACAGTGTTTTTGCATTCATTTACAAAGTGTCAGCCTTGGACCAGTTGAATTAGCATCACCTCGGAACTTGTTTGAAATGCAAGTTCTCAGGCCTCCCCAGACTGGCTGAATCAGAAACTCTAGGGATGGGGCTCAGTAACTGATGTTTTAACAAGCTCTCCAGGCGATTCTAAGACACCTCAGTTTTGAGAACCTCTTCTCTTCTGAACTATGTCTTGTCACTATTTTGTGTTTCCTTGACACCTCAGTTTTGAGAACCTCTTCTCTTCTGAACTATGTCTTGTCACTATTTTGTGTTTCTTTGACCCCTTTGGCAATATGGTGAAGCCTATGGATCTTTTATCAGAATAGTATTTTTAAATATCCAAAATAAAGTACATGGATTACTAAAGAAATAGGTTATCTTGAAATTAAGTTATCCAAATATTAAAGACAAATCTGTGATACAATAATACATGTGCTTCTTTATTAATACATTTAACTAACAAGATTCATGGGTGAGTCTAATAACTATCATAGTTTTAAAGTATTGGTAATCAAAAAAGTTATCCGGATATCTGCAACAATCACAATGTGACATGATTATATCTGTGGTTTATATTAGTGACAACGTCACAGATAAGACTAATGCTCTTGTGGTTTATGCCTACATTCATAATTGAAGGAGACATTGAATTTTAGTCAGCAGTTAATGAAAATAAAAATAGGAGTTTTTGTGCATCTAAATTAATCCCCTGAGTTCTATCCACAAACCCTAGGAGAAAAGAAGCCTTACAGAATGGGTCATTTTTAGCCCATCTAAACTATGCTTATCTTGTAATCTAATAAATATACTACATTTTAAAACAAGGTGGGAGACAAGATGTGAATCAGAGGTGTTCTGGAAGCCATAGGGTGTTCTCCCCTAGGGCACCCCATGGCCTAACACCTGTGACTGCTAAAGCCTAGCTGATTTCATAGTTTACTGGAAGGACCACCCATGCTACATGTTTTCCTGCTTGGTCACCCAAGACCTTTATATCCATTATCGCTTTACATTTCTTTCCACGTACTTTGCAAATCTTTCCTGTCATTTACGTATTGACACCTCTTGATTCTTTAGAACCTCTTAGAAACAGTGAGTTTTCAACTCTCCATATTGTCACTGTGAACTCCATTTGAGGAAATGGGTATTCAAAGATCACATAAACAAGTCAAGGTCATGGAACAGAGTTCAGAGCCATGACTCCCATTTGGGTGCACATTTCAGGCTCTGTGTTCTGACCTTGCTGCACAGAGGCAGGGAGCCAGTGAGACCTGACATGGTCACCATTTGAGATAGCTGAGTGGCCATATCAGCTGAATAAGAAAAGCGAAAAAGGATTCTTTCTATGTCAGCCACTTATGACAGACTAGTCAAACAGGAAATAATTAGAAATAATTAGAGTATAAAAGGATGAATCTACTTTCATCATGAGACAGAAGACAATAGACTGTCAGAAAAAAAAAAAGCCTCCCATTTTGTAGATGGGACAGTGTACAAAGGAAGTTTTGACAATTCCTTATTTTGGAAATCATTATTTTAAAACCATGTCTTTAAGCTTTCAGCTCCTTTCATTTGACAGATTCTTTCCCCAAACCCTGATTATTAAAGGATAGCAAAAGGTCTTCTGAGGGGCTTTCTTATAAAATATTTTCTTCTATATTGTCTCTTGTTGGTATGAACATTTTGATACTGTTTATAGTATCAAATACTGACACTCATTTCTAGTCTTAACTTTATATTTTGGAAACAGTGTGACTTTGACATGTGTTTTCAAAAGCTCAATTTTATTAATCAACTGAGGATTACATTTGCCCTACTGATTCAAATGTATTTTTAATTGAGTGCCTACTATGGCATTCAATTAAAATATTTATTTATATGTAAATAGTTGAGTGCCTACTATGTGCCAAGCTCTTGCAATATAAAGGAAGCACTGTAATGCAGGAAATAAGGTAGCACATCCAACTGGACAGGAAGAGTAGAGGAAAAGAAAGTGAGTCTCTGCAGATGTTACAGCTGTGCAGAGAGCCAGAGGCCAGCAGTGAGCAGGCACACAGCAAAAAGACTGCAGTGCAGGAAGAACCCATGAGCTTCTTAGTTGGGTGTAAGAGTCTGCAAAGGATCAGCTGTGGCAGGAATAAAACCAAGTATTTTGGTCAAGCAGAGTACTGTGTTTTCTCCTTTAGCGTTAGCCAGGGGTGTAGAAATGTCTGCAGGCAGCTGCAGAAGGCAAATTTAAGAAAGATAAAAGACAGGGCATTTTTACAGGAGAGAGAGAAGGGAAAGCAATGTTTTCTGTTAACTTCTGTTTCTCATACGTAATATCCACATTTGGAGAGTTGAACGAAAGCAGAGGAGGAAAGCTTGCAGAGTTCCTGTGCAGGAGGGTGGGGGAGGGTCCTTTGGAGGAGGGCCTTCTTCATGAGAACCAGTGTCTCCAGAGACAGAACAACTGCCCCCAAACTCTGGAGCTAAATTCAGTGTTTGGGAATGCAGTAGGTATTTACTATTATGTTAATGCCAGGAAATAAAGATTTCCAATGATCTTTGGAACAGGAATAAATCAGGGTTCTAAAATGTATCAGTGGAAGGCACTTCTGACTTTCATATGAATCCTGTGCAATTCCACTTAGCAAGTCAAAGACTGTTAGTTACTTTCAGGGGTGGCCCATGCTTTACAGAACCATGCAAGTATAATATCTGATCGATAGAGTTGTCAGAGTAACACCAACAAAACTAGCTGTTTTCATGTTTATTACCAAGAATTAAGCTATGACTGACTGAAAATAATGGGTAAATGTGAGGTTTAGTGTACATAATAAAAGCATGAAATAGATCTGAGGGGGAAAAAGGGAAAAGAAAGAAAGGAAAGGGTTTAACTATTTAATATCTACTTTTCAAGTGGGGTCAGGGAAGGTTTAGAGTAGAAGTGAATAAGGGAACATATAATTCATTATCCAAACTAAGAAATGTTTATCTAGGAAGATTGCTCAGGCTCTTCCCTAGTATCTGTGGAGCCTGAGTCCAGAGTACAAATTCAAGCCCATATTTTGACATATATCAAGTATACAAAGGAAGCCACAAAACTGTTCTGTAGCTTTCTATATCTGTCTTTACACATAAATATTCAAAACACCCAAGAAGGTAAGTTTCCAATTTACAGTTCTCAGAATTCTTAGGATCCTTGGAGTTTTATATAGGAACATGCTGATTTGGGGTAAACTGGCCCCTGGCCTCCAGAAGGGCCATCCCTTTTCTGTATCCCTGAGCTCCTCCTTGCACTGATGGGGCCTCTCAAGTGGAATGCACACTTCAGCCTGCACATCTGTGTTCCGTTCATTTCTCAGTGTCAGCACTCCTCCCATGGCCACTTGTTGAGACTAGGGGTGGGCATAGAAGAGGCAAGATCTGCCCTCAGAAAGAAGAGCCCAGCTAAAAGATTCCTGCAGTTCCTGGATATGAGCATAAGTCATTTGGCTTGGAAGCTCTGGGGCCCCAAGGTTCCCCAGACATGGATAGAAGGGGAAGGTTAAACTTCAGTTGGACATGCTGCCTTGGCTCAGATAACTCATCACATGGAAAGAGATCAAGCTAGAGTGAAACCAGTATTAGAGTCTCTAAAGTGCCTGGAGAAGAACATAGCTCCTTTCTCATGGATCTGAGACCAGTACTGCAAATGCTAAGCTGGAATTGACGCCAGGACAACAAGCAACAAACATAGACTTGAGCAAACAAATATATATGGTTGCCCTAAATTTGTGGAGCACACGCACTGGAGTGTAAACTGCAGTCTGGAAAACTGTCCTGGGTGTGTAGACCTGGATCAAATAGGTTTTTCACTGAAAGAGCTCTTTGTATATCCTGGGAAATGAAGACCATTCTCCTACAAACTTTGTATGACTAAATAACAGTAAAAAATAAGACTGATACAGTTGGGCAAAGTTCCTGGACACAGAATCCAAAGGAGAAAAATGGCTCTGGCTGCACTGGTTACATGAACACACACACACACAAATTTAAAGTAACCAAAATGAACCTTTCATAGATTTTGAAGTTTATGAGGAAACTGGATGCCCTATGAAGATTAAGAGGATAGCCATTAGCAACTGTCTGGAAATAGACTTAAGCAATGACATAATTTTTGCAGAACTAATTTCAGGAAAGGGAGCACTTTCTGATTTATAGGAAGAATGCAAATTTTAGTTTGTTGTTTTGTTTGCTTCATTTTGAGGTAATGGGTTATACACAGAGAACCCGTAATGAAATAATGGAGTGTTATGCACTGAATGTGTCCCATCTGTCCCCAGATTTATCTGTTGAAGTCCTAACCCCCAGTGTGGCCGTATTTGGATATGGAGTCTCTGAGGAAGTAATTAAGGTTAAATGAGATCAAAAAGGTGGGGCCCTGAGAAGCAGGATTAGTGTCCCTCTAAGAAGAGACACCAGGTAGCTGATTCTCTCCACATGCCCAAAGAAGAGTTCATTTGAGTACACAGCCAGATGGCAGCTGCCTAGAAATTAAGAAAAGAGGTCTCAATGAAACCTTAGTCTTGACATCTTGCTGGCACCTTGAGTTTGGATTTTCCAGCCTCCAGAACGGTGAGAAATAAATTTGTATTGATTAAACCATCCAGTCTCTGGTGTTTTTCTTATGGAGCCTGAGCAGACTAAAGACATGTAATAAAAAAATAAGAAACTGGGGATTAAATATAAATGTTTTTCCAGAAAATTTAAGACAATATTGGGATGAAATACAGCATATACCCAGAGATAAGATAACAAGAAAAAAGATATAAGGAAAGTTAAGTGTAAAGGACAAACTGAATAGCAAAGGTATTTAAGAAACACTTTAAAACAAAATTATGTAAAGAAAATATTTGCGCTTTCAGGAGCCCTGAGAAATGCCCTCTAGCTGGGGTCTGAGAGAAGAGAATATAAATGGAATTTAGAAACAAACGAATATCCATTCAACTTTGCTGAAAAGATAGGCTAAAGGGGTTTGCTTAGGATTTAAGTACTCCTAGATCATTTACAGGTGTGGTTCAGAGTCCATGAGTCTATTAAATCACTGAAATTATATACAAAGTCTTACATACTTAGAATAGTAACCTGAAGAAACAAAGCAACTGGCATCTCCACTTTTTTTCCAGGCAAAAATTAATGAGGAGGATGGCTTTTTTTCCTACAGACTTCTATACTTAACAGGTGATAATTTCAAATTTTAAAGCCAGGAGAGCAACCATTACCAGTTATTCCCATTTCTTACACCTGGTATTCCAGAGGTGGCACATTTTTAAAGAGAAAGTGACAATGGAAAAGAATTAATAGTTCTCTGGTGAAAATCTCATTCCACTCCCTGTTTTGATTACTGTTTTCTGCTCCAAAGAGTGGTCTGCATACACACTTCCTCTCCTCCTGTTTTCTCTGTCCTTCTAGTCATGTTACCACTGTTTTAATTATTGGGTTACATTATATCTGTTGGGGCTTATCTCCTACCCCCCGTTATTTAGAACATTCATGACTATTTATTTTTATTACCATACAGTCAGCCCTCTTATCCAAGTGTTCTGAATCTACAGATTCAACCAACTTCAGATGGAAAAAAAAAATTCTGGAAAGTTCCGAAAAGTAAAGCTTGAATTTGTCACCTACCTGGCAACTATTTACATAGTATTTACATTGTATTTACCAACTGTTTATATAGCATTTACTTAGTATTAGATATTATAAGGAATCTAGACATGACAAAGTATACCGGAAGATGTACATAGGTTATACACAAACACTATGCTATATTATATAAGGGAGTTGAGCGCCTGCATATTTTGGTATCTCTAGGGAGGGGAAGTGTCCTGGAACCAGTCCCCAAGCATACCAAGGAATGACTGTATATTAATAATTAGCTACTGTTATTTTTATTTGGCTCATATATACTTTATAATTTATTTAGTGGCAAACAGACATCTTTATGGTGTTCTTCCTAGTTAAGAACATGAACTACTATCCTCTGTTGTGACTGTTAGTAGTATTTAAAATGTATTTCATTCATTTCTTGTTTAATTTATTCCTATATATTTTATTTATACTGACGTTATTACAGATATACTCCTTTTTCCCCACTGCATCTTCTGTGTGGTTGTTATATGTATATTAGGAAAATAATGATTTGTGCCCATTTACTTTGTAGGTTTCTACATTTGTGAATTCTCCTACTGCTTAGATTAGCATTCCAGGTGTGTCCATAACTATCATCAGAAAATCTTGTTAGTCTTTTGCTCCTTCCCATAGTTTTGACCTCTATTTTGTTTAGTTTTATTTTATTTTGCATTGTTGAATCACATTGGTTGGTTCATCTAGTTGGATATTAAATAATAGTCGTGATATGTAAGCATTCACATATTGATCCTGACTCTGGAGACAAAGCTTTTAGTATCTTTCTATTGACATGATGATGATTTGGGGGCTGAAGTATCTTTTATCATATCAGTGAAGTGTCTGTATATATAAATTTCTTATTTATATTATTTTAAAAAATAAGTATGTAATTGAATTTTGTCAAATGCTTCTCCACTGTATTTGGAGATGACAGTTTGATTTTTTCCTCTTAATACTATTAACATAATATATTAAGTTAATAGATTTCTAAATATTGATTCATCCTTGCATTCCTAAAATAGATCTTACTTGATCATGAAAAATCTTTTAATATGCATTTAATTCTGTTTGCCAATATTTTACTTTATCAACATTCATAAGATAGCAATTGTACTACCTTGATGCAATATCTGATTTTGAATTCAATGATGTTCTCACTTTATAAAAGAAGTTTGGAAGGTTTACTCTTCCATATATGTTAATTATGTCTTTGGTTTTTTTCTGATATTTCTATCCACTTTATCATTGTTGAGAGAGGTAAAATCTCCTACTACTTTTGTGGTTTTATCTAGTTTTCCAATTTCTGCTATATATTCATAATTTCATGGCTATTCATAAATGTTATGCTTTCTTTTGGAATTGTACCAGTTAAGCATTATAAAATACCTTTCTTTTCCTCAAATAATGCCTTATTTAAAAACCTAAATTCCTCCCTGCCTGATATTAAGAGCAGGACTGTTTCTTAGTTATTTGGATTTGCCTGGTATCCTACCTTTGCCGATCCTTGTATTTACAAGTGTTTAGGTTTGTCTTTTGTCTGCCTCAGAAAAGTGGTTTTTCTTGTGATTCAAGCTGAAAATCTATTACTATATGCGTTAAGCCCTGTGCCTATGTTTACTAGATGCATTGGGCTTGATTCTGTCATGCTTTCTATTTTTAAATTTTGTTCAAAAAAGTATTTTATGATAATCCATTTCTCAGGAAACCACTCTAATGAGGATTTTACCTCAACAACTCCACTGAACCTACCTTTGTCAACGTTACTAATGATGCTTATATTGCAAAAAAAATTAATGAAATTCTCAGCTTCATTTTGGCTAATGCCAAGTGTCAGTACACACAGACTTTCAGAGCATACCAAGTAGAGTGAACCAGAATTTTGCGAACCTTTTTAGTTGCATGATAGACATGTTGGTGAGATTTCTAACCTGAGATGCAGCATAACAAGAATTAATTTCACAGGACTGAAAGAACTGATTAGGGAAAATATTCTATTGTATTTATGTGGAATATTTTTAATATTTCATTTTAATATTCTATTTTCTGGATATATCAGTAAACGTCTTTCATTTTAAGAGTATAACTCACAATAATTTTATATATTTTATTTTTAAATTGAAATAAAATATTTAAAAATAATAGTAGATTCTGATACACCAGAATTTTATGTAAAACAACCTTTATTAAATATTCTTACTTTTCATGATAATATAATTATTTGCATAGGTTCAGTAAGAATATACCCTCCTTCCTACCAGTATGTAATTTGATAAATAGATTGTGTACTGAAGGACCTAACCAGAAGTCACATATTTGAGAATGATAAATTAATTATGATCATTTGGGGAAGAAAGTTTGACTGTCCTTACAGAGCCAATGACTACAAAGCCCTCCTGCAAAAACTGGCTTGGTGCTTGCCTTACAGGTCCCACCCAGGCTTGGTGGTGGTAAGGAAGAACAATTCCAGGCATGCTAGGAATCATATCAGATTTGGGGAACCTTGAGAAAAATGGAATTCACTCAAATTTATAGACACAGCAAGTGAAATCTGGCATAGAGACTTTTTTTTTTTTTTTTTGGTGTGATTGATTAGTTCCAAGATGGCAAAAAATATAGACTTTAAAAAATCCAATCATAGATTCCTTGTAAAATTTCCAGGGAAAAGTTAAGTTACTAACCTTGGTGGTTGATCAATACTGTATGGTTAACAAATTAGACAAACTAGATGAGATGGACATAGTCCTAGAAAAACATCAACTCCCAAAACTAGCTCAGGAAGAAATAGTTAATCTGAATAGACTTATACTAAGTGAAGAAACTGAATCAGTGATTAAAAAAATGCCCATATCTGGTCCAAGTTCAGATGGCTTCACCACTGAGTTTCACTAAACATTCAAAGAAGACTTAATACAGACTCTTCAAAGAATTCTTCTTCACAAACTCTTCACAAAAATAGAAAAGGAGGATTACAATCCAAATTATTCTACAAGGCTGATACTACCATGATAACAAAACCAAATGACCGCACAAAAAAAACTACAGACCAATATGTCTTATGAATATGGATGCAAAATTCCTCAACAAAATACCAGCAAACTGAAATTAGCAACACGTAAAAAGAATTAAACACCATGACAAAGAGAGGTTATCCTAGGGATGCAAGATTGTTTTAACATCTGAAAATTAATTAATGTAGTACATCATATAAATAAAATATAAAACAAAAATCACACAATTGTCTCAATAGATGTAAATAAATCATTTGACAAAATCCAACACCTTTTCATGGTAAAAGTAATTAACAAACTGGGAGTGGAAGGGAACTTCAACTTTATAAAGGACATCTACAGAAAACACACAGTTAACACACTTAGTGATGAAAGAGTGGATGCTTTCCCCTAAGATCAGGGACAAGACAATGATGTATTCTCTTGTTGCTTCTATTCAGCATTTTACTGAGCGTTCTAGCCACGGCATTTAGACAAGAAAGAAATAAAAGACATTCAGATTCAAAAGGAAGAAGTAAAATTATCTCTGCAGGTGACATGATCTTTTACATAGAAAATCATAAAGAATCCACTAAGATATATTATAACTGAGTTCAGCAAGGGTTGCAGGATATAAGACCAATATACAAAGGTTAATTTTATTTCTATACACTTGCAATAAACAATCCAAGAGTAAAATTTTTTAAAAATTCCATTCATAATAGCATCAGGGAGAATAAAATGCTTAGGAATAAACTTAACAAGTGAAATGCAACACTTACACTCTGAAAACTATAAAACATTGTTGAAAGCTGAATATAAAGTCATCCAATGTTCATAAATCAGAAGATTAAACATTTAACATTATAATGACAATACTCCTCAATTATCTACAGATTCAATGTAATCCCCATCAGAATTCCAACAACTTCTTTGTACAAATTGACAAGCACATGCTGAAATGCATATGGAGATGCAGGAGACCCAGAATCCCAAACAACTCTGAAAAATAAGAAGAAATGCAACAACTCACACTACTTGATTTTAAAACTTACTACAAAGCAAAGTAATCAAGACATGTGGTTTGGGCATGAAGAGAGAGATAGACCAACAGAATTATTCAGAAATAAACTCATACATTTATAATCAGTTGATTTTTGATAAGGATACCAAGACATTCTTCAATGCCAAAAACGATATTTTCAACAAATAATACCAGGATAAATGGATAGCTACATGCAAAAGAATGAATTTGTCCCTTTATCTCACATTATATACAAAAATTAAGTCAAAATGGACCAAAGACCTAAAGGTAAGAAAAAAGAAACCTATACATTCCTTAGAAGAAACCATAGGAGTAGATCTTCGTGACCTTGCATTTGGCAAAGGATTTTTAGATAAGACACCAAAAAAAAAAAAAAAAAAAAAAAAGCAAAAGAAAACTAAAGAAAAAAATAAACATTGTATTTCATCAAAATTGTAAACTTTTGTGCTATGAAGGATACCATCAAGAAAGTGACAAGACAACCCACAGAATGGGAAGAAAATTTTTGCAAATCGTACACCTGATAAGGGACCTACATCTGGAATACATGAAGAACTCTTTCAATTCAATATTAAGAAGACAAACAATCCAATCCAAAAAATGGACAAAAGATTTGAATAGAAATTTCTCCAAAGAAGATACACAAATGACCAATAAACATGTGCAAAGATGCTCAACATCATTAGCCATCAAAGAAATGCAGATTAAAACTACAAGATACCACTTCACACCCACTAGGATGGCTAAAGTACAAAAGATAGTTAATAACAAGTGTTGGGAAGCATGTGGAGGAATCAGAATCTTCATTACACTGCTAGTGGGCATGTAAAATGGTCCAGCTGCTTTGAAAAACAGTTTGGCAGTCCACAAACAAATATAGTTAACACGTGACCCAACATTTCCACTTCTAGGTGTATAACTAAGTGAAATTAAAACATATGTTCAAAACAAACCTGTACACAAATGTTTATAGCAGCATTATTCATAATAGCCAAAAGATAGAAACAACACAAATGTCCATCAGCTGACAAATGAATAAACAAAATATGGTGGATCCATACAATGGAATAATTTAGGAATAAAAAGGAATGAAATATTGAAACAAGCTAAAACATGGATGCACCTTGAAAACATTATAGGTGAAAGAAGTCAGTCATAAAAGAGCACATTCTATATGATTCCATTCAAATGAAAGTCCAGCACAGGGAAGTCTATTGAGACAGAAAGAAGGTTAGTGGTGGTTAGAGCTTGGGTGGGAGCAGGGATGAGCGGATAGAGGAATAATAGCTAAGGATCCATGGTTTCCTTCTGAAGTCATGAAAATGCAATAAAATGGACTGTAGTGATGGTTACACATCTTTGCATATGTGTAAATCTACTATACCAGTATAATACAGTAAAAACGAAGAGAGTGAGTTATATATATTTAAATTATATATATTTAAAGTTCTTTTCCTTCTTTTTCTTTCTGCTATTCAGCACAAAACTATACAATGGAATATAATGATGAGAAGAGACAAATCTTTACATTTTCCTATTTCTGGTCATCTTTTCCTTTCTTTCAGCCTAGGAAGGAATCTTCATATACTGCAGTTTATTTGGAATTTTCTAGCTTATAAAACAAATTCATAACTTAAATAAATTGGTATGAAATGATTTATAGGTTTATTGAAGACTTCAAAGAGAGTAATAGTGATACAGTCATTGATTTTAAGAGGTATTCCACTGATTGCTGTAAAGAATTATGTTTATAATTTAGAGTATTCAGCACTCCAGTAAACATGAGTGAAGATCAACTTTAGCTCATAACTTTAATATTTTCATACAATCAAATGACAGAGATATACATTAAGTAGGCATAATATGAGTTGTTTTAATTGTTCAGAATAACTCGGGTATATTTTAGATGTAAAAGAAATGGTGATTTCAATTAGCATATTAAAACCAAGAGAAAATTAAAATAAGTTCACATAAAAAAAAAATCAAGCAATAAATACAGCACTACAGCTACCACTACTTCTATGTACACTGGATTGCATTTGAACAAACAATAAATTCCAGAATAAATATTTTATGAAAAAATGCACTAAATAACTTTAGAAATTAAAAAATGACAGAATTTTTTTAATTAAAATGACTCTCACAATTATTTGCAGAAAAGTAGCAGATTTGCATTTTAAAAGTTAGAAATTCCCCAAATAAGTTTTTAGATGCCAAAGATGTTGGCTTTTTAAAAGTATAGATTTTATTTATTCTTCATGAGTAAGATACAAAGAAGAGCTTAATTATTAGCACTTCAGCTTTTGAGAAATCTAATACTTAAAAATATTACTCCTAAAAAAAACGGGTACAAAAACTAACACTGATTAATCATGAAATGCCTATACCTGAAGACAGTACAATAGATAAATCCTGACCGTAAAGGAAATCTGATCTAAGCTTAATATGATAAAAAAAAAAAAACTTGAAAATTACAATGTAATTTTAATATAATGCTCACTGATAATTTGACATTTTCTACTGTTATTTACGGTTGAGACTCAGTAGTTCGTCTGGAAGAATGCTGAAATACATGAATAACACCAGCAAAGAATATGAATCTGTGTCTTTAGCTAAGAATATGAATCTATGTCTTTAGCTAAAAAGTGAGTTTATTTAAAGGAATTTTTGTATAATTTAGGCACTAAGAAGTCCAGATTAGCCTGTGTTCTTTTTGTATGACAGCTTATTATGAAATTAATAAATCTGAAACTAACACTGTTTTTTACATGCATATAGATAAATCATAAATTATAAATCTATTGATCAGGTCATTTAATAAATTAATTCTTACTAATTTAGATAATCTACCTGGACAATTTCAAATGACCTTTGAACTTACCATCTTTTGACAGCTTAAAAACCAACCTATGATGACTAAGTCATTGGTTTAATCCATTTTAAGCAGACTGACACACCACACAAAAAACACATAGACAATGAATTCTCCTGCCAAAATTAACTTTTTCTAATTGAAGTCACTTTTGTTTTCCAGAAATTTCAATGGAAAATAACATTAGGGATACTAATTCCCATTTAAATGTTACTTTAATTCATTAACATGGATTTCTTCCATCTAAATTATTCGATAAATATTCTGACAACAGTTCTTCCTCACTGATAGATTAAGGTCTTTCACTGAATTGTATTATCATATAGAGTAGCTCTATTAAAATATTAAAACATTGTAATATGATATATAGTATTCCTTTTGCAAAATAGCCTGGAACATTCCCAAAGCCATACATCTTCATATAGTAAAAGTCAGAAAAGTATTATTTTTAATGAGGTAAAAACCATTAAAGTAGCAGATTGGCATTTACTATAGGACTTGTTTAAACTTTCTGGATTAGAATGAAAGTTCATCGTCAAAATAAAAGGAAAACATGTAAAACATACCTGTTATTAAGGTATGAATTACCAAAGCTAATATATTTAATAAAACAATGGCCTTGAGGGTTTTTTAAAATAAATACTTTATATCTTATCATAGATATTTCTGTTCTCTTGGTTCTCAGATAAACTTCTGATGCTGGCATCTGGTTGTCTTTAAAATATTTACCAAATATAGAATTCCAGATTCTATTTTATTATAAAATCAGCCCAGACACAGTATCAGATATTAACATGCATATATTGTTACATTAAGTATTTGTTTTTTAAAAAACTTACCTAGATCGAATATGTTTGGTTTGAGACTATAAAATAGAATAACAGAATATTTATAAGTTCATTTTTCACAATTTTTTTTAAGAAAATAAGAAAAACTTTTAAGAAACTTAAAAACTTTTAAGAAAATAAGAAATCCTTCATTGATTTCCTTCATGTAAAATAATTGTTAATTTGTCCACACAGTGAAAATGGAAGGGGCAAAATTTCTATTTACAGGTACATGGAAATGGATTCCATTCCACTTGTGTAGTAAGATAGGAAAGAAATTGACATGTTTTGTAGTATCAACCAAGATGTCTCCCTAATGATACCAAAGTAGGACTGCATATAATACATACTATTCATCAAGTCACAAAAATGTATATGACAAAGGATATGACTGTGATGTATCAGGAAATAGTAGCTGATAATAATTCTGCTCAGTTATTTTCTTGAGGAGAAGAGTGTAAGCCAACAGGAATAATTCTTTACCTGGTCCATTTGAAAGGATAAATCAAGTAGGGTCAGAATACTTTTGGGGCAAAAAATCAACTGCACCAATGAATATGGGATAAAGATTTAAAAATAAACACATGAAAAGCTCATTTTCTCTCCAAGTCTATAGGTGTTAGCTAGGTTTCTTTAGGAAACAGAAGTGAACTCATACCCAATGTGAATGTTTACAGCCTATTTACTTGTGGATTCACACAATGCTGTGCTGGAGCTGGCTTACACCAGCCTACAATAACTGACTGTGCCCATCTGTACCCAACTCCACATTCAGTGATGTCAAGTTGACAGCTTGAAATCAGTCATGGTGGGAGTATTTACACCATAAAACTGGCAAACATTACAAATCAGGGCTTCTCCCCCACCCCCACAGAGCTATTGTGAAACATTTATCAATACACTACTGAATTCATGGGAGGGTTTTCTTTGTCACCTTCAAGAAATTCATATAATATTGAAGTCTTCTGGTTGCAAAGTCTTGGATCCAAGTCCTTGAGTTAGAAGTGGCACAAAATAGTTCAGCAATACTCCCTCTACTATCAATCATATAACTTTTCCGGTTTTATGACAACATTTTCAATATCGTGGATGCTTTTTCCATTTAAGTGTTCACTTGAACAATCATGACTGTAACCTGCACCATCACTGATGGTTGACACTGTGTAAGATGCACTACGGAGAGCATCTGAGTGGGAAAAGCTGTTTCCAAATTGGATTTTATATT
The DNA here is from genome assembly GCF_009834535.1 of Camelus ferus. Taxonomy (NCBI): domain Eukaryota; kingdom Metazoa; phylum Chordata; class Mammalia; order Artiodactyla; family Camelidae; genus Camelus; species Camelus ferus. Next base: position 57,364,050 of record NC_045700.1, read on the forward strand.
GATTCCAGTTTCTTTTCAGAATTGCTTGAACCTGTAAAACAGAAAAGGCAAGAGCAATTCATTAAATGAAGCAAAGATAATGTGTTTAATGGTACAGTAAGTTATGTACAAAAGCTGTTTTTTTAAAAAAGCATTGATGTTAGTGAATAATATTACCTATCTTCTTAATTAAAAATGAAATTGAGTAAACCGTCTTTATATTAGGAAATTCATTGCAATTACTTTGTACTTTAGTACAGAGTACAGAAAAAAAAAACAAACTCATTTTGTTTGTGCCTTATCTTTGAAGGTCTATAATGCATATGAATGCCTCGTTGTCAGTTAATCCACACCCTCAAAAGCTGGCACATGCAGCTTTTAATTTTATATCAATATTTCTATTAAAAGAATGAGAAGATAATTAGTGAGAATATGAAAGAGGAGGGAAAAGAGATAAAAGAAAAAGAAGTTAGGGATACAGGGAATATATATCATTATCATCATCACCATCAACAGCAGCAGCAACAACCTTTTATTGAGTGATTACCATATGTCAGGTCTTGAGCTACATTGGGGGGGTAGGGGAGAGCAGGATTTTTGTCTTAATGGAGCTTATGATCCAGAGGGAAGATGTGTTGAACAGGTAATTACAAATGGGATGAGTATTATGAAAAAAAAGTTTAGGAATGTCACCACTCCACTTTTTTGTATTTAGATTCACCTCTGCCTGGATAAATTTGAAGTTTAATGACTCTTCTTCTCTGCTTGGGGTTAGAGATCAGAGCTGGGTAGGCCCTCTGTAATGACTTTGGTTTTAACTGAACGTAAGACACTCAGGTGGTTGTATTCGTATTGAGTTGGTGAGCATGTAATGAGAAGATTCAAATACATCTCCAACTGGATCACCTCCACATTTCCATGTCTGATGAGGGAGCAGACCCGTTTGGAGCAGTCAGCTTCTAGGCGAAAAATGTATTAGCTACATCCTGTGACCTGATCTATGTCTTTCCAAAGCATGTATAGCTTTGAATTGTCTACCCCAAATCTCTACAGCTCTTTGACCCCTAAAAGAAACCTGAGCATCCAAAAGCAATTTTCCAGTAATTCATGTACTACAAACATACTTATGAATACTGTCCAGCTTTCTACTAATTATATAGAATTCCTGAACTTTTTATTCACTATATTCAAGTGTACAAATCAATATTAAACTTTAAAATAGGGCTGGCTTGTTTAAGTCTTTTCATTTTCTTGTCTAATATATCAAGAAAACTTACTTCTCCAAATTACAAACACTCTATGGTAAATAGGTATTCTCAGGATGTCTACAGCTCTGAGGGATACTTTAAAGTCTTATTAGAGTCTCCTCTATTTTGTCACTTGAAATGAACACAAAGTTGTACTGTTTCATTTCATGTTTTAGCATGTAGAAAAACAAAAGAAACAAATGGAAGGTTAGTGAGATTCTTTAGCAAAAATTCAGAATGAGTTATTAGAATTTCCAGGAGGCTTTTATCTACGCTATAATTCAAAAATTATGTAACTAGAAATGTAATATATTGGTTTTAAAAGTTACATTACTATGAAATTCAGGACCTCAGGGATTTCAAGCTTACTTCTTTTCATATGGTAATATATCTGAAGGAAATAATTTATATTCACATAAATTTTCTTTGAAATAAAAGTATTTATAGGACAATAAATACACTTATCTTACAAAAATTACACTTTGTTTTTCTCATGGTTTGTAATGTATTTCTAAATTCTCCAAATAACATTTAAATTAAAGAAATTTAAAAATAACATCTGCATACATAGTATCTTCAAGAATATAAGCAAATGGTAAATGGAATGGCTTTAGAGTGTGACTTTTAAATATTCAGAGATTTAAAACAAAAATTATATTTGGCCAATTATCTAGATATTTCTAATGGGAATTGATTTGGATCCTGAGTTTTACACTAATCAACTTCTCACTTTGTTACTAAACGCTGGACTGGTTGAATACAAGTGCTATATAGTTTCCACTTGAAGTGGAATGGAGCTTTGTACAAATGACTCTACGTAAATGTTGGGAAGCAGTTGACATGAAGAAATATTTTAGCTGTGAAAGTAGTACTTATAATCTTAAAAAAGAAAGCTTAAATTCAATTCTAAAAGCCAAAATGGCTTTTGAAATATCTATTTGCTCTTGAAGTATATACTTTAAGATCATCACCTTATTTCTTCCTTGCAATTAAATCATCAGAAAAACCACAGAAAGACAATTTCCTGACTTATCTACTGAATTAAAGATAAAGCTAATTAAAGACCTCTAGTCCTTGTAGATGTCTGTTTATCTATATTATTCTCTATAAGAATGTTATTTTTTCATCTGCTTTCTCTATACAATATCACAGCTGTATCAAAGTGGCCACTCTTAGCAAACTTACAATATGAAAAATTTAATCGGGAATGATAGCAAGGAAAATTTTGCCATTGGCATTCTGGAAGAGAGCCTACCTGGTGTTATTAAAGATACGGAAATGTTTTCCATTGTTTTACACATAAGTGTTATATAAATAGTAAGGTCAACTTTTTAGATGATAACACAGTAATATATAACTTTATGCAATATAAAGAATATAGCTTTACATGCCCATTAGTACCTGATAAGAAACCAACTCTACACTCCTTAACCTAGATCAATTAAAAGATGTTTAATAGGGCTTTATATAAAAAAAATTCTACCTCGTTCTCAATACAGAATGTGAGAGTGGTTATTCTGAACAAATCTTTTTGTTCACTCTTTAAAAACATCTACTCTCAGATGTTAAATATAACCATGAGATGAGGGAGGGCCCTTCTGGTTAGACTAGAGTCACTAGTTAGCTAATAGTGCACATTTTTTGGCTGAGTGGCCTAGAGATGAGATGAAAGTGGTCTGAGTACTTGTCAGGCCACAGTTATTTAACAAGTGGGAAATGCAAATAGGAATATTTTGGCTAAAAAATAAAAATAAAATGTGACAATAAAAAAACAAATATACATATTAAGATAAAGGCAAGCCATTTGACTTGACGTGGAAAACCAGAAGGAAACTGAGCCTGAGCAAATGATTTTAAGAAGTACATGACATAGTTGGAACCACACAAAATGAATTTGGCAGCTATGTCTTCATGTCATGAGAGTGGGAAAAACTAGAGGCAAAGAGACAAAAAAAGGAAGGATTATAGTATTTCTTAAGATGAGAAATGAGTCATACATAAACGGACTGAGTCTCGAGAGATGAAGAAAAGGGGACAGATACTGGAGATGTTGTGAGGAGCTGAAGGATTTGGTAACAACTTGGCTCAAAGGTTTTATATTATTGTAATTTTCCAGTGCCAAAATTTTCTCAATCTTAGGACATGGCAAAAGATCAAGTCCAGTATATCTTATGCTTACACAGATAGAATGCAGCTAGAGTGTTAGACATTCATTTAGATATTCTCTGAGCACTTTTTCTAAATACAAAAACCAATTCAAGATTTGATTCCAATAAGATTAATGTTCCCATCTGTACATATATTTATGAAAATGAGTGATTTGACAAATCTAATAAGGAATCTATAATGTAATGAGTATCTTACTGAGGGTGGACCATGGGGCTAAGAACTTTACATTCCTAGTTTACATTATTCCCAGGAAGATTTGTGTAAGGAACTTGCATTTATTCCCCTTTAAAAATAAAGTACACACTGAGACTCCTGGAGGTTCAGAGCACTGCCTAAGATGTCACAGCCAGGAACAAAGTGGCATCTTTGAGGTTTAAATGTATTCCTGTGTCGGTGCCTTTATTCTGCACTGCCTTCCATCACAAAATATTTTACTAGTGATTATGTTTTGTACATTTTAAAAATACCCTTTAGAAAAATCAAATCTCTACTGCAGACCAAAGGTGTATCTTCTGTAATTTCATACATGCTTTCTGACACATTGTCCTTATCTCTCTCATCTATATTTAATTGTAAAATCCTATACAGGCAGTAACTAGGATTGTCTAATTCAGTTTATATGACAATAAATTTATAGAGGTACACAATAAATACAATTTGAATTTTATTATTAAAACAAATGATATATGTATTCTTCCTAATTGCATTCTCTGTCTGTACTTCTCACTGAGTTCAGAAAAAGTCACCCTTGTCCTCTACTCAGCAGAAGAATCATGGAAACAACACCTAAAGATAGAGAATATAGTCTGCTATGCTTGGTAGTTCTACATCTCGTAAAAATAAGTATATAAAGTAAATACCTATATTTTAAAGTTGATTAAAAATCAAATACGAAATTTTATTCTATGCCAACAGAAAGAAGTAAAATATTACATAAACAAGGGAAAGCAATATTTTATAGTTTTTCATGGCATGTACATGATTTCTAACATTGATTAGTTTTATAGGAATAGTTCTTATAATAAAGTTACACCCACTGGTTTCATGTATGGACCATCTGAAGCTTTGTGATAAGCTTCACAGATACCAAGTGTTTAAGTCTCACTCAGTTGCTGTCTGAATTTCTAAATTTTGTTGAATTTTGCCAAAATCCTCCAACAGATTAAAAATTTATCAAGTGGATTAAAAACATACAAAGAACTAAAACCTCTGAGCTATAGCACTATTCACATGCATAAGAAATAGGGTACAAATTTCTAAAATGCCATAGACTTTCCAGTTAGGAAAGCCTTGGATAAAAATCTTCAAATATCCAAGAAAATGTTTCTATATTATGAATTAGAGCAATCTATTGTTTCCTAACCCATCGCAGCTCCTTCCTTCATAACTGAGAGTTTAAATTTTTTAAAACCCTCTTTTATTCACTGTAAAACTGTTTCCAAAGACCACGTTGGAAGATAGGCAAAAAGAGAGAATGGGGAAAATGAAACAAAACAATTCTATTTCTTATTAGAGTGTAAGTTCTAGGAGGATAAGGAATGCCTAACATTGAACCTAGGACAAAGTCCAAACTTGGGAGGAGTAGTTCAAAAGGTAGGTTGAAAGACTATATGAATAAAAGCTATTGATGGAATATTTTAAAGTGAGTCTGAATTTGCCCTAGCCTTGAGCTCCATTATGACCTGAGATTTTGGGAAGGAGAGTTGCATCTAGAAAAAGAAATTCTATGGTTCTTTTCCTTGATACAAATGGAATTTGAAATAGTTGTTCCTAGGGCACATATAATTCTGTCTCCTTTTTTTAAAAGAAAAAATGTATTGCAAATATAAAATGATAAAAGGAATAAAACCAATCACCATACCTCTCCATTAAAGAAGCAGAAAATTGTAGATACCAAAAGACCCTGTAAAAGAAAAACAGAATTATGTGATTCCAAATGGAAAAGATACATTATTTGTAACCAACTTACTGCATATTAGTAAAAACTAAAACCAAAGCTGTATGTAAATTTAAACCAAATTTCACAGGGTGCCTTCCTGATGCAAGAATACCATACCTGATAGTGCATAAGGATGCTCATGATGTAATCATATACCTCCTCTGCAATCCTTCCTTCAGGTCTCCATGGAAGCAGCACAAATTCAATGCCGAGTAATGGCACCAGGATAAGCGTAGCTCTCACAGCTTTCATGTAGAGATTGGATTCTGCTTGGTGAGTAACTTTTAACTTAGTGATAAGAACACGTACAATATTTAATAGGAAAAAAAGATTCACCTAAAAGAAAAGAAAATGACATATGGAAATTATTTCATATTTCATATTAAAAATCATTATTGAAGGATCTTTATTTTTATAAACCTAATAATATTTTCAGCGTATAAGACTATTTTCTAGTGAAGAGAATATTTGTCTAAATATTAATTTGTATTTTTGCTATTGAATTTTTTCTTTTTTTTTCTAGTTTTACTGAAATATAATCAACACTATATAAGTTTAAGTTGTACAGCATAATGATTTATCTTACATATATTATAAAATGATTACCACAATAAATTTAGCTAACATCAATTCATCTCATATAGATACCAAAAAAAGTATATATATATTTTTTCTTATGATGAGAACTCTTAGCATTTACTCTCAGCAACTCTCATATATATTATACAAAAGTGTTAACTATAACCATCAAGTTGTACATTACATCCCTGGTACTTATTAAACATGGAAGTTTGTGCCTACTTATTAAACATGGAAGTTTGTGCCTTTTGACCGCCTTCATCCAATCCCTTCTCCCCCAACCCCTGCCTCTGGTAACCACAAATCTGATCTCTTTTTCTAAGCATTTGTTTGTTTATCTGTTTAAATTCCACAAATAAGTGAGATCAATACAGTATTTGTCTTTCTCTATCTAACTTACTTCATAAGTAGGTACATTAGCATAATACCCTCAAGGTCCATCCATGTTGTCTCAACAGGCAGGATTTCCTTATTTTTTATGGCTAAATACTATTCCTGTGTGTGTGTGTGTGTGTGTGTTTGTGTGTGTTTGTGTATCACAACTTCTCAGGTTGGTACCATGTCTTAGCTATTATGAATAATTATGCTATGAACATGGGGTGCAGATATCTCTTTGATACAGTGTTTTTTTTTCTCCAGATATTGGAATTGGGATTTATTAATTTTAAAAATACATCAATTTTAATGGACTTAGGTTTTAGAAAAATAAAATTATGATGGAACTGTTGTGGAACACATTCATTTGAGGAATATATGATTGTTTTGCTTAGCTCATTTTCTTGTGCAATTTTTAAAAATTTTGCTATGATTAAACTAAAGTGTTTGAATATTTTCAGCTCAAAGGAAATAATTGTTTATAAAAATGCTAATTTTTAAAGTGTCTCCTCTGTATTAGTGTCCATACTAGATACTTTTCAAATATGTAGTATACCATAATAACCATTTTCCTCTTCTTGGTTTATTCTTCCTGTTTTTTTTTTTTCTTGGTAGCAATAATCCTCACAACTCCTCATGGTAATACTATAATCCTCTATCCTTATGACGAGGTTGAATCACACACTTGAACCATTTGATATTTAACCTAGATCATCCCAGAGATTAAAAAAAAAAAAATATGGGCACCTAACAGAGCCTTTGGTTAATTACTTTCTGTAATTATAAATTTACCATTTGTTAACAACACTTCCGAAGAGAAAGCATTGTCTTTGAAAGGGAGACATAAAACTTCAAAAATACAGCGGAGATAACTAAGTTACTCAGGAAATGAACAGAGTTCTGCTCAAATCATTTTTTTCCCTCTCTCTCCCTGAATATTACTTTCTCTTTCTTATCTTCCTCCAAGTCAATATCTTTTACTTTTGTCTGTTTCTCTAGGCTCCTTCCTTATGCTTTTCATAGAATTATGAACATTAACTCCAGAAAGGCCCTTTAGGGCTCTTATGCTACTATGCTATTCTCTTTCCTTTCTTCTCGCCATGACATCTAGCCTCTGTGCTTTGTTTAATGATTTAAAATTTTCAAACTGCAAATTTATATCCACATACTTTACTTAATTGGAAAAATAATGGTAGCATCTCATTTAATATAGAAAGCAATGAACAAATAATCTACATTTGTGGATTTAAGGCAGGTGTTATAAAAATAACTGGGCCTAAAAATACTCCACTACTATTCTTTTAGAGAATTCAGTGGAACATATGCTTCAAAAATACACAGCTAACTCTAATCCTGATGGAAACACATCTATGAAAAGTAACATGGTTACAGACACAGGAATGTCTCTGCTAAAGACAAAAGCAGAATAAGCCATTTCAACAGGTGTAGAATTGAAATACGATGAATCAACACATCAGCTGTTACTCCACCCACCCTGCTCTATCCCCTTCCTAAACGTTCATTGCTGTTTTAATAGTTTTTACTAAATGGAAATTACTACAGCCCATAGAAGAAAATATAACAATGCCCTTTTATCTGCTTATAAATTTAGAATACAGAATATTTTATAATCCTAATATGTAAAAATGATAAATTATAAAAATCAGTATAGATGTTACCGTTTAGATGCCCATTATATGAAACTTTCTAAATGCAAAGTGTTTCTCCAAGATGGCAAGTCTGATTTATACTGTGAAACCAGAAACTATAAAATCATCCTACTTTATTTTCTTCCATTTATTTTACTTCCATTTGTTTTAAGCATAAATAGAACAAGAACTGTGAATTTCAGATGAACTACATCTGAATTTCATCTATCTTAAAGCTAGGTAAGGAGAAGAGAGGAAGTTTGTTTTTACTCCAACACCCATAAAGCTCACACAGCTGTACAACGGGACATTTTCACATCGTGATACCATCCTGGGGTCAAGACAGGAAGCTGTGTGAATCAGCACAGTGGCGGTAGGATTCCTGGAAGCCACTCTCATGCTAGATCAGCCAGCAATCACTTAACCATGAAATGACCTAAACATCTCTCACTAAGCACAAGTTAAATGCATCCCCTCTCGACTTCCTCTTAGCAGGATCTCAAAAATACTGTAGCCACACCAGTGCCACCCTGCTCAAGGGGAAATGTGACAGAGGAAGTCTGGGTGGAAAGAAACTGATTGCGGTTGAAATATTTTATTTATAAAAATTGCACAAAAACATTGACCATATAAACACTTGCTAGAGCCTCTTCCAAGACCTTGAAATTGGTCAGGACCAGTGAAAAGCCCTAACTTAAACAAGGCCAGAACATTTTATCCTGGCAGAAAATTAGGCTCCAAATCTTTTTTTTTTCAGGATAAGAAAAGTGGAAAAATCTTTATGTAAAGAATGTGGATTTTCACTTCCTTTTTTACTGAGCAGCTAGATGGGCGATATTCCTATGTGACGTTTTATCCTAGCTGCATTATCTCCACTTCCCTCCCAGAGCTGGTGTGGACAGGCTCTTCTAAGGATTTAGTTAATTGCTGTTACATTTTTCATTTAGTAGGTACTTCTACTTATTTCCTGAACCTCTCTGATTAAGGAGTTTGGATCACATATTCCTCTCTAGAGTCAGATCTCTTATAAGAAAACTTTGCCTTATATTTGTTCTGTAAGTTCCTGGGTGGCCCCCAAAAGAATCTCAAGTTCTTTGCACTTTCCTCAAAACAGAATCATGGTATCATGTGGACAATACAAGTGAAGATACTTTTAAAAAGCATTTTTTTGAGAATTGATTATATTCTAGGCACTGTGTTAATTGCTTAACAGGACATCTCATTTAAACTTTACAACTCCCTGTGAGGTATTTATTCTTATTATTCCATATCATAGATGAGAAAACAAAGGCACAGAGAGGTTGAAAACAAAACAAAGCAGAACTTGCCCTGAGATACACAACCAGCAGTGGTAGAGCTAGGCTTTAATGCTGGCTCTTTCCAAGAATACAAAGCTAGGATGTCTCAGGATACAGCTTAAATAGTGCAGTACATGTGTACCCAGTATGTGCAGGGTGCAAGGGAAAGGAATGCTTCTGCTTCCAAAATTTTCACTACAGTCTATGTTAAGGTATAATAATATTTTCATAAGAGATATAATAAATTCCATGTATTGATTTTTGAACTGGCTGTCTTGTGTGGCCAGGCACAAATCAGAAACTTGACATTTGCTACAGGCTTTACACATGCCAGCTAACTACTTTTAATGTATTGACTCATTTAATTTATCATTAAAAATTAAAATCTCTGCTACTGCATTCTCTATTTTGCAAACAAGGGACCTGAGGCACAAAGCGATTAGTTTAATTGCATAAGGTCACACAACACACAACGCACAACACAATAGGTAGAAGATTTCAAACCCAGGCGGTCAGCTTCCAGAATTTACTCTCTTAATTATGACACACTTTGAGAATACCGTAACAATGATACACTTGAGAATGGCTTGAACAGTGTTCTAACATAACCATATACTAAAATGCATTACTATATATAATATTTACTAAATATAGTAAAATAATAGAATATTTCTCTAAAAATATCTGAAGACAAGAGTTAGGAAGCTTTAAATCTTGGCTGAGAATCATACCACCTTCATCCTTTTATATATAATTAAATACCAGCTGTAATTACAGCCTTAGAGACTAATTGCATTCTGGTCTCTAATGCTCTATGAGAGAAAACATGTTAATTGAGATTAATTTATTTCCCCATTGAAACAATGTAATAAAAGCACTGAATGTGACTTCTGTTTCCCTGCAACCACACTTAAAAATGTCCAGTTGGTGCACTTGTATTAAACACTGATGATTATAATAATAAAATAACTGTTTAAGCAATACTCTCTTTTTCCAAATTAAAGTTGTTTCTTTATTGGAATATTACTCTTATTACCATCACAGGTACATAGGTTTTCCTGTTTGCCATCCCCACTCACTAAATCCATCCTCTGCCCTTCTCTGCTCTGCTCTGTGCCCTGAGAGTCTCTGAGGCAGCTCCGAGGACTGCATCATCAGCCAGGCTCTCCCACCCTTGCACATTTGCTACATTTGGCCAACAGGAGGAACCAAGAGATCAGGGCATTGGGAGAAAGAGAAGTTTACAAATTTCTCCTTTTTCCCTGTCTGGTTGTGGTTTTGGCAATAGTGTGTTCTTCTACCCAAGGCCAGACCCCTGTTGGGCCACCTGTCCTAGCACTCACCCAACTCCAGGAACACTATTCTGGCCCATCTTCAGGTCCAGCCTTGATAACAGCTTCCTGCTGTTAGTCCCTGGTGCCTCACCATTCCTTATGAATTAGTTCCTTTACTCTTCCTGCCAACACCTAAATATAACACCTTCATTAAACCCTCTTCAGTCAAACACTGTAGGCACATAATCTATGTCCACTGAGATCCTAAAGGATACCATAGGTCAGATGTTTCAGGAAATAAAGTTGAAATATGAACAATAAGGAAAAAAGGAGCATTTTAATTACCAGTAAAGCAGCACAGATTGGGCCATGGATAATGTAGAGTAGTTGGGTGTCAGAACTGATCCAGCAGCTGGGGGGAGAAAAGCAGAGAAATTACGTTGAAGATTTTCATTGTACTTGGCTCCAATAGAAATCAAAAAGAGAGTTTATCTTACTTGTCATTGTAATATAAGCTTCTGGCAACAGCATGTATACAAGCAGGAATCAGTGGGAATCCTGTAGGTAGCAAACAAAGAAAATAAATAGACAACTGTCTCCACAGATGGAATTCCTAATGTATCATGAAATATGAAACTCAGAGACACTCTCAGAACAAAAATAACTGTCACCATATGCCTTTTGAGTAAATATTATCTGTTCAGTCAAACAGTAAATGTGGTAAACTATTAGGTATTTATATTTTCAGGGTTGTGTGTATATGTGTGTGGACATATTCTAATATGAGTTATTCTGAATCAGTGGACTCCAGAGCCTGCATTTGTAAATGTGCTGCCTATACTCAAAGGCTTAAGAGAAATTCAGCATCCACATATTTTCTATAAGATAGAACTGGGCCACTATTTGGTAGATTATCAGATGTGAAAAGAAGTTGAGACTGATTATGTGAAGAAGAAGAGAAGGAAGAGGGAGACAGTTAATATGTCAGAAATTTTGCATGTTTTTAGCATTCTAAATCAGACTTTTGAAACATAAAATTAAGTTATGTCTTACAGAGATAACCTGAATATACTAGTAGCCTCAATATATACATAAATTTAATCGAGCAAAAATTGTACTCACTTGCCAAATACGTATCTGACATTATTATCAATAATATCAAATAACCGGAAAAATATTTCAATAAAAAATAAAGAAAAATAAAGATGGTATGTGTGTGTACACATTTCTATATATCTACATCTATTATCTGACTGGATAGATAGGTAGATGGATGGATAGATAGCTACAGATATATAATTTCAGTTATGTTTCTGGAAACTAGTCCTAATGAATTCATTTTCAGCATTGTATGTTTTGCATTTTCTGGTTATTTTTAAAAATATACTAGAAGTGTATCATTGTTTGCTTTGTGAATAATATGCTAGGAGATTGTGTGAAAAAAGATTTTTTTTTTGGCTGCCTTTATCCAATTACTGAGCCCTCTACTCTTAAAATAAAAACAGTATATTTTTAAAACAAGCATTTTTAGAATGGAACTTCAAAGCTGGTGAATCTCAATGCCCTCAGTTTGCAGATTAGGAAAAAGAAGTTTCAGAATAGTGCAAGACTAGACCCCTGATTTATGATTCTAATTCTGTTGTTTTAGTCACTGTGTCTTTGGCCAAGATACACACTGGAATATTAAATAGAAAAAAACTATTGTTAATTGACCTGTGACTACTGAAAACAATGAGTCAGTGGGACTTTGTTTAAATATTTCAACTTACAGCAGTGAGCAAAGTCAAATTACCTGATATTGATTAAAAATGACCAATAACAAGTATATTTTATTACAAAGGAACTCTGCATCCTTCAAGTCTTCCTTAAAAGGCGAGTCCGTAGGTATGTGTAATGGCACTTACCCCAGCCAAGAAAATAATACCAGTTCAAGTGCTGCTTCTCTGCAAACACAGCCACCACGATAAGCGTGTGCAGGTAAATGCCTTCGCAGAGCATCCAAAAGTAGTTACAGCCAATCAGGTAGAGATGAATGAACTGGAACACTTTACAACTAACCTGTGAGGAAAAAGGGAAGCAATCAATATTTAGTTGTTCATGAGTACCCAGGTGAAACAGCAGTCTAGTTCAGCTTGGTTATACAGAAATACAGGATTTTCTCTCTTCCACACAAAATCTCACACACGAATGATTCAGATTTGTAAAAACCAGTCTTCATCCTCATCTAACAGTGTCTCTAAAGTGTGTAGCCACTGACTCCAGAGATTTATAATGATACACCTTCCATGAAATGTGCAAATTCTAAATTTACTACATTTAGTTCATGTGTATTCTCCTAATATTTCTAATATTTCCTAATATATGTTTTAGGTATTATGTAATTTACAAGTATAAAAGTTTCACACATGAATGACTGTATCTGTTTTAATTATGTCATCATTAACTCCATGATTGTTACATTCTGTTGGAAAAAATCTTAATAATCATCCTGACAATTTTAAAAGCAATTCGTGAAAAGTGCCAATACTTGGGAAATCTGAATATCGTGTGCTACTAGTGCAGATACTTACTAAACAATAATCTAATGAGTCCATACTTTATCTTATTCAAATATGAGGTTTGAGGGTTTCATGTAGCTAAAAGGAAGAAAAGTTATGGTTTTCCTTCCTCATTCCTTGAGGTCTCCACATTCTGTTTTCTACTCTTAAAGGGATAGGAAGAGGGAGGTTTAAGTACAAGGTAAACAAAACAAAGGAGTAAGAGATATAGTTTACTCCCTTAAAAAGGGGAATAAATTTAAAGCTCTCCCAGAAATACATGGCCAATTACTCCCATCAGCTCCAATTTCCAGTCTACAACTCAAATATTTAGTGGAAATTATTACTGTTTTTAAAAGAAACTTTTTTTTCACTAAAAAGAAAACTAAAATTGAATGCACTAGCAAATGAATATTGGATTATCATAGAAAAGTAGTAATAGCATTTGCATATACGTTAGCCTAAAATATTTTACCACGTATTGTTTTATTTAATTCTTAAAATAATTCTGTAAGGCATGATTTATCACTAGTTGCATATTTTATAGTTAAAATCTGTGTACTGGAGAAGTTAGATCATTTGCTAACATTCATACAACATCAATCACAGTTACACCCTGAACACAAGTCCTGTAATTCCAATTTTGTGTTCACGACTATACATAATGCCTTTTGACTGAGAATATTTATAAAACCTATTCTTTCATTAAATACGTCTGCCAAATGCATGATGTTAAATTTTAAATATTGTACCTTGAGGTCAAACACATTATATTAAAAAATCCTCTCAAAAATAAAAATGAGTTATCTAATTATGTTATATAGAAATGATAAGCTTCAGCTTCAAGATTTTATCTGTATACTTTTTAGACATGCATATCTAATTAGACTTCTCACTCTTGACTTCATTTAAAAATTAACCTATAAACTATTATGGTAAAAAAGAACTTAAAACATGCTTTAGAGAAATATTTTTATGAAGGGCATGGTGATGTAAACAGACAATAAATTTTCTAAGAATGTATTAAAAATAACTATAATACATTTTGTAACATGTGTGTTAAACAGAATATCCTTGCATATAAATGTAAGATTTAGAATCTCTTTCTCTGCAGCCTCATGACAAAACTCCAAATCTCCTTGCTCTAGAAAAATGCACACTAAAATGGCCGGATATTCACCAGTTTTTTATATTACTAATTATACCCCAGTGTTTCCTCACCCGGTGACTTTAGAGTGGAACATATACAAGATAAAGCAGTCCGGATACATATGTGCAAACAATGCAGGGAATTTTAGGATTTTGGAAATTACCCTAAAAACACACATAAAACACATATGAGAGTATTGTTTATTGACCCATTGAGTGAGAATTCCTTCCTTTCCCTGATTCCTGAAATCTTTAAAAAACCACTTTATATATACACATATACACACCCCTCCACAAATCCATACCCAAAACTGTAGTATAAATACTACAAACATTATGAAAGCATATGATTTTAAGAACTTGAATATTTACTATTTATGCAGATATTTTAATTTAAATATAGCTATATATGCATATAATGTGCATAAAATATATACATATGTATAAGTAAATTTCAGGTTATGTTATTAAAATATAGCTTTTATGTTATGATAGTCTCTGTCCTTACTTTTGTGTATCTCTTTGACATTTATTCTAAAAACTAGGCTTCCAAAGGGATTGTATGGGAACAATTTATAAATGTTTGCTGAGATAATGAGAATGTGGTAGAGCCTTTTAAAAATTTTATGTTGATAAAGTTTAAACATTATATAGGTATAATTCATTTTCCCCCTGGTTTTTATTAAAGTCTCTTTAAAGTCAGCCTAATAGCAAATATATAATTTAATTTAAAATTTCCATTTTCATGTGCTGTCTTTTTCTAGCTTTGATTTTTTCATTCTATTGAGTAAATGTTATGTCCCATCAGCAGCAAGATTCTAACCATAAAATGAGGTGAAGATATATGTAACATGCAGATAATTGAAACAAAGAAAGTATTCTTCTTTTTTCTATTCAATCTTTATAAATGGAGAATACTGAGATTTACCCTTCTAGATTGGAATATAGCTATATATACATACTCTATGTCATACCTTAAAATATACATATATTACTAAATAATATACATACATATATCAAGACCCCCCCCCCCCCCTCGGTACTTCTCCTGTTTCTTCCCCACTAACCCCTTGAACCTAAGGGCACAATCTCGTTTTACTTACAGGATTTGTAGCCACTAAGGCCTGGTTGTTGGCCACTGCAGTGAAATGAATGATTGTTACAATAGAGTTACAAACGAAAGAGAAGAACAGATTTTTGTGCAAGGTAATCCTTTGGCAACTTAAGCTCCTAAAAGGCAAGAGAAACCAAAGTGTGTTGTCATCATAAAATGTTTCCACATTTTGATTAATAGTCATTCAAATAAGATACATTCACAATTCATAACAACTGCTCTAGTTTTGAAAGAATTCTTTTTTCTCAGGATTCATTCATGATACATTCTTAATTAGGGAAAACTTTTAATTCTTTAAAACACAGAGACACATGAGTTGCTTCAGTACAGGTAGACATATGTAGGGATAGGAAATTTATCTATACAGGGCCTCTACATAAATTTCTTCTGTTAATCTCTCAACATGATTAATATTCTAATTCATTCTGAAAATGTAGGTACTGTAGATTCAGTGAAGATAGATAACTGATCAAAAATCATGCAGCTAATTGACTTGAAAACTTTGGATTTGTCTGTCAGATTCTCACACAGATAATGCTCTTTTCACTACACCACACAGGCTGTTCTGTTTATATAGCCTGCTTATGGTCTTTTGTGGTGTTCTGTTTATACAATCTCTGTGTGGTAGTGGTGATTATGTAGACAAATCATGAGAAAGATAATACTGTATTTAGAAGAAATGAGTTGATAAAAATATAGATTTAGCCACCCATGAGGTTTGTTCAGCTTTACTGAATTTGCTTTACTTGGCCCAGCCATACACAAAATACAAGAAATTCTTATCTTTTACTGAACGTCCTCATGTATAAAACAAAATTAAAAACCTGGCTGAATGGAGTTCATATAGAAACAGATTTCAGGAGCAGGCGTCACTAAGGACAAGTAATGCCGCCCTGCAGACTGAATCCACATCTGCTCTACAAGACTGTATGTGACTGCCTCACCCATGATCAAAGACCATCTCCAGTATACCTCCCTCATGAAGCATTATTCGAAGACTTATTGTGGGTAAATTTTTAAAATAATAGAAAGGAATCCATTTGAAACTGAATACGTAATATCAAAACAAAACACATATGTAGGAAAACATAAGAAATCATTTCATTATAAAGACTTAAAAGTTCATTTAGGGTTTTATAAGATTATGCAATTAATCTGGTCAACCTAGATAATCCACCCTATATAACTCAAACCAATAATTTCTACTTTGGAAACTTTAAGGAGATTTTTAACTGAGTTTTATCACTACATCACCTTATTCTAAACAGACTATGTACCCAGGATATTATAGTTAGGCTGGGATGCCAAGGTATTCTGTATCTAAAAATGCAAAGTTTAGGCTACATTGTCTCTGTAATTACTTGCAGCTACAGGTCTGTGAGCCTATGTGTAGCTCTAGTATTTTAAAGTATCTGGAGGTAAATCTAATTCAATCAGTATTTATGGAGTTTCAATACATGCCTTTCACAAAAGTGAGTGCTGTCAGGGAAATGTCTTTGAAAGGCTTCATGAACAAGATGGCCCTTGGATCAATCACTGTGTGTGAGTCAGTCATACAGCAACAGTATGTGAGGTCCAGCTGGAGTCCATCAAAGTAGAAACAGCTGAGAGCTGCTGGTATTTTTATATTGGAGTCTTTAATTTGACTTGGCTTTGCAGTGCATGAGAGTAGTGAGCAGGAGGCAGGGATCAAGCTACAGAGTACAGATAATATTCTATACAGATGAAGAATTTTGATGTTTTCTGAACAAAGGAGAGGCATGAGTCCTGTTACTATTTAAGTGAAGTCAACACTGAGGTAAAGATGGGTCTATTTTTAATAAAATACCACAGTAGTAACATGAGTGCTTTGCATTAAGAGAACTAACGAATATGAGAAGTCTAGTAAAAAATAATTCTTTTCAAATCTATTATGATTACATATAATGTGTTGTTTATTTCTTGTAATTCATCACTCTTCTGTGTTGAAAATTATGAACATGTAAAATTTGTCCACATGGTATTATTTTTAATATGCCTGTATTCAGCTTACCCTGTGTCTTTGGAGTGCCAACTATTATTTAGGGAAAAACTGCTTACCCATGAAAATATAAAATACTCATGCACTTTTTTTAGTAACAGATTTAAATAACTCAGCTACCATCATGGGAAAAAAAGAAAATGTTTTCTTTAACTAGGCTTTTTGCCCTTTTCTGCTGAGCACACTTTTATCCAGGTCACACATATAAACAACAAAATTTCATAGTTTTCATATTATGACCAAAAGACTGGAAGAGTTTGCTTAAACAGCAAATCAGAAATATTTATAAAAAGTAAATTGGAATGAAGGAAAACAAACATTAAAGAAGGCCTTCAAAAAATAGCAATCCATCTTGGAAGAGTTGAAAGATAAGCACTGAGGAACGTGAAACAAACAGCGCTTATATAAATGTGGACATTTATAATATTCACATGTGAAAAGATTGAAAATAAGTAAAATAAAATTCTAACTGTAGTCAGTTGAAAACAATTTTAATTTTCCTTGTGTTCATTTAAACTTCCTTCTCTTCTCTATGATGGTCTGTTTCTGTTCCTCTCAGAATTCTTTGTTTTTTTTTTTCCTGAGGGCTCTGCTCCCACCTTAATCTGGCTTGAAAGTTAAAGACTTATAAATGAGCTGCAGGTATCTGTTCTCTTCTAAAGATGTGGTTATTGTGTGTACAGTCACACACACACACACACACACACACACACACACACACAAATGGTTTCTTATTCTCTTACTATGTGATGAAAGAATATACCACATTTCCCTCTTTTAGATCCATGCAATGCCATATTATGACAAAATTTTGAAATGATAGAATGAAATTCTTTTGTAAACGAAATATTGAATGTCAAAACCAAATACTTAAGAGGACACGTGAAATCATTTCAAGAGACACATGAAGCTTATTTTGAGTGTTCTAAAAAATTACCCAAATAATATGGCCAGTGTAGATAATCCACCCTATATAACTCAAACCAAATACTGCTTTGCAAACCCTGATATCCAGTCTAGCTGTACATGTTGGTGTAACATACTGGACCACTGCAAAATCATTTCAGTCTGTGTTATGTAAATGTGCCCTACTATCTACAGTATTAGCCTTTTGCTTTGGTTTCTTCTATTTCATCCTCTGGGTTCTGTGCAACTTAAATGCAGACAAATGCTATATGAGACATGTTTTCTATCAATGTCTAGTGGTAACAATGGCTCAGATTTTTCTAGTGGTATCTGCTGTATTCTTCTAAGCATATTCATTAATACATATAAGTACAATAGTACAAATAAAATCAACTTGAAAACGAAAACCAAAATATGTACTTGGGAAACACACTGGTTTGCTAAAGTGAAATACTAAAAATATTTGGGTATTTTTTTCAAATGTTGACCTGCAACCAATTTCACCTATTCTAAAAGTTTTTAATGTGCTTATATTACTCAAAATATTAAAATAATTGTTTTATAGGCTTGGAGAATGTTTTACAAAAATCTCTCTCTGTTTCTTTAAGTGTTACAATCTCTCTTTCTATCCTAGCATAACCACAGAATAGAAAATGTAGTTTGGGGGTCTGGATTGTTTCCATTTCATATTTTCTACATACAATTATTTTAGAACACTACTTCAACATGCAATTTTGACAAGCAGAGTTACAGAGGCAGTTGACATAAGAGTGTCAACAAAACCATTACACTCCATGTGTATTGCAAGTATGCCCTTCAATTCTCTTTAGGAACAGTTTGAAGCAGGTCGCATCAAGTCAGCACATGTTGTTCAGATGGGTTTTGAAACCTGACCTGAGAGTGAATCTGGACTGTGTCACCTACTGACAGTGTGACTTTCGACAAGTTATTTAAAAATTCTAGTCCTCAGTTTAGTTTCTTTACCTGTAATATAGGGATAACAACAGTACTTCGTAGGATTGGTGAAGATTAAATGAGATAAATCATGTCTAGTGCTTAGCATAATATCTAACCTAAGCTAAACACTCAATGTTAACTATTATTTTTAACATAGTGATCATATGGCTATTTTTAATCAAGTTCTCGGAAGGTTTTCTCTCACAAATAACAAAATAGCATTAAGATTCATGTGAGTAATATAAAACTACCCATGTTTTAAGTAATGCAATGACAAATTACATTGCATTGTCATTTTTTTGTTACAAAACACAAGAATTTAGCATTAGAAAGATAATTTCCATGTGATGAAAGGCAGTAGGTCAAGAAATCTAAATTATCTTCCCAAGGAATTTCATCCTTCCCAGAGTTGTCTCCCAATCACCACTTTCATTATCATGCTTGACCCCATGCTACTCCATATTTAAAGTTCTGCTACAGAACAATAAGACTTGAACAAAAGAACTTGCCTTTGTTTCCTATTTGGTTTTGACATGAGGTAGAAATTTCCAAACTACTTTCCCAGTACTACTCCAGAGAAAAACTAGTCATGCAAGGAGGAAATACAAGGAGTACAAGGAAGAATAGCCCACTCTATGAAGCTCTGTTTCCTTATGCTAGTTTATCTAATTTAATTTCCAAATGCTCAGCTCTTTTCCCAAGAAAACACTAACAACACTAACCATGTATCTGACAGGAAAGCCCATTCCAATGGGAATATTGCCAAAAACAACAGGCAGAAAGCAATAAATGTATCAAAAGAATAAGCAGACTGGTTATCTTTTGTCTACTGAGTACAGAACCTTGAGTTGATGGAATCACTTGGTTGTGGATGACAAAGTGACATCACCTCTATCAACAGCTCTCCTTTGGAGGCTGCTGGTGATCCATCTGGACAGATCAGAAACAGTACAAGAGTGTTTCAACCAAGGTGCTCAGTGAAGTCCTGCTAGAGGGGAAATGGTGGCTCTTCCTCCATCCTGCTCCCTCCTCCCCTGACCCTGCCTTTCAGGACTGCTCGTTTAACATCATGTGTCAGTACAAGCTGCACAAGGAACAGACATGCTCATTTTATGTGGCCAACTGGTTTTCCTCATGTGTGAGCAAGGGCTCTTCCTGGCCTCCTAAAGGGCAGAAAACTAAGAGAAGAAATAGTCTGGCTTTCTGAATGCCTACGATTCTTACAGTCTCCCACCCACCCACCCAAACAAACAAACAAAAACAAAACAAAGACCAAAAAATAACCCTTTCAGAGATAAAATTCATAAAAATAGCAGGCACCATAATAACAAGCCTTTATAATATCCCAGGCACAGAGATAAATACTTTACATTCATTATCTCATTTAACAGCCCCTTGAGGTATCATCAGCCTTTAATAAAATTAAGGTAAGCTGCTTCAGGTCACACTCTTATTAAGTGATCTGTTGAATTTGGATGTTTAAGTTTTTAAGAAAGTACTATGGCTTTTGTCTCTTTTCATACTCATTTAGTCACTTATAACCATTTGTTGATGTATAAATAATATATTGTGCACTCTCGATCCTGGGGAAACAGTTGTGAATAATGCAGAGCAGACCCTGATCTCAGGTTACCCATGGGACAGTGGAGGGTAAATAGACACATAAGTTGCATGATGTAATTCCAGATAGTGTTTCGTGCTTTTTAGAAATTAAAACAGGATTTGGAGATAGATAAAGACTGTGGCCAGAGTGAGAGGAATACTCAAGATAGAACTGAATGAAACAGAAGATTGGGGAAAAAAGCATTCCAAGCAGAGAAGCACCCTGTGTCAGTTTTTTGGGTTTTTTTTTTAAGTTAAAGCTTACAGTTTTTGAGGAGCAAGAAGGACAGACAATGTGAATAAAAAGCCAAAACTACACATTGTTTTTCTTCCATTCTAAAATGAAGAAAATTAAATTCAAAGAGCATAACTTATTAACTGACTTCTTGACTCTGCAGCTCATATTCTTGTGTTACATCTTAATGTTCCAACAGCGAATGTTAGCAGTGTGATATCCAGTCATCCGTGGTTTTTGTTTTTCCTGACTACTAAAAAGGTGCTACAGTTTGGAGGGTTTACTTTGACTTTCTTCTCATATATAGTCATATTAGTGGGTATGGTCTAGGGAAATAAACTATGTCTGCAACAGTGGAAAACCAGACTGCAAAACATATTATGACTTTGGGAAAAAAAATGTTATTTTATATATGTTCCTTATTTCAAATTACAAAATTTTAATCCATTCAAATGACTATATAGTTTTTACACCAAGCAACTGATCATTAGCATTCTTAAAATGATTAATCATTTTAGTCCCATGAAAATTCAGTTGTGCTTAAACAGTACTTATGTTTCAGCTTGCTCAAGCAAAATAGACGAAATACACTTATAAATAAGTTGCATATTTATCAAAAATAACAACAGAAGTATGTGATCCTTAGCATTTGGTTATAGTTTAAGTAATAGATATACTCTTTAAAATAAGTAAGCCCAAATTCTTTAATTCAGTAATTTACTTTATATTTCCATACTTGGGGCTCCTCTCCATAAACCAGTACAATTACGTTATAGAGGAACTGGTTTTTGTTAGAGTAAATCCATTACTTCTTGCACCAGTTTGTCCTTATTTAAATCTGATACTCTAATGTGGAAATGCAATGCTTTTACTATGTAATTACAGTGGACATATTTTAAAAGCTTTCCAGCCAAGACTAACATGACTGGATAGGAATGTTTTCAGCTCTCATCATGTTCAGCGTGAGAGGGAAGGATTTTTCAACACGTTGATTAAATTCACTAATTTGGAAAGAGACTTAAGTAGTATGATCTAATAAAACATTATATGAAAAGCTATAGTAAATTTAACAATATCCAGTGTTAAGTTGAAGGAAACCAGGGATGCATACAACAAACAGAACAGAGTATTTCTCAGAACTGTAGTGCGTAACAATCTTACAGTAAATAAAATGTACCACAAGAGTGGAGAAAGCAAGGACGATAGTGGCTGGGCACTGAGAGGTATGTGATTCAAGGACTGCTAGGTGACTTTCTGAACTAAGCCATTCTCAAACTTCTGACAGTGCAGATTTGCTAGGTTTTAAACAACTGATTTAAGTGATAGTTCTGATTTGCAAAAACAGGTACATCAGAGTATGATTTATAGAGGAAGACTCTCTATTCTTAGTTTCAATGTAGGACTTCTTCAAATAGGTAGCTTTGCTTAAAACCAATTTAAAGATTGAATCATGAATAGTTTTCAGGAGAAAAATTATAGCTTAAAGAAGAAAACCAGACATGCTATAATTCAAGAGATTTATGAAGAAACTGGAAGTGAGAGAAAACTTCACAATGTTGATTGAATATTTTCATATATGATCTAAAAAAAAGGTGAGAATTTGGGTCACTTCTACTGAAAAGCAGAAATATAAGCATTAAAGGATTATTTTACAAACTTGAGAAATCTCTGGCCTACTAACTGGATAGATTTTTTTTACTGAATTTTATTTAGAACTTTATCTGAATTACCTAGAATTGATATCATTGTCTACATAGTTGCAAATATACAACCTGGCTTTAAAATTACTTGGACTCTGTTTTAAATGTCAACAAAATTAAGATGGTTTAAAAAAAAAAAGAACCACTTTTTCCCCATGCGAGTTAGATTTCTACATGTGCAAGAAGATGGAACCCGTTGTCTGGGTTGAAAGTAAGAGCAAGATTTGCTATGCTCTCAGATTTTAAACAGTAATTAAAATATAATTTATAACTAATTCCAGTAAAGCTTATTTATTTTTTTATCTAAAGGGTTCTGCTTTGTTTTTCCAAGGATCATTATGAGTACGAGTCATTGCCTCTCAGGGCTTGGCAAATCCCAAAGTTCTGTCTCTCTCTCTCTTCCCCTCCCTTTCTGTTCCCTTTCTTTTTATCTCCTACTCTGACTCTTTCCTTTAATTGGCTCTAATATAAAACTGAAGTATATCTGGTAAATAGTGTTTCATGTTCTCTGGTTCTAATTTAAAGCATGGGTGAGTAGTAGAGTTTTCTTTTCTCTCTGTAAATAAAAAAATAACACAGTATCCTAAATCAACTTCTTGTGCGGTTCTTGGTATTTATCAGTGACCTTCAATTAACAATTGAAGGAAAAGTTACCTCTACCAAAGACTAAGCAAGAATGACTATAGTATGAGGAACTGGGTTCAGAAGCAGAAAGGGGATATTGATAGTTTTTTTGTTTTTGTTTTTTTTTATACACAATGATTTTATGTGAAACATCAGTCCCCCTAGGAATTGTTTCCAGGTTAGCTGGAAGAAAGCTAAAATTTCTGCTGCTCCTGATTATATGAGCATGCTTCACAATCATTCAGTTAAGGGTTTTCTGAGACGGCCCTGGTCTTCTTCTGATCCAGCTGCAGGGTATTCTATATTGTTTTACACAGATGCTTCTCCTGCTTGGAGTTGTTGAGTCCTGGTCTAAAGCCTCTCTTTGTTGTTGGAGACAGCAAATGCCAGGCAAACTCAAGGGACTGGTCCAAGTTCACAGATAAGTCATGGGAAAGTCAGTCCCAGAAATGTTTCCAACTCAGTTTATGTCTTCATTCCTTAAAAATATATTAAGTGCCTACTGTGTGCAAAGTTACGTGCTAAACCCTGGAATGTGTACAGAAACAAAGCAGAGATGTTTCCTGCTCTCATGGAGCTAACTCTGTGATATTATTTCCCTTCCTGTTTGAGTGGGTAGTTGTTTTTGGTAGATAGTGGCTTTTCCTGTTTTAGTACATAGTTCTGTGGAGTATATATTAAAAATGTCTTAAAATCAAAGACTACAAATTCTTTAATATGGATTCAAGTTCTGAGTAAGCTATATGGTACCTTATGAGCATAAAAAAGGTTTTATTATTTTTGACTAATTCACTTAACCACAAGTTTTTTCTAATATAATTATACTACTAATTTGGTTTATAAAATTTTTCATTCATTGTGTACTTATTTTTCTGCATGAACATTGTAACAATTTTTTTTATAAATATGGTACATGTAAAACTAGAAATTGTATTCTTTAATTTTGTTTTTAAAGAGCCCCCTGGTACAATATACCTATTATGGCTAAATATTTATATACAAATATTTTAATGGATTAATAAGAAAGATCAAGAGCAATAACTATGACAATAATAGACCATAGAATAATAATAGACAATATAATAGACAATAAAAGACATGTTTTCCTAAAGAAGACTTTCCACTTAATAATGCATTACAGATTATCTCAGCCCTAAGACTAAATCTATCATATAGATACTAATAGAATCTGGATTTTAAAGATGTGAAAATGATGATTAGAGAAATAAAAGAAGTCTCTCCATGTTATGCAGCAAGTATGTGACAAAGGTGGAATCTGAGACCAGACTTGCCTGTTTAGGGAATACCCGCTTCTACACAGAGGCCAAGAACCAAATTCCATGTATAGGCAAAATAATTTGCCTGTGTAACATGCCACAAATTTTTTAAAAAGCACAGAAATTTTAGCAATTAACATATATATTTATTTCATATAGTACTCAAATTTAAAAAAGAAAACTTGCTCTTTTTCTGAAGCAAAGAGACCCATTTATATGTGAAGCATGAGGACAATGTTTGGGGCAACATGAAATTTCTAGTCTCGCTTTTAAAAAGAGAAATGAGTCTTGTTATTGTATCTTTAAAAAAGTACTCAGCATGTATATACACAATTTCAGTTTTTTAAAAAGTATTTTTCTATGGAGGAAATAAATTAATTCTGCAGTTTTAAATTTTAACACTTTGATTAAGAATTAAAATCACTTGTGAGTATTGGTTGAATAGTGTTGGCTTTTTTAATATAATGTACATTAAATACAGGTATAAAAATACTGAATCAGATTTTCTTTCAATTCTTATTCGATAATAAATATAGTTTATCTATGTAGACTGCGTTCAGCCTTCAGAATACTTTCACAAATGTTAACTTTCTTGATACTGAAGTTGTGTATTTTGATTTAAAAAATTAATTCTTTCTTTGTAATCTTCTTTACTAAAATATAGACTTGGGCTTGGAACTAGCAAAATCATGAGGTCCAGCTATGAACCCAGTATAGAAATCTTCCATTTCAAAATTCCTCATAGGTTGACATCTAATATCCGAAAATCTTCTGGCTTAACATTTTTGGTACCTTGACTCCCTGATCAGCAGACATTATCTGCTTCAATTTTATCACTATCCTGATAAGTCAATTCTTGTGACATCCTCTTTTCCTCTTACAATTTCAGTCCACAGTGGACAGAGTAAATGACTGGTCTGATTAGAGATCTGGAACTGGGTACTTTGCACTTACTGTATACTCTGGCTTGCAGTACTGTTTTCACTTGGCAGTCCCACTACTGCCTCATTGTCCCACATCAAGCATTTGTTTAATTAAATCATGACTCTTTCATGAGGAAACTTTGCTAATTTTGCATTTGATTTCATGGAATTAGTTCAGGATTTTGTTTATATTCTTGAAATTCAAACTTGATTGGGGCCAAAGGGCTTGGAATTCTAGGACACCTTTTTTCTCTTTTTGACTACTGATTTTGGCATGCAATATAATTACTATACTTCACTTTGTTCCTTCAGAAATTTAGTGTGCTTGAATATTTTGGCTTATTACAATGCAAAATAAAAAGAGATCATTTAATCTGAAGGATCTCAGCTGTATCAGCTTTAAATCTGCAGACATGGTGGTCTCCTAAATGGTAATTAAAAATTTATTCCACATCCAGCACAAACTAATTGCAGTTTCAGAAACACTACATTAAAAAAAAGTCACAAAGATTTCACTGAGGAAATGATGCTAAAGTTTAGATCTGAAAGATGAATACATTTAACTGGACTAGAGAAGGCAGGAAGAGAATAGATATTCAATTATAGGATATGTTAATGATTTTGATTTTATATAAATTACAATAGGAAGCTTAAAATTTTTAAAGCAAAGTATGACAAAATCAGATCTATATTTGACATAAATGTTTGAAAATATCCTGGCTACAGTGTTTAAAATTGAATGAAGGTGGTGAGAGTGGACTTACTGAGGCTTAGTAAGACTCGGCTCGTGGGGGTGGCAAGAGAGATGAAATAAACTGGATAGATTGGAGAGCTGTTAGGAGGTTCTATCCACAGAGTTATAAGGAGAGAATGATAGGGAGGAAAGCTGAGAAGGTATCACAGATTGCTCCTAAACTTATGGCTAAGGCAAGTAGATTGCTGGTGGTGGTATTTGTAAAGATGGGTCACTCTGAGAGAAAAACTACTTTGGGTTAAGAAGTGGTAGATATTGTGAATTTGTTTTGAACATGTTGATTTTGAAATACTCCAAAGATGATGTATTTTAAGAGCCATAAAAAGATATACACTCTGTGACCAAGAAATCATGTCTCTGGGAATGTAGCCTAAACAAATAGTGCAAAATATGGGAAAAGTTAGGACTGAAAATGTCCATTGCAGTGTTTTTTATTAATAGGAAAAATTGGAAGCAATGCTAATATTCAAAAATAGAAGAATGATTTAGTAAACTTTTGTCAAGTTACTAAGTGGAATATTAATCAGCCAATTAAATGGTTGTTTTAACTTCTTAGTGACATGGAAAGAACTGTATAATGCTGTTATAAAAATAGTTAAAATAACTTGTACATTACAATAAAAACTCAGTAAAAACAAATGGATATGAAACAGAACTGGAAAAATACCTGAAATTACTCAATTGGATATTAGGATTATAGATGTATATATTTCTTTACTTAAAAAATAGTGATATGCTTAAATTATTTTCAATATTTAAAAAATATTGCAAATTTAAGTGCAATTCTTGTTTCTGGATTATGGTTTGTTTTAAATTAATGGTTGTATTCTTTTTACTGAAGCTAGAAATACTTAAAACATAACTTTTTTCCCCAAGGGTAGAGGCTGATCTACTTCATACTTAGTCGTGGTTGTAAAACTCTTAATGTGAAAAAGAAGAATCTTAGCTAATATTAGTTACATTTAAATTGATTCTTTCTGTGTTTGTATGTGTGGTAATACGTAATTTTCATGAACTGAAAACCTGAGTTCTAGAATATTGCATAGGTTTAAGGAAATTACTTGCATCATTTAGTTCCAAGATGCAAGAGGTAATTTTTTCAAATTTAGATACCTTTCATTTTTAAATTGTTAAGATTTTGTTTACAATGTCGTGTCAATTTCTGGTGTAGAGCATAATGTCTGTCATACATACACATACATATATTCATTTTCATATTTTTGGAAAAAAGAACTTTATCTTAAGCTTATACTGAGATTTTGAAATTTTAATTTCATTTTGTGTTTTTAAATTCATTAAATTGAATATTAACTAAGTTTTATTGCCATATTTTACCAGTAAGTTTGTTAGCATTGGTAACATTATTTTACTTTGTCAATTAGCATAAATAATATATCACTGTAGCCCTGTGGACTTTATTTAAAAATTGTCACTTTGGAAAATGGTTTATTTTCCATATTTTAGAAAAGATATTTTTAATCTATTTGAAAGTCATAATGAAATTTTTCCTACTCCAAAGATAGTATTCACTTCAAAAATCTTACAAAAGCTAAGAAAGAATGTGTGCAAGGGTAAAGACATGAAGTTTTAATAAACTGCATATAAGCAACTGATATTACATAACTAATTATAAAGGCAGTGACTGAGAACTAACAACTTGATTTGAGCAAGAACATTTTGGAAATTCGTTGCAAAATATAATATAGTAAATTTAATTCTTTAAGAAATGATTTCCATATTTTAGTATAAAAATTATTTTCAATGTATTTTGATACACTTTTTTACAAAATGCAATCTGTAGATTTCCATGATTTTGAACCCATGAGACATAATGTTGGTTGGTTCATATATTATATGATGTACTTTGAATACCTGATGGACTATGGACTAAAAGCTAGTATTCCAGTTACATATCAACCTAACATCCAGCTGTCTAATAATTTCTAGATTTGGATATTTTGATGTGCTACTACTTTAGCTGGTTCTGAAACTGCTAGTGTTACAAGATGGTTGCTGAAGAAGGGGAAAGAGGGAAAGGGGGGAGGGGGAAGAGGATGGGGGAGGAGCAGCAAGAAGGAGCAGGGGAGGAAAAGGAGGGAAATAAGAAGAGGAGGCAGAAGAGGAAGAGGACGGCAATGGCAGTGGTGATGAACACATAATAAAATACTGTGACTTGCTCTTTACGCTGCATTGTCGGTACTGGGGGGCGATCAAAATTATGAAAATCATGTTAATGCATAAAATAATGTATGCATGTTTTAGAATTTACCTTCCTATCAATTAAAAAAAATCACTGTCAATTGGTTGAATCAAGACATTGAAATTGACTCTCCCTCCCCAAACCAGGAAAAATAATCTATCATAATATATTGAAATTATTATTTTTAACAGTATATATTACATGCCATGTCTATAATTTACACAAAATACCAGTTTCTATAATGTACCTTGTATCCTGATACCAAAATTGACCAAGAAGCTAAAAATTTAATTAGGGAGGCCTATAATGTTTGGCAGTTTCCAGAGCAAATACAGATAGATTTACATACTGGTTTTGGCTCCCTTCTTAATACATGACTTCATTCTTATAGGTGAACTAATTTTGTAAAATTGGCTTCAGATGTTTCATCAGTCTCCTTTCTCTATATTTTATAAAGTCAAGATAAAGTCAACATAATTTATTTCAAACATTGTAAATCATCTACTTTTCATATATTTTATCAGCATGACATAAACATGCATATGACACTGCATTCACCAAAGACAATTAAATTGAAAAAAATATTTTACATGTACTTACTTGAAATAAAAGAATATACCAAGTGAGATAAGGAGTGATGCAATAGATAATCCATGTCCAATTATAGTCAGGTAAAACAAATTCAATGCCGTCTGTAATTTACATAAACAAAAAAATTAAGGTACATGTCAGTACAATAATTCTATGTGTATAAGCTCAAAATCAATGAAATAAATTATATTTTTAAAAACATGTGATGGTAGCCTTACCATTTAGCTGGCAAATCAATAAATATTTAAATACAACTAGAATGTAAAATATCTGTGCAAATTTATTAAGTGATTTATGAATTGTCTGCTATTTTTATTTAAAAATTAGAAGTTAATTAAATAAATGAAGGATTAATTTTCTTGATCTAGGTTGGTGTAATATATAAAACCAGCATTTTAAATTTTGAAGTGTATTGACAATTTTCACTCTATCACTTTGTACACCGTAAATAAAATGCTATTTAATGATTTTTGTTTGTTTAGATTTAAATGCCAGATAAGGCTTACTTTCCCAACTGGCTTTTTTTTTCCTTTGACCAATTTGAGGCTCTGAAATAAATCTCAATATAGTAATTTATGGGGAAATTCTGATCTATACAAATAAGTTATTTCTCCTGGTTTTGACTTTTTCTGTTTGATTTTTGTCTTTATTCTGTTTGCTTGTAACTTACTGTATTATTGTGCATTTTTATAATTCCCTTCAAGCCCTTCTCTGAATAAGTAAAGAATACATGATTAATAACTGTAATGATAGCTGACAGTTATCATGTGTTTACTATATGCTTGGTAGTCTTCTAAGTATTTTCCTTGTATGAAGTCAATTCTTATGAATACCCTAGGGGTGGGTTTATTATCCTCATTTTATACAGGAGGGGACTGAGGCAGGGAAAAGTGAAGGCTTGCCCAAGGTCACAGCTGGTAAGGGGCAGAAATAGGAACTCAGACATCAGGGCTCAATTTTAATCTCTGTGACAAACAGCCTCCACATACACTCACATGCAAATATATGCAGACACTTTGTAGCACAGTTTTATTGTTGTGACGAACTGTGACTAACCTTGACTTTAATGTATGGTGTTAAAAGTGAGAATGCCAGTGCCAGTGACCTGACAGCCAGTCAGAAAACAAGCCTTCTGCTGAGGGACAGATAGAACTGTTTAAGCCCTACTGGGTTTATCTTGTTTACTTGAATACAACTCCTGAATGTAATTCTAGAAATTCCACCACAAATGAAAATCTTCCTTTTTCTTACACTTTAAAAGTATGTTTTCTTTGGAAAATGTGAAATTCCAATACTGAGACATTGACTTGTAAGTACACTATTATCTAGTAAGGTTGCTTCCTCAGTGTAATGACCAAATCAATAATAATTGTTTTACAAAGCTATTTTCTTCATTGTCTTTATTATGAAAAGCCTTTAAAGTGGAATGAACACTAGCTAAAATTTCCCCAATACTGTATTGGTAATTAACTTTTTAAATAGATACTATAAGTTAAATTTTAATTTATAATTATTACATACCTTTACTTTCTCATGTGTATTAACATTACATTGGGTATAATTTGTCCATGTTCTGTTGCTTTCTGGATGTCTAAACCAGTTTCCATCTTGGTCACAGATTTTTGTAACTTTTTCTTCAACATTAAAAAGGAAAAAAGGAAACAATAATTTAGTTAACCTACGGTTTATTAAATAGATGTCGAGGAGATTTCTAAACAAATTTCTGTTTACCTGAAGGATCAAAGTCCTGAAAGTAATCAGGGCAGCGCTGCATTGATTCCGTTCCTGCGGCAACATCATTCCAGCACAGCCAGCCATCCCAGGTTCTGTTGCAGTAAATACCTCAAGGGGGAAGTAAAAATTAGGGCTTACTAACTCCCTCTAGTTATATATAAAGACACAATGGTGGACTTACACTGACATGGAATGAAGATGTCTACTGAAAATGAAGACATCATATAAAATCTAGAGCAATTACTTGGATTTTTTTTCATCAAGTAATTATTAGAATAACTAATTGTTAAGTTTAGGAATATCTGAAAAAAATAGAAGTTTAGTTTCAGTTCTAATTCTCAAAGGTAGCTGTTTATTCAATAAATCAAATGGTCTTTCCTGGTTGTCCTTAACCATAAAATAGTGGTTAATAAGTATCCCTATGCTTGCAATTAAAACAATATGGGACACTGGAAACATGTTTTATTTTAGAAACTCTGTTCTTAGGGCAAGATACAGTATTTTCTGAAGTGAACAGATTAATATTCTAGTATTTCCTACTTCACCACATTAACCCTGACACATACTTATTTAGGTCCCTCCACTAAATTCTAGCTCTTCCTTCCTTCCTTTTCTTTTTAAATGGAGTAGAGTGTCTAATATGCTCACATTTTTCTCTTACTAACATTAAGAGAAAGAACCTCTTACATAAAAAAAAAAATAGTTTTTTAAAGTCATAGAAAAATAAAATGACAACATTCCAATGTTAGTCTGTAATCAAAGAAAGTAATTTTCTGCCTTGTTAGGTAAGCACACATGGAAATTTGAATGTTCCATGAGATGTTTATTATTTTTAACAGATTTGTACAGCAGTCTCAGAATCAATCTAGGCTTCATGGAAGTAGAAAAAAAAAATCTATTGGCCTGAAAATCTAAATAATTCTAGTTTTTTAAAAAAAACCTCAGATAATCTTAGTATTCTCTCCTGAATTTTTCAAATAGTTTTATTATTAAAATAGTTTTCTTATCTAGATAGTTTTTGTCCACATATTACTACATGAAATGCATTTTGTGGCCTATTGGAGAAAAAATTTCCTGATATCATTTTAGAAAGCATCTCAAACAATTCCTTATGACTTTTCCAGAAGATTCCACCTGATTAAGGACAGCACTGGCAGCATGACAGATTGAAGATCCAGAAGTTTTTTTAACTGTGTTGTATATCATTTGAGTGGGCACATGAGTAGGTATTCCACTTAAAAAATTTCTGGGGTCAAATAGACTTGAAAAACATGAAGTTAAAACAAAAATGTTTCTTTATCACAAGATTTTCTAGAGTATTTAAAATTATAAAGTGCATTATGAAGCTCCAAGAAGAAGACTGATTATGCACTAATCTTAAACTTAGTTTAATCACAAAATTATTTTATTACAAAACCCTCATAAATATATTCCTATTGTTCAACAATTAGATTTGAAGCTCACTTTAATATATATCTAGATGATTTGGAAGGCATTAATTCAATAGTTTTAAACTAATAACATATATAACTATATAATAGTAATAAAAATATTTGGGCAGATATCTAACTATATCTCCAAAGATGAACAAATTATATTATTCAGTTATAGTAAGGTTAAGGACTTGACCAATGTGAAAAAATTGCTGCTTTCTCTTTCTCACAAGCAAGTTCATTTTGACAGTTACAAATATTAATAATAACCTACTTTTAACATTTCATGTATATAACAAACATTGTATTTTATACTATCAAGTATTTTCCATCAAATTTCAAAAATTTTGTTTCCACTGATGGTTTAAATATTTTAAAATATCTAAAAAACCTTTACATTTTGCTTGTTACACTATGAGTTTTGCATCTTATAGTTTGAAGATAACCCTGTCTTTAGAGTTGGCAGATAAAACACAGGGCTTGTTTTTGGTTTTCTTTTTGCTTAATTTGGCAGCTCTACTTGTGCTACTCTTCTTTATATCCTCAGAACTGAGACAAATATATGGCACTGAGTAGGTGCTCAATAAATGTGACGTCATTAGCTTTACTACCAAACGTACTATACAAAGTATATGTTATGCAAAATATATATGTGTGTGTGTGTGTGTGTTTGTGTGTGTGTGTGTGTGTGTATGCCATTTTATTGAGAAGCGCCTATCAAGCAGCTTGTGAAAAGAAAGAAATACAAAACTGAAGATCAACTGTCACTGATTTTTTTGGGGGGGAGGTAATTAGGTTTTTATTTACTTATTTATAATGGAGGTACTGGGGATTGAACCTAGGACTTCATGCATGCTAAGCACGCACTGTACCACTGAGCTATACCTTCCCCCTCAATTGTCACTGATTTAATTCAAAACACATACATGTTTGATATTTTAAATATACCATAAAAAGTTAGTAAAACCTTCCCTGTTGCACATATTTTTATTAGAATTTTTTAAAAGGAGCAAGATTAATTATGTTATAAGATGTTCTTCATAAATAAATAATTAAAACTGCACATATACCAGAAAAAATAGCAACTAACCCATTTTTAAGAATGAACCTAAGGAACCCATAATGATGTAATAGGGTAGTTTTCTTTTAAAAAATATATCAAATGCATTTAAAATTAGTCATGTTTACCTTCTGTTTGTTGAATAGGGTCTTGCATAATTTTTTGGTAACATTCAAATTGAGCTGTCATGATTTTATTTCTAGTAACAGGCAACTGAATTGAGCCATCAGGTTCCTCTTCTTCTGATTCTGCTTTGACCAGAATCTAAGGGAATAAAAATAATAAAATTTCAGAATTGTGAGACTATCTGTCAGAGTCAGTCTATCACAGTGGAAAACAGTAAAAGCAGTGATGTGCTGCATGGTCAACAGGCTCTGGGGGGAAATTCCTGATACGTAGGGTTTGCCAATTTCCATGGTGTAAATATCCCCACCATGTCCAAGTTCGATCCATCAACAAGAGTTGCCAGTGGCAGCACTGGGAAACATAGTCCACAGTCTCCTCTCAGAAGCCTGTGGGAGCCAGCTCCAGGACAAGTATTCTGGAATGCAGACAGCTGTATTCAAAATCCACCTCTATGTTTTACTGCTCTGGGAATGTAGGCAAGATATTTATCCTCCCTAAGCCTCTGCTTTCTTATTGTAAAATGGAATAAAATAACATCAAGATAGCAGAGGGGAAGTATCTGGCACATGGTAAATGCTCAAAATCACTACTGTTTTTATCATTACATTTTGATAATCAAAATAATGACATGTTCATTTATGATGTTGGAAAATAGAATTTTTATTGTATGCACATCAATAAAGATTTTAGAAAAGGTATATAGGTGGTTTTAGACGAAGTATATAGGTATATTCTTCCACTTTAGTAGAAGTATTTTAAGCTCCACTTATGCTTTAATTTCTACATGACTTTTCTCCTGTTTTGTAACATGAAGACTATATAAACTTCTCTTCAGCCTTATTTCTTCTTTGCTTTTGCGTTCTTTCTATTAACTATTTTCCGTAAGCAGTTATCTTTCTACTGTTATTTGTCCCTTATTCTTGATTTTCTGTTCTCTAGCAGGAAGTTGAATTTAATTTAAACTTAAATTTAAATGGTAATATTCCCTTAGTGTATGGCACCACCCAAGTCTCACCATCACCTCACCAACAATGAACATTAACTCTTTCATTCTTTGATTGGTTTTAAGTTCTTAATAAAGATTTATGCAGCAGTTGTGCTGCACAAGTAATAAATAGAAATTTACAACATTAAGAAAAGTTGTTTTTCTCCTGTTCTCATAATGTTTATAGAATTGCATAAACTGAATATCATTTTTATTCTTACCTAAAAACTCACATTTGCACATTGTCTGAATGAATTCAAGAGAAACGGTCACAATTCCTTAAATTACAGTAATCAGACTGGTCATCTGTTACAGAAGTACCTGCAGGGAAGCAGCTTTGGCCTGTGCAGCTCATTGGCATGCTCAGAGGGGGGTGGGAGCTGTAGGAACAGGAGTCCTATTTCTTGAATTTTAGTCTGTTTACCTAAGATAACATCTAAGAAGTGTAGAATTTGGACTGTTCCTAGACTTGAGAATGTTTTCAATACAAATGCTGACAGGAATGTAGTCTTGCTCCCCGCCCTGTTTAGGTTTTCTATATTTTCCTTGAGTTTCTTTGTTTGAAAACCTGTGGAGTTTACTTGGAAACACCACAGAAAACTATTTGCTGGCACAGAACTAAATGAGATTATGTCTCTCAGTTTCTCTTACATATAATGAGATAAGAGTACAGTCACTGTTTTCATGTAAGACAGAGAAAAATAGGAACACAACTATTTCTGTAAATAAAAATAAAAGTAAATGTCTAAGGAGACAGAGAAAAACAGGAACAAAATAATTCTGTAAATAACAATAAAGTTAACTGTATAAGGCACACAGCCCCTCCAGTATAGTGGTTGTTTTTAGTCATCTTAGTCTAGCCTCCACCTCCAGCCCCACATCCCCTGCACATGCAGGCAGAGGAACACAGAAGTGCACACCTCACTTCCACGTCTGCCTCATCAGTGCCTCTCGGACACCTAATACTTTTCTGAATGAATGGATGAGGATATTAATTTAAAACAGTGCATGGTTCTGAATTGCTTTTCAATTGCTATGAGTCAATTAGTTGGCAGAATGGGAGAAAAATCAACAGGTTGGAATCACTGTTTTAATAGCTCTAATTCAGAATCAACAGTTGAAAATATTTCATCTATTATTTATGACTGTAGTATCGAGCCAATCCATTTTTTTTTAACCTCTGTTACTTTCCTCTGGTGTCTGCATATTTGTATACATTGTCCTTCCTCTCTTTTACACCCCCCAACTGCTTGTTGTAAGACAAAAGCCTAAAAATGTGTACTGAAGGGAAATAAACTATTGCCATGTTGATTAGATATTAAAAGGTATGTAATCTATGCATCAAATCACTGCACGTAATTTTGTGTTATTACCTTCATCAATTATGGATATACTGGAAGTTAAAACAGAAAGAATCAGAGATAGGGAGATACATTAGGGGAATTTGTGCTTACCATAAAAAAAGGCAAGAGAAACAGAAAACACAGGATGCACTTTTTCTCCATCATTAAAGCCAAAATGAAACAAGCTATATAATATAAATCAAACTGCAATAGAAAATAAAAGAAATATAATTTATCAATATTTATGAAATAAATGAAGGTGGTTCTCAATGGAAATTTTATTTTAAAACTACACAGTAATTTTGCTTTAAGGCTTTGATTGTCTTACATATTACAAATATGAAGAGCATAGTGACTTAAAGTACTAAAGAGCTTAATTAAACACATTTTAATTTAATTTGTCTTACAGGCAAGAAAGCCTCTTACAGATTTTTTAAAGTAATTAGAAAACATCTTTCTTTACTTTTACCAAAATTGGAGTAAAATAATTAAAGTATCAAAATAGTTTCACAAGAACACAAAAGCACAAATTTTGACCACATGTTTTACTATAAAGTTTGCCTTTATTTCCTATAAGTATTAATTTCATTTTAATTTTCTGATCCTTCAACAATTTCAGGGAGAAAATTGTATTGGGGCCAGTTTCTCAAGAATTAGCATCCATAAGCCATAAAAATTGCCTTACAATTTAACAGAAATTATTCTTCACTGCAGGATTCAATTTTTTAAAATCAGGAAATAAAAGATTCCTTAAGTCATCTACATTATTAAAATAAGGTTATAGGAGATGGACAATAGCAAATAAAAGTATTTCTGTTAAATATTTCTAGTGGTAGATACAATTCCCTGCTATCTTCTTAATTCTAAGAGACAAACATTGCAGGGGTCAAGTATACAATGCTTACCCCCTTTAAGGTCTACCAACAACCTTATTCTGGCAGTAGTTTTATGAAATATAAATAACCATGGGGTAGTCATAAAATATAATAATTTTCTGAGAAAATAAAACATTCTAATCAATAGATATTTGCCAGTGAACTATGAACTGAGATTTAATTTTAAGAAATATGTCATGATTTTTATTACAGGGCAAATGTTAGAATAAGAATTATAAAAACCTTTTCTGTTTTTTCATTATCCCATGCAATGAGAGCACACCATTAACTAGCACATAGAATCTATGCCATTGCTTCCCCTTGCTAATGACTCACCTAGAAGAAGCTTTTCTTTTTAATTGTAGCAATCTTCTGAATAATGTCTTCTCTTCTATCAGGGTTTTTATTATTATGATCTTAAAAATACAGCCAAAAAACAGGAAGAATTGCATTAATTTTAGATATAAAAATCATGTAACAGGATCAAAATTTTTATAATTCAGTAATTAATGAGTTGATATTTTAGTTTTTATTACATTGTATCATGAGAAAAATCTAATTTTCCAATACTTACAAGCACAATTGTCTCCAGTCTCAAATCACATTTTCTCTTGGATCATATTCAATATTATCTTGAGTTTTTAAATCCAGAGGTCATGACCTGAAATATTGATTGGTATAGTAATTTAATATTATTTTAATGAGCCAAAATCATTTCCATGATAAACTGACTTTTCAAAGAAAATACCACTATTAAAATGATATTTTTATTAAGCTACTCCAATTTTAAAAAATCTCTTTGCTTACAATATATTTGAGTTTTGTCACAAATATTTGTTGTTTTCCATTATATGGAGAAACTTACATCAACTCATTTATCCCAGGATGGTCAAGACACTGAGAGATTAGCTCAATATTTTACTTAGATAAATTTCAAAGAACTAGAATTTGATAAAAAGTCTTTTAAATTAAACTATAGTTTAAACTTCCTTTGAATAATTTTATCAAATCATTTATTGAAATGTTATTAGTCTTAGTTACTTATATCTATTTTCCTAGCTGGGAAGGAACCATATCTGATTGATCTTTGTATCCTTTGTGTCTGGTAGTTAATATACATTTACTGTATAAATGAATGAAAAAAAATGAAACAATAAGTATTTTAGGATTTTCAGCTTATAATCAGGAACACTAATCATAACTATTAGTCAAGGGTCATTTCTTCTATTAGAAGTCTTTAGATAGAGTTTGAATCTGTACTGACAATGAAAATTGGGGGGAAAGTTCTAATCAGTATGTTTACTTTCTTACAAAATAAAGTTCTTTATTCAGTTTTTGAGTTCTGTGGATGTTTGGATATCAAACAAACAGTAGTTTACTGTACTGTCTTTAGAAATCATAAAGCTTAAGCCAAATTTAAAACATCAGTAGTTCACATTTTTCTGTATTAAATACATACAACACTGAAACATACAAATAAGAATGTAAAGAAATATCATTTTCTTTGGAAATCAGATAGGTTTTTATAAAACAATGCTTTGATGATTTACACGTGTCAGGATTAAATTACCTGCAATGTGTATATGGGCTAAAAAACTGAAGGGGAAAAATATCTCAAAAAACATGTTTGGAGTATTCTTATATCCAGCATATTTGAAAAAATTGTATCCAAAACCAGCAGTTATTTTTGTTGCTTATCTAATAGGTTTCAAAGTCAGAGTTCCAAAAAGTATCTTAGTGAAATATCCCTTAGTGTTCAGTAGATCATCCTGGCACCAATAATTTGAGTTGAATGATTTATTCAACTCACAAAATATATATCAACACAAGTAATTCCATTTTTATAGCTTTCCTTCTTCATCTTATTCCGTAGTGATCTGGAAAATGTGCTACTAGGAACAAGACTGTATTTTGCACTATGTAAACTTGTAATACTCCCAACCAAGGGGGCAGGTCTCTGGTCTCTGGTTTTATAAAGGATGCAGCAGAAGTTTGAGTGGCAATCTTCCAAACACGTGGTAGATACCTGTACTCTTCATTAGATCTGGCAATGTCCATTTTATGTGGCAATCCAATTCAGCTGAGTCATCTGCTCTACAAAGGACCCTACCAGTGGGGAGTGGTAATCATGGAAGAATCACCCCTTTCACCAAGAGTTCCCTAGGTCAATTACAGCAGTATCATGACTGGGCATGAAGATACCACCACTGCAGATATATCTGAAAGTCAGTTTAGGTTGAGTCTCATATTGGTGTGTGTGATGGCATGATTATTATCAGAAGTATGTTCAACTCATTGGTTTCGCTCATTGGTTCTTAGCATATGACCTCTCATATGTTCATTCAGCAAGAGGTTCTCTCTTCTATATTTGGCTTATTCCAAATTTATTTTTGCTAAAATATACTTAATATTAATTGACCAAAGCTGTTAAGTAAATTACTATAAATTTCTCAGATCTGGTTAAATTATTGATTGACCACTGAGTTGCATGTTGCCTGGTGAAAGATATTAGTTCCTGCTCAATTGTGAGGAAAGATCCAGTACATAATTAAAGGAGGTCAAGTTAAATGACTAAATCTGGCCGTGGATTTTTCCAAGTGAGCTTAGGTTTGCTTAATGGGAAAAGGACTTTTTTGAAACTGAGAGAGCTCTAATTGAAACTGGTAAGTGAATCTGTATCACAATAGTGCCAGCAGTAGTCACTGTTATTTTCTCTTTCTAACTGCTAGCCTCATGGATCCTATAAATATTATTTTATTTTCATTCCTCAAAATTAAATGGGAGATTTGGTTCTACTACTCAAACAAAATAACTTTTTTACTGTACACATGGAATAAAAAATAGCTTATTTCTAAATAGGCTTCTTGCCCAAAGAATCACCAAAATAAAATTAAAATGATTTATTTCATAACAGAAAGAACTTTGACTTAAAGCCTCAAATAACTTTTGAAACATAGCTTCCTAGTCATTCAAGGTTTTATGTAAAATCACTCTGGGTTCATTTCTTAAAATCACAATAGATCTGCTGGACAAGACAGTTCTACATTTTTTACGGTTCTACATTTCCAAGTTCACAAATTTTAACCAATCTTCTTGGCTTACTTCAGTGTGAAAACATACTTTATTCTACATAAATATTATAAATCAGTGTGCCTTAATCAATACTAATTTACCAGAACACAAAAACATTAATCCAGTGCCTTTCAAACTTGCTTCTTAATCTCTCAAATTTTTATTATACCTATACACAATTTCCATTAACTTATTTTTCTTAATAATAATTCTTATTTTTAGTTGAGTCATCTCATCACCCAGCCCTAATATTAAAAGTGTATATTCACTCTAAGATTGAGGAAAAAACCCAACTTTCATATTCCATTCCTCCATTTCCAAAATATCTTGGATTTTCACAGGCCCTAAGCCATATCCTCTTCTCCATTTATTTATCCAGTCACTATAAAGTTGGCTAGCAGAAGCTTTTCCCACACATATCTAATTTGCCATTAAGTATCCTAAACCTTTGTGTGGGGAAAGTGAGGCTGTTCCCTATCCAGTGCATGCCTTCCTTTATGGCATTTTAATCAAGCTACATTTCTGCTGGATCAAAACAAGGAAAAAGTACTCTTCTTCTCCAGTCCCTATATTTCCTACCTCTATGGAAAATGAAAACTTCTCTCTGTCATTCTTCAGCATGTGGAACAGATTGTGCCACTGAGAAAAGGGTATAAGATCCTGGTTACCTTTTATGCTCTCCTCACTGCTTATTTTTTGGCAAAATCTAAGTCTTAGTGTTGGAATGACTTTTACAAATGATAGTCTTTACTTCCACTGGTGTCTTTGAGAAAGAAATGCCAGTGTAAGATTTTCATTCTCCATGCCCATCCTGACCTGGAATGTTCCTGAGACTTTCAATATGTGAAACAGTAAGAAAATTAAAATAAATTAAATTAAAATATAAAGAAACTTCTCTTTACTGAAGATCTGCTACTGATGTAAGAAATTCAAACTGTAAGTCCTTTGTCATAATAAGGCCTGGGCTTTCGTTACTGAATGAACGGATGCCAAATCACTGCTGTAGCATAAGCCAGTGTTCCTCAGAGTGTGGATTAATGCGTCGCCTGTATCAGAACTTGAGCATGTTAGACTGTCTAGGCCCCACAATACACCCTCTGAATCAGAATATTCCAGAGAAGAACTTGGGAGCCTGCATTTTTTTGTAAGCACCCAAGGAAATTCATGGCTTGTTAAATCTGGGGGAGC
Organism: Camelus ferus; assembly: GCF_009834535.1. Lineage (NCBI taxonomy): Eukaryota > Metazoa > Chordata > Mammalia > Artiodactyla > Camelidae > Camelus > Camelus ferus. Next base: position 57,404,964 of record NC_045700.1, read on the forward strand.
ACTATTTAAATACATCATCCTCATTGGGCCGTGCTGCAACCTGGACACACTTATATTCTTTTGTCTCTAGGTACTGGCCAGGGTATTTGAAAAAACAAAAACTATCAAGTATGTATCAAGCAAAATATTCTATAACATTCTCAGGCACACTAACTGTCTCAGAACTCCCAGAGTAAGTTATTCAAATATCTATTTTAAAATATTTCATGTAGTGTTGTAATTATTCTTTTGTACTGTTTGTGCCACTAGATTGTGATCACAGGAAGAAGAGGACATGCATCGTGCCCATCTCTGTGACTCCAAACCCTAACAGTGCAGGAGCATAAAGAGGGTATATAGAAAGTATGTTTTGAGTGGATTATTTACAAAAATGAATTTAATCAAGTTGAAGAAACCTGGTATTTGGGGATATTCTCAACCCTCTCAAGTATACTATAATTTTCTGACACCTTAAAAAAATCACCACCTGGATTGTACTACAAGAAATTTAGATTCAGTTCATCTTGATTGGGGTCTAGGGATAAGTATTTTGTCAAGTTTCCCAGATGATACAGGAATATACAGCGAGAGTTGAGAACCAGTGGGCTAGACAGAAGAATCCTGTGGTGGGCAGAATAATGAGTCTCCAGAGATTTCCATGTCCAATCCCCAGAATTTGTGATTTTAAGGTTATGGACCTTAAAATAGGAAGATTATCTTAGATTATCATGAATTTTTCTGGTAGGCCTAAACTAAGCCGTTCAAAGTAGAAGAGGAAGGCTGAAGGAGATGCAGCAGAAGAAGGAAGCAGAAGAGACACAGTGACAGAAGGAGTTGCTGCACTGCTGCTGGCTGAGCCACGTGGGAGCCCATGTGCAAGACCAGAAAGAGACCTCTAGGAGGTAAAGGTGGCCCTCAAGCTAACAGGTAGCAAGGAAATGGAGATCTCAAGGAATTGAATTTTGCCAACAGTTTGAATGAGTCCAGAAGCTGATTCTCACCAGAACCTTCAGAAGAGAGCACAGCTCTACCAACACCTTGACTTCTGCCTGATGAGACCCAGAACAGAGAAAGTAGCCAAGCCCATAGGACTTCTCATGTATAGAACTGTGAGATGATAACAGTATGTTGTTTTAAGCTACTACATTTGTGGCAATTTGTTACTGCTGTGATTAAATACAAAACAAAACAAAACAAAACAAACCAGAAAAACTAACTACAAATCCTTACCTGATAAAAAATTACGTTTCCCCATCAAACCTAAGTGGTAATTGTCTACTTTTCAAATGGCCAGTCATTCCTCCTAACTTTGGAATACAGATCTCTTTCAACTTACGATGAGGCTACATCCTGATAAATTATAAATTGAAAATATCCTAAGTCAAGAATGGATTTAATTCACCTCACCTGTAGAACATCACAGCTTAGCCTAGCCTACTTTTAATATGCTCAGAACACTTACAATAGCCTATAGTCAGGCAAAATCACCTAATGCAAAGACTATTTTATTATAAAGTGTTGAGCACCTCATGTAACTTATTGAACATGACAGAGAAAATGAAAAACATATGGTTGTGTAGGTACAGAATGGTTGCTGGTCCATCAGTTGTTTATGCTCACTAGCCTGCGGCTGCCTGTGAGCTATGGCTGCTGCTGCCCAGCGTCACAGGAGAATGTCACACTGCACATCACTAGCCTGAGAAAAGACCAAAATGCAAAGTACGAACTCTACTGAATGTACATTGCTTTAGCATCATTGTAAAGTCAAACCATCACTGGGGACCATCTGTACATTGATTATAGTGCAAGGCAATCACACTAGCTAGCAGAATTTCTTTCCAGCTGCTCCTAAATTGCTCTGTGATTTTGAGAAAATCCATTCAAACCTTTTTCTGTTTGGTTTACCCAACTAGAAAATGAGTATTCAACTTGATCCTTGGCTTATTGTTCTCTATTGCATACTCGTTAGAAGATATATGCTGGAATCAGAAAGCCACGGCTTCAAACTTCAACTCTTGCAACACTTAAACTCACTAAGTCTATTTCCTGACCTGAAGGTGGGTATACAAGTAGTGGCTTAATCACTGCTGCCTAGAATTTTTTATCGTAACTCACCTTGTTGGGCTGTTTTAAATGTTAAACTGCATGACAGAAAGAATTTGTCTTATAATAAATACCCAATGAGCATTAGCTATTGCTATTATCATTATGACTCTGTGATTTCAATTAGTTGTGAAAATGATCATCTCAACTGAATTAACCAGGGAAGTCCAGCGTACATATTTTAGTGACTTGACCAAGGTCACCTAAATGCTTAGGGCTGACACCAAGCTAAAAACTCAGATTCTCTGATCCTAAATTTGGGCCCTGTTGCCCTACACCATCCTGACTCAGAGGATTGACTCCTTTATTTGGATAATTAAGGTTTAAAAAGTGCAGATTACATTTCTATTTTGCTTAGTTTGCTATTTTGCCTAACCACTTTTTTGCATTGCATTTCACTTTTATTCATTAAACACGTTTCTGTTTTTTCTCAAACAATTTCTTCTTTTCATTCCTTTCCTTAGAAATGTTGTGATACTTGATTTTTTTTTAAACTTACTTATTTGATTTTTTTTAAACTTAGTAAATTGCCTGACAGCTCAGACTTGCCATTCTGTTAAGGTACCAAAATCAAAAACATATACATTGTTCTCACTTTCAAGCACTTTAAAATGCAGCTGAAATTAAGAAATACTTCTAAAAATTCAATTAGCCATCTTACCCTATTTACTGAGCATCTGCTTTCTCCTAGTTGTGCAGGGTGCCACCAGTGAACATAAGTTTAGATTTATCCCATCAATGAAAGTGTTTATCAAATTAGAGAGCAGTAATCTTGTGCTGGTTTCACAGGCTCAGTTCAGTACTTTTAAACACAGTCCCTAAGAGTCATGCATGAGGTTCTAAAGAGGGATGATTTCACATTTAAGACAGGGAGCTAGTGCTGGGCCTCAGTCAGTACACTGTCACTCAGCGAGCCTGAGCGAGTTCCATTCCTTCCCAGGCACCTCATTTGCAAAGCAACGGAGTAGGAGAAGGTAAATTCAAGTCTTGGATTGGGGCTCAAAATTTATACAAAAGAAAAAATGGTTAGTATAGGAACATTGTTGTTCAAAGTAACCCAAATCCCAGTATCCTTGAAACTAAGTCATTCCTGATTCTGTTTTTTCTGGCTTGGGAAGACTTTCCCTCGGTCTCCTACTAGCAATTGCCCAAAGGAGTTTGAGTTTGAATCTAAGACAGTGGAAAGTGGACCATTTGGCTAGATGCTTTTTCTTTTCTTACATGGGGATTCAGGGAAAAGTATCAAGGCCAAAAAAATCGCATCTTGACTTCACCTCTTCATATACTACCATTCTTATTTTTTAAAGGCCGTTTGGAAAAAAAAAAAAGTCTAGTTCTTTCTTCTCCATTGCAGAAAACTGAAATCAGAAAAGCAAGCATACTTCTTCATAAGCTCCCTTGCCAGACTCCTCAGAATGGAATCTGATCAGTTCATCTAGGCCAAGATAAACTTATTACAATCATCACTGGAATAGCCTTAATACTCTAAGACTGGAAACCAACAATTTCTGAAATTTAGTTACATTGAGTTTTTATCTCTTTTGCATTTAACGGAAAATGACCTAGGTAAAAACTTAAAAACTATGTACATGTAGAGCACCAAAAATTACAGAACATTTTAAGAAATGATTCACCAATAAATTCAACAAGTTAACTAACAAAAGAGTAAGATTATTACATGTAATTTATCAAAATCCTATGAGTGACTTAGTATATAGAAGCATATCTAATAGTCAATTTTAAAAGTCAATAAAATTTTCTCATAAAAACCTCCAGAAAGTATTTTATTTTTGAAGAGACACTTTAGTTTAATAATAGCTATTAAATTCCACATGCTAAGAAAATACGCACTGTAAATAGTGTTCCATTGACTAATGATACAATTTTCCTTTTTTCAGAGTTATTGAAATAACTAGAGGAACATTGAATTGATACTTATAATTAGCATAATTAGAGGGATAATGGGTAGTATCAGTTATAAGTAGAGGTGATAGTTGTACTGATTACAAATATGAGCTAGATTTCCTGAGTTTAAAACTCAGCTCAGCCTCACACTTGCAAATTAAAAAAAATTCTGTAAAAATAGTTTGCTCATTTGCACAACAGTTTCTAAGCCAGAAGGATATTGTGAAAATAAAATGAGATAATGTACACAAAAATTTTAGAACTCAGTACATGTTAATTTTTAGAAATATAAGTAAGCTTACACATGTTTTAAGTTATTTGCCACTATTTCAATAGCACTATCGGTGAAATTAAGTCTGTATTTCAAGGACATTGTCATATACATCTTGAGTTTTTTTATCTTCTGCAGAAGTGATATGATTGCTTTTTATTCTGTCATTTAAGTCAGTTAAGAAAATGTCAAATAAAATGAATGATAGCAAGCACATTGCCAAATATGATGTCCATCTAGTTAATAAACAACTGCGTATTTCCTACGACTGAGCTGATATAAACTAAAGCTCTAGCAAATTGTACACATTGTAATCAGTCACATCTTAAAGAATATAATGTGCTAATCCAATTAAGAACAAGACATAAAACTTACCAAATTTGACTTTAATTTTAGCCTTTAGTAACCCCGTATCAGAACCAAAAAGAAAAAATATTGACTCAATGCTTACTTGCTAATCTAATGAGCATTCCAGATTGAATAGCTGCGCAACCATTAAAGAGAGATAATATTGTGATTCAATTTCAGGCTTCACTTTACACTCTGAAGTCCCTGCTCACGGGAATAAGTTTCCCATTGTGGGCATAATTAGCCATTTCCGGTGATTTTGGTCACTCTTTATTTGAAAGAGGCAAGTGGCCAAATTTCAGCCCAATTAATAAAAGGTGGGAGGGAACCTGAAAAAAATGCTTTGTACTTGATGGAACACTCTCCCTCCAGGAGATCTGCTATGGAAAGAATTGCTTGCCCAAGAGCATAGAAACAAAACACATCTTTCCAGCTCTTTGGACGAAGAGCTTTATACCTATTTCCCTTCCACAAAGTCAGGAGTCAGGTTCGACGTGAAAACATGTTTTCTTCCTCAGACAGTAGAATCATAAAATAAATAATTCTGCTGGAACTTTAATATAAATTAACATAGTAGTCCACTATCAAAGTTATGACATTTTTGTTATTTGGAGTTTTCAATCTTTCTCAAAAATTTTTTATACAGCACCTACTAGTATATCTCAGCATTTAGGAAGCACTGGAACTCTGTTGACACTGTCACTCTAGCACACCTTTTTTGTGTGTGTGATAAAACAAAGCTCTCTTTCCAATGGAAAATCTGTTCCCTTTGGTTCAGGTAAGGCTGCCCTCCCAATCACTGAGGTAGGAAGTGACTGAAATCTGGTCAGATTAGCACAAGCCTCTGATTTAGGTTGACTTAGGCATGGAAATGTTTTCCAAGCTACACTGTCAGAATTCTCTCTGGGACGTTTCTCTTAGGGTTATCAAGGAAGATTTTCTCTTTCTGTTGGGTTGCAAAGCAAGTAGGGCATGGTGAGTGGGCTATCCTCACGCATCCTTCCTACTATGTGCAGAAAACCTATTTTAAAAGTGGAGCCAAGCAGAGACAATCAGCTGAGAGCTAGGGATTGACGGAGAATCCCATGACATTATTAGAACCCTTAAATCTGGCCATATCTGAAATCAGTTACAAAGATAGACTTCTTCATCAATGTCATTGTTAAATTACACTTTATGTCTAAACAGGATTGATTTGGAGTTTTGTCTCTTGCAAACAACACATTTCTAACTAACAGTTTGAGAAATGCTGATCTAGTGGAAGGATTACTAAAGGTTCCGTTTTGCATTCTGCCTAGTTTACAGAACCTGAAGATTCTTAGTTAGTCACATTGTCAGCTTCCTGACCTGTAAATAAGTTGACTTCAAGCTCTTTTCCATCTTGTAATATAAATATCTACAGATTATTTTCTTTTTCATCAAAGCAGGATATCATTATTCATTTCCGGGGCATATTCCAATATCAGCCAGTAGGAGTTCATAAACTAACTTTTCTCCCCAACATATCTATGAAGTTTTTTTTAAATCTAAAAGAGACTTAGCAGAATAAGCCTTTGGATAATCCACAACTGATATGTGCCGTGACAAGATATTTATAACTAGCTCAAACATTAAACACAATGCATACATGAAAACAAATAAGTAAATTTTTGTGACCTTGGGTTAGGCAAATTTTTTTTAGCTGTGATACCAAAAGCACAAGTGACCAAAAAAAAAGATAAATTGGACTACATCAAAATTAGAAACTTTTGTGTTACAGAGGATACCATCAAGAGAATGAAGAGGCAACTCACAGAATGGGAGAAAATACTTGCAAATCACATATTTGATAAAGGACTTACATCTAGAATATACAAAGAACTCTTACTACTAAATAACAAAAAGACAATCCAATTAAAAAGTGGGCAAAGGATCTGAAAAGACATTTCTCTACAGAGATATATAAATCACCAATAAGCATATGAAAAAATGTTCAACGTTAAACATAGGGAAATACAAATTGAAAACCATGGTAAGTTATGACTTCATCCTCACTAGGATAGCTACAATAAAAAAGATAAACAATAACAAGTATAAGAAAGGACGTGAGGAAATTGTAACCCTTATATACTGCTGGTGGGAATGTAAAATGGTGCAGCTGCTTTGGAAAATGGTTTAACAGTTCTTCAAAATGTTAAACATAGAGTTTTCATTTAACCCAGCAATTCCACTCTAGGTATTTACCTAAGAGAAATGAAAACATCTACCCGAAAAACCACTTGTATATGACTGTTCATAGCAGCATTATTTTTAATAGCGAAAAAGTATAAACAACTCAAATGTCTATTGACTGATGACTGGATAAACAAAATGTGATGTATCCCCCAAATAATAGATTATTTGACATAAAAAAAAAAGATTACTAATATGTACTACAGCATGGATAAACCTTATAAACAGTGTGCTATGTAAAAGAACCCAGCCACAAAAGACAAATATTATATGACTCCTTTAATATGAAATGTCCAGGATATGTAAATCTATAAAGACAGAGACCATGTTAGTGGTTACTTGGGGCTGGGGGCGGGCAGTGAGGGGGTAACTGCTGATGGGTACCAGGATCCTTTTTAAGGTGATAAAAATGTTCTAAAATTAGATTGTAGTGATAGTTACACAACCATGTGCATATACTAAAGCCATTCAATTATATACTTTAAATTCATGGACCATATGGTATATGTTTTATAAATTAATAAAGCTATTTTTTTAAAAAGTAAATGCAAAAAAAGGTGTATGTATCTAAGGGAAGATGCTGAGTAGAACATCTGGTAACCCTTCTCTCTTCTTTGTTAAGGGACAGATAATTTTCACATTGTAAAACAAAGCACACTGACCAAAAAACCTGCCTAGCTTTCAGAGCATCCATGGATGTGTACTCTGAATTGTTCCTTCAGTTTGATGCTTCAACTAATGAACAGCAAAAACCAAAAAAAATCACTCTATTTTACTCGTTTAGAACTATCTTCACTTGTAAGGAAAAGTACATTTTCCTTTTGATTCAACTCACACACAAAAATTTTATATTTCCCTTGAGAAATAAATTTTTTATTTAAAATAACAGTTATACGTAATTGAGGCAAAATGTATAGTAATATCTTAGAAATTTTCTTTTAGGTTTAAATAGGATCTGTAGTTGTCCTGACAGTGATTTCTTTTCTTTACATTTCTATGATATTATTTCATTTCCTTATAGGAGTGAAAAACAGAAAATTTGTATATAAAAATGCAGGTATTTTTATCCCATTTGTGGCATACTATATTATTACAAACAATAACAACAAAGAAACAGTATACAAGAATATTAGCAATAAAGAGGAAAGAAATGATGAACTTTTAGTTGGAAATAAACCCTGGCTAAAAATCTTATATCCCAACTATTTCCCTTGTATGAAGTTATTAATAGGTAAAATAAAAGTGAAGGAAGGATAGAAAAAAGAAAGGAAAGAAAGGAAAAAGAGAAGAAAGAGGGAGGGAGGGGAAATAGGAAGGAAGGAAAGAGAAAAATCAATGTGTGCACCTCAGGTAAATGCACACGAATTAAAATTAACTATATTTTTCATTATTTTTATAAAGAATCAAACAGAATGTTGATAATACTGAAATTTGTTTCTTCAGTTTCCTTTTCTCATGACCATTAAACATAATTCCATCTGAGTATTTTTAGGATATTCATTCATTTATTCATGAATTCAAACATTTAGAACAATATATTTGAAAAGATATGTTAAGTACTGAGGGTCCAGAAAGGCTATCATTTTTTATCTTAGACATAATAAAAAATCTTGTAGGGGAAAGAATGTACAAATATAGATAATAGAGTGTTACAGGTAGTCAATTAATGTATTTTAGTGTCTGATCAGCTAGAATGAGGCATTTTACATTGCGTGTGTGTGTGCAAGCGCACATGCGTGCATGTGGAGAGAGAGAGGGACATACAGAATATGACGCTTGAGTTACAAAAAAAATCAGTAATTTGGAAGTGTCAGATCCTGGAAAGACGTAGGTACATAAGAGATAAGGGAAGCAAAGTAGAGACGGTGTCTTCTGTCGTATTGAGGGGTGCTGATTTCATGCTTTAGACTAGAGGTCGCCATCTCTGCGCCCACTCTGATTTGCTGGTGGGGGTGGGCAGCGACCAGCTTCAGTCTAGACTCGGTGAGCATCGCTGATGCATCAGCGATGTCCGCAATGAGCATCGCCCTGAGAAGGGATCGTGTGTACTCCAAATACTTCCTAACCCAGCTGCAAAAACACCACAATCAGTGTAGGGGAATTCAGCAGTAGAGCACTATGACAAGATTTTCATTTTATAAAGTAGGAGGACTAATTTGAAGACAGTGACAAGAGTACAAGAGACCAGTTAGAATACTGCAGGGACTTCTAAGCAAGTGAGGCAAGAAAATAATCATGGAGGCTGGAAATTAAGATTAATAATAATGAGGATGGAAGGAATATTTAACGTCAGAGATATTAATAAAGGGTTCAGTCTGTGAGGATATGAGAATTCAGTGAGTGTAAGAAACCTAAATAAATTTCCCCAATTCTGAGTATATGGGTTCCAATCAGTAATGTAGGGGATACAACAGAGGAAAAGGCGTGGTGGGAAAACATCTGAGTACAGGTCAGATATTTTAAAGAAGAGCATGCCTGACAGTGTTTGTCTAGATAGTTCTGGAAATCAGTAAGGAAGGGCCTTGAAAAAAAAAATGTTCACACTCATCATCACATCACAGAACAGTGAAAGGTGCCATTTTGTCCAAAGGAATGTCTATAATGGGAAGGGAGTAGACAGTGTGCTCTAAGAGGTATGTACGGGATTGAATTAGAGAACATTTCAAAGCATGAGTGGAATTTAAGGAATTCAAAGGAAGAATGTGTGTTGATAGAGGTAGAGCTTTCTAGAGACAAGGAAGGAGAAACACAAAGGCATAGGTACAGGAAAGAACAAGTCTTGTGTAAGTGAGGGTAAAGGTGCAGGCTGGTGAGGAACTTGAGATGCTTTGTGGAATTAATGGGTGGAAACCTGGGTTTGTGACTTGAGACATTCCCTAGGCACCAAGTCCTCTGATGCACTCTATAACTGCTATAATTTCACACATACCAAACACAACTTATTTTTAATTATTTAGTCCTGTGACTAAGTCTGGGTTGTAATTTAAAAATAGATTTTCCAGTGCAAAAGGACTCGCACAGGAAGAAGTTCCTTGCTGAATTAAGCCATGCTTAAGTGAGAACTGCTGCTTAAGAACAACACGTTCCCTGTGAAAAATGATGGCAAGTCCATCTCAGTGAGTCCAGCCTTTGCAGAGTGCTATTATCAACTCAATTGTATGTTTTTTCCTGTTTCACAAACATGTTCCCAAAAGACTTCTAAAATAGCTTTCTTTCCTGCTAAACTGTTGTGCCAAGCACTTTTTCTGAATCTCAGCCTTCACTGGACCAGGATGTGTTAAAGAAAAAAAAAAATGCCCTGTCACACTTGACATGGTGTAATAGGCCTTAACAACAACAGTAAAACATTTTCCTAACCTGACGGCCCCCCTCTCTCACTGAATCTAAAGACAGTGCATTTTCGTGAAAAGGCAAAATACCCTGAAGAGACAACAGAGAAGAGACAATTTACCAAAAAACTCACCGTCTTAAATCCAGTGAAAAATGTGTCCACTAAGGTAGGATTTTTTCCCTAGTAAAGAGAAAAAAATCACTACAGAAAATGAATGTTTGTTTTGAAAAAGTTAAAATAACCTAAAAGAAAATAAATTAATCATGTGAAATGGTTCTCTAGGTACCCAAGTTGATTTTTTTTTTCCTCTTGGAGGAAAAGAAAAGAATCACAACACTCTGAAATCTGTCTTGGTAACTTCAAGTTGAGTCCCGTGCATTGTTGGGCTCGTCCGTCAAACTGCACCTCAGGCTGTGGTACTCTGGGTACCACTCCAGAGAGAAGGGTTTTCCCACCAAAAGTCTTTCTGAACAGTAATAACAATAGCAATCTCAGGGGGGAAAAAAAGTGAAGGAGAAGAAGAGGAGAAGGAGGAAGACAAAGGGGAAAGTAAATCAAAGGAAAACACAGCTTGATGGCCACTTCGGTGGAAGTTATGGGTGGAAAACCCACAGGTGGCTTTCTGGGACAGGAGTCAACACATCCATCTGACCAGCATGCTGCTTTTGGCAGCGGATAACAACTTTTTAAAAATAACAGCAGGGAACTTGTATTGGAAAAAAAAAAATGACAGGAAAATGGCAGAAAGCAAGATGCAGGGCAGAGAGCACAGGTCTTTGCATCAATGGGCTCTGGGTTTGGGTACCAGCTGTGGTATTTACTAACTGGGAACAGAGGCAAAAAAACTCACCTGCAAACTTTATCTGGGTTTCTGTGGTTCTCAGATGAGTATAACACTTCTGTCTTAAGTATACTGTGAGGGTTACATGTAATAACCCACCTAAGCATTTACTGCTATCTGAGAAGTGATACGTGCTCAGGAAGTAGTGGTCTCGCTCCCCTCTGCAGCAGAAGGGAATACCTTGGTTTGCTGTAATTGGCCCTAGGGACAAGACTTGCAATTTGGGGTAAAATTATATGTAAATGTTTAGCAATGACAGTTTTCTCAGCTTTTTGTTAAGGAGGAGATTATTAGCCATCAAAGGCATGGGATTTAACATATTCAGTATATTCAAGAGGGAATGACAATGGGCACTATATCTAAAGTCACTTGTCTTCTTATCAAAACTACTTTGTTCTGTACCTAACACTGCTGATCCTTGCTCTGTTATGGGGTGCCATTTCCTCCCATTTCCTCTCTCTCTATGTATATGTGATATACATGTGTATATGAATGAAAAATGTTGCCTGCCACATCAGTAAACAAAGGATATGTCAGCCAACAAGTCACTACAGCTGCCCTGGATGGCCTCAGCCACGGCTGTCACCCACAACAGTGCACCCAGAGGGGACTCAGTATGGGAAGGAACAGGATACTGGCCCTGGACAGCTAAGGTGCATATCAAAGCCTAGACTTTTGCATCTTCTCATACACAGAAAAGCGCTCAATTTCTTAACTTGAGATACCTGTTTTCTTTAATTAGCAGTAATCCTGTTGTTCCAACTACCTGGTCTTTGTTGCAAAAACTCCTATAAACCTGGCTCCTCCCTTACCTCTTCAGAGAAGTCCCTATATGAGAGGCTGTCTCCCAGACTTGAAGCCCTCAGGAAGTCCGCTTAATAAAACATAATTCTCAACTTTTAGGTTGCATTTTTTTTCAGTCAACGTATGTATCAGGCCTTTCCTCTAAGAATGGTAATAAACACCAGTACTCAAGTCTCATCTTGGGATCTTCAGGACAATATTATTAAGGAGGTGAAATCTTTCATGCTTTTTCAAAAACTCTATACCCTGTAGAGGTTGCTGCATCTGGGTTATCAAACCAGTTTGTTACTGGTTTTGATTTGCTTAGTCTATTTCTGGATGAAGAAAACCTGTAAACTGAAGGTATCAGACATATTATCTAGAAATAGCAAGGAGTTATTAGTTCGAGACAAAATGGTGCAAAGATATGAAATGTAAATAGTTGAAGGAGAAAGGAAAGCTTGTAGCAGTTTTTAGTTAAGCTTATTTTGTTGGCCCAAACAATTAAAATTTAATACAGACCTCTACCTAATATAAAATAATTAAAAGCTAAAAAGTATTATTTAATGTTTTAAAACATAATGTTGCCTTTTGATGTAAAATAGTACAATTATGGGCCTATAAGCAGCTGGGCTTTATCACTTCAGTCTTATTGTCAAAACTTAATTCTAGACCGTCTCACCACCATCCTGAGCCAAAAAAAGGAAAAAAAGACAAAAGTTGATATGTTTGTTTGTGGCAAAGAAACAACAAAAACAATAGTTTATCATCTAAAATGAGTTTTTAAACTTAAAAATAATTTCTTATTCTGTAAAACTGCATAAAAATTTTGATTTAGCTTTATTTTATGAAAATTATTTGTAAGAAAACATATGCTTTAAAAAATTAGAAGTACATTCACTAATAAAGATGTTTAGACTATTCCATTCACAATTCAAACTTGAGTTTTCTGCTAAATACCTCCATCATGAAGAAAGTCTTAGGAGGATTCTGTCTTTGTATGTAAGTAGGTACAACTGATAGGAAAAAGAAGGAAGAAAGAAAAGAGGAAGTATTGGAGAAACTAACATGTCAGTCTGTGTATATCTATGGTCTTACATTGCTTCTAATGCTATGGTTGGTACTTAAAATACGCACCCAATAAGTATTGAAAAAATACATGGTTTGGTCCTTTTTTGCCTCTCTCTCTCTTTCTGTGTGTGTGTGTGTTCATACATATGAGAGAGAGGACAGACAGACAGACAGATCTAAAACTAGAAGACAAGAGGATGGGATTGCCTATTTTATTTTCTGCTCAAGGAAGGGGTAATGGAATCCACGTCATTAAATACACATGTAAATTACTTAACTGGAAAATCTTTTAGTTGGATATAAGAAGAGTAGAATTTCTCAAAAAAAAAAAAATAGAACTATTCTGCACAATAATGCTAATGATGCTCTATGAAAGATCTTATTACTATCTTTTCAGGACAACTTTAGCTCTATCATCCTCAAGAACTTGTCTCTGAAGTCCTTATTTCCCTAATCTTCCCAAATAGAGGGGCTGCACCCTGTAATGGCACATCATCACACTAGACTTAGTTGTCTGTATTTTTGTAACTCTCTCCCACCTAGTGTGACTGCTATTTGAGGGCATTTGAGGACACTGCCTTAGGCCCCCAGGACATCACCTGGTATATATCTTCACCAAAGTTTTTAATGAATAAACAAATGAAATAAATATCCATTACGAAGTGTTTGTCTATAGTGATAACTATTGTCATTTTTTAATGATTTACAAAGACTAGTCACAGCAAAATTCATGTACATTTAGGAAGAGTATGGTTTGTCTCATCCATTTGCCAAATAAAGAAAAGGACTTAAGGTAAGCACTTAAATTTTTTCTCTCCTACTTCGGAAGAAAAATTTTAAAAATTAAAAAAAATATTATGGCAATAAAAATTTGAAAGTTGCTAACATTTTCAAGTGAACTATTTCTTTAATCCTAAAATAGTGCATTTTCAAAGCTTTAGTAATATATTTTTGCCTGTTAATCCTAGAAATTTGTGCTTTTATATTCTAAAAAAATCCAAATTTAAAAATTAGAGAATGTGAAAACTTTGGGTATAAAGTGAGGGCTGAGATAAAGTGAGATAGAAATATATAATGTTTGATATTAAAGTTTTCTTTAGCAGTAAGCAAATGCTTAGATAAAATGTTGCATTTAAAAAATTCAAATGACATCTGGTTGAGTATGAATAACCCAGGGTTCTGATTTTAGAGGATCAGGGGATCACAGAGGAAAAGGCCTGAAGGCTGGTTCTAGCAAGAGCAGATACAACCTAAGCCTTCCTGTGCATAGTGCATTAGCGTTACTAATATTCCCACCTCTATCGTTGTCTAGGTTTCTGTCTGCTAAACAAGCTCTATGTAATGTGAACAAAACCATTTATCTCTGGTGGTCTCAGCTTTTTCTTTTTTCTTTGTAAAGTAAGCACATTGGAATAGATTCGTAAGGTCCTTTTTTGTTCTTTAATTCTGTTGTTCTTGGGGGACTATCATTGTTACTGTACCTAAGGTATATATTAATACAAATATATTAAGTATTGAAGGACAAACTGAAGGAAAACTTTACTCACTAATTTATTTCAGATATACATGCAATAAAATATTACAGTTTGCAAAATAATGCTATTTTGATACTTATTTATATACTTAGAAAACATTTTTGGATTTTGTTTTTTAGCTATAGTGAGGTCTTTTTCTATTCTTTTTCTTCCTTAATAAATGAGTAAGGCAACATTCTTAAGAAGCATGACAGTGTATTTTAAAGTTTATTTAAAACATTATTAAGATATATACAATCTAGAAATAAAACTCAAAGATGTCTGATGTGGGGCCAGATGTCATCCTTCCAACCATCCCCTTTCCTGGGCCCTCAGCTGTCTGCAATTCTTCAAAAGATGAAGTACGTTCTTTACTAGGTGAGTTTAACCTAACAAGCTAATAGCCCTAAGTAATGCCTAATCTCACAATAGCTCAGGGTGCCTTGTTTCAGCCCACCTTACTGGAGGCAAAAACCCCACCAGTCTTCCTGGACCCTAGACTTCTTACCTCACCTACAACCAATCAAAACTTGTGCACAAGCTAATTACACAGCCCCTCAACCCGCTGTGTTCACCAACTCCTCCCCCCATAAAAGACACTGTACGTCCACCCTGGTGCTCACATAGGCCCTTCTCGTCTCTGTGGCCCACAGAAGCTCTAACACCTACTAAATGAAATAAATAAATGAATTCACTATAACTTTGCACTGGAGTCTCTGTTTTGTACAAATGAGAATTTAAAAACTCCCTTTGCAGCTGGCTTTATGTTTGCCCTTGTGATAATACAGAACGGCTTTTGAATTTCATTGTTATTCATATATAAATTCTGCCATCTCAGAAAAGCTACCAACAAAATTTCAGTTTATAGAAATTAAGTAATGTAATCACTATATGGTTGAATGAAATGATTGTATTCAAGTGGTAGCTAAAGAGTAGTTAGACTAAGGAAAAAAATAAGATTTACAAATGCAGTTTTTTTCTTTAACATTTTTACTCTATTCTCCATGCTCTACATAGTTCGTAATTAAAGCAACATTTTATGGAAATTATAGAACTTGCTTTTTTCCTAAAAATTACAAAGCAATTACATGTTAAAGAGAGCAGAAATAAATTAATTCAGACCACATATAATGTTTATAATCACTCTTGGTTAAAAAGCAAGTCTTTTTCCTACTTCCCTTTTTGTCTGCTTCTCCCCTGTTTTCCCTCAGGACTGTAGTAATCACTGTGAGCTCTTTGTAAAGGAATGTTTTACATGTGAATGCCTTAAATTGACTCCATTTACTAAATAATGATGGAGAATAGACTTGAAATCCCTGGGAAAAAAAATGTTTACAACATTAAAGTCTTCTCTTTTCTTCCCCTCCGTTGGATCAGCTTTTCAAACTTACTTGTTTTAATTTAGGACATAACCTTAGTAGAATGTCAGGATTTTCTTCTGGACCAATAAAGGAGGTATTATTGTGATGTAAGCATTTGTCAGAGAGAGAGAAAGAGAGAGAATATACCAGATGGAGGAAGAAACAAGCACAAAATTTTTTTAAAGACAGGGAGAAAAGCATGACTATAAAATAGGCACAGTGTTTACCTCTCAGAACTCTGAATTTTAAAGAGATTCCAAATTCATTCTGTTTTCCTTGATATCATATATTATTATATGTAATTATTGTCAGCTGTTATATTTTAAACCCGTTAAGCTATTCATCTGATGGCTGCTCTACCATGGTTGTTATATTATATTTTTTACCGGTTAATTAAATTTATCTATCCCCCCTCCCAAAGCAAGAGAATACTATAGGACTACAATATTATTTAAGACACTGTTATTCACAGACCAAAAGGACAAAGGCAGCTTTGGGGCAGACCAAGTTTCCAGCAAGTAACGGAACTTATTCTTCCCTTCAGCAATTCTGATAGAAAAACTCCCCGAGGTAATTGTTATTGGCCTGACCTTGAAATAATCTTTATTCAAGATAAAATTGTGTGTTGACAGCACCAGGGCTGATACAAAAAACTAGGATTTATGTCTCAGTAGAAATAAAATACCAGAGAGGGCAACCTAGAGTTATTTTGCCCATATTTACACCTTGGAAGAAGTGAGAAAGATTATTTTTATAGAGTTAATCACTGATTGAGTGTCTGTATTTCATTGAGCTCTGCTATAAGCTGATACTATGTATCTATGTAACTTAGGCAAATTATTTTACCCCTGTAACATGAATATCTACATAAAATGGGAATAATAATATATCCTACATAGGACTGATGTATTAATGAAAAACTAGTATGTAGTGAGCTAAGAACATTTTCTGGTATATTAGTAAGCACTCGATAAATGTAAGTTATTATTATGTTGCAAATTTAATTTGGATATCATTAATTTTCACACAGCAGGAGGAATGGGAAGCACTGTGTCTAAATAGGGACATCCGTGTAGCAAATATTTTATTTGTGCAAAAATTTCATTTATGGGGAGAAGGTTCTCTTTTCTACCATGTTCTATTAGGGTGTGACTATGGGAAAGCTGTATAATTGTAGTTGCCTAAGAAAGTCAATTAACATATTTTTATCCAAGGAGGTGTTTGAATTCCTCAATATTAGTCAACAATATTTCATTGCTAAATATTAAAATAATTTTAAATAATCAAGTTATAGATAGATGACCACAGTTTAAACTCACTGCTCACATATTAATGTAGGCAGCAGCCTGTCATAATGAACACACTTAAAATCCACTTTGCACTAAGAGAGGTCATAGTCATTAGCAGCCAGATCTGTAGGAAATTGAAAAATACAATCTTTCTTTCATCAAAATTGAATAAATAGTGTCTAAAATTAAAGCATACTTGTGAATCTTAGCTAAAAATGGCATCTACCTACCAACCTATGCACCGTATGCCATCTACTATCTTTATGCCAACTACACACTGAATACACAGAAGTTGAAGAAAAACCCATAGAAACACTGACATTTAAGACGGATTTTCCCAGGACTATGGAGGCATTTCAGTTAATTTAGAGCTGGACTCAGAGACAGCTGGTGCCTACTAAACACACATTAAGTTGACACACACACCATCCCAAATTTATTATCTTCTCTGAAGCCTAGAGGATTGCAATATGTGCTCTCCAGGAAGTCAGTAAGTGTAGGTGTTTTTGTTTTTAAAACAAAGTCCGAGAAGTGTGTCTATTCTTTTTGTACTTTTTCCCCCTCATTCATCCAGGAATTTAATTTTCCATAAAACAAGAAATACATTTTGTGTGGTGATTGATCGATTAGTTGATCTGGTTAGGAGTAGACACTTGTGCGATTGCAATGATCTCTATGGTTAAGAGTTAATCCCACAAGTCAAGCCCAAAAGGAAAGAAAGCAGCAGTTACAGCCCTGGTGACAAGGTTTTTATGCATTCTATTGGTCAAAGTATGACAGTTCCAGATGATAGGATATTTGACAATTCCACACTAGAAAAATCTAGATAAATGCTTTCTAAATTTTGGGACTTTGGCAACAAGCTACGTCTATATGCTTGCCTTTAAACTTCTGACATCAAAAGGAGTTTTGATGAAACCCTAGAGAACAGTGACCATAACCAAGGTCAATTCTCAAGATGTCTGTTAGCAAGCAGATCTACCTTCAAGCCATTATCAGCCAACAAAATAAACAAAGTTTTTTAAAGGGGCATGCTTGAATAATATTGAATCACAAAAGAAAGAGAGACAAATCCTTCTGAAGAATCTGAGGAAAAGTACAAATCTGAAAAGTGTACTTAAGTAACATAGAAACATTTTGTAAGCTGTTGTGGCATCTAATAATGTCTATGGAAACTAGCAGTGTTTCTGGTATCAATTTGATATTCAGCCATGAAAGAGTTTTTAATTATGAATAATTTATAAAATATTTGGTTAAAAGTTCTTATTAAAGGGCTGATATGTAAGAAGCTCTTACATAACAATTTAAATTAGAGAGTTATTGGCATATAGAAGATACCAATTGTAAAAATTAATAAACAGAATCTTCAATTAAAATAGAGGCCAGAAATGGGAGCTCCCACAGCCGGCACTGGTAGCAGAGCCCAACAGGAAGAAGAAAGACTCCATCTTCTTTCTTGGCAAGAGTTCAGTGAATGAGAGACTGTGATAATTCAGCAAATCAAAAGCCATGGCGTCTGTTTACTGTAGCCCTCCCAATTCCCTTTTCCTCTCTATAAAAGAGGTCTCCTCACCATTTTTCAGGGTGACTTCCACGTGGCTTGCCATGTTTGCCAACCCTGAATTGCAATTCTCTTCTGATCCTGAATAAACTCATTTTTGCTGGAGAAATAACTGGCAGTCTATTTGTTTCAGGTCAACAGGAGGATTATTTTTTTTTACTTAGGGAATCAACTCAGTGATTACCTGAGATTAATTTAAAATTTTCCAATAACTTTTATCAATTTTCAAAGAAAGTTTTCAAGGTTTTCAAGGAAAACTCTATTTTGTTTGAAATAGTTTCTTAGAAATTCTTGGCATTATGGAGTAAATTATCCCCACTCCCAAATTCATATGTTGAATCCATCACCCCGCAATGTGACTTGGAGATGGGGCCTTTACAGAGATTATTAAGGGTTAAATGAGGTCATAAGTGTGTGGCTCTAATTGAATAGGACTGATGTCCTTATGAGAAAAGAAAGAGATATCACGGATGTTCACATACAGAGAAAAGGCCATGTGAGGACACAGTGAGAAGGTGGACGGAGGAGCCTCAAGAGAAACTAAACTTGCCAACGTCTTAATCTTGAACTTCTAGCATCCAGAACTGTGAGAAAATTAATTCCTGTTTTTCAAGCCTTCTAGTCTGTGATCTATTTTTCATGGTAGCCCTACCAGACTAATAGAGTTGGGTTGAGTTAGTTCTGAGGGCTTGGTTCTAAATAAAATCTGAAGAAAAATTTCCAAGAATTTTCTAAAGGTATTTTAAAAAATTATCTCATTTTAAACACTTTCTTATTAATAAGCCCTTTCATTTATTCAAAATTAAAACAAAGAAATATATTTTCATTTGCTAAAGGGCTATTACTTAAAGAAAATAAATACTGTATGCCAGGTTAAATCAAAATGCATTAAAAAGGGCTTCCATAGATTATTTTAACTAGAGGCATAAATCTACCTCTAAAGGATCTATGCTATCTGCCTCAAGGCATTATGAAGATGAATAGCATACTATTAAGTCATTAAAAATAGCAGTTGAAAAATGCTATGATTAATAACAATTAGTTCAGGAGCCGCATGCTCATCTTTTTAGAAGCAGAGACTATTTCCTATGCTGACTTAAACCTGTTTGCCCTACTAATCACAGAACCATCATTTGCCACTGTCACACTGAAACACACATTCCTGATAGAAAGTACTCTAAAATCTACAAAATGAAATAGATGCTAACATTTCTAAATGAGCCCTCATAATAAGAACATTAAAAATAATTTTTATGTAGCGCCTGAAGTTAATCAAACCTATTGATAAGTTCATGTGTTTAAAAGATTGTATCTTTGCCAGATGAATTTAAAAGTTTCTGTCTTTTGTATCAAGAATCAGTCTCATTAAAAGAATCATTTAATGAACTAATTCTGGAAGAGATCAGAGTTCTTTCATGAGATTATGACATGCTGTTCCTAAAGTATAGCTTATTTACTGAACCACTGTTTTTTCAAAGTATAAAAATGACATTAGAACGAAACTGGTTGAAGGTACAGCTCAAATAGGCTAATGGTCAAAATTATATTTCTTCTTTTGAGATGTTCTGGAAGAGAAGTGGGTGGATAGGGAGAGGCAGCTGTCCCTACGGTGAAGATCAGTGCAGAGGATGATGCTTTGCCAAGTTTCACCTACTTGCCTACAGCCATAAACAAAGCTCAGGGCAGGCCCCAATTTTTTTTTTTTTTATATCTATTAAAAGGACACATTGAAACCAGATATGAATTATTGTCAAATACTGGCAGGAGGAAACCAAATCATTAAGAGCCTCATGCAACTTAATTTGGAATCTAAACTTGGCAGGAGATAACACGAATTTATATTTCAGGAGTATATGTGTTTGAGTGGTATCTGGAGTGAAAAGAAAGAAGAATTTTGAAACATACATGTAAGGGATATAAGAACATGGAGTGGGGAAGGCTAGTGTCCAGAAAAGAAGATGAAAGAAAGATAAATTCTAGTATCCAGTCTTAGGTTATTTACACACAAACACAATAACAATTCATGTCTAGAAGTTCATTTCTAAGTAGACAACATATCAGAATCTTGAATGCCCTGCATGGGTTTTGAGAAGGGATTACGTTCAGGGTTTCAAAGCCATTTGAGAATTTCCTCTGAACACATGAAAGGGAAGGTACCTGTGAATGCTGACGTACAAGAATTTACATGTTACCTTTCTTAGGTCGAACTGTCTAAGCCATGACTAGATTAATCCTTACGGTTACATAGATAAGTAGCAGGACCTCCCATGTGCAAGTAGCTGTATTCATTTTTTCCCATCTGAAAATAATCTGTTAGGAAATAGCACATACCTTCTCATTGCCAGGTGACTCATGTAAGAGCACCAAGTACCTCAAATCAGCTAGGTAATCTCGTAGTTCATTTACTATTTTCATAAATTCAAATACTTTGAAACTTACTTTTGGTTTCATACTAGTTAAACATTTATCTTAATAGTATCTAAATAAACTTTTCCATAATTATTCTTGTGACTGAAATCTTTCTAGGCTCCAGAAGCCTCTAGATATCAAATCATATTATCAATAACCCCCAAATTTCTACTTTTGTCTGCACCTTAGAACATGGGACCTTCAGCATCCTGCCAAGTCCCATGTGACTCTTGAAAACTCTAAAGAAATGCTTCACAGGCCAGTCTCTTCTGTAGGACCAACACACACCCGTCTTTCTCTAGCACTGACTTCTTTTTTCTATGCCCTCTGCTACTAGAATCACTGGAAGTGACCTTACCCTTGGTATTTCTTACTACTATCCTGAAAATGATAACACGAAGGCTCTGTCTCCTGATGCTCTCAAAGTCTTCAACTCTTGGGCCCAGAGTCCTGCTGTGCCTGTGCGGAACTGGTAGAAAATGGTATTTAATGTTACTCTCTGCTGTGTTGCCACCTGGGCTCTAAGACTCTAAGCACACTTCCTGTCCAGAGTTTGACTACTATACTCATGAAAATGCTTGCTTCATCTTGAGCTCCCTCTCAGCTCCGACCATTCCAAATGCCCAGTCACGCATAGGTGCCGTGTCACCCTCCTGAGTCTCATCACTGTAGATTAGTTCCCATAAAACAAAACAAAACAACCTCTTCTTTCTTTCCTCAGCAACATTGAAAGTTCCTTTGCATATTACTAAAGCAAATGGATGCTGGGAGAGGAAAGTAGGATGTGCGGATAAAGAGGGGTGTTTGGACCAAGCATCCTATTCTGGCTCCACTAACTCATAAAAGGAGAGCAGAAACTGTCAGAAATTCAATGGGGTGGCATTCAGAAATTTATTAGCAAAAAATCAAAAGTAGATAGTAGGAAATAAACGATGATAAACCAAGGCTTATTTTGGTGTTATTTATAAAAACAATTGATATCAGAATTGCAGGATAATTTAAATAGTAATAGCTACCACTATTCAGTGTTTACTCTGTGATAAGCACTGTCCCAGCAACTGTAAAATGCTGTCATATTCAATTTAAAGAGTAACAGACTATTACACTCTCCCTTTTACTTTCCAGATAAAAAAATTCAAAGACATCTCACTAATGAAGTGAGAAGCTAGAACTCAAGCCCAAGACTCTGACTCCTAAACATACACTCTTAACCAAAACTCCTTCTGGAACCCAGTGTATTTCACTCCCCTCAAATACTCACTGGCCATGCAGACATTTATCAGCAGTATTCTAATGTTTATGTGAAGCACATACTACCCCCCAGAGCAAAACCATTCCCGAAAGACCAATGTTCATGGACCATTTCCTTACTGTGTGCCCACCATCATGCTAGATCCTGGAGAGAGGATATTAAAATAAATAATCCTCACCATTCTCTTACATTGAATTGTTTCTTTGCTTATATTAAGAGCATTAAAGCATACTTCAGGGAAAAAGTGGACCATGTTAAATAATGCTATGTAATTTCCATCTTGAAATTGTTCATTTTATGAACAATCACATAAAGCTTGAGATCTTTCTGACTCCAGAAAGGATCTCCTTTTCAGAATTAGTGTAACAGTATACAGCATGACTTTGGAAGTTCACGTAGTGAGGCATCCGTAAATTCTAAATGGATCTTGTTTATACTATGAAACTACCTTGAAAGTTTATGTAGTGAGACAAAATATTTACTTTGTCGATGAGGACACTTCAGACTCAAGAAGTGAAATGTCTTGATTGCGTTCATGCAACTGATTACAGGCAGAGAATTGACTAGAAACATGTCCCCTAACTCAAATACCTTTGGTTACTGTATGCTGTCTCTGGGAACTTATCCTAAGTATTCAGATTCCTGTGAAATGAGCTAAAAACATCCTCAAGATAAAGTATGAACACCCAATTATACCCACAAGTGATCAAGTGATCTTTATCAGTTGAAAATTATTTTTAAACTAATGTATTAACATATGGATTCAGGCAGATTTAAAAATTAATGACTCAATCTGACTGACTTTACTTAGTATGATAATCTCTAGGTCCATCTGTGTTGCTGCAAATGGCATTATTTCATTCTTTTTTATGGCTGAATAGTATTCCATTGTATATAACATACCACATTTTTTCTGTTCAGTTGTTTTTTATTAGTATCATTCTTTTTTTTTATTAAAGTATAGTTGATTTACAATGTTGTGTTAGTTTTTGGTGTACAGTGTAGTGATTCAGTCATACAAATATATATGTATTCTTTTTCATATTCTTTTTTAGAATAGGTTATTACAAGGTATTGAATGTAGTTCCCTGTGCTATATAGTAGGACCTTGTTGTTTCTCTCTGTTCAGTTTTAAAAAATGGTTTGCATATACCTTTTTTAAAAAGTATTTAAAATTTTTAAGACCTTTATTGTGGTATAATTCCTGTACAGTAAACCACGCATATTTCAGATGTACAATTTGATGAATTTTGATAGCTATATATACCTATGAAACCACCAACACAATCAAGGTAGCTAAAATTTCCATCACTCTCCAAGAGGTGCAAATTTCGAACTCCTGATTTATCCCTTTCCACCCTCTTTACTTCCTGGTAATCATAAATTTGTTCTCTATGTTTGTGAGTCTGTTTCTGTTTTGTAGATAAATTCATTTGTGTCTTTTTTTTTTCTTTCCGATTGCACATATAAACGATATCATATGGTATTTTTCTTTCTCTTTCTGGCTTACTTCACTTAGAAGGACAATCTCCAGGTTCATCCATGTTGCTGTAAATGGCATTATTTTATTCTTTTTTATGGCTGAGTAGTATTCCATTGTATATACCACATACTCTATCCAGTCTTCTGTCAATTTTGGTTGTTTCCATGTCTTGACTATTGTAAATAGTGCTGCTATGAACACTGGGGTGCATGTATCTTTTCAAATTATATTTTTCTCTGGTTATATGCCCAGGAGTGGGATTGCTGGATCACATGGTAAGTTTATTTTTAGTTTTTTAAGGAACCTCCATCCTGTCCCTCAAAGTGGCTGCACCAATTTACATTCCCCCCAACAGTGGAGGAGGGTTCCTTTTTCTCCACACTCTCTTCAGCATTTATCATTTGTGGACTTCTGAATGATGGCCATTCTGACTGGTGTGAAGTGATATCTCACTGTAGTTTTGATTTGTATTTTTCTGATAATTAGCACATTGAACATCTTCTTATGTGCCTATTGGCCTGTATGTCCTCTTTGGAAAAATGTCTATTTAGGTCTTCTGCCCATTTTTTGATTGGGTGTTTTTTCTTTTTTTAGACAAAGGCAACTATCATATGATATCACTTATATGTGGAATATGATACAAATGAACTTTTTTTATAAAACAGAAACAGACTCACAGACATAGAAAACAAACTTACGGTTACCAAAGGGAAGAGAGATAAATAAGAAGTTTGGGCTTAGCAGATACTAACTACTATATATAAAACAGATAAACAACAAAGTCCTAATGTATAGCACATGGAACTATATTCAATAGTTTGTAATAAACTATGATGAAAAAGAATATGAAAAATAATATATACGTATAAATGAATCACTCTGCTATACACCAGAAACTAACAAAACACTGTAAATCAACTATACTTCAATTTTAAAAAATCAATGACTCAAAAGAGTTAGATTTAGTGAACAGTCTCTGCTTTATCTTTATTTTTGTCTACTTCACCACTGTTTGAAGGTAGCTTGATGCTCCTGCTAACAAGTCCAACTTTATCTTGTGTGATAGAATATATCTTTTCTCAACCCTTTTTCAACATAACTTATTGCCCAGTCAGTTTCTTAGGTCCCTGGTGCTAAACAGGTCCCACTTGCTAAAGAGAAAAATACAATAAAATGGCAATTAAGAGACCTAGTAGAGACAGAGTGACTACCAAGTCTTTAAGCACATGTGTGTGCTCTGTGTTAACTGAGTAGTACCCTCATCATGTCAGGTTATGGAAAGCAATTTCAGAAAGTTATTTGATAGGACCAAAAATGTTTAAAACAGAAACATCTTTCACTTATCACACTGCTTATTTGTTCACATTTGCAGCGAAACTGCATGAGAGATTTTTGTGGCAACCAGTATCCTGAAATTTAAAACATCAGCATATTGTGTGATACCAATTAGAAAATAATTTGACAATTCAGTGGACAATGGACTGGAGATGAATCCAAAATGGAGTAGTTTTTTGAAATTCAGATTGAACAATATGTGGCAATTTGTTTTGGGGCATATGAAAGAGAAGATTTATCAAATCTGTCTAACAATAGTGATGATCTTAGAGTAAATATCAGAGAATGCTTTGTTAGGTTCCAAGTTAAACATATAAGAAAGGAGAACATGGGGAAAAATTAAATTTATGTGAAGAATAGAATGCTACCTGTAGATAACTTCTAAGAAACATGATTAGGTAGTTTGTGGCCATATATATAGAGTAGTCAATACAAGTGTATTGAAGAAAAATGGATACTAACTCTGGTTGTGACATCAGATTACTATTTTGTTTTTTTTAACCAGTCATTTTATTTGCTTGCTTCTCAGTTTTTCATTTCAAAAATGCAGGTTCTATAAAAAAACTTCAAAGCTCCTCCTAGTCCTACCATAATATATTAGAAGATTCAATATAGGACTTTTAAAAGCTCTGTGCCTAGAAATGGGACCAAGGAACTTCCAGCAATAGACTTGTAATAGAACAGAAATTACAATTTATATTATAATATTTAGATAGGGCTTGTAAGAGAAAAAATTGCTCTTCTCCGTTCACTACTAAAAATTTTTAAAGATGCATTTAGCCTTCAAAGATAGCAATAGACAATAATAGACATTAATAACAAGACGTAAGAAGAGATGTTCTGGCTACAAAGATACAGACTTTACCAAATCAGCCACTACAAAACGTGACCCAAAAAATGCAGTCTTATGCTTTTTAATCTAATAGATTTATGTGAACAAACACACTTCTTTCTCTTCATTTCCATTACATGTATTTTTTTCTCAGAATACATCTGAAATTCAGCTAATGTGGAAAGCTTACTAAATTAAAGCACTAAAAACTCCTCCCTCTACTCGTGTCTATTAATTCATATACAGAGTGGCCACCAAGTCTGGAAACACCAATGATATATAATAGCTGATTTGCAAACTTCTATTATAATACATTAAAAAGTAGTATTTACCTTTTCAGAATTTATGATCGCATTATTAAAAACATGTAAGGTAGGCACTACTTACCCAGGATTACCTATGAGGAAACTAAAGCACAAGTAGGTTTACTAACTTTGCCAGGTGATTAAAAACATTGGTTGATTCAGGATTTGAGCCCCAGACAGTTTTGCTCTAGATTTATACTCTAGATCAAAACATAATCAAGTTTTACAAATTTTGATACATAATTTTAAACTCAAAAGTAAAATTTTAATAGAAATACATTATTAATGAGATGAAGAAAAGGGGACGTTCACATGTCCTTTTGAAGGAAGCAAGGCAAACATAATGTATCCGTTGTCCCTGTGCCCTCATTTAAGGCCTGGAAGATTGTTATACCTTGCAGGAATGCTTTGTAGTAGACTCAGAATAGTGAAATTTTGTGTGTGTGTGCGCACATATAAAGAAGTAAAAGGAACACTATGAAAGAAAAGGTAAAAAAAGAAGAACTAGCCTAAAGCTTAGACCGTAGGCATTTTCTATGGCAGATCAGTTTTAGGATGGAGTTCAAATGAAGATTAAGAATCTGGAAACTGATTTCTGTAAAACAAGCTGATTCTGCCTACTCCTTAGGGGGTACACATACCCTAGTTTGCAGATCACTGGTCTAAAGTGTAACACATATTAAATGAAGAAATTCAATTCTACCAAAAATAAAAATGCATTGCATTTGAGAACTATTATGCTGGGCACTGTAGTCAGAAAAATGAGTAAGACAAATTGTAACTTAATGTAAAGCATATGTGAAAAGGAACAAATGATAAGTAAATAAATGTAGGAAAGTTTATAGTATCTATACTATATACAACATGGTTCCCATTAAACTTCAGTGACAACTTGTTTTTACCTATTAAATTAAATATTGAAAAATTGTCATTATTAACAAATTATGATCATAACATATTAAATGATTATTATCATTAACATTGGCACCAGAATTCCTATTATGGAAGAAACGATTCTTCTGGTAAAATACATAAAAAATACCATGGGGTAGAGCAGCCACATGGCCATAAATGTTAGCAGTTGCTCACACATAAGAAGAAAACATCTCCTCTCCATAAATCAAGATCAGAAAATGTATTGTTTTCACTCCTAGAAGGGAAGCAGGAAAATGAGTGATAAAGAGGAAGAAGAGAGTAGATCCAGAAAGATGGAGAGGGGCTGGAAATAGATACTGGAAGAGCTAAGTGACATTTGAAAAATGGTGATGTCTACCATTTGATTTGAAGTTGTGTACATTGCTAGTATGTGAATCCCTCCTGAATCTTTCACATGAAAATCTCCAATTAGGTCTACTATGTTTATAAGCAATTTATGTGTATGGACTTTTAAAAGATCAAAGAAAGGACTATTTCAGGAATTAATACAAAGTAGGACAACTTTATGCACTAAGAGAGTGATTAAAAGTTAGGTTTCAGAGAAGTATATTTATAAAGAATACTATTATTTATAGGATGCACAGTAATACAGAAATGTTTTTGAGATTAGAAGGAATATTAGTAGACATTTTTGGCACTGAAGATGAGACCCTCAGGTCACTGGATCAATAAAAGTACTGAGTTATTGAGGTGGTGCGTGATACTTAGGTTCATGCTTTATTTATTTTGCATGTGAGATACGTAAGTTAGCATAAATGATGAGTATATATAGCAAATGTTCCTCATCAGTTGCACTGAACTCATTTTGTCGAATCCATAATTTTCATCTGGTTGATTTTTATTGGAAACATGGCTTATTACACAGCAAGATGAGAATAGGTATTTTTTGGACATTCTATTAGGAAATTGCATCTTTTGACTCTTTAAAAATTGCATTTAAGAAATCTATGTTATATATTTTTATATCTACTTTTTGTAACAGGTCATTAATTATGTCTATAAGAATACTTACGTATCCTAGTTTACCTATTTTTAGCTCTAAGTAATAAGACAGTGTGGTATAAAATTTTCAAGGGGTGGTAAGACAATTACGAAGTTGATCTATAAACACAGTTTAAACAATAAGGATATAATTTGGGGGGAGCATTTTAATACAATTTGTAAATGTACTTATTGCGTTTATAGGCACTTTAAGGTGTACTACAGAGAGATTTAAAATAGCTTTTCAGAGGTGCTTCTTTAATTTAGCTTGGGGACAAGAAACGTGGATGTGACAAATTAAAGGACAAAAGAGAATGTGAAATGCACCTCAGAGACAGAGATAATACCATGAGCCAAAGTGATCAGGAACAGTTAGAATTAGGGAGGATCTTAGAGCTTACTTAGAGCAACTTTTTGTTTGTGTGGGTTTTTTTTCAGATTTAGTTTAATCTCCTATTTTACAGATGGAGCAAGCAAACTCCAATTTATTTACATGTCATGCATAAGTCAAAAGCTTAGCTAGCAGGACAGATGTGCTACATACTAGGCCAGTCCTCGGGGGCCAGTCTCTCATACTACACACCGGTGCCCCCCTTGTTCCTTGTCTGCCCTCAACCTCTTAACAGATGAGATATAGCAACCAAATCACTGCAACTTGGGGATTTAGATGCTATGCTCTTGGATTAGAGAAAAATTATATGCTTATAGGAGTCCGCTTTAAAAAAACAAAAACAAAAACAACAACAACAACAACAACAACGAAAAACACCAAATCAGAAACACGAAATTAAGAAAGGGTCTTATTCAAGTAAAAGTCCTGGAGTTTAAGTTTCATTAGTTTAATGGAAAACCTACATTTTCCCCCTAAATTTACCTTAATTTAGTTCTCACTGTTCTAACTTCTCTGACTGACTCACTCCTGATTCTCTGAACTATTCATATTGTTTATAGAGAAAACATCTATCCTGCTCTGCGTGAAAGTCTTAATCGATCTGCAAGAACCAGGCACTCCTGCGTGGAGAGCCATTTTGAAGAAAATATGTAATTATTTTATGGACATAAAATGATTTTTAATAAGAAGAGAGACATTTGTATTAATAGATGCAAAACTAAAATGTATAAAGATGCTTAATTGTTCCCCCAAATAATATATAAATGTAATGCCATCAGGTAATAAATAATTTTACTTATTTAGTTCAACCAAACAAATAACAAACAATAACAAGACAAATGGACCATAGAATCCAAAATAATTTTGTTAATATAATTTAGTAAATAGCACCATTTCATTATGTTTCAAATCAGTAATAGAAAGGATGAATTATTTAATAAAAAGTATTGCTATAACTGTCTATCAATTTGGGAAAAAATTATTATCTGAGGTTGTTTTAGTTGGATTAAGATTTAAATGTGAAAATGGGCCTATTAAATTATTATAAATTTAAAAGTTAATATTTTTACTCTCTTGGAATCAGAACTTTCAGTAAGAATATAAAACTTTAGTGATAATTAGAAACAGATCCTTCTATTGCCAAAATTCACTCTAGCCAGAGATATTCTCCTTATTTTTTTCTTTCTCACCTCTTCTCCATCTGTCAAGTTTCAGAGTCTACTGAATGATTATGTAAATAAAGCAATGCAAAAACATCCAAAGGTAGAGGAACTGAGCTATTACAAATCACATTATTGTTACAGAGAACTTGAGATGATATTTTATTTCCAGCTCCTGTCTTTAATTCAGAGTAGTTATGGTCAGAATTTCTAGAACCTCAAAGCTGGTGTGGACCTGAAAGCCTCACAGTCTAACCTGCTCATCTTACAGATTTAGAAAGTTCAGGAGAGTTTGGAGATTCGCCTCTGTCCCACAGCAGCAGTAGATGAGCTGAGGCAAGGAGTTCCCTTTCCTAAGTCTTAGGTGTGGGCTCCTTTTATTAGGTTAAAATTAAACCATATGAGTCAAACTAATATGATAGCCAACTGCAATCCTGACTCTCAGTTGTATTTTTAAATCTCTCCAAAGATAATTTCCCACCCTTTTCTTGCTAGAATTTAAATACATATCCATCTTAAACTGTCCTTGTTAGAAATGAAATTTTAAAAATCACCATTAGGCCTATTAACATCTCACAAAGCATTTTACCAATACCCTACAAGCCAGAAATCAGTCTAATGACGAGAAACCAGTTTAAATTTGAACCTTTCATCTTCAAGCCACTTCCAGTTTGTCTCCTTCAAACTATCCAATATATGTTAGAATTTATAAGTTGGAAAGACACTTAGAAAAAATATTGTGCGATCCTCTTAATTTCCACATGAAGACGACTGGTACTCACAGATAGTGGAAGTCAAAAGTCAGTTTTTGCCTAGTCAGTGAATCTTCTTCCATTTATGTTCTTTCCTATACGTCTTCAATAAGCAAAATATGGGACTTTATAAAAATTGACCTGGCGCCACTTCACAGAAAATAGTTCAGGAAGAAAAATCCAGCTGTCAGATAGAAGTAGGCACTTGGAGCATTCAAACCTTGCTCTAAGGAACAGTGAGTCATCTGAGCAAAGGAAGCTGACACATAAGGATGGAACAACAATGATGAGTTCCCAAAGACATGCTGTGGGACAAAGCTTAATTACAGAGGGTCTATTTTTGGGTCCAGCAGAATGACTTGGGAATTTAAAAGTTAGAAGAAGGAATTAGATCACTCAGTTTTGAATTTAAGATAAAATAATTCCAAAGCCTTTACTTTTCATTAATGCTATCACAGTGTATTAGGATGATGTATGATGGAATTGTTCAACACTTTGCAGTCTAAAAATAAATGAGGGCAGGAAAGCTACTTTAATTTCGTCAGGAAAGGAGATGTGAGGTGTAATAATAATTGCATAATTAATTTCTTAGTTGATGTGAAACTATTATGTTAAATATAAATAAAAAGACACATCCGTCTGTAACAGTAATCTTTTTGGAGTCACCAAAGCCCCTGAAGCCTGAAATTAACGTCCAGGATTGAAATTGAAACTGCTTTGCCAGGGGGTTGTAAAAATAGTATCTAGATCAACTTAAATCTTCAATTCAGCTCACCCCCCATTTTCCTGTTCCCTTATTTATAAATGTTAGCCTCTTATGTTCCAATTACAGGAAAGTTCTACAACCATTTATGAGAATATAATAGTGACTGTGAATCAGAAAACAAAGAACTCTACAGAGCAAAGGAATTGAGTGCAAATGAGCAATCTAGCCCTATTATTTTATACATTATACATAATTTGTTTTCTACATATGCATATATAAAAACATATACATACAATTATAATAAAATTAGCCACAGACATTATAATTTTTTTATGTGTGTGTTTGTGTGTGATGTTTGTGGCTAATATTATCAAATTACTAATATTACTAAATCTGGTAAGATCCATTCAAATTAATTTAACACTAAATGCTCTGGCCAAGGGAACAAAAAATAGGAGATAAGTCCATACCCAAAGGTTTCAAGGAAACAACTTTGTAAGTTTGACATGTCCAGAGGTCATCTTTGTCAGTATTTTGTTAGATTGACTTTCAAAGTTTTCCTTGATTCAGAAGTTATTTGGAGTTATGCATCATTCTGTGAAATCTTTCTTATGATTGTTAACATAATGATATTATCCTCAACTTAATTGGAAATCCAACATGTTGCTTTCATTAGATCATGAATGTTCTTTTGTAATATATTCATATTCAATACCTGGAAGTAGGGCCATCCATAGTTTTGACAGGTGGCAGCACAAGTGGTTGGTGTATCATCGCAGGACCCTGGATGACAAGAGAACATTCCTGTGAATTTGGTAATAGTATTAGTGGGTCGTGGGATTTTATAGAACTTAATTTAAAGGTATATGCTAGTGTGTTTTTTTTTAATCATAAACATATGTATTTTAAATGTTTAATTTTAATGGGATGTTAGGAGGGGATGTATCAGGCATATCTAGGTTGCCACCATGCTAATCTGAAAGTAATCAAGAACTTTGTTCTTGGACTTCATTTCTTAAGGATGAGGACTTTACGGGGCCCAAACATGGAGGATGGTCCCTGTTGTTCAAGACCTTAGCACTAGGAAGAGGTGGATGTCCTGAAGTGTTCAGGAGAAAGGTTGTTCTGGAAGAAAGGATGGCTTGGTCAATGGTTCTGAGAAGGGAATGATGTGGCTTGGTTCAAAGTACAGAAAAACGGCCAACATGATCAAAGTGGAGTCATTGCAACGGAAGAGTGACACACATCTTGGCAAAGAGGAAGCCAGACGCTAGATCATGTCAGTAATGAGATTTAACTCTTCTTAAGCACAGGGTATCACTAACAAATGAGATTCATCATTGCTAAACCAAGAGTTAACATATATAAATGGTTTACATGCATCTTTTTAGAATCAAACTAATGTAGAAGGCAAGATATAGCTATAATCTAGTTTACTTTGCTTTGCATTTACACAGTACTATTTGGACTTGTAGAACTTCAAAAATGTCAACTTGGCACTTGCAAATTATTTATCTCCAGTAGCTCATATTGTGATTTAAGGGGCTTTTATTAAACTTGCTCCTATGAATCAATTTGCTGCTACTTATAACAATAATCTCTGAATTACTGTCAAGGATATCCATGAACTCAATAGGGATCCTTATATGAAAATTTGAAAGCATTAAGAAAACTTAAGTTAAAAGCAATCTCTGTAATCAAATCTTTTAAAATATAAATCAAAAAAAGTTTTGAATTACTTTGTAAATTTTTATACTTTAACATACTTTAATACTTATTATATATTATAAATTTCCTAATATATGTCACAGTTAGGATCATGATCTGGTCATATTAAAGAGAGGCGAATTTGTTACATCAACAGACACTCTGTATATATTTAGAGTCTGGATTTTCTAGAAGCTGCTTTGGAAAAGATGAAAATTCTTGTCTGTTTTAGGCTTTATGGCATTCATATGGAATTCATGGGGTTCAAAGTTGAAGTTTATTTTGAGTATTTTCCCAACTTGCTAGAAAATGCCACTAGAAATAGGCATGACCATCAAGTGTTATTGGTTTGTTTATCTGCCTGGTTCTAGAAATTTCATTTTTCATCCCAGCTGAAAATGCTATGAAGGAATATTTGAACCTTTTTGGTGATATGGAATGAGTAGAAGACAAATATGTCAATGATTACTTTTGGCCATCACAGAATCTATTGATGAGTTAATTTCGGTCAGTAAATGTGTTGCACATGTTAATAAAATACCTGATCTTACTTCTATTTTCCTCTGAAAATATCAGTATCTGTGGTAGCAAAAAATAGATTAATACCCAAGAAGAGAGGATACAAAGAAAATATCATACAGCCTTAATAAAAACGATAGAGATACTTAGAGAAAACTCAAAAGAAAGCTAATTTTGTGTAAGTAGCACCATTGGTTGAAGTGATTAGACAGTGAAATCAAAATCAACTAAACCTTAAAAACATAGAAAACAAATATATTACATAAGAATATTGGATAAGCTTTCTTGATGTAATGTTGCCATGGTGAAGCATAACAATCAAGCTAAAAGAAAAACATGCAAACCTGTGTTTTTATTAAGAGGAAATCAGAACCTTGAAGAAATATATTAGCTAATAGATAAAAGGGCAATCAAGTGGTTTCCAAAATGAGGAATTATGTGAAAGACACAAACTCCAATGCCTTCTCTGATATTTTTATGTATATGAAATAATTTTTACAACAGTAGAGAGATATTATCTCTTTCAGGAGACTTGTAAGCTCCATGAACGATTTAAAATATTCAAAAGATTATAAAAAACACACATTACATATCATTATATATTTGTGCTAACTCAGAATATATAACACCAACAGTGAATCCTAATGTGGGTGAGCATGATGTGTCAATATAGGTTCATGGGTTGTAACAAACATATCACTTTGGTGGTATGTTTGTTAACAACAGGGGAGGGCAGGGACAGAGGTTATGTGAAAAATCTTTTACCTTCTACTCAATTTTGATATGAATCTAAAACTTCTGTAACAAATAAAGTCTATTTTTTTAAAAAGCATACATGCATCTGAATAGAATTATTCATTTTCTTCCTCTCTATTTTTAAAGAAGATGTATATTTAATGGGGTTTTTGAATAAAAGGAAATAGAAAGTTTGGGGTGTGATTCTGAGTATTATCAATCTCTGTACTTTTTCATAATAAATGCTGTTCATACATTCCTAGTTTTAAAAGCAATAAAACATAATCTTTCCTTTCCTTGGACTACCTAACCAAAAATAGTCCTTTTCTTAAATAATTATAAGCAAAAAGTGGTTTAACCATAATTCAACAACATCAGGTCACTGCTACCCAATTAGAAACAAGTGTTTTAGAGGGAAATTTTAATTTGTTTTACATACAAATTTGCTGTGATTCATTATCAGAGCAATGCAAATTAAAACCACAATGAGATATCACATTACGTCCACCAGACTGGCAAAAATTTAAATGTTTGACAGTAAAGCAAAGTGTTGAAAAGGATGTGGTACAATGGAGACCTCACACACTGTTGGTGGGAGTATAAATTGGTACAAGTACTTAAAAGTGCAGGGAACCTGAAATCCCATTTGTAAATATATTCCGTGAAGAAACTCAGACACATATGTACCAGAAATGTGTAAAAAAAAGTAAGTTCATTGCTTCACTGTTTGTAATAGCAAAATGGTGGAAGCAATCCAAATGTCCCTCAGCAGGAAAAAGGATAAAAACATTGTGCGTTCATACCATGGAACACTGCAGCAGTGAAAATAAAGAACCACCGTTACACACATTAACACTGATGCATCTCCAAAACATAATGCGGAGTGAAAGAAGCAAGTCTCCAAAGACTATATTCAGAAGGATTCCACTTGCACAAAATGAGAATAAAAACAGTAAAACTAAATAATACATTGCTTAGAAATACATATATATGTGGTCATGCCATGAAGGACTAGTATATGTATAGATTAATGGTTTACTCCTGGGGACATATGTGTGGCTTAATCAGGGAGGAACAGGATGGACTAGATGGGTTATAGGTACAGAGGCATTTATTTATTTAGACAGTATATTGTGTTATACATAACATTTAATATGCATGAGATTTTAAAAAATTATAACAAGCTTTTGTAGGACCGAATACAGAGATTGATTCCGTTGGAATCATGAATTTTTTGTGAATCTATGGATCAAAATACATAAAAATGCAATGTATTTCAGACAGGTCAGGGGGCTTGGGAGGGAGACGGGGATGCCTCCCTCACACAGTCCTGATCCAATTTGAACGTTTACTTCTGGTCAGAATACCGTTAAGATTAGACCCCTTCTAAGATTTCGCTGTTAAATCACAGTATACTCACAACTTTGAATTTTACAAATATGATTTAGATGTGTGGATGTTACTTGAATTTAGGTTACTTTCTTAGTTATATGGAGGAAATTTTGGAATATCAATGATGAACAACCTGTGAATCAATGTATGTATGTATGTGTGGATTTGTGTATGTATGTGTGGATTTGTGTTTGTGTGTGTGCGTATTTACCCTGGAGTGCAGTGAAAAAGGAAAGTTGTATTTTGGATTGTTACCAAGTTCCTAAGACTTTTAAGTTACAATTCAGACATGGAAAATATGCCCCTCAAATCACAAAACTAATAATTCTCAAAGGCAGAATTAGAAGGGAAAGCAATACACTTCTTGATGACTTGTTATTTATATGTAGTTCATTGTGAATTTATTCTTATTATTTCATCATTTAGAAAGAGAATCACTTGATTTAAACCAGTGCCTTGTTCACACTTTTATTTTGTTATTGTAAATTTGAGCCTAATCATGTTATCATGTCTTATTCTCACAATATCCAGACTTCAGTAAAGAGAAAGCTGTTTGCAAGGCACACAAGGATCACTTAAGCATCACCTCCCTCTGTCTGCTGAGCCCTAGACTGGTTTGGTAGATTTGGAATTAGCCAAGAGATTTGCAATTTACCAAACAAGCTCTGCTGTTTTAAATGTGGTTTGATTAACGTAGCCTAATTTCTGGGCTACCTTTTGAGAAACTATCCTAGACAGAGAGATTTCCCAGTAGGTCAGACACTATGAACCTTCCACTATTTAAAGTAGAGCCCTATCTCCACCATCTGGGTCCAAGTCTTAGAACATGATTACCACCCAGGAGGTGGTATTTGCTTCTCACAACTTCTTCATAAACACTCCTCACTTCTTATCAGAATGAATAACCCTTAGGCTTAACACTCAGTCCCATTCCTCAAACTAAACAGCAGATAAAGTTTTCCTGTTCACACTGTTAGACCAAGCAGCTGGAAGGTATTTGCATACTAACTTTTTGTCCATGGCCATGTATCCAAAGTATCTCCACATCTTAACTGATACAGTTCAGTGCTGGATTTTTATTTCCTAACCTTTCTGGCAAATAAAATACGTCCTAATTTATCTTCTTTTATAGGCTAGCCTTTTATCTTCTCCTTATTTTCCTCTCTTGATTCTGTTCACTCTCATTTTCTTTTTGTGGTTTCTTTTACTTACAAATCCCATCCCTCACTCTGGCTTTTTATCAGTTTTTTGACTCAATGAGCCATAATTACAAAGTTAATTACATTGTTACAGTCATACATATTTATTCTCTAGATGAGAATTTTTCTGAACCTTTTCTCTGTTCTGATTAGTCCTTCACTCCCTAATTTTGTTCCTTTCATTTCTAGTTTCGTCTACTTCTGGTTGAATCTCTAAACCTCTCACCTTGCAATTTACTAAGACACTGTCACAAGTCCTGACCTGGTTTTACTCCAAGGGAGAAAAGTTTAGGGTTTGTACAATTTTTAAATTATATGTTTAAAAATATGCAATTAAAAAATGTGATACACTAAGTGAAGTAAGCCAGAAAGAGAAAGAAAAATACCATATGAGATCGCTCATATGTGGAATCTAAAAAAAAAACAAAAGCAAAAGCAAACAAATAAAACATAAATACAAAACAGAAACAGACTCATAGACACAGAATACAAACTTGTGGTTGCCAAGGGGGCAGAGGGTGGGAAGGGATAGACGGGATTTCAAAATTGTAGAATAGATAAACAAGATTATACTGTGTAGCACAGGGAAATATACACAAGACCTTATGGTAGCTCACAGAGAAAGGAATGTGACAATGAATATATATATGCTCATGTATAACTGAAAAATTGTGCCATACACTGGAATTTGACACAACATTGTAAAATGATTATAAATCAATTAAAAATGTTTAAAAAAATGCGATGCGATACATGTAAACCAGGAGAGCACATCCACTCCTTTACAAACAAATGAGGTGAGGACCTAGAAAGTAAGAGGGATTAGCTAAAATAAAACTAATCAGAGAATTGTTCATATCGTTTGTTTGTGGAGAACATTATGACTTACAGAATCAACTTATGATCATAGCCTCTGCTATGGGCTAGCTAGTTACGCCTCTCACGTTACTATCAATCTCCTGGAAAAGATGTACTTAACACAGTCAAGGTGATCCAGCATATATAAGAGTTGCAGAACTGCTAAAAAAAAAGATATAAACTTTGTTCTATACCCTTAAAGCCACTATGAAATGGAGAGTCAGTTATAATAACTAGTGAAACTCTTTTTAGTTGACAGAAATTGTTTTAGATTTAATTTAATATTAGATAATAATTCAGAGTTCAAAATAGCCTTATTCATCCTACAAGTAGCAGTCTATTACAAAAGGCTCTCAAGAATGTGTGGTGCCTCTGCTGAATCTAGATGAGGGTAAACAAACATGTTGGCATTGCCTTTTTCTAAACAGGCTGGGAGTACCCATTTCTCACTATAGGGGCTGATACTAGCTTGAGAAAATGTGGAGTGTCTCTGCTCACTGTGAGAAATTAGTCATTTTTGCACTCCAATTTTAAGTGCAAAGTACTTGAATTGAAAATTCTATGGAGAATTTTATTATGTAAAGTTTAAGTGCCCTTTCCACCATTTTATCAAGCCCATCCAGATTAGAAATTGTCACTCTTTGGTCTCCTTAAAATTATTGTTGGTTTCAGCTTTATTTTCCTATTATTATTTTTGTCTATTTTAAGCTACTTGGGACAAGGAAAATGTGTTGTAGAATGTTGAACTGTCATGTTACATATAAACATACCAAAAATGAACTGAATGTAGACTAATTATTAAAACAAAATACAGTTTTTGTTACGGCATTATTATCATTTATGTAGTGTAATAGTAACTTTTTAAGTGTACCATTTGATAATGATAGAAAGTTCAGGAAGACTTAAGGAAGAAGCTATTTTACAACTTACTCTTAGGTTTTGAGCAATACTTCATTTAGGACAGAGAGTTGTTTAATCCAAATTAGTTTGTTGCTTGTGGTTTAAAATTCAGTCAGTGTGTTATTAGATAGTAGAAGGACAGTAAAATTGCAACCTTGACACATTATCAAATGTGTCATATTTGTATATATCGTATTGTATATATAGTATGTATATATAGTATACATATAGTATTCAGAGAAAATCCATATTTTCTCTGAATACTATAGACAGATTTTGAGAATCAGTCTTTTTCTCAAAGGAAAATTGTTATTTCCCTGAATGATATATACTCTGGGCTCAAAAGAGAAAGAACTCAGTTATGATATTTCTAGGTGAATGAACAATTAGCACCTATTTTAAAAGAAAATAAAAGTAAGCTGTATGAGTCTCAAATACACAGAGACTCTAAATTAGATAAGTATTGCTGTAATTTGAGAGTTGTATAATGTCAGGATATACATTTTGTGAAAATCCATCATGAGGCTTTCTAGCAAATCGTGATTTTATTTAATGACAAATACATATTTTAATTTATAAAATAGTCCTTTGGCTTTAAGTTTAGATAAGTTCCCAAACTATACAATGATGAAAGGGCATTGACAATTGGCATTCTTTTTAGAATTATCTTTGAATATTTATAAATCAACACTTAAAAGCTTGGGAATATAGATTTATAAACATGTTAACTCATCACTTACTAAACAGACGTATAATTTTTTAGCAATTAAGCAGAATTTGTATTCTACCATACATACTTTTTTAAAAGATTGTTTTGATTTCTTTCAATTTCACTGCTAAGGTATTTTTTTTCTCCTTGTATAGACTTTTTAGTGCTTTTGTCCAAAAAGGCAATAAGTAATGGAGTAAGACTTTTGTTGGGAGGCAACAGTTGGCAAGTCTGCCAGTTTCAACAAGAAATTCTGCCAATTTCAGCCATTGTTTGGCCATTTGGGGAAATGCTTCAACATTCTGTGTTAAAATACTGAGCAACCTTCTCATTTACCCCAGTTTGAAAGGTCACTCCCCGGAATTCAGTGAAACCTGAACACTAAATACATTACAGAAAGCATCTTTATTAATTTATTTTCCTTTACAAAGATAGTGAGGGGTAAATATTAGGTTGACCTAAGAATAATAAAATGGTGATTAGTTTCTGAATATTTTCCCTTTGGCAATAAGTAGGGATTCTAACACCTTCGGAATTTCAGCTCTGGCATCTCTTGTGTACTGCATACAAAATCACGGAGTCACTACCTAGTTTTCTGTGGAGACTGGTGTAAAGACTCATATTTATTTATTAACCAATTTTTAAGCACTCATTAGTACAGGTACTTATCTAGGTCTTAGGATATGTCAGTGAAAAAAAATAGAAGTGCTTGTAGTTGTAGAACTTACATGTTGGTGGCATGGGCAAAAAATATAGGAAATAACAGAAAATATGTAAATTATAGTAGATGGTGTGTGGCAAGGGGATTGGTGTTATAGGAAAAAGCGAGGACATTCTAAAATAGATCAAAATGAACAAGAGGGTTGTGGTGGTGTAAGCGTAGGTTGACTTTGCACGGTGAGTAGACTAGGCCCCATAGAAAACTTTTTATCTGAGTGAAAACTTAGGGAGGAGAGGGACTTAGGTATATGGATATCTGGGAGAACAGTATTCTATGCTCATTAGAAAAAACTCATGGGTAAATTTTAATCCTCTCTCAGATAATGTGTTTACCTTCCCTTAAATTTTATGCCAACTGATACCAAAAGTACTAGCAAGAAGTAAATTTGTCTGGAGGCAAAGGACTCAACAAAAGGAAGAAGAGATACTAAAGTCCAGAATCCAAGAACTACAGGCCCACAAATAAGAACTGTTAGCATTTTTTTTCATATTTATGAAAATGATGCTATAATGATGCATATGTGATAATGAGTTAGAGTAAAGAGAACATAATAAACTTAGAAAATTGCTCAGTTGATTCACTCAAATAAACATTCCTTCATTAATTTCTATTATAATTTTGTCAGTAAAGCAATATGATACACAATGATCTTTGTTGTTTATTACAAATTTAATTTCAAGGATTTATTCAAATTGGAATTGCTATACTGTGATAGCTCTCCAGATAGAGTAGCTTACATGCTGCATTTACAGACTATTTCCCTCCCATGATTATAAAATTATGCAATTATGTGTGGAAGAAAAAAAAAACATAGTCCAGGATGTAGGACAATCCTGGAAATCGAAATGATTTTAAGTAATTAGGAGCAGAGTGTTGTCTCAGTGTAAAAATCTAACTTTTTTTTTTAATGCACATGCTATTTCAAGACCTACATCATAGTTACACTTAATGAAACTCTCTGAGGACACAGTGAGCTGGAGTCTACTATTTCTAAGTTAGAATCTCATTAACTAAATTTATTTAGCTTACTCCGGCCTCTAGCTTCAGAAACTACATTTAACATTAAACGTTTTAAACATGTAGTCTTTTATGGTACGTATAGTACTGTAACTGAGAAAGCTGAGAACTTGTAACTTTATATATGCAGCCTCTTATGGTATTGGAATTGTGACACTTGAGAATTTAGGGAACAAACAGCTTTCATGGTTAATCTGAAAAACACAATTAGTGGGTTTTTAAAGGATGTTTGAGTTATACAAAAGTTCAAATACAAACTCTGTTGATTTTGGTACATGTACTTTGAAGGAAGTAGGCTGGAATCTTATTCATTAAATATGGATAAATATTAATTTTATGATCAAAAGACAGTAAGTCTTCTAGTAATTTTTGAACTGATAACATGGAGCATAGAACAGGAAATCCTTTTGGAAGGTGTATAATTAAAGAAGTGAATTAATGTGAGAAATTCAATTAATTAAAATTTTAAACAATATTTAGGAAACTCATTTTGTGAATTTCACCCCATCACTTTGTTCTAGACCTTAACACTTGCTCATATCTCATTTGAAGACCTTCCTGTTCAAATTAATGAAACCAAACATTCTTCAAAGCTTTATTCTGAAGAATATCACTTTCCTTAACTATATTCTTTTTGCCTTAAACAAGTGAACAATTTCTGATACACAACCATGACATTTGTGGTGGATTTAGGTGCAAGGAAATCTTTCTGTTAAAATCTGAAAGGTCAAAGTTACATTAAATCAGTTGAAAGGAAGATATTTCAGAATATCTTAACTGAAGCACATACAGTTGTGAGCTAAGTAGAATCCATAAGATTGTTCTTTATTTCAGGGTTTAAAAAATGTTTTATCTATAATCTGTTTCCTAAATATAATAAATATATGCAGAAAATATCTGGTTTATCAGATTTTATCATTTTAGAAAAACCCTAGTTAAGGCATTCAGTCCTGATCTTGTGACAAGATGAAAAATAGAGTGGCAGCTGGCAGTGTGGATAAAGAGTTCCCAGGTACTTTAATCAGCACCAACTTATACTGCACTGAGGTGCAGCTGACGTTGTCCAGAGCCAGGTCCTGTCTTGCTACCTTTAACATCTAACATAGGGCCTGGCACATCGTGGTGCTTGCTAAACTGAGGAGCATACTGTTTAATCTTAGCACACCTAATAGCATTGATGGCATAGCCATTGAGTTAAACTATAACTCTTCTCTGACAAGATTAAATTCTGGTGTGAACAGTAATTTCCCCAAGTGAAATATACTGCAAAGTGAGCATATTTTAATTTGATAAGAGGAAGAGGAATTCTGGATGGTCATATGTGGATCACATACAGGAAAA
Source organism: Camelus ferus (assembly GCF_009834535.1). Classification (NCBI taxonomy): domain Eukaryota; kingdom Metazoa; phylum Chordata; class Mammalia; order Artiodactyla; family Camelidae; genus Camelus; species Camelus ferus. The sequence goes on from NC_045700.1 coordinate 57,447,172, forward strand.
CATGCGACCTTTCTCTCTCTTTTTTTTAATGTGGAAACTTTACATCCTTTCATAGCTCTTTACCCTCCCCCATTTATATTTCTTTTAAATATATCCTCAAGATACATTTAGAGCCACCTCAGACTGCCAGCTCATGGTTGGATGACAACATTAAGATGTCAAATCCTTGTGAACTTAAGTAGTGAATTCATTACAATTCAAGTTATCATTCCAGAAGGAATTTTTGAAGAATTTCCCACATTTAAAAACCTAAATAATTTCTAGAGGAAAAAAAAAGAGCAGATATGGATGAATCTCTCTAACTACTTAAGATGGTTAATTTTTTGTGATAACTTGGCTAGGCTATGGTGCCCAAATACTAGTCTTTGTTCAAACACTAGTCAAGATGTTGCTGTGAAGGTCTGTAGATGTGGTTGACATCTACCATCAGTGGACTTCAAGTGAAGGAGATTATCCTTGATACTATGTGTGGACCTCATCCAATAAGTTGAAGGCTTTAAGAGTAAACACTGAGGTTTCTCAAAGAAAAAAAAAAGACTTTTTCTTCAAGATTTTTTCCCCATGCTACTCCTGACCATCTGAGGCCAGACAGTTGCTGCTAAGCATTTGGTTTGTAAAAAGGTGAGGGTTAGGCAGGTGTAGGTACAAGTGTAGGAACTTAGTGAAAGGAAAGGGGTGCAGAGAAGAGATAGAAAATTACAGATTCTACCTGCTGTGTAGTTTTTCCCTAGAGCCCTGCAGCACTGCCCTTTGGTTGATGAAAATAATCTTATAAGCCATTTGTTTCTAATGTTCATGTCTGTTTTTTGAGTGCTTAGGAACTTTGGTAGCTGAAAAAAAAAAATATATATATATATATATATAAAATTTACCTCATCCTAGAAGAAAAACTGTCATTTGAATTAATTAGCAAGTTTCATAAATGTGAATCCAAGAACTGTAAATAAATCCAAAAAGGGAGATCCTATGAAACTCATGCAACTATAGGCAAAATGTGAGTCCCTACGAATGTAGATTAGTTTGTATTGTTCTGGAGAAAGACTTTACAGTTCCTTTATATTCTTAATGTGGGCCATAATTCATAAAATATTCCAAAACAGATTTTTAGAATAAATTATCCTAAACCATAAACCTAAATGAGTGTTCACCATCCTGTTGCACAGGTACTTTCTCATCCTATTTCTGAAATATAATACCTAAGAAAACATGTGTCTACCATTAGGCAGTAGTAAGAAGTCCCTGTGATAGAGACATTTTTACAAAAGCAAAATAACCACCAAAAACTTGGAGCCCTACAAACTGAGTTTAATTTAATCATTCAAAATGTTCTTTAAATTTTGAGTTTCTGCAGCTGCTATAAGTAAGCAAAACTAAAAATTTCTTGGCTAATATCTTGATGTATCTCTAATGTACCATATTCCACAAAATCCACATAAGCAACATAAATTTACTTTTATCATCTTATGTTAGAAGAGACTGAGTTTAAATTGGTGGATCATTATCCTTATTCAACTTTGTGCAACATCAGTAATACATCTACTAATGGTTAATACACAATAGCACAATAAAATAGGATTCAGAGTCACAGTAGATGTGTGTAAAAATCAGAGCTTTGTCAGTGATGACCATTTGGGACAAATGACTTTGGGAACACCATGTACTACATTGGACTTCATGTGTAAAAGAAACAAAGAATAATTTCGGTTTAATATACCTTTAAAATTCTTAGTAGAAAGACACTTTTTAAGTGCTCAAGTTCAATAGAAATAGTGGTTAACAATGTCAGCTTTATTAGATTCTGGCATATATTATATGATGGCAAACATGATCCGTCTAAAAACTGATTACAAATCCTACTTGTTCACTCTGTCTTATGAAGAGACTGTATTCTAATCGTATGCTGATTGCTTGGAATGAGCTTTTGCATAAGCACGAGTTATGTCCTTGTTCACAAAAGATTTATGATGAACGCTAAAATGCACTGAACACCTACTAAGTAACAAGTGCTGTGTTAAACATTTTCAATTTCTTGGACTCCTCACCAAACCTTATAAAGCAATATGATTATTATTCCCATCGTATAGAAGAGAAAGGGGAACTGAGAAGTGGTGAATTTGGCATTCACATGTGAATGACCTGAAGCCAAAGTCCATTAAACTGCACTTCTACAATACAGCTCATATTTGAACTGTGATATTTTAGTTTTTTCTTTTTTTCTTTTTTTGCAGTTGATAAGAAAGAAGCAGGAAACAAAAATATAACTAAACAATATTAAACTCATGGACTAAGCTGGGAACCTAAGATTATTTACACTATCACTGTTTCAATAGAATTTCAATTCCTTCTACATTTTAGCCAGCGTTCTGAGAATAGCATCCCTTTGCACTAGGGATGGCGAAATACTGGCCACTAGTTGGAAAGGGAAGCAAAGTGGTTCAGAGCATGAGCTCTGGAGCCAGATGGCCAGGATTCAAGTCCTGGCTTTGCCACTTGAGAGCCATGTGACCTTGGGCACATTACCTAGAGCTCTGTACCTGGTTTTGGAGTTTCTTATCTCCAAAGTTAATACTATTTGCTAAGGCTTTGGGGATTATTAAATGAGTTTATACACGAGTATATTAATAATGTACATGGCACATGGCAAACCGTCAAAGAAATTAGCTAAATAATCTCAGAAGCAGCAAGCCACCCTTTAAAAGGGGGTTCTCGTGTATGAGTGCAGTGTGGACAGACTCACCCACTGCCGAGGGAGTGCTGCAGCAGGGAAGGCAGACTCTACTGTTTGAGGCAAAAAAAAAAAAAAAAAAGTTATTTGTCCCTCAGGGATATTAAGGTCTATGCATCTAATAATGTGTCCTTCATCTAATAATGTCAAGGACCAAAAGGTAAAGCTGATAATAAGCATAAATTCAACTAAGTAAACCTGACAATTCCAAGGTATTTTAGTTAGCTGGGAGTTCAATGAAATTGTGCTTAACACATTTTAAATGTAGCATATGTAGTATGTCCTTACTACATACAACGTGGAAGTTGTCTAAAGTGTATTCCATTCCAGGCAACTGATTCAAACAACCATATCTAAATTTCAAAAACAAAAATCTATGTTACATTTTTGCCTTAGCTAATAAAGTATATTGGCATGTCTTAAAGATCTAAAACCAAGAAATTTTATTGAAAATAAATTTTTAAAGAAGACATTTGTAAACTGATTAACAAAATATTTAAGCATGTTACCCTAATACTAGGTTTGTGTTATCTGAGTAAAAACAAGCCTCTAGTTTGCATCACATTTGAAAATAACTACCAAATTAAGGGAAAAAAGTCAAGTTTTGTATTGATGACATTCTTTCCAATAGTTTTAATTCTCCTTATTTTTGGCTATAACATTATTCTTCTCCAGTACTTACCAAAGATCCAGTTTTCCCTTCAAATTATCCTCGGAAGGGAAGCAAAATTGAGGTTCATGCAAATATCTGTGTAATAGTTGGTCTCAGGTTAACTAATAGTTATGGGTTCAAGTTAATACTCATTTGTAAAATGTATGAAATCAGGGCTTGGATATAAGACAAATTAACTTAGTTTTGATTGATAAAACCATGCCTGTGTGCTCATGAATATGCTAATGGCCCTCCAGCTAAGCTGTAAAGAACAGGCGCTCTTTTAAACCAGCTAGCTGCGATGTCACTCTGTCTCTGCTGTTAATACACCAAGTGACATGCTCACAAGTCACTATGGATGAGCAGCTCAACTGAGTTCAGGTTAACCTAAAACTGAACAGAGAAATAATGACAGGTTTATACAAAAGTTTATGCCATATGAACACTTTTTAATTAAAAAACATGTTCAGGGATTAAGATTTCTCTGAAATTTTGGATTCATCCAATAACTTCAATAAAGTGTAGAGCAGTAGCCTCAATACCACAGGGTTAGGTTGGTTATTTATTTAGATTTATGTTGGATTGAGTTGAGTTTTTTGTTCTTTTAACTGGTAATAAGGTAGAAAATATGATGCATTTAATTAAAACCATGAAGGAATAAAAAGATTAAAAAGTTTTACATTTAAAGAGTAAATACCCTCTTGTGAACATTTTTGCAGACAATAATATATTGGTATGTTAGTTTTATATAATACTGTCTCTTTTAAGTAAACAAGCTAATTTAAAGGAAGAAACATGTTCTAGGAAAATGTTTGCAATTTACCATTTGATAATAATACTGATAACCCAAGAAACATAGACCCTAACTCAGTTCACAACCAGTGATTCCATTTTATATTTTTAATGAGACAGCTTTTAATGGGTCTTTAAAATTCACTTCTTCATTTTTTATAAAATAACTTATTAAATTAAAAAACAAATTAATTTGATTTTAAGTTTACTCGAATATGGAAAATACAGATTACTTGATTGAGTCTGACTGAACAGTATTATAATCCTAATAGGACATGAAAACATGGTAATCTGGATTTATTGAGGGTGAAAAGTTTAAATTATTTAAATTGGAATGGCAATGGGATGTAAAAAATATATTTCCTATTATTTAAATGGGTTTTGTTGATTTAACTATCATATATCTACTCGTGTTCTTTTTTCCTAAATCATAATAGTGCAATATTTATATTCCAAATATTATAATTAAATATATTCTATAGTATTTCTTCAATTTAATACTAATTAAGACTATATATCTTCAAAATTATAAACCAACTTATAGGTAGGTAAACTAAAGTTAAGGTGTGACAACTATCCAGTTACTTTGAGTTGCATAACAACTATTGATGAAAGAATTTGGGCAGGAATGGTTGTCTACGTGAATAAATGGGAAAATGATCGAGATATCTGGTTAGTATACAGCTTGTGTTTCTGATAAATTTTTATTTTCCACTTAATTCCATTGGAACATTTTCTGATATTAAGTGAGAGGATTTTTTTGAAATAATTTATAGTATAGCATGGTAGAAGTACTTTGTTAGAAAAAAAAGAGCATTCCTGAGAAATTATGAAGGTTTGTATAGTTCATGCATGGACTTCAAAACCAGACAGACAAATCTTTTAGATAGCTGTGAACTGATTTTCCAACTTAAGTATATTCTGATAGTCTGATTAAGTCAAGAACTAAGAGGTACTACAAGCTTGACTCTGAGTGACTTTCATTAACACAGCCACAATGATATATCTTATGTTTATGGGTTAAGTTTCTCTGAATCCTAAACAAAGATAAGATAAGGAATAAAGCCAGTAAAATACTTCAAGTTTCTTTAAATGTATTTGTTTTCTGAAATGTTGACACCATAATCATGATATTTCTAAGCACAGAATTATTTTTTCAAGCTGTATTCAAAGTCATACACACAGTGTGAAATAAGTTTTGTTTAGTGAAGGTGTATTTTGATCTTCAAAAAATTATCTGAATTGTTCTATAACAGTCTCTTAGGCAATTCTTAAAAATTTAGTAACTATCAAAGTTTAACCACAGAGATAAAGTTGAAAGCAAAAGTTGAAAGCAAAATACTGTTATAATGGTTACAAATATGATCTAAGTTAGAGATATGTAATAGTATCATTAACTGAATTCTTACTCATTTTCATGTGTTTATCAAAGAACGTTTCCACATTAACATGAAGCTAATAAGGTAAACTTTCTGTCTAAATATTACTTTGAATTTTTGACTAAAGTAAGTTTCTAGTATGCATAAAATATTGGTAAAATATATACAGGTGGGTATGAATTATGCTGGGGTGTCAACTCCAGTTAAACTTCATTATGTCCTAGGCATCACCGATGAGGAAAATGCATACATTGTGGCATTCATTTAACATAACTTAAAAAATTATAGACCCAGATATAATTTATTTTTAATTTTGGTATTCCACTTTTTCAAAGTGAATTAACACGCATATATTCTAAAAATTTGCATATTTTAACTAACAAAATAATGTTTTGGCGTGTGCTAAGATATACTGGGGAAAAAACTTGTAGCAATAACCAAGAGCATATTCTTGAATATAACTGAATATTGCAGATAAAACATATTTAGGCTCACTTTACTCAGGTAATTACTCAATTCTACATTTTATTTTACATATTTAGAGCTAGCATTAGATCCTGTGCATTGATTTTATGATCTATAGGATAATATCATCTAGCAAAATAAATTAATTCTTTATGGCTGAAAGCATGCATTTTTGCTCTGGTACTCTCTTACCATTAAAGAAAGCAAACTTTAGAATATAGTGATATGAGTTCTTATTTCAAACTTTTAATTATGTCCTCAAATAATAAGTCTTTGCCTAATGACCCTCAATACTCATTGCCTAGTGGTTTTCAACAGTATTTTTGAAAATAAAGATTATAAACCATACAATTAGCACTGTACAAAAAATAATTAAATTATGTAAGAAAATCGAGGGTTTTAGTTAACAATTAAAGATTAGAGAATTTGGGGGAACTCCTTTCTATAAAATACGATATTAACTGAATATAGTACCTCTTTCCAAGAAAATAATCTAAATTTAAAATAATGCTATTTTAACTTTTGTTACTGACCCATAGCATTGGGTTAGGCATTTAATGTGTTCTTTCCATTTCCTCCCTTAATTATCTAATGGCTATTTACAAAGTCACATTCTAAAAACACTATCCATTTCCACAAATGTGTCAGGGAACTCAGTCTAATTAATGAATGACAGGAGATAGGAAATCAGCCACCCTATTTTTAAAGAATCACAAAAATAAGACTTAATTGAAGTTTCCATCTGGAGAAATTTGTGGAAAAATTGAGTAGAAAAGTATGAAAGAATTACTCAGAATGAGTTTGTAGTCCACCATTAATGTGTCGGATTATGGGTAATTTAAGTATAGGATTGCTCTGTTGAAGGACATTTTACACAATATAATTTAATTTAGGTAAGAAAATATATTAAAATTATGTCAATCAATATAATTTGAACCTAAATCTGACACCTAATTTCTTAAGCAACAAATTTGTCATGTATCTCTGCTAACAACTTACTAAGTAGACACTAGTTCCTTAAATTGTCCAGGACAGTCTGTCTATTGATAGAAGCATTAACAGACGTTTCATCTCTACATTTCAGTACGTTTTTTAAATACATGCTTTAATTTCTCTTTTTAATATTCTGGTATACTCATTTGGGAAACCTTTGTTACTTTTATCTACGATTATCTCAGTGTCACACCGTCCTGGAAAAAGCTTGCAGAGGGATACCAGACAAGTGGAAGTCACATTCTATTAGCTACACAGTTTTAAAATTAGAGTTAATACAGAACTCTCAACATTTTCTCAACCCTAGTTGTTTTTTTCCTTTGTTGCTCACCCCATGATCCAATACAGCGGAAACAGTTCAGGCAGGGTTAGTAAAAGAGATTTAAACACATCTGGCAACAGCGAACAATGAAAATTCCAATTAGTTCAATAGTTAGATATATGTGTAAATAGAAGTGAAAGGCAAATAGAAGACAATACAATAAATCCAAAGTGATTACTTTTCTCCATTGTGTTAACTACAGAGTGAGACTCCGAGACCCTCATAAGTAGTTATTCTTTCACCCCCTTTGTAGAGTACTGATTATATGGAAAGTTTAAAGACTCTTCCTAGGGGAAAAATGTTTTCCAGCTGTCAAAATTCAGGCTTAGCTAATAGTAGAGCTAGTTTTAAAAAGGATTGTTCCCTAATTAAGATACTTTTCAGAAGTAAACCTTTTAATCCATTTAGATGTTTTGTTACTTGCTAATTTTCTAGAATATCACCGTCCATAATATCATCCAGTAGTAATAGATTTTGTGTACATCTTGAGGTGATACACTGTAGTTTCTCTAATGTGAAATAGACAAGAACTGTTTCAACACTATTTCAATATCACTAACTAAATTCTATAGCAGAAACACTGTCAAACTACATGAGAATACGATTCAGAACAAATATATGTATTTTGAATAATGCACTTACCCAGCACAGCTCCTAAGGAAATTCTTGGTGAAATTTTCTTTGAATAGAATTTGATTTTCTGAGATTCCGCAGAAGAAATTTATCCCCGGGCAAGGTGGGGAAGAGTGAGAGCCTTGCAGTGTGATCCTGCAGGCAGGGTGAGATCCAGTTAGCAGAGCCTGATGATCCTAAAGCAGGAGGTGACACTCTGCTGGAGAGAGAAGGTTGTTCTCAGTATATTGGAAGGGTTGTCACATTGTATGTGCTCAGCAGCAGAAGGGAAACATCAGAGCTTCCTGTTACATCACTCTGACCCCGCCTGCAGTTAGTGTTAGGTTACTTTCTTTCTCAAATGGCATACCGCAGGAAAGCAGCACTCCTTTCTTATTTTGAGACAAGAGCAAGAAGCAGCCTGAACAGACAGAGATCATATGCTGTATGAATACACTGTTAGCAGCAAAAGCTGGCTGGATTTCACCTTGACTGAGTTCTGTTAGAACTTGCCAGACAGAGCTGCCTGTGATTTGAAGGAAATCTGAATATAGTACTCTGCTCAAAGAATTAAAGGAGTTAGGGAGTATGTGTGTGTCTGTGTGTTTGTGTTGAATTTTATTTTACAAAGGATCAAGGATATTTTCTATTTAACATGTCTCTCTTCATAAACGAACACAGAAAAATATTAACTATTTTCTCAGAAAAATATTAACTATTTTCTCATCGTAATTAATTCTGTGATCTAACTCATTAATTTGGAGCTCTGATAATCAGAGCTATTCTCTGGTCAGTTTTCTACAATTAAATGATAAAATTTTATCCTGTAGATTTTAAAACTTTTTTTACTTTATTCATGACATAAGTATGTGTGTGTCATAATCAAAAACATTTGTGTGTATGTTGTTTGTGTATACATATACATAGAGAATTATTTTTCATTACATAGTATATATTTCAGAGAAAACAACTTTTGAGAACATATTCATAAATTAAAAACAATTGCACATATTTTAAAATATCTGACTTAATCATATTATCACCCATGAAATGCAATGTAATTTATACCACTACATTTATACCTCAAGATAGCCTTAATAAAGATGCAGATAGTTTATAAACATAAGTTATGAAACAATGTAAAATATGTAACTTACTTTAATGCTTTAGAAAAAGTTTTGCCTCAAAACATAATTTTATTCTAAATGTGTTTAATAAATCATTGGAAACTATCAGGGAAGAAAGTTTTAAATTTGAAGTGCACTTGTCTTTTTATAATACAGTAAATGTGTGAGGTACAACAATAATATAATTTCTGAAACCTCAACAGCACTGAAAGTCAATTAACTTATCTGGGCAGCAATTTTCTCACCTGTAAACCAGAAAAGATGAATCAAACAGTATCTAAAATCCCATATATCTCAAACACTTTGAATCAACAACTTAGGTAACATTTAGAAATAGATAAGACAGTGTGATGATTACTCAATTCTTAGTAAATTTGAGATCAGAGATACTGAGATATTGGTAAGTTACTGTAATTCCAGAACAAGAAGATATGCTCACACTCCTTGTAGACTAACAAAGGAGGACAAGGCAACATAAATTATAGAGAATTCATGTTTTTTAAGCAGTATGCTCCTGCTAAAATTTTTATTACCTGGATCCAAGGAAGAAACTTACTACACAATTGTTGATTTTAAGATCAATAGGATCAAGGTCAATAAAAATAAATACATATAAAAATAGGATACATACTAATCTCTATCAATTATAGTCATAAAGCTTGTAAGAAACTTACACCTATTTGGTTATTGGGATGATAGAAAATAACCAGAGTAGTTAAATTGCAAGGTTATAGAATATTGTCATGTCCAGTTAGAACTTGGTTTTGCTTTGCTTTGGGAGGCTGCCGAGATGGATGTACTTCATTTTGAACTATTTCCTTCAGCCCCTGAGAAGAAAAGTCAAGGTTGCAGATTATAACTGGCTCCACAAACAGCGGCTCTTTAATCAGAAAAACAACGTGGATGTTGCCAGGTGAAAGCGTTGCTGAATTCTGCTGTGAAGTGAATACATTGCTTAGGGAACCACTAAGAAGTACAAAGTGCTGGGGTCAGACCAAGAAACTTTCCAGTCCTGGTACTTTCCACTGTGACTTTGACAAAACTTTTTAGGGCTTGGTGTTCCCTTCTTAAAATTCAGAGCAGAATCAAATACTAGATTTTAGTATGTACCTGAATGATTACTGTCCGTGTCTTCTCTCTTTCTCTCATGCTTGGTGTAGAACATCTGACCCCTGGAAAGAGATCAATATATAGTTTTTGAATTTAAGTTATGAAAAACTAAAACTTTTCCTCATAAGTTTGCAAAAAAAAAAAAACAACATTATTTTCCCAAAGACTCATTGATTTCACTTTCCCAACACTAGTAAAGCCTCCAGTGAGTGAAAAATCTCTGCTTTGAACTCACATCCTAAACCAACCTTTTTCTCTTCTGCTATACACCAAGTGCTATACTTAATGGGAAGGCTAATAGAGGTTATAGTATTTATATTTAAATTATTAGTCAGGCACATGGTTATACTCCATGAAGATTCTTGGGTAATTTTTATTAGCATCATCTGAAAGCCTTATTTAGCAATACCAGGCAAACTGCATCCCACTAATCAGATCCTTCAAAGTTCTCATTTTATAAACTCCAGGTGGAATCAATGGCATGGGGACTTTTTTAGGGAGTTACTCTGAGTATGAAAGGACCAGTGAAAAGATAGATAATGCAGACTTTTCAAATACACACTGAAATGTGACAATAAATATTTGGGAAAATGCAGTGGAACAAAATGAAACTATTTCAGCAATCAAAGATTCCTAGCCAGTTTGGCATTAATCAACACATTAATTTAGCCTTATGTATTTTATGTTTTTAAAATGATATTTTCTCCAGAACAGATTGAAGTTACTTGTAATCATTTAATAAGTAGTGAGGAAGCCTGTGTTTTGAGCTAGATACTGTACTAGTTGTGTTGGGGAGTTAAAAAATAAGATGTATCTAGTTGCTTACAGCACAGATTGACTAGCATATGAGGAATCAAGTGTCAGATTCTCTGCAATTAGCAGCTAATTCTGCCAACACAGAGTCTAGATGTAATCTGCAGAGCAAGGTTTTTTTTTTTTTTTAATAGAACCGTGGAATGATGTACAATGAAGAATGACATATGTAATAATAATTAGTCATCCTTGTCCATTTCAGATGCCTACACGCAGGACCATGCCTACATTTGTGGCCCCATGCAAGGCTCTTGAGAGCCTTAGTTCTCCAATAATGAGTACTAGTTACCAAGTGAAATACACTTTGACTAACACTCAGGAGAAGGCTAACTTAAAATCTCTGGATTACTATTTATATTATTTGGCTAAGTCAAATTAGACTAAAAATGTGGCTTGGGCTTAACTGACCACTTATTTTGAATTTGTGGCTACTGCCTTGGAGCATAGTTCTGCCTCAAATACAGACAAATCAAAACAGAGCACTTTCACATGAAACATTATGGACAGACTGTCCCTGGTGAGAGTGCAAGAAAGAACATTAAAAATGATTTCTGTGAAGTTTTTCATGTATTATGTTGGGAGTTAATAATTCTTCTGTGTTCTCAAATGTCTGAAAGTCATTACTTACACTTAGAGATAATTTATGCAGTCAACAAAATTATGCATACCATGCTTTACTAAAAATGCACCAATAATTTGAGGAAAACATGATTTTTATAATCTTTACATCAAAAATTCTAGTATGGAAATAAATCGACCTGAACTTTTATTATTTTACCTAGCAATTGCTTAGCATTTTTTAAGTTACTTTGTTACTAAATGAACTGCATTTAGTGAAAGGACCCAGATCTGATGGCGGAGCCATTGATAATGAATATGCCATTTTCCATTATTGAAACCAAAGGGCTGATTTCACTCCAACTATACACATAATTTACCATCTGCAGGGAAATCATAATGTTGTTTTTAAAATATTTACTATAAATACAAATTTGGAAAGAGTTTAAAATAGTTCTTATTTCTAGGATAATCATCGAAAAAGATGCTGTTTTCATCTTTGGATATGCATTTATTGTGAATTTACTCTGAAGTGCTTCTTATTTGCTGAATATCAATCTTCATCGTGAAAATAAATGGTTTATTTAACTTTGTGTTTATGCATGTCAACCTAAGTATGTTTGATTATATGATTAAGAGACTGCATCTTATATTTTGCTTAAAAACGTCATCATTAAGTTCTAAAGACGCCTAACAGTATGAACATTTTTCCAGTGCAGGCTATTTTATTCAGCTATTTTCATACTCACATAGCTTGTAAAATTATTAGCAATTTATATTTACTCGTCAATAATTCATTCATGTTTATTAACATCACTCTATTATATGGAGTGAAAATTTTTCAATGTAAAGGAATGTAGAACTATATATAAAACACATATATTAAAGAATAATACAATGCATTTGCCTATGAATTCTTAATACCTTAAGAAAGTTATCAGATTTTTTTTATACTTAGCATTGAGGAGCTGGGTATCTACAGTCTCATCCTGCCACCTAGTGTTAAACATTCTCAAGTTGCCAAAGTTGCTCTCTGAAATAATAATGAAATTCTGTTCTTTAAGTAAAAATAAAAATCCCCCAAACTAGGGAAGACTCCAAGAAAACATTCTGATTCACATGACTAGACCTATAAAGGGTGGGTACTGACTGTAGACCATACAATTAAAGTATCAATTTATGTATAGTGAAAATAATAAGTACTTCATACAATATTCAGATCCAAAGGCAAACAATCACTAAATAAGTGTTAAAACATAAGTGAAACATTATAAATTAAAATAACACCACCTTTTGTCTTCCAATGAATGTACGTAAGGGAGCCCGTCTTTCGTAGCTCCTGCCTAGTCGCTGTATGAGCCACTCTGGGAGAGGGGAACATAACTCCCAGGGAAGGTAACTACCATCAGCTGAGGACAATTTGCAGAAGGATGCAGCTGGGAGTTATCAGCAGCCAGGTCTCCCAGCAACAGGGAGATGAGTGCACCAGCTCAATATGGGTGGTGAGTAGGGCACCAAAATAGAGTTTACTAGGAATACTAATGCAAGTAAACAAAATCTGTTCAAGTGCTGCACCTCCATCATTCCTAGGGTCTGGAGACCAGTGAGCAAGGAGAGAGTCCTGTGTGACTGTATTAGGATATGGGATGTAGGACCATGCAGGCTGTGATAAGGAATTTGTATTTTAATCTGTTTGCAGTGGGTCATGCACTCCAAATCATGCACATTTCCAATATGATTTATACATGAATAAAGGTGTAAGTTTCTGAATATTTGGAAGGTGACGCAAGGAATAATGATGATCATTTTTTAAACTTCAAATTTCTTAGAAACATAAGATATATTTAAATATTTTAAGATGGTTTTACATAGGTTCATTAGAGAAATGAAAATAGCATTCACTGATTTTTTTACCCTTTTTACCCAGGTTCCATGTTAAAAATATTATTTGCAATTATCTCAAAAACAAATTAAAATGTACAATTTTTATATTTTCCTCATTTAATCTTGTTAACAGTAAAACCACTTATATTATTCTCCTTAATTTCTTATCTTATAAAATTTTTACTTTAGCAAACAAAATTTCTCCAAAATTTCCTACTCTAACTTTTAATTGCCTGACCTATTTGAATAATCGTTACAGCTCAAACTATGTTCTAAACTTTGGGAAATAATAAATATTCAACAAGTTGTAATAGCAGTAGCTACTGTCTTCCTGAATAGTTTTGATGTAGCAAACACTGCTAAGTACTGTACATATGTTCTTTCATTTACCTTCACCGTCATTTCACAGGGAGAGATGTACCAAGGCTTATTGAGCTCAAATCCAAGTTCATGTGAATCCAAATACTATGCTCTTTATTATTGTATTTGATTTGGTGCTTTATTTTTTCTTCCACAATACTTAAAATATCCTTAATTTGCATCTAGCAGTTTGACAGCCTGAAGATGTAAGAAAAGCTGTGGGATTTACTGAATTATAAAGATTTTCTTCCTAGTTAAATGAATCTGTGTGTGTGTAACTTGTGAAGGAGAAAAATAAAGAGAATATTCGAAGGGTTAAATAAAATTTTTCTTAACATATAGTTAGCTTTACAAATCCAAACACTTTTCCATTGAACAGTGGCAGATATTTTGAGTAAAAAATGGTAATTGTTTATTTCTTCATCTCTGGAGTAGCAATTTCTTGGCAGGATGAATCATTTAGGTAGCTCACAGCTGTTCACATTTTGAAACTCTCTAGAAATCTCCCTAGAGTAAATTCAAATTTTGTAGAACATTCTATTGAGAGTGGGGAATATGTTAAAAAAATGATTTTGGAAAGTCCAAATTCTTGCTTTCTGATTCCAAAAATTGACTAAGAAGGAAGTAGCAGTTTCCTCTGGCTTCTAACTTGAGAGCACCTGCAGCTTAAGAAAGAGAGGTCAGTAAATTGGAATTACACTGTGAAAATACAGATTAAATATGAATTAAAATCCCTGAGACATTCAGGTTCATAACTGATTTAGCTGCTGTTATATCATAATAAGTGAAGGAGAACAAATCATCAGTAATGTTGACAGGGATGGGTTAATTTTGGTTACAATTGGATTTGCTTAAAACTTACTGGAATAAACTGTAGATTGAAATGAAGTATTTTGGTACTAGAAATGATTTACTTCACTAAATGTTGCTAGCTCTTTTAAGATGATTACAAAAAGAGATTAAACACTTTTGAAATTGTTTCAAAACTTTTTATGAGCTTGAAAAACCTTGAATACTTCCTGTCAATCAGAAACACATGTATTATTTTCTTTAAAATGCATATAATCTTAAGAGGGGGAAAATAAAGTTAATGGTTCAGAAAAAAAAATGTCTTTAATCATAAAACCCAAAACGTTAAGCCATTCAAAATCTTCCAAAGTGAATGGGGGCCCTGTAAAGTAATAAGTTGGAAACTTCTCATAAAAACATCTGTTGTTTGGGAACCAGTCAGGCATTGAAAAATCTGTTACAGGTGTTGTCATTTTGGGGTAAGGCAAGTTGTATCTACACAGGCTAGTTTTGAAGGAATATAGCAGACCACTGAAAATGACCTCCTTACTCTACTAGGGATGTGGTTATTATCAAGAGAAGAGCCTAGCCAATGTTGATTTTTGTATTGTAATCACAGAATATCTTTACTTTTTTTTCTTCTTGGCTTACCATATATTGGTGTTAGATGCTTATAAGTAGAGAGGATTTTCATAAAATCCTAAAATGCCAAACTGAAAGAATTCTTATAGGCAGTATAGTTCAAAACACCCATTCCAAGTATGACTAAATGTAGAGCTAAAGAAGTGAGACCAACAAATTCATCCACCAGGCGTGTCAATAGTCATACAACAAACAGTATCTCTTAGTTCGTATTTCAGAGCTTTTCCCCTCAGCCTCTGATGGAAAGCGAACACATTAAACAACTTTACACTGATTTTAATTAACTTTTATTTTTCAGCAAAGTATTCCAGGCACATAATTGAACGATCAAGTGGCATTAAAGGCATATAAAAGTAAACAGCTCTTCCTCCTTCCTCAGACTTCCATTTCCAACTTTATTTTGGCTTTCTTCTGTTTTTCCCATTGAGATGCACAATCCCTTTTTTATTTCTACTTCTCTGAATGTGACCTATTCCCCCACATTATACCCTGTCCTTTAGGAATTTTCTCTTCATCTCTAGTATTTGAAATTTCGTGTGTGTGTGCGCGTGTGTGTGCGTGTGTGTGTGTGTGTGTGCAGGGAGTGTGTGTGCTGGGTGGGTTTTCCCTTATTGGATACAATACCCCATTTCAATAAAAGAAACCTACGCCATTAGTTCTATAAAATCTCCTTCCCCTAGATTTTATCTCTCTTATTTTTATAGACCTTTTGTTACTTTAAGGTCAGGCTCCTGAATTGATTTCCTAATTTTCTTTTTTTTTTTT
The DNA here is from genome assembly GCF_009834535.1 of Camelus ferus. NCBI lineage: Eukaryota > Metazoa > Chordata > Mammalia > Artiodactyla > Camelidae > Camelus > Camelus ferus. The sequence continues at coordinate 57,463,160 of NC_045700.1, forward strand.
TAAAGCCTATTTTTTTAGCGACTTTTTCTTTCTATATAGCTTAGAGATTTTCATCATTTTTTCCATTCCATTTCTTAATTTGAAAAAATCTTTATTGTATTTTAGTGTTTTTTCCCTTCATAATCTAGTGTCCTTGTATTTTTCTCTGCAACTAGTTGTAAGAGTTATAGTAAATAGAAAAATATTTACATATTTGAATTTTCTTTGTGGGGTTTTTCTCTCAAAGTTTTTTACACATTTTTTGTAGAATTTAATGTTAAGTGTATGAGAGTTTTTATTCTATTGTCGCTAGTACATATTTTCTATTTTTCTACTTAGCGTACAGAACTACAAATGATTTCATATGTTGAAATTGCATAAAGTAATCTTGCCGAACTTCAGTGTTCTAATTGTTGTTTTAGGTTCTCTTGGATTTTCAGTAACGACGAGCATATTACATGAAAATAACTATGATATACTTATAATATGTTTACCTAATTTCTGATTCTTGTCTTTCTGCTTTGGCTATAAAATTAAGACTGCCTGATTATACTAACAGTAACGGTAATGGAGAGCATCTTGCCCTTGTTCCTGAGTTGAATGGGGATGTTTCTAAAATTTTACCACTAAGCATCATATTATATGTTTTTGGTAAATCCTTTATCAGATTAAGGAAGGTCTCTTCCCCTTAATTTGCTAAAAGTTTTTAATCATAAAAGAAATGTTGGATTTCATCAAATGATTTTATCTGTTGAAAATGATAATTTGACTTAAACTTTTTCTGTTAATATTTTTCATTACATTAAACAACAATCACATTTGAACCATCTTTATATTTCTCATAAATCATCAGTATTATTGTTTTTTCCTTTTGCCTCAAATTCCAGTATGGCTCAGTTACTACTGTTCCTGTCATTTCAAAAAAATGTATATTTTCATTATGGATTTTTGCTTTATTTTTGATTTAAAAAATACTATATTACTGTATACTTATCTTGAGAATGAGATTTTTTTATGTCCGCTCAAATTTTGTGCCTGAGGCAACAAAATTTGCCAACCCTGCTAGTCAGATCACGCATTTCAGACAGTGCTTATACCAACCAGATATTTTGGAGTAGACTTGGGAGTGAATCAAACCTGGTCAATCAGGAAGCCACATTTCTCTAAACACGGTGTTTGGCTCAAGGCTGGCCATAAGACATTTGAGAGTGAGGCCAGGATTATTTTTTAATTAAGATTTTACTATTACTATTGATATTGTTAGGACGTTTTAGTTTCACAGCAAAATTGAAGGGAAAGTACAGATTTTTCCTCTATCTCCTCTACCATAACACATGCATCGCCTCCTCCATTATTACCATCCCTCAGCAGAGCAGTACATTTGTTACAGTTGATGAACCTGTATTAACACATCATTATCACCCAAAGTCCACAGTTTACATTATGGTTCACTCTTGCTGTTTTATATTCTATGCGTTCAGACAAATGTATAATGACATATATCCATCATTACATTATCATACATAGTATTTTCTGCCCCAAAAATCCTCTGTGCTGTGTCTAGTCATCCCTTCCTCCCCCTATCCCCAGCCCCTGGTGACCACTGATCCTTATCCTGTCTCCATAGTTTTGCCTTTTCTAGGCAAATGTCATATATTTGGAACCATACAATATGTAGTTTTTTCAGATTGGCTTATTTCACTTGGTAATATGCATTAAGGTTCCTCTATGTCTTTCCATGGCTTGGCAGTTCATCTCTTTTTGGTGCTGATTAATATCACATTGTCTGGGTGTAACACAGTTTATCCATTTATCTACTGAAGGACATCTTGATTCTTTCCAAGTTTTGGCAATTAGGAATAAAGAATAAAACTGATATATATATGTGTATATATATATAAAACTGGTATATCATATATATTATATATATATATCTCATATATGTATATGTGTGTGTGTGTGTGTGTGTGTGTGCATTCAGGTTTTTGTGTGGACTTACATTTTCAACTCTTCTGGGAATACCAAGAAGCATGACTGCTGAATGGTGTAGTAAGAGTATATTTAGTTTTGTAAGAAATTGCCAACTGTCTTCCAAAGTGGCTCTACCATTTTGAATTCCTACCATTAATGAATGAGGTGCTCTTGCTTTAACATCTTTGTCAGCTTTTGATGTCAATATACCTAATTTTAATCATTCTAATAGGTGTGTAATAGTAGTTAATTTGTTTGACGACTAAGAAATCATAATACATGGATACATATTTGTTATTGAAGGGGTAATTAGCAAATCCTAACTAAAAGAGATGAGTAGAGTAGATCTTGTAGAACAATTGTTTTCCTTTGTCTTAGAAGTCTTTATTTTTGCAACTAAAGACCGTTATATTTTTTTGAAGTATAAAAACTTCATGACTACAACATTCATATTTTATTATTCAGGATAATATATTTTATTTCTTATACTGTAAAAAATAAAATCATTTGAGCAGTTTTCAGCACAACCTGTTAATTTTGAACAGAGAATAAACAAGGTCAGTAAATATGTGTATATGTTTTATAAGGTAATTCTATATAAAATTCACAGTTACATCATTTGATTATGCAAAACAAAGGAAGACAATACCACCATAAGGGAGACCCTTATTTAAAAACACAGCAAAAATAATATTCACATGCATTAAGCATTGCAAACCATCTCTCAGTATGTGTCTTTCTTGACTAAGTAATGAACCCACGAATGGTTGTTGGGGAAAATAGTCAACTCACCAACTTGTTGTTTATATGACCTTGATGGTAACTTGCCACTTGACCTAAGACTTTTTTTTAAACTGCTTTCCACATATAAAAGACAACAGACATATTTCACAGAGGATTTTGATTTCCAAAAGTTTTAAAATCCACAGCAAAGATCCTGTTTAAGGCAGTAACTTATATACTAAATATTTGAACTCAAGATGTAAAATTTTTCTTATGTGAACTGGTTAGTACAATAGGAGAAAAAGTATGTCTAAGGAGGGAATCGCATGACAGAACTGTGTTATTACCAGCTCTTTCCAAATGCACAATTGAGTGATCTTTAGCAGAAGAAGGTGCTTGTCACCATTTTAGATGTGAAACTCCAAAACCACTTGATCTTTAATAGCTGTACTTCTTAATCTGGACATAGTCTATAAAGAAGATCATTGTATCCATAATCAAAACAAATAAGTGACAAAAAACACACTCTCAAATATACGATTACCAAATAGTAAAACGGACTTACTTGATGTGGCCATTAGTATGATAATTTGTAGGTAAATGGCAGAAAGTTAGAAAGGGAATCAAGAGAATAAGAAAATTCATAGGAGTCAGTTAATAAATTATAGCTGTAAAATAAGCAATCTGATAAAAAAAGAACTCTGGTCCAAATATATTAATAGCAGGTAATATATGCATAGAAAATTCATGAAAATGTTCATTAAAAAGATTTCAGGAAAGAAAAAAATAGAAATCATAATGAAAAGTTTTATCCAAAATATTTAGTAGAAATGATGTTGTAATATAACAAATTTATATCTTTTTAACAAAAATTTCTTCATACACTATTTTCACTGGCTGCTTCTTTCTTTTTCTTTTGGTTTTAATTAATCCTTCCTTTGATATTCTTTGTATGAAACCTACAAAAGGAAGATAAACAAATTTATGCATGATAAAGTAACACAATAAAACTTTTCATCTAAAATTTCCTTAAATTAGTTTTTAATGCTTAAAAACAAAAAAAAAATTGATTTGGTTTAAAAGCATTTAATCTGTCTATGTCTTTGTGTAGAACAATCTCTTCCAAAGGAAGTCACTTTGCATATATTAGTAAAAATGGGTAAACATGTTATTGATTTTTATTATTCATATTCAGTTAGAAATCATGCTCATTTTATTAAAGTGGACATGTGGCTGTATATGGTTGGTGAAATTATAGATGACTTTTATTTACATATTAATACTCTATAAATATGCATTATTTTTATATTTATACTTTTATAAATAAATAACAGTAAAATTTTGGCACTAGAAAGCATAAAGATATTTTGCTATAATCCTTTAAAATGAAAGCTTAGTATGTAAAAATTAAAAGAATAAAATATTTTGTTTACAATTGATTCTTTTTCTTGAAAGACATTAAAAACAACTGCAGTTAACATATCTGGCAATGCAATCTAAATGTAGTTGAAAAGGGGAAATTCGTTAGCTAAATCATAATATTGTGTCTTATCATAAATAAAACTAATTTTATGATATTTTTCATAGATTAAAATTCATTCATAATTTCAATACAATTTTTATCTTAAACAAACACTAGTGAATTAATGAGAGTAATGTCCTCTATACCTTTTTTACAAGTCCTGAGACATGCTTTTTTAGAAGTAAAATTGTTTTCATTCCCTCCGCATCCACTGTACTTAAATGGGCGGCATTTCCCAATGCTTGAATTGTAGTAGAATCTGCTTTCATTGGCTTGACACAATCCTCTGTCTGCTGGGGTCAGACACCAGGAGGGGCCATAATATTCTAAGAACATCAATAAAATAGGGTAAGCCATGTCTGATAGTTAATCCCAAACTTTCATATTTATTGTTTATAGATTAGTCTTGTGGCATGTTTATGTAAAACAGTAATCTGAATAAATTAAAGTAGAACTTAGTAAAATTCATGTATTTCAATTCCAGGAGAATGCTTAACCAGTCTCCAAGTGTCCACTATACTGAGATCTTCAACAAATAAAAAAGTAGATATATTGGTGATTACTCTTTATATGACAAAAGTAGTTGTACATAATGTCAACAACCACTGCTCAACAATTTAACTTATGGAAATTTGTTAACCACATCCATTTAAAAAAATTATCAATGTTTACGTATCATTTGTTCACAAGTATTCAATTTTGTGAAAAAGGTCCTGATGAGCAAAATCCTTATTTCATTCTATGACACAAACACTGAAGCTGAGAAAGAGTTCCTTCCCTTGACCTAAGTTCTAAATGACAAATCACAATGTAACACATAGGAATTTACATATAGCAAATTCTAACCTTAGGCTTTAGAAAAGTGCAGAAGAGATGATTTGGCTTAGAAGTCAAGTTTTCCTGTGAATTGAAGTATCAGTTTTAGATGAGTTAGATATTTTTGCAAAGGAAAGAATATTGCTAAAGCCAGTAAGATCAAACATTTACAGATTTAAACCAGACAGGCTGGTCTGTCAGTGAGATCAACCACTTTCAAAAACAAAAGGGAAAAAAGTACAACTTGGGTAATGAAAGGATCACTCATTTCTTTGAGGCAAAGCAGAAAAATGGTTTCATCCCTCCAGAATTCCTGTCAATGAGGACAAGCTGGTACTCGTTAGCAGTAGAGCTAAACTGCTTCGTATCAGTAAACCCAAACTGCAGGTATACTGGAGTACAGTCAGGAACTTGGTCGCTTGGCCGAACAGTGAGATGTGGCACAGCAGATTCAGATGAAGAGCATTTGCTAAATGTAGAACATTGGCAGAAAACAGAACTTTAAGGAATCCAGTAGCAATGAAGGTAAATAGATTGTACACAAAGCAAGAAGCAGTTTGATGGCCAGTGTGAACCACAGATAAATAGACTGAAAAAGGGATAAAACAACTTAAGGAAAAAATTTTTAAAAACTTTATTGATAAACACGTTTTTATAACCCCCTGCCTTCTAGATACTTAAAGATTAGAGTGTCTTGATATAATGGCTCATGTAATAGAGAAATTCTGGAAAACATAAGATAAGGAGTGGGAATTCTAGGGGGGAATTTATGATACAACATTTTAGAAAGGTGACATTCTGTGCCAAAATTGAAGAACTAAAGTCATGTAAAAAACATTTGAATTATTTAGTCTTTGACTAGGTCCATGGGCACTGTGATTTTAAAGAAACTCCTAGGATCTATAAAACTAAAACATCATTCGAAATCTTGTAGTCTAATTTATGTGTTACCTCACCCTACTTAGGGGTTATGTTGCATGATTACTGCCATCATAAATCAAAATTAAAATGTATTTGGTGAGAATGTGTGCTTAATTTTCTAGAAAATGTTGAGGTCTCCCGTTACCAACAATGGTTTATGAAAGAGGAATTTCCTAACATGCTAGGAGAGATACATTGTAATTGAGCCCTACTATTGTGCAAGCTTTTCCAATACGTATGTTATGGATTCTCATCAACCCACAGCCAAGAAAGATGATTATCAACTGCCACCATTTCTAATTCCATGAGCTTTCAAAATCATCACCTATGTTCAGAAACAAAAGAATTACCCCACAAGCAATTAGCCTGATTTGAGACACAGAGAAGGCAGAGAAAATTGCTATTCTCTTTAAATAAATATTCTCAGAAAGCACTGCAGATACTTCATAGGAGATGTGTAAGTAGGATGATAAATGATTTATACATCAATTTCACTTTAGCATTTTGTACACAAGATGTATGAGCCCACAGTAAGTTGAAAATAGTAATACAGATGTACTTGTAAGTTGTACACTTCTTTACAAATGCTACTTATTATGTCTTAATAGCAATGTTTCTACCTAAAGTTTCTTATTCCAGGACAAAGAGAGTTTTCTGATGACAGAGAACAAATTCATCCTTCTTTTTGCCTAACACACAACCTACAGTAAAACTGGCCCCATAACAAAATCAATGCTATTTCAAAGTGCAGGTAAGTTGGCTTGGTATATCTGGGGCTATGGTTCCTAGATTGAAGGTAATAAGGGAGGTACCTCTCTTATCATAGGCCAGGAGCCTGGAATATCAGGTGAAAGCTAGAGCCAAAATGGCCTCTCCAGTGGGGTCGTTTACCATGCGGAATACACCACAGTTTTGGTGGGGAGATGTACTATAGCTGCTATCTTCCTTTGGCCACTCAGCCTTCCAACAGTTTGCCACTGACCAAATCTACTCAGAAGCCAAAGGAAAGGGCAAGAAGGCAGGGGATTGGTTTGAAAGCAAACAGACAGTTGACCAGCACAGATGCCATCAAAGAGAGTTTCACTATCCATTAAGTTGTCCCAGGCATCATATTGCCTCTACCTGAGACTCTTTGTGACATCTGAATCTGAGGGTATCTGGCATATTGCTTTCTGACAACCTTGGGTCTGGCATGCAGACTTGAACTGTCACTCTTACTAGACAGCAGCTCTTACTCAGAAAGTGTCTGTCCGTGACCAATCTGATGATAGTTTGTCTGTCTCATTTGTTTGCCCTATTTTAATCACTGCCTACACAGATCATTGAACAGAACTCACATTTGACCCTGCATATTATTGAGAAATAAGAATATTTTGAGAGTGGCTTAATGTTTGAAATTAATCACTAAGAATATTGTATTTAAATTTGTAAAATTCTGTTTTTAATAATGCAATGAAATATCATCAGTTGAGGAGTCTTTATAAGGCCATTACTCTGGAAATACGAATTATACCCACTATATAAACTAATCAATTTCTCCTAAAATCATTTTAACTCTAAGCAGTAAGACTAGCATTGGATTACTCTAACATAAACAACAGAATGAAAACAATGAAGCAGATGGTTTCTCAAGGACATTTTGGCTTCAAGATTTTTTGAGTCCTTGATTATCATCTGATTCAATCTCCAGAAGTGAGGAAATCAAAGATTTTTGCACCCTGTGAGGAGATAAGCTTGACTGTCCAATTAACATATTTATTCTAGATAAACATAAGCACTCACCTATTGAAAATCCAGACTTTGATATCTACAATGAAAGAAAATATAAAGATTTTGAAGTAGTTGGACAATGTGATTTTTTTTGGTCTAGATTATAATTAGTCACAGAAATTTAAGATAGAATAAAAAGACACTAACCTGACTTCTGTTCACTTTCAAAGGGAATTTAATAACCAAATGCATTGGCTTGATCTCACCATTAATAACAAGTTGGCTAGTTTCCATTTAGAGGGTCTATGATAGGTTTCAGAACTCAGACTATTTATATTTGCCAGGAACTGCCATGATCTAGTATGACTGCTTAACTGTAAGATGATGCTCCAAAGCCAGTTTTATATGGAAGTGGCTTGCTTACATAAATTTGCTTTAAAACTTACACAGTAAACTTCAAATTTTATACTCACTTTGAATCTTTATTGTGGTAACTTTCTTACTGTACTATTTTATGTGACTATATTTATGCTTTTATTTCACCAACCAACTTAGGTTTTATGAATCACCTCATCACTTGTTGAGTAAACAATTTTTTGTCTTCTGAGACTGTCTTAGGGAACTGAATAACAAATCTTTCCATTGAATAACAAATTATTTTTCCCCATAATTTTATAGTGAAGAGAAATACAAAGATTTTTAATTTCTAATTATACTTTATCATTGTAAAATGCTGAAATAATACTAAAGTATAACAAATATAAAACAAAAGTTCTCCATAATTTGACCCTTGCCCTTTAAACCACCATCAGTGATTAGCTGAGTATCTTTCCCCAAATTGTTTGCATATGCAAACATATATTAGTATATTGCTCTGTGTCTTATTATTATACTTGACAATATTTTGTACATCTGTTTCCATGTTTGTTCATCTATATACCTTATTCTTTTTAAAGTATGCACAATATTTTATTTTTTGAGCTGCCTACAGTATATTTAGTCAGTCACTACTCACGTATTCATAGATTACTTCTATCTTTTTTTTTTTCAATTCCAGACAAATACTCATGAACATCCTTATATGCTGGTCCAGGTATTTCTAAAGGAAATAGTTCTAAAATTAGAATTGTGCAAAAGCTATATTCAATTTATAATTTGGTAGATGCTGCTGACTTTTCCACTGAAAGTTTATACATAATTTATACTTCTACAGTAGTGTTAAAAGTGCCTAAACAATTTAACAAAAATAAAAGTGCCTAAAAATTTTTAACAAAATGAGGACCTTACTGCATTGCATTTATTTACCATTATTGCTTTTATTCTCTTTATATCCACAAAAGTGGAAGTAATTGCTCATAGCTCCTTAAGTGTTCTGCAAAATATAATTTAGATAGAACCTAAGATGCTATTGATTTTAATATGCATGACTATTTTATGTACTGCTTTATAAAGGAAAAAAAACACACACTATTATACACCATCAGTTAAGTTTTGTCATGATTTGAACCATGTTAAAATGTGAAAAAAATGCATCTTAGAATCAATAATATATGATTGTTTATCTTTGTGTGTCAACACACCAAAATTAAGTACTACACATGCACATATACACATACAAACACACAAAAAACTGAGAAAGTGTGCAGCGGGAAAGATGATCAGTATAGAGGTGTTTTTTTTTATCAGGTAGGGAGCTTAGAGTTTACAATTGGAAAAAACAGATTATTTGATGCTGAGCCTATTCTATACTGCTAGGAATCCTTAGAAGCTACTATTCCAGTGTTTTATTTACTTCATGATGAGCCAAAAAACAAAAGTAGCAAAAACCATAAAAAGAAATATACTAGAATATTGACAGTGAGTGTCTCTGTGTAATGCAAATATGGTTGATGTTTTTCTTCTACTTTTGTATTTTTTCCAAGTTGTCTGCAATTATAATGCTTAAATTATATCACAAAATTATTATATTATAAGTATTAGAAATAATATTATATAATAAAAATATTTTTAAAGGGATACAAGTGTCCTGGGATCATAAAGAAAGGCTAGAGACTGGAATCTGTTTCTGATTAGGAATGGAAAATAAACTTGCCACTTATTAATTTACTATTTACAGATAGTAAATCTGTACAACAGGGAAAAAGCACGTATCTCCATTCACTAATGAGGTAGAAATGGTGTTAAACTGGCAGAAACCGACATGGCATATAGGAAAGAGGGCAGGGAGTGGGAAAACAAGCACTATGGAACTTGTTTTTTTCTATGTGTATTGGTCCACTTAGCCAAAGTTGAAAGGTAAAAGGTAGGCTGCCAGGGCATTTGAAACTGAAAGGTCATGAGGAACAGACTGTAAGAAACCTTGCCCAGACAGGGAAGCTCCCACAGGTTAAAAACGAGGAAGAGAAATTAGGTAGGTATTTATTGGGTTGGATTTCTTTGTGTAGATACTGCTTAATACATGGACAAAATTCACAAAATTATCTTCATCCAGGAATTTTTCTTAATAAAGTCAAAAAGGAAGAAAGATATAGTAAAATTACAAATTATGAGACTGTTGAGCATAACTTAATCTAAGATAATTATACCTTATAATACATTAGAAAGACTTTTCTTCATGACATATCTGAAAAATTGAAAACCTTTTAAGATTTTAGTAAAAGTTCAGAATTAATGCTTACTTGTCCCTTGATCAGCTTTCAAGGAAGAATGAAATTTTAAAGCAGAGGAGATAGAGGGGAATACAAGTGAAAGGTCAGAATATTCCTGGTTTGTTTGGGGTACTTTGTAAACTCCAGGCTATCTGAAGAACAGATTGCATGGAGAGTATAGTGGGATGCGAGGCTGGAAAAGTAGATTTAGACCAAATTCAGAAGGTCCTTGAATACTAATATATTTCTATTTTATGATGTAGACATTAGTAAGTAACTGAAAGTATGGAAGGATGGAAGAGACAAGTTCTGATCTATCTTTATACATGAAACAAACTCAACTGGGGATGTGTAGGCTGAATCTAATAGGAGACTTGCAATAGAGGTGAATATAAAATGACCCTAATTAAGCAGTTATAGTGTGAATGCCTAAATTAAGCACCAGAGTGAATGTAGGTAGAGAGAGAGCTAGAGAGAAGGTAATTCTAGTATTTCTAGACTGGTTGACTTAGAAGATGGAATATTTTCTAATATGTTATAATATTTTCTAATATGTTACAGTATAAAATATAGTCAATAGCTTCATAATTTATAATTTTATCATGGGTTACTTTAAATGTGGCTTTACTTAAAAAAATCCCTGAATGAAGATGGAATTTTGAACTATGCTTTAAGATTAGCCAGCATTTAGCAAACAACTTCAAGATGTTAGATAGAAGATAGAACTTAGGTTTTGAGAAGACAGGAAATCTTAATTTTGACGCCCTTCAACGGAAGCACATCATGACTCTGTCCTCCCTTAACACTTCTGTAGGTCTCTGTCTTAGCACCCAACAGGCATTGAGGTCATCTACGTATCTCCTTCCCCTATTTCACAGGCATGCCTGTAAAGGAAAAAGCCACCCTCTGATTTATCATTATCAGACTCCCAGTTGGCATGGCAAATCCTGTTGTATAAGAGGCACTCAATAGTTGTTGAACTAAACCGAAAGTAAGACGCATAACAGATATTTAAGTCATAGCATAAAGTTGGAAACACAGGTTTGCAAGTCCTCTGATTAGAAATAAGATCCAAAGACACAAAAACACATATTTTATAATTATGCTTGAATTTTACAAGTGCTTTATGTTATTTCAGATAATCATAGTTTTAAGTATATTAAATGAAGATATTTCAGATCGTTACACTTGGTTTAATACTTTAGTTGTATTAAAAATTGTTACTAATAAAATGTATGCAAATGATACTCCTGATTTTATTTTTTTCTGCTATAAGCCTCTGTTGACATTGGGTAATCACCATTTTCATCATCATAAAAAAAGCTCAAGTATTAATATTTTGCGTTCTTATTTGTGCTAAACTGTGGGTTAAGATATGTCAGCACAATCTTCACAAAATTTTATGAGCTATTACTGTTCACATATAACCAATGAAGAACCTGAGGCTGAGAGTTCTGTAATTGTTTTCAAGGCTGCTGAGAGTCTACAAATAGCAGAACTGGAATTGAAACCCACCTCTTTCTGCTCATAAAGCCAATGCTCCTAATCACTCTGATATGTCATCTGAAAACTAACTAGAAAATAAAAATAACTGGGCAAAGATATTTTAATAATTATCAGGTAAAATGAAAGTTGTTACAACTTCCCCTTTATGTTCAATTCTCAGTCTCTCTTTTTTGAAGCTCAGGTTCAGAATGTCTTAGATTCTTCTTACCCTCAAGTTACATGAGCAAAACTGGAATTTATCAAGTCTGAACAGGAGAAAGATATCTGATTAAAACAGATCATCAAAGGAGGAGGCTGAAAACAAGTTTTGGGAGTAACAGTGCTGAGCCAAACAGAATTCAGAGAGCTCAAACATTTAGAGGCAAGAATTATTGCGTTGGCATGTTCAACCTGGGAAGTTTCTAGAAACAGACCACAGTTCCGGATTTTATGCTCTCTCTGATTATATCTGCACTGGCCAGTGAGGTCCATTTAATAGCATTAAGATGTTATAGAAAACCAGAACCCTCATTCTGCTGTGTCCCTAGGAAAGAGTTGGAATTTTCCTAATCAACATATCTTATATCAATGCTTCTCAAATTGATTCCTGCAAAGATTGTCCAGCATTCAAGCAGAAAAAGGGCAGAGAATTATACACAACATAGGGCAGGACAGGCTCTTCTAACTTATTCCTAACTCGTTCCTAACCTATCCTATAGCAATCCATACCAAAATCATATTATCATAGGCATTTTTCCCCTTTAGCAAAAAACACGTGCCATCAAATAAGTCATGAATTAGTATCATTAATTTATTCTTTTGCAGTTTGTATTATATTAATTTATGAATGTTTTGTTGACTTATGTAATGGTCACATGCATAAGGATTTTATTCCTACCTATTTGCATGTTCATATAAAATTGTCATTCTAAATAATTTGGTTTCTGAAATGAAAGTCTGAATTTTCTCTTTTAGAGGTATCTGTATATTGAGAAACAACTTCTCTGGAGGAATATTATGACTGAGGCAAAAATTTTTCCTTGTTAAAACCAGAGATGGTCCAGGAAGAAAAGGATTAACAGAAGTAGTCAGTAGTCACCTTGAATGACCGTATTCGGATGACAGCAATCTTGGCAGAGATGAAGTGTTACAATTTTGTTTCTCACGAGCTCTCCTGGCAGGAAGTAAGTTCAATGGATTCTTACCACAAGTTGTTATCTATTTTTGGGAAGCCAGCTTGAAGGCACCAAATTCACCATGCAGGCATATTTAGATTATGAGGGAAGTTTCTTCTTGGTCTGGGAACACAGTATGAAAAACAGGATACTTCTCTGGGACTATGGAAGTAGGCTGTTGATGAAGTGGGGGTTTTCAGAATTGTTGACAGTGCTAGTGATTAACTGTGGGATACAGCTAAACATGTAACTCTTTCATCTGATGAGATACATTTTCTTTCCAAAAAGTTTCCAAGGTTGTGATATTCTTCTATATGATATCACATCTTCAAAAAGAGGCCAAATAGAAGATAGTATTCTCTTGCAAATCTGTAAATTGACTGTTATCAGTGATGGTGTTTGGTGTCAATCAGGCAATGTGTGAGCATAACACCTCTTCCAGAAGGCTAATGATAAACATTTTTTTAAAAGGTGTATTATATATGCATATATGTGTGCATGTGTGTGTGTTTCTTTTCTACCTTTCTTTTTTTTTTTTTTTTACATATGTATGGAATCTGGCCACTAGGTTATACAGTGAATACAGTCAGGAGAGAGAAGAGTTCCAAGTATCCAAATGGCCTTCAGAATAATATCCAATCATTTTCCTTTGACGTGGAAGCTGCCAGAAAGCAACATGGGACTAGGCCAGGTATATAGGTGTTCCTTTTCCTAATCATAGAGTGAGTACCACATTGGGTTGACAATAGGCTTTTGAAGTCTATTCAAAGATTTTTTTCCAAAATATCATAAAGCTTACGTAGTCCCAAGGCAGCTATTAAGAGTTGATATATAGAAGCAAAGGGAGCTATAAGAACCAGAAAGACTACTCACTTTTTTCATGAATGAGTCAGTCAAAAGGTCCAGAACCCAGTATGAACACTTGAGAACATTAGTTTTTCTTTGCTAGTTAGACATTTACCAATGAGATATATTGAGAGGAATATATTAACTCTCTGCATGTAAATATTAAAACTTTATTAATAGAATGCTATAGAAGGCATCATATATACTATATAAATGTTAAAGAAATGTCAAAAGCACAATTATTAACATATGCATAAAATGCTACGTAATCTTAAAATGAACATGGATGCATGAATGCAGATGATGTTCAGAAAGACTTGGTAAGTGTGATCAGCATTCTTCCAACCATCATTTGTTCTTTCTGTTGTAACTGTGGATTACAAAATTAATACATAAAAAAAAATGTAAGTCATTTGTCCTGTGCCTAACAGTGAGATTAACACTAGGGGAGGGGAGTCTATAAAATAAAAAATCCATAGTCTTTTCCTTCAAAACCTTGTAATGTAGTCAGTGAGGCAGAGTTAATACAACATCACACAATAAAAAGCCAGGGGAAAGAGAGAGAAAGAAATCTTCCTTATGGTGGTGAAAAGGCAGCTTAGATACAATGAGGAAGGCAGTGAATTTTAGATGGGAGACAGCACATAAAACATCACATGAAATGAGAATGGATACTTTGTGTTTAATAATAATGAAGAGAATGGATAATTTGTGTTTGTTCTAAATGGACAGAAAATTTTTATATTTACAGGACAGTGAGACAAAATCTGGAACAGGTAGAGGGCTAACAGATAACAGAGACAATTTTAAGACAAGCAGATGAGGCTAGACTAACACAGAAAGAAAATGTATCCATTAAGTTAATTTTTTCTATAAAGCAAGAGAAATATGTAAATTTGCTTGATTAAAGATAGTTTGACCCTAACATAATGGATGTATGGAAGGAGGACAATCATGTCTAAGAGGTCATATCTAATACATGCTATGTATAATGCTCTCATTCTCTGCCTCTCTCTTCTGTCTCTGAACATACACATACACATACACATACACATACACATACACATACACATACACATAAAATGGCTTACCTGACTTATGCCTGACATACAACTATTTTAATAATATATGTATATAGTATATCTAAGTTATAGCTGATCTTGGTGCTATCTATCTGTTTATCCTTCCCTGTCTACCTAACCAATGTCTATACTGCCTGGTTTGCCTGAACTACTATCAGTTCATGCTTAGTTTTTAGTGTATCATGTTCCAACATATATGAGTTTTTAAAAAATTGAAATACTTAAAAAATAAAATTATTTATTTATCCACCAAAGTAACAAACCCAATATTCTGCCCATACATATATATTTTAATAAATACATAATTTTTATAGCATCCTCCTTTCATTTTCATTAGCATTCCAGTTTGGATGACATATGATAGCTGAGGTAATCTAAACACAAAGGATCGATAGTCTGAATAGAACAGGCAGTACTGAAAATGGAGAAGACGAAAATGGACATTTCATCAGAAAAGGCAATAGAATTTAACAACTGACTAGGAGAGAAGTGATCAAAAGTGATTAACAAATGCTCATGCTGAAATAATTGGGAAAATGGTGGCAGAAGTCTGAAAATGTGGATAGCTGGAAATATTGGAAATGATAAAGAAAAATTATACAAATAAAATTCTTTTGGTTTCAAAGCCTCATGATACTTCTGCTTGCCAATATTCTCAACTTCTTTCCAGTAAACACATTTGAACTGTTTGTTTCCCCATATGTATTAATTCAGTTCTATTGTGAATTCTCTTTTAAAGGTTAATTGTAATTTTATTATAGTAGATGTACTGAAGCACTTATCTGAATAATTAGAGGTTTTATAAGTGGCTGAAATATCACCTTTTCCTGAAAATGGGAGTTTACAGAGTTGTTTTATAAATGAGAAACTAAGGCCTGGAACTAAGACTTGTATTGCTCAGAACTACATGGATAACAATGATAAGTTACACTTATATAGCACTGAATAGGTATCAGGGAGTATTTTAAGTGCACTATGTATATTGACTGATTTCACTTCACAAGAAAACCTATAAGGTAAGTACTATATTTTCATTACCTTCATTTTGCAGTTGGAAGAAGAAGGTTCAGAGAGATTAAGAAGTATCTTAAGGCTGCACAGCCAGTAAGTGAAAGAAATGGGATTTGAGCCCTGGTCTTCAGGCTCAGAGTTATTTCTCTTATCTTCTATGTAACAGTGCCAATCACAGCAGGGAAGTCAAGAAGGAGCAGTTGTGCTAATCTTTCATTCTGAAGATCATACACAGAACTGCACACATTTAGAGATACTACATTAGAAGTATTTCTCTCCCAGGTTTATTGAGAACAAACATTTATTGTAACTACATGGACATCTTCATATTTCAGCATGATAAATCAAATTCAAATCATTCGCTCTCACTTGTGCACAGTGGCATGCTTACAAAACATTCGTAAAAATCTCTTTAAGGAAGAGTAAGTTTCAGTCTTTGCCTATGTATTAATATTGAAGTATGGAATTATTAACTGTTAATACTGAAATATGGAATAAAAGGGGAAAATTAAACCTCAGTTGTGCTTACTGAGCATTCAAATATCTTGAGTCAAGAGGGTTCATTGGAAAAAATATATTCTCAAGCTAATTGGCAGTATTATGGTTAAGAATAAATAGCAATTAAAAAAATTACCAAATAATTTTATGGTAACATTGAACAAAACTTCTCAAATGTTTTTTTAATATCATCATAAGGAGAAACATTAAAGTTATATTTACAAACATTTCACTTAATAACAATGGCATAATCTAGCTATATTTTTGGAATATTCAAATACCTGAGGATTGTTTTTAATGGAAAGAATTTTAAATGAATGCTATTCTATTTGTGTTGTGGGGCATGTTATTATTCCTGTACACTGAATCAAAACCCTTAAAGGATTTACATTTTTCCAAAAGAAACGAATATCCACAAGGAGCCTCACACATTTGCTAAAACCTTGAACATCAAGGTTATACATAGACATATATATAATAATTTCTTAAATTATTATAAAATGTATTAATAATAATTGCAAGCAGTGACAGATGTAATTCTTTTTGAGCTAGAACGTTGAGTATCTTCATAGACCTCAGCAAAGATTTTGGTGGAATGGGGGAGGGACAATCTAGGTCTAGGAAGAATGGAGGCACAATTGCCTTCCTACAGTCTGCCACTTGGATGGGATGAAGAAGGGATCACCTAGGTCTTAGATGATGGAGTGGGACAGCTGCATTCCCATCTTCTGCATCTTGGATGGGTCAGACATGGGATCATGTAGGTCTTAGGAAGAGTGGAGGCAAAGCTTCACTGTCACACTTTACATGTTAAGTCGCCCTTCACATCAAACTTCTCACAGAAGTTACTGTGACATTGTTTCATGTTTTAAATTAGGAATGTTACAAAACAAAAAATAAGAAGAGAATGCTCCCAGAAAAAGAGGAAGAGAGATCAAATGGCTGGAGAAATTTAGATTTTGAAGCAAATGTATACAACAAAAAATAAAATAGTTCTGTAGACAAAGGAGACCATTTGCCCTAATTTTAAATGCAGTTGCTATGAAAGAATTTTCCCTTAAATGCCTATTATTTTAAATAAAAATTCTCTTAATATTGTTTTCTTTTAAATTTATATTGTGAATTTGCTTCTTTAGTTAATAGTTTGCTCATGTCACCATTACTTTGTCTATTATACATTTTAGCGTTCATCTACATAAAAAATTAGAGGACATTTATTAGACAGTATTTAAAACTCATTTATTTTCTCCTCTTATGTTCTTTATCCCTCTCCCCTTTCTATTTTGGTGGTGTGCCTGCCAAAAATCATGCTTCTTATACTTCATAAAACTTTAAGGCAAAATCATCCCCTAACCTACTCTACTCATTTTAATGGTAAATGACTGAAGGTATCTATTTTAACTAGTAAAATAACCCAAACAAAAAATATTGAAACATATTGAAAACTGATTTTATACATTTATTTGTAGATATATTGTATCACATGTATCTTTAAATTCATTAATAGATTTGTTATTCTAAACTTTCACATCTTTCCAAGCCATAAGATTTAGCATGCTTTTCAACATGTGATATGTAACTGGATTAAACAAAATGTTACTGAAAGACAAGGGGTGGGGGAATGCAAAGAAACAATGCAATGGAATTACTTAATTTCATAGATTAAAAAAAATCAGAACTACAAAAATACTTATTATCATTTTTACAAACCAAGTAGCATTTAAAAATTAGACTTAAATTCATCTGGCACTGAATTCACAGCTTAGAATCTAAGGACTTGAAGGCATGCTGACTGTATCATATTGTCCAAGTCCTCTGAAATTTTGCATAACCTCTATGACATCTCAAGTGCTATTGGAACACTGCTTGAAAGCCTACAGCTTATTTAATCCCTGAGGCATCCATTAATTTTTGATGTACGCAGAACCTCACATTAAAAATAAACACTTTACAGAAAGAAATTTGTGCTTTAAATATCATGCATTCACCCTGATTCTTAGGCTGGGTTAAGGGAGGTAAGGAACGGGGTGCAGGGAGGGAAAGGGATGTGGACAGGGAAGATTGAAATGGAGAGGACTGAGAATGAGGTATGTACAAAATGTAATTCTCCTTTCACAGATAGTGTTTCAGGTACTGAGAGCATGTATAATGTTCCCTCTTAGATCTCACGTCCCCTTACACTTTCCAGTCCTTCTGGAAACATGTTTCCAGTTCTCTTTGTGACCTCTAAGATACTGCATTCAGGGCTGAAGCAAGTTCCACCAGATCAATATGGGACTATATTCCTCATTCTAGAAAAACCACAGTCAACATTTGCAGTGCTTTAAATCCATCTGGGTAGAAATTTTGTTTGCTTTCTGTTTGCCTGCTTGCTTTGTTTGCTTGTTTGTTGTAAAGAGAGTTGCTTAAAGACATTCTGATTCCGAAATCCATCTGATTCTGATACAGGGACAGGGTGGAGAACCCTTCTCCTGGACACTATGTCCGTTTTTACCCTAAGGCTGTAATTTTAATAGCCACAGAACTCTTTCAATTCATGCCAACTTTACATTGAACACTTTTACACTAACTTCTAAGCAAAATCCCCAATTTCTGAATGAGCATGTGTGATTTTTTTAAATTTAGAAAGGACCTTGCATTTATCCCAATAACTTTCAGCTTTTTAGGTTGTTTCTAACTGCCGAGATATTTGTGGTATCTGGTTATGTTTTCCAGTATTTTCACAGCTCTGCATTTTTTGGGCATATTTAATGCATGTTTGTTCAAATTCGATAAATATGTTGACAGGGTAGTATCCAGACAAGAGTTCTGCATACATCCAAAAGAAAATGCCCTCAGAGTGACACAACCTCTCAGATGGTTAGTCAACAAATTCCTAATAAGTCCTGTGACTAACACCAGAGACGTTGCCCAATGCTGTGCTCAATTTAAGAGCATTTTATACTGCCTTTGACACAGTGCTGCCGTTAACAATGATTTACCATTAGACATTGAGGCTGATAATTCCTGGCGTTATTTTACAGGATAAGTTTGGCATAGAGTTAAACATCATATAAAAGTTTTCATGTGATATGTAATAAAAGCATACTTCACAACATACTTTAAAATAGATGAGGAACATTATCACTTTTATGGGATTAAAGGTCTTAAGCAATTTTGAATCTCAGTATTTCAACACACCTATTATTATATAACAGAAGAGGTATAATTTTTTAGAAAGCATAGCTCTAATACACGTTCTACTTCTACTGTTACTATGATAATGTTTTCCTGGCAACAATTAAAATAAAATGGGCTTACCGAAGAAGCTGGATGCTTTGGTAGGCTGAGGAGTCAAGGAATCATTATTCACAGCATCAAGCGGGGTTCTATAATCATTCACCTGGAAATCATTCACTGGGACAAAATACAGCCAATTAAAATACAAGACACTGTCACAAACTCATAATTGCACACATAAAGCAAAGCACAGAAGTTGTGTTAAGAAAAGTAGATGTCTAGAAACTTTATTCACGTTGCTATGTTAAATTAGTGAACAGTGCATCCTTAAATACATATATATGTGTATGTATGTATATAAATTTTATATATATATATCTTATAAGACAATGTTTCCATGAATTACTTTGTGGTTCTTGGTTTAAAAAAAAAAGGTAACAGTTAATGTCAAAGTCACTCCTTAAATTAAATTTATGGTCAGATAAAACTGACTGATTTTAGATGGTAGGTTCCACAGAACAATTTGCCCTCAAATTGTAATAACCCTAAGGAATTTCAGCAGTCCTACTCTTGTGCCTAAATTGTACCACAGTATTCTTAGGAAGGAAAATTACATAATGTAACCTAAAAAACAATCAAGCCTATGGAAATAATTTCTGCTATAAATTTCTTAATTCTCTGTTTCTTAAAAATAACTAACATAGTGACTAACTTCTGTCAGCTTTAGAGTGAATACAAATAGCTCATTTGCATGGCTGAAACAAAATCTGGGTAAACCTGAACATCCTCTAAGATGCCTTATTTTTAAAAGGACACCTACAAAATAAAGTAAAATAAGATGAGAATAAACATACATTCATCCCCGCAGGTGTTCTTGCATTCTTCCAGTGATTCAAAGTTGTTTAAATTGCCGAGGCACCCGCCATATTTGAAGCGTTCACACTGCTTTGACTGATTGTTATAAAAATACCTAGTAATATAACCTCGACAGATTCCAGCATCTTCTTCCAAAAAGCAGAAATCTGGCTTTTCTAGAAATGATAAAAATGTCAAAAAGCAATATTCCTTTTTGTGAATAATTTATTTATGTTAATTAAACATATAATTAACTGGTTAAGTTGAAGTTATTTAAGGAGTAAATATGAAATTTAAAGATAAATGATAAAAATATAACTTTACCCACAGCTATATAATACTAATATTACTATATCTACTGTGACATTTAGAATAAGGAAGATGTAACTATTGTCATACATTGTGTCTATTGGAATTTCAAGTTCTAAATTTTTCATAATAAATTAATTGGGCTTTAACTATCAACTCTTTAATGAATTGAGAGAATAAAAGATATTGGATTATTTACCCTTGGTTTGGAAGTGCAAAATTTTGGTGTAATTATTTTTATTAAGATTATGTACATTGTCATTTAGGAAAGATCTACAAATATTTCATATTTTTCAGGTGTGCAGTTCCATTACACAATGAGTGTAATGTGTTCTTCACTAAAAATAGTTTCAATATTTTTTAGTGCAGAAGCAGCTTTGAAGGGTATGGAAGCTTTCATGGCTATACTTAGAAGTTCCTGAATTCTTTTGCCAAAATTAATATCTGTATTAGGTATGACATCCTCCACCTCTGTGTCTCTTAGTTTTCTTCTTCCAGGCATTGGAATGACTCCAACAGTGCAGAGGCAGAAAGGAAATACATGCTCAGGGATTGGCGAGGCTTTTGAAAAAGTTTAATACCCATTCTTTGATAGTGCTCCAAACCAGGCTCTAAACACAGCTGTCGCAAAAGTGCCACTGTGATCTACATTACAAGCCTTGTTTACATGCTTACTTTGTAAAGAAGAGCATTAAATTACTCTTTAAGTTATTAGGATTGCAAGACATATTGGGCTTGAAATTTTTAGGGCAAAGCTGCAATCTCCCCAATTTCCCCCTGCAACTATGTATTACCATAGCAGCAAAAATAAACCGTAGTATCCTTTCACATTTTAAAGCATCTTGCATCTATCTCAGGGAAGCAATATTCACAAGTATTTTACTATAAAAAGAGCAGGTATTTAATAATGTTAATGATTTCTTCAACAGTTGCAGATCTGCAGAAAAATCAATCCCCTGTGAAAAAATTGCCTTATTAAATAAAACATGCTATTTAATATAGTGTAAAATATCTATTTTCTAGAACTTTTCAAATTACCAATTAGAAAGTTATTTTGTTTATTGTTTACTACCTCTTGTTTCTCAAGGTGAATTTACTATTATTCCCATAGTAACAATTTGTGGTTAAGTTTAACATGTGAGACAAGGAAAAAACCCACTTTTTAAAATTTTTATAATACTATATTATGAGAAAGAGAAAACTATATTCTATTACTAATTTGATTTGTTTTGGTCTTAGTATGTACTTCCTATGACATTTTAAATCATACTAACAGGTAATATAAGAATTCTATGTTTAACAAAAGGGAGTAGGTATAAATATTGCATATAACAAACAGGAAACAGTAACAAATTATGCTGAAAATATAATTAAGGAATTATACAACTAGAAGTTGCTGTTTAATATAAGGCCCCATTCTAGGACATAAATTTATTTTGGGAGTTGAAATTGCTCACTTGTAAAATGATTCTGCTTATGCCTACAGTTTAAAACCCTTATGGTTACAAATTAAGAAATTCATACTCAATATTCTTCGGATAAATAAAGTAACATTTGTATTGAATCTGCACACACAATTCTTGCTCTAAATTAATGCTCAGTTAAGACACAGAATGCAGACTTTAAGCTATAAACCAACTTCCACAAGACACGTGATTTTTACTATTAACTTTTGTTTGAGGCTATATACTTGGCAGTTGTCTTAAACAGAACTTTCTTCCAAAGGAGTTGTAAAGAATCTTTGCTGTCTTTATCATGTTCTGATTCTGATGCTAGGAAGCACATCACAAAGTTAACTTCCAGTCAATATGCTTAGAGGCCTTTACTATGGAACGGTTTTAGCATCTGAATATTTTTCACACATGTGAATAGAATTGATAGCTTTATTCTCTCACTTTCATGAACTAAGAAGGACTGAAATCTGAATCATTAAATACAAACTATATGGCATAATTTTCTAGTAGATTTTCCCTGCATATAATTTTTTCCTAATTCTACATGTTTGAAAAAATATCCCAACATTTTAAATGTTGAACATTACTGTTTTTACTTGTGGACAAAACCTCCTATTTATAAATACACTGTATTCTTTGATATTACAGAATGAGAACTTCATTTAATTGAAGTATTGAACACTTTTGTTAAAATTAATTCAATATTTATAGAAAGTTACTTTTAAACTTGTAAATAAATACATTCACTTATGTTGTTTGTACAAACCTTGCTGCTGAATTTATGTTATAAATTTTGATTGAAATTCCGGCCAGTATATTAGTCTTAAGCTTATCAGTAAATCACAGCATTTTTCAACTCTTTTTCACATAATTAAATCAATGTCAGTAAAATTAAAGTTCACTTTGAATTGTGTAGCTCTTTCATGTCCTAAGTTAAGTACTTTGATCTTTTTCAGTATTTTCTCATCCAAACGAAATGCTGTAAACGGTAATTGGGCCACATCAGTTTCTAGACCCTTATTAAAAGGAATGTGTCTTTTTTGATCTCTTGTAACAGCTTTGTGCTGATACAATATATTCACCAAAAGTAATTCTTTTAGTTAAAAACTATAAATAAAATAGTTTAAATCACAAAATAAAAAATATGCTAGCATGCACTAAATACTGGTGACAAGCAATTATTTATCATTAAATATCTCCACCTACTTTTGCATATAGACTGTTGACAATTCAATGACATATATCCATTGAGGGGAATATTGAATAAACTTTACTAAAGCCACACAGTGCTGAGATTATCAAGAGATTAGAGATCTGAGAACTAAAGTAAGAACAGCAACATCTAAATATTTGGGAGATGTTAAAATAGCATGTGCATGGCTCTCGATTGTTACTCATCTAATTAAACATCATGCTGCTTTAGAATGAGGAAATATAATGTTTGAAGTCTTCCTTACCAAATATCATGTATATTATTTCTAACTTTTCCTTATGTTCACTAAAACAAAACAGCATTTTAAAGATCACATGGATTTATGATGAATCCTCTATCAGAGAAAACTAAGAACTGAAATTCCAAGTGCTTTATGTAAATGCTGCTAATTAGCACACAAATGAATGTTCACCTTTTTGCAGTATTGTCTTTGTCCTAATCTTCTTTGGATAATCTGCAAGAATAACAATATATGTGTATCAAGCACTACAATTTATAATACAATGTTATGAATCCAATTTAACAAACTAGTATGATATATTTATTATTATTAAAATTATTCTTATACAGAATGTCAATAAATTTCTTTTTATTTTCTCTAAAGATTAAATTATTTAAATTATTATAACCATGGTATCTATATTTTAATATTATAATGTACAAAAACTATGTTAGAACTTTTATAAAAATAATAATTCATGATAAACTAAGTTTGCTATTCAAAATATTTAAGATTAAAATATTTATTAAAATAATGTGAAATATTAAAGTAATTCAAACAGTCTACTTTGTCTATAAAAAAGATAATTTCTATAGAGGGATGAGAGTAGGAGTGAGAGTAACCAGAATTATCTTCTTTCCTGATTCCTTCCTCTGCCTCATTATCTCAATTCAGTTATAAGTTTCATTATTATTTCCAGGTACAGAGGAGAAATCATGCAAAAGGTATCTATGATGTATTTTTTGGCTTAATCTCATAGGACTACTGGAACTTAACTTCACTCAAGAACTGGAATGCTACTTACCTTTGACCTACTGTATTTCAAGTATGGATTTTAAGTTCTAATGTAAATGATAGATAATGAAATTCAAATTGATATAATATGTAAAGTTTTCATTTATTCATATAAACATTAGGAAACTGATATTTGTTTTGTTGTATAATCATTTGTGTTATTGACAAAAGCTTTGGTCAAGGCAGCTTATTATTAGTTATATGGCCAGAGAGACAGACAGGGAGGCAGAGAGGGGAGAATATGAATTGGCTTAAATGCTCCTTTCAGCCAGTGATCTGCAGTTATTCTTTGGAGAGTAGAATGTTTATAAAAGATAAGGTGATGGGATTCATCTCCTTTTTGAGTTTTACCATGTTTTAGTCTATCTATAGTCTTTTTAAATAAAAAAGATGTATATATATATGGATGTGTATAATTCTAATTGTATTTTAAATGTTAAAAAAACCTGATTTTTAAAAATTAATAACAACCCCCAATTGCAACTTAAAAAAAAGGGAAACTTAAAAAAAATCTATTTTTATATATAGTGACTAACATTTGTAAATCTCAAACTCCCAAATTTATTCCCTCCCACTCCTTTTACCCAGTAACCATAAGATTGTTTACTAAGTCTGCAAGTCTGTTTCTGTTTTGTAGATGAGTTCATAGTGTACCCCCTCACTTTTTTTTTTTTAACATACCACACATGAGTGATATCATACAGTATTTTTCTTTCTTTTTCTGGCTTACTTCACTTAGAAAGATGATCTCTAGGTCCATCCATATTGCTGCAAATGGCATTATTTTATTTTTTAATGGCAAAGTAGTATTCCATTGTATAAATATATCACAACTTCTTTAGCCAGTCATCTGTTGACGGACATTTAGGTTGCTTCCATGTCTTGGCTATTGTATATAGTACTGCTATGAACATTGGGGTACATGTGTCTTTTCGACTTAAAAGAGTTCCCTCTGGATACATACCCAGAAATGGGATTGCTGGATCATATGGTAAGTCTATTTTCAGTTTTTTGAGAAATCTCCATACTGTTTTCCATAATGGCTGTACCAAACTACATTCTCCCTCTGTAGGAGGGTTCCCTTTTCTCTACACTCTCTCTAGCATTTATCGTTCTTGGACTTCTGGATGATGGCCATTCTGTATTGTCTTCTTTTAAAGAATGTCAAAGTGCCTTTTGGCAGGTAGTAAGTTACATATGGATCATCTGGAATGTTTAAGTTTTGTTTTGAGCTTCACTATGGCAAGCCTAAAGGAACTTTTACTCTAGGTCTAACTTAGTCCTAGTACTAAATTAAATGCAAAATTTCTCTTAGTCATTTGGGAACTTTGGGAATTGTTCCACTTACATATCCCTTTAATAATTTTCTCAAACTCACAGAATTTCAACAAATGTATGCAATTTTATCATTCAGTGACAAACTCAAAGGGACCCTTATCCAGATTTTTTTACCTTTTTCTCTACCTATGCCCATTCTCTCTCACATATTGTCCCTCAAAACCCAGCCACCTCAGTCTACCAGTCTCCAATTTCTATATCCTCCACCAGGGAGACGACCGTGCTGTGCTTGGATTTCCCTCCTTTAACTGTAGTCAAGAAGTACCTTCATGCAGAATGTAGAGGAGATTGGAGGGCTCACCTCACATGTTTCTCTTCTCTCAGAAATCACAACCCTGTACTGCCTTTTAATCAATGTCTGTAAAAGATGACTCATATATTTTGTCCAACTTTCTGGAGAGAAAGTTCAGTTCCAGTTACTCCATCACAGCTGAAGACAGAATTTTCTCCTTAGATGATTTTTTAAAAGCTTAGTAATTCTTTTTCTATATGTCAGCTATATTCTTAATGGTTGCTTACTACATAAAATACTTATATATTCAAAAATGATATTAAATGGCTTTTAAAGAGAGAAAGTTGAGATGGGGTCAAAAGTCATATATTTGTGGTAGGCAGTAATGATGTTTGAGAAGACATTATAGCTGGGGATTCACTGAAGAACAAAATGATTATATTTGATTAATTTCTAAGGAAAAGGGTAACTTTTCACAATAGTGAAATAACAGAATTGTGAATTGTAAAAACAAAATAGGTATGTATTTCAGAGGAGAGGCCAGTTGATTAAAATAAGCAGGCTGCTACCTGAAAAAAGTGAAGATGACAAAGAATGAGGCAACCAGGCCTCTAGCCAAGGTGCTGAACCTGAGTGATAGTTCAACACAGAAGTATACTTGGCCTGGTACAAAAGAGAACAGGGTATAGAAATCTGTGATGAATTGAAAATGAACAGGCAATCAGAAAAACCAAAGGTACCACAGAGAATGACTGAACTGCTTAATCTGTGTTACTAACATTTCTAGCACATCTGTGGAGCGGAAATAGGGAAATAATTGCTCTGAGATAAAGAAATATATTCACATCACTTCCTTTCTGTCACCTCTAGAGTATACAACAAAGCATCTCACAGAGTCACAGAGGAGATAAGTTCTCTTTTTACCACATTGAGATTTTCCCACAGGCCAACAGCATTATGATGCCAAGACCATTTTAAAAAAGCTGTTTAGGAAAGTATTATGAGAGTGAGAATACAGAAATGCCCGCTTTGCAAAAAAACAGACACCAGTGTTAACTAAAGATACCATCTCTATAACCCTACAGTTCAATTCACCTGGCTCTAAAAACATACAGTGGGAAAATCTGGGGCTAGAAACTGGAGAAATAAAAACAATTCGGGTTCTTCTATCCCTCAAGTAGCTCACAATTCAGAAAAATAAGAATAAGATAAAAACGATCAAAATTTTGACCAGTAATTTTTGGAATTCATCTCAGTCTGAAGAGAGGAAAACATATAAAATATTGTAATTTGTAAAGTTTTCTAAAAAATGTTGTTTTAATATGATTAAAAGAGAATAAGAGTGTTCAATAAAGGTTGATAACAATATAATGTGATATGCTTTTAAACTTTATAACTTTGCAGAAATATGAAGAGAAAAGTTGGGTTCAGTAAGGTCTTCACAAGTTAGTAGGGATGAAATTTTCTTTTCTCCATTATTCCAAGGTTCCAAAGAAAATGATTTAATTTTCTTATATAAATTTCTACAATATTCTAATTAGTAGCTATTGAGAGCCTCAGAATTGATTATCAGGTTTATTATCTTGGCAGCAGACAGCTATGAGATCATTGTATTCATAAAGGAAAGTCTAAGTCATGATGAATAATAATTTCTTTGTTACCAACTCATAGCTGCCCATGAAGGCTGAATTACACTTGATTTGTCTGAGATATAAAACCTGTTCTGAGAACTTAAGGATTTTTTTCCCTCTTTATTATATAGAAGAGTATAGGACAATAAGCTTAATATATTTTATAATGATTCATTGGAATGTTAAAATAGTTCTAACTTTTTTTCTAAAATTATCTAATATATGATTAGATCTAATAACCCTAAATGCTCCTGAGTGATAAATGTCTCTAGAAACCTACCTCTTGTACATTTTTCTTTGCATTCCTCCAGACTTTCAAATCGATTCTGGTTTCCTTCACATCCTCCATATACAAATTCTTCACACTGTTGAGTGTGAATATTGAAAAAAAACCTCTTCATCATTGCTTTACATGGACCATCATCTGCTTTCAATGCACAAAATGAATGTACAAGTTTCAAAGGTGGCAACTCAGCATCTACAAGGTAAAAATAAAAGAATAACATACAACCCCAAAATAAAAGAATAACATAACAACACTGTGATAATGTTATTTCCTTTTTAATACATCTTAATTTTAAGGAAAAATACAACAATAATAAAACAGGCTAGTGATAAAAGAAACTATGAAAAGTTAGCAGAGGTAGATAAAGTATATAAATTTATTAAATGAGAGGTCTTATCAACCTTATTAAACTTTAATAGTAATTGATTATTCATTTATCGAATATTTTTTTAGACCCTTGTTAAAGAAATTGCTTAAGCTTGTACCAGTTGACCAACATGGAACTGAGTAGTAGTTGTAAGATGATATGTTGACGTTACACATAAGAAAAGACATCTCCCTAACACACAGTTGTGTCATATTTTTACATATAGAATAACTCTTTAAAAGCAACAGATCAGGGATTGGACATGACCACAACCCTCATAAAAAAAAGCAACAGTATATTTATATTCATATATGTGTGTGTATATATCATACTATATTAAGCCACTCCCTAATTATGAAAATTTAGGTGGTTAATATCGTAAATTATAAAAAGTATTTATTTTTCTTAAATTTGCATACACAAGTACTTTTTCTATAGAAATTCATACTATATATTATAAGGTTTTAGATTATTGATGACAATATTTTTAACAGATAAAAATCTGCATATAAACAAAAAATGACCTAAAAAATGTTTTTCCCTTCATCACTGAAGTTATCATTGAATTATAATGTGAACTGAAAAATAACTGAAGCATTTTCTGAGTAGTACATTTATGAATAATTGTAAATGCAGTTTATATTCTCTTTCCTTACTTAAAGATTGAGAATTCTATAACTGACATTGAGTAGTTAAAAAGTCGTGAGCAGCTAGAAAGCTTTGCATTAAGGATGCTAAGTGATGCATCTGACTGAGAGATGGCCCATGATGTGTCACTGAATCAGCACTTTATGTTTGTCTACTCTAGATACATTTTTCTAAGACTGACAAAAATTTGACCTATCAGTTCTATAAATATTTGATCATAGAATTGAATCTCAGAAGTCACATGAACAATTTTTGAGAAACCAGTTAGGAATAAAACTATTCTGACATGTTGAATCTTATGGCTATATACTATCATTTCAGAAATTCCTATAGCACTTCTTATAAAATTATGGTCCTGATTCCCAAGTTAATGTCACTTTAGAACTTTTACAGACATCAGATTACTGAAGCAGTGCTTCAGACAGGCACCTTTAATAGAGATATCCACCAGTAGAACACAGACAGCTTTGCCTAATACCTGAGTTGCCATATACTATATAGTTAGGGAAAACTGTTTCTTATAAATCAATAATTTATATCAGATTCTTTCTCATTGGTGACTGCCCTGCTTTTGACTCTTCATATAGTTGACATTCCTTATCATCATACCAAATCCCTTATTTTACATTTTGTGTATTATGAAGGCTATGCCTCAAGTTCAACCTGCTATTAGTAATTACGCCACAAGATGGTGACAGTGCATCACAGACACAAAATATAGTACACTGTCGTTCTAACAGCAGTAACAGCTAACGTTTACTGAGTAACTAATGTGCAACAAACTTTTTATAATTATATTATTTAATGATTGTAACAACTTTATGAATTATATATCACCATCTGAATTTTACTAATTATAAAATAGCACTTCAAAAATTAATTGCTCAGTTCATACCATAAGTGATGGCTTTAGTATTGACCTCCACAGTTTTATACCAGATATCTCACACCTTCTTAATAACTGAGCGATATTGTTACAGATCTGTGTGGCAGTGATTCCTAAATTAGCATTTAGGTCAAGCACATAGATTTAATCATACTATTTCCACTCAATAATTTTTCTTCTAAACTTCACTTTATAAACACTAAAAATGGTTTCAATGATGAAAGCAGGTGATGATTTTACAGCAATTTCCTAAAGAAAATACTAAGAATTCACTTTGATTGATATCTTGTATTAGCTATTATCTAATTATTCATCTTTACCATTCACATTTTAATGTATGTCTTACATGAATTCTATTTTAGAATATTCTTTTGTGCAGTGAGCTTGCAACCTCTCACTCAGGCACAGCATTCCAGAATGGGGGGAGTGAACAGGTGGCCTCACTGGAAACACAGCCATGCCACTCCACTCAAAAGGGATGAACATTTGTCTCGTTTTCATTCCTTACTCTGGATAAACCTTTTCAAAAGTTAACAGCCGTGCATTGATCATGCGTGTCAGGCACTGTGCTGTCATGGCAGGTATGATAGTAACTTAGGTGGCAGTAACCCCCCGCCCCTCCGCCTTCATGGAGCATGCAGACACTGAAGACTCACTTATGAAAATATTCAAGAAGTTCAGGGTGCTTCATGAGTGTATAATGAGATACTTAAGCTTGGGGGTCAGGGGTTAACTTCCTGGGACTTGAAACTGAGGAAAGAATTGACAGTGACAAGAATCTACCTAAGGCCATAAAACTGGAAAACACATACTGGGTGATGTAACAGGAATTTAATCTGATAAAGCAACATAAATAGAATTACAGTTTATTAGTTAATCATTTTCATAATTAATTGCTTGTATTTTTATATCACATAGTCTGAGGATTACAATCTCACTCTTCTCTCCCCCTGTCCTGGGATGTTGGATGGAAGGCTTATGTTAATATCTGGGAACATACCTGTCCTTGACTGTTAAAATTATTCTCCTGGAATTTGTTTGGGAATCTAGGAGTCTGCATGTTACTTGACTCTGACTAAAAGCTTTTATTTCTCTGCAAGGGAAGAACACAGATATGTGCTCTGCCTTCTCTGTGCTAGAAAAAGTGCCACATGCTTTTATGCAGTTTACACAACCACCATTTGGATGTAGTCATTTATATCACTTATTTATAGATTAGGATACTGGGAGTCAGAGAGTTTACATAAACTCACCTAATTTTGCAAAGCTTCTGTGTGGCAAACCACACAAGCAAACTTATATCTATCTGATTCTAAATGTTATGAAAGATACTTGCCTTTCTCTAAATGCTCCCTGCTAATCTCTCTCCTAGGCCAAAGGATTTTTTTTTTTAAAGCTTATCACCACTAGTTTTTTCTTATCATTTTTGTCTTACCAAGAAATTTCTTTTATTTCATCCTCACTACTGGTTAAACTAATTTTAAAAAGTCTACTATTGACTTGTGAGAGAAGCCATAAAATCTTGTATGTTTTTCAATAAAATGATAATACATTATTTCAATGAAATGGTATCCTTCTATAAAATGATGGCATGACCTCGGCATAATGTGATAAATAGTATCTCCAAAATTGAATTGATTCAGATGCAGGATCATGCTATTGCAAGATTAATTAAAAACAAACACGAAACCAAAACTAGATAAGACTGTGCAGCCAGTCAGCTAAGTGGTGTTCAAGTCTAACTTTAAGATCAAATGTTTTCCTTCTCCAGCTGGGTTTGGTCTGGATTTATCCAGAGATTTTAAACTCTGGCTTAATTATAGGTGAGTTAATTCTGGTTCCTTGACTCAACAATGGCAGCAGCAACAACATCAGAAACCTGATTAACTGGCAAGCATTTTCTCAGCCTAAGGGAGGGAGCTTAGACTAGGTGAATATTGCGAACACTTGGACTTTTTTCCTCCTCCTGCTTGCCAAGATGAGATTGCCTGCTTTTTCCCTGTTGGGACTTACTTTAACCTCCACATGCCGTCTTTACCTAACCTCCAAAATATTAGAACTTTAGCCAACCCTTTTGAGAAATGAGCCAAGTGAGGGATTAGAGCTCATCTCATACATAGTGCCCAAATTTCTGTTTTCGAAAGATACATAATGGTTTTTACTGTATCAAGTAATGTTCCATCTTTAGGAAATTTTCCTAACAATATACATTTTTTTTCTGGTGGCATATAACAATAAGCCTCTAATTTTCACCCATTAGTAGGATGTGAGTGGCCCTTCTGATCCCAGAGAAGTTTGCTTCTTGTCCACTGGTCGGCCGGGGCAGATGTAAGCTGGGTCTGCCTGGGCAGGTGGACGTCAAGCTGTGAGTCCAGATCTTCAGATCTGTTCCCAATGTCTCATTCTTGGGTGCAGACTGAAGTGATGCAGCATGTACCACTTGGCCACTTCTCTGTGTCAAACTTTCCCATTGCCAAGCCTGATGGGTCCCCTTCTTTGCATCAACAGCAGCACCCTATGCCTGGCTCTATCAATTCATTTACTACATTATACTAGATAATCTGTCAACACTTCAGTCTCTGTGAAACCCTGTGAAACCAAGAGATTCTGGAGAACCTCGTCTCAGTCATCACTTCTTCCCTAGCACCAGCCAGAGTTTCAGGCACTTAAGATGTATTTATACAATCTTTATCAAAGGGAAGTACACTGAACAAAATCACTTTAAAGAGCTGTTAGAGATATGAACTAAAAATGTATTTATGCAAATCTTTTTGTACATCATAAACATACATACAAATAGAAACTATCACTTTGTTCAGTCTCTCATTATTAACAATGCTTGAGATTTCTATCAATGTTTTTCTAATTTGCCACAAAATACTACTTTTAAGAAAGAAATAAATCTATAATAACAATCACTACATGCTCTTCTCCTTGTCCTATTGTTTTATTGTTATCGAGTTGACCCCTGAACATCATGGGTTTGAACTGTGTGGGTCCACTTACACACACTAGTAAATACTATGGTACTACGTGATCCACAGTTGGTTGAATCTGCAGGCAGAACCCCAGGCATAGGGGAATCGTGGATACAGAGGGCTGACTGTAAGTTATATATGGATTTTTGACAACACAGATTTTTGGTGTCCCTAACCCTGCGCTGCTCAAAGGTCAACTGTAATTTATTTTTAGACGCAGAACTCTATGGGATTAGATCTCTTGGTGTCCTGCTTGACTAGATTCTCACATTGGACTTATCTGGAAAGTTCTTATTTGGGGAATAAGGGCAAAAAGGAGAGAATGGCTGAAACCTCAGATGTCTGCATTTTCCTTTTCCTTCTCATACTCTTCCCAGCAAAAGGGTAACAGCAAGATTCACAGAGCATTGTTTCTACAGCATTTTGCTCCTTGCAATTTTCCAGAGATACTTCAGTATTTAATATAGAGGCTGCAAAAGAGAGATCTTTATTGCTAAATTGACCGTTTTTGGACCAAAGTTTTGGAAAAATGTTACTTCAATAAAAACTGATTCTCCTACAAGACGGAGAAAAATGTTAAGTATTTGGATTAAAATTGAGAGATATGACTAGCTTACAATGATGAATGCTAAGATTTTACCTGTGCTGTTTGTATGTTCTTCATCTTCCTCAGGGACAGCAGTAAGAGGGGCAGAGGCACAACTAAGCAGCAGGCATACAAAAGCCAAAAAAATCTGTTCTTTCTTCATTGTGTAATTCATCTCTGAAATATAGAACCCAGATATATCTAATAAATAAAGGGTTAATGTGGGATTATATATAGACTAGTAGGAATCTTGTGCACAGTTCCAAATGTAAATTTATATGACATTTAATGTGTATTCTCATACATATCTGCCCACAAATTCCACGAGTCAGATTTAAAACATGTATATGAAGCATTCAATATTGTAGACACACTACTTTCTGTGCATATATCTAATAATATCCAAGTACACAGGTCTTATTTCAATCTTCAAAATACAAATTAAAATGGCAATAACTGAAAGACATGGGTAAATGCTGATCAACATGACTAAGTATGTATTAAGAGCCATTTTCATACGCAATTCTATTTGCCACATCTTTCTCATAGCTGTTGTTTTTTGTGAGTCAGTACTAATAATATTTTAATTTTTCTTGCATTTTTCTATTATTTATTTAATACAACTTTGAATTTCTAATTTCTCCCCCTTTACTCCAATGTTTTAAAAAGAAACACATTTCCAAATTTTCATCTTTGTTTCCTTTAAAATGTATTTCTGTTTTCATAACTAATTTCCTAAACAGGTTTTCTTTGAGATTGCAAACCGAACTGTTGAAAAAGAAATGTCTAACATTCCAGCCAGTCCTTTACTCTAGTTCTTCTACCTCAACTTAGAGAGTTAACTGATTCAAGAATTTCAGTGATTTAAGTGATAAACCCACACATTTACACTCCATAGGAAACATTTTAGTAGGAAAGTGAAACTTTCTGTTTTAAAATGATTTAAGGATCCATAGCAGAAAAATAATGGAAAAGCATATATACATTTTATCTTTAAGGCTATTTATCCTTTATATTCAACAGTAGAAGGAAATGTATATTGTTTACAAAGCAAGGGAAGAGAATAAGAAGGGAAGGCATGCGCACGTTCAGCTGCTGCTGCTGTCAGAATCAGGAAGGAGAGAGCAATCTTATCAGTAAACAGTCACAAATGCAAGAACAGATACTTCATCAAAAACAATTTAGAGAATTCTCTGATTATGTTTAGTAGATCACAGCTGCAATATACATCATTAAAGTGTAGCCTTATAATAAATAATAAAGTAATAAATGTCATTTTGCTTTAAGCTTCATTAAAATCACTAGTGAAATGTATAACCTATTTTCTCACAATACTTTGGAAATGTTAACACACTTTTGAATTTTAGTCATGCAGTTATATACTTTCTACATCATATCATAAACTATTTGAGTCCACAAATATATATGTATTTAAATGTATGCATAGATATACATATAAATGGTTGACCCCTGACCAATATGGGTTTGAACTGCAGGGTCCATTCATATATGAATTTTTTTCAATATAAATACTACAGTACTACATGATCCACAGTTGCTTGAATCCTTGAGTGTCCAACTGCTGGTACAGAGGACCCAAGGATATGAAGGAATCGTGCCAAATCAAAATAGTATGCCTATTTCTATGGGCTAGGTTCGAACAGCTTGAGAACAGCACTGATAGTTTAAATTTGGAAGTGTCCCACTTTGGATGTATACGTTTGAAGTGGAGAGCTACAGGAGACTAGCACAGATTTGGTGGACCTTAAAATGTCAGGGGTCAGGGAATAGAAAAATGTAAAAACACTGCAAATCTTAATGTAAGTATATGATTTTAGGAGTGGAGTGGACAGATATAACTCCCAGGAGGAGGGGACTATTGCTTCCAGAAGAAAGGAAGGGTATTGGAAAGAAAAAAACTATGCATACACACTATAGCAAACCATAGCTAATTAACAGCAGATACAGAACTTGAATCCAAGTCAGCAGATTGCTAGTTCAGTGCTCTTCTCCACAAAGTTGCCTCTGAAAAGAGGCCAAAGCACCAAATAATTCAGTTTCCCAGTAGAAGATTGATCACTGAAAAAATAGTATGTCTTATTACAACACTCATAAAACTATAATTTGTGGAGATAAATTCAAGTGAACTAAGCTAATTATATATTATTGTAATTAATTTTTTAAATTTCAAAATGCACCATTAACATTGCAAAATCACAAACAAGAAAACAAACTCAAACTGAAGCAGTGCACTGATTATCTTCTTACACATCCTTGTACCTTTCTACACTCTACTGTCTTAAATAGCTGGCCCCATTAAAAATATGTACTCCTCAACCTGGTATTATACCCAAAAATTGATTCAAGAGAATTAAATGATCTAAATGTGAAAGATAAAACATTAATTCAGAAAAAAACAGGAGAATATATTCACGGTTAGGTTAGCAAGGATTTCTGAGTCAGGATACAGACAGCACCAATTAAAATAAAATATTGACAATTGGATTTCATTAAAATCAAGAACTTCTGTTCATCAAAGGGAGTACCATTAAGATATTGAAAAGACAAGTTGAGAGGAAGTATTTGAAATTCATATATCTCGAGATTACAATATTGAAAAAGTATAACAAACTACAAATAAATATCCTATTAAAAATGGATTAAAGAGTTAATAGACACTTTTCAAAAGGTTACATACATAGAGCCAATAAGCATATTAAAAGATGCATCACTATTCATCAATAAAATGCAAATTCGCACTATAGTGAGATACCTCAACTAAAATTAATAAAAACTGACAATACAAAGTGTCGTGGAGGATGTGGACTTCCAACATTGTTGGTGGGATAATACTATGGTCTAAACATTTGTTTTTCAACAAATCCTTTTGCAGAATTATAACTCCCAAACAGTGATGGTATTAGGAAGCAGGGCCTTTCAGAGGTCATGAGGGATGGGATTAGTGTTCTTATAAAAGAGATCCCACAGAGGTTCCTTGTCCCTTCCATCATGTAAGGACAGAGCGAGAAGGCACCAGTTATGAATGCAGAAGAGGGCCTTCACTCTTGCTAAATCCCCTTTAACTTCTAACATGTCATCAGAAGTTATTTAAGCAAGAACATATTATATGAATGTGTTGTGTCATGTCGTGTTAGTAACTAGTTGCACATAGCAAGATGTTTTAGACACTAAGGGAGATTTAAAAATCTAGAGAAAGCCTTAACCCTTACAGAATTTATACGCAACCAATTGAGTTAAATAAAAATGCAATGTTACGTGCCAAGATGAATTATGAGAATATCTTTGCATATACCAGGAACATAGTAGTGGAGAATAAATATATGCTAAATTATTTACCTTGAATAAAAACAGTATTTATACATTGGGGCAATAAACTAGAAATTCTAAACTCAGCTCTGCCACAACCCAAGTAACCTTTGGAAATAAATTTATGTTTCTGAACCTGATTCATAAAAGGCATGACTTTGGCTAGATTGTCCTTAATTTCCATTTCAGTTCTAAAAATTTATGCATTTGAACTAACACATTTTACTCACTTGCAGAATAACTTACAGTTATGTTGTATAACTTACATTTTCTATTAACTTCAATGATAATTTGCAGCATCAATTTTATTCCTTTAGGTCAAGGTGTGTTCTTACAATAGCATTTCAGCAGGATGTTATTATTTGTTACATTAAAAAGGTGTTCATAGGTTAATACATACTTATACCTGAGTTAAAAATTAATATTGGTTTCTCAACTGTAGAACTTTTAAAGAATCCTTAATATGGTAATGTGTGATAGTATCTTCTATCGGAGAATATAGTAACTGTATTTCCAAATTTATATGTCAAAGGACTATTTCTCATAAAATATTTTGGAAACTATCTAGAGAAATAACGTTATAGATAAGGAAAAGCCAGATTTTTCTGAGCCAGAGAAATATAAAAAAGCATAATGTGCTTTGTGCTTTAATAAAATCCAGCTTGTGTTGGAATGATGTTGAGTTGGAAAGATGTTGAAAGGGCAAAATTATAAGTAGAATTAACAGCTAGAATGTTGCAGATCAGATTGAAATTATGAACAGAGGGTTATCAGTGGAACTACCAAGAAAGGGGCAGGTGTGAGAGACGTTTTGAGTTAGTATTGATAAAACTGAATAATTGAGTAGATACAGGATATGAAGGACAAAGTATTCAAGTATATCCTGAATGAATTGTGTTAGTCATACAACTTGGTAAATTCATACTAGTACTAACTGGTGTACGTATTAGGGATGAATTATGTCAGGAGAGAGTGAATCTGAGGTTATGTTTTCTAGGTGGACCAGTATAAGGGCAGGAGCTAGGAAAAGTTTTGCTGTATCATCATCACGATCATGAGGTAGGATCATTTTTTCACCAGGGGAAAGGGTGTCCAATAAGTCATTCCCAGTTCCCACTTTAACTTTATTTTCTGTCAGTCTTTTCTTTAATTACTTAGCTTTATGGATACTTCCTCCTAATCCTTTGGCTCCATTGAAACAGTTGATTCTTGATCAGACAATACTAATTCTAGGTTTAGTACTTTAAAATTGCTATTTCCTGTCCTGGGAACACTCTTCTACAAGATACAGGAATGACAATGTCCCTTCCTTTAGTCAGAACACTTGTCAGATATCCTGTCCTCCAAAAGATCATCTTTGAGCACCATATTTTAAAAGTAACAACCACCAGTTCCTCTGTTACTCTCTCTATATATAATGTGTATATGTATATATATGTATATATATATATGTATATATATATGTGTATATATATATATATATATATATATAAAATATTTTATCTTGCTCTATGGCTTATCTCTTCAATTTTATACAAGTGTCTTTTGATGAGCACAAATTTTAATTTTACAGATTTGATTTTAAAAATATTTCAATAGGTCTAAGTATATTCCCAGAGTTGTACAAATATCACCACAATCAATTTTAGAGCGTTTTCATTACGCTATAAGGTAACTCCCCATCCTTTAGCAGTCATCCCTCACCAACTTTCCCATGTCCACATCTGTAAGAAACAATTAATATAATTTCTGTTTCGACATATCACCTAATTGTAGACATTTCATAAAATGGAATAATACAATATATGGCCTTTTGTGTCTGGCTTCTTTCATTCAGCATAATATTTTCAAGGTTCACCCATGCTGTGGCATATATCAGTACTTAATTTCTTTTCATTGCTAAAAATATTCTATAGATATACCACCATTTATTTACCCATTCATTATTTAAAGAACATTTGTGCTGTTTCCACTTTTTGGATATTATGAATAATGTTGCTATAAACATTTGTACACAAGTTTTTGTGTGGACATATGTTTTTATTTCTTTTATATATTTACCTAAGAGTGGAATTATTGGATCATATGATAATTCTCTTTAGTCATCTGAGGAACTGCCAGACTGCTTTCCAAAAGCAGCTGCACCATTTTACATTTTTCTAAAAGTAATGTCTTGCCCTGTTTTCTGAATAGCACTTATTACTACTTACATATTTATTTGTATACTTATTCACTGTCTCCCTCACTAAAGCATTTTCCATTCTTGGCATTAACATTCACAATTCTGTGTTCAGTACCCCAAATAATAATGATATGATGAATAAGTGAGTTAATTAGGATAAACTTTGTGAATTAAAATTATGTTATAATATGGATCTTTAGATATATCCACAGTTTTATTTGTTTCTACCAACAGCACCGAAAACTAAGAGAGATTAGAAACAATGTGATGGAAAGCCATCTATTCATGCTCATTTTTCTAATGTGTCTTCATGTATTGCTTACTTCCACTTTTTTGTAAGTACGAAACATTTTAATTGAAAATTTTGTTTAAAAGAAATTTTTCAAAGAAAATGTAACACAAGTAGTGCAGATTTCATATTTATAAAATTTTGCTTAAGTGACAGATATTTTTCCAAATTGAAGTAGGAAAATAGGGTGATTGCGTAAATCAAATCAAAAGAGATAATACTAAATAAAGATGTGCTTAGAAAAAAGGTAATTAGTGAAAGAAATGTATTATTTGTTGTTTCATGATTTATTTATGATATTAATATTCTTGAGATGGTACGTGAAAGAAAGGCAAGTTGTCTGTGTGGATCTAGGAAGTAAGGAGACAAAAAGAAAAAGAAAAAAGGAAGAACTTTGAGATTTTTCACTTGTTGAGGATATGAGCTCATCTATGAACTTCATATCAAATATAATCCCCTTAAAAAATCCTATCCTATATGAAATATTACACCTATGTTAAGAAAACTGGAGCGCAGAAAGGGAGTATAATTTTTCCAGACAGAATGATTTCTATTCCTATGTTGAAGTCTTAACCTCCAGTACCTCAGACCGTAACTGTATTTGGAGATAAGGCCTTTGAAGAGGTAATTAATGAGAAATGACGTCATTTGTGGTGGATTCTAATCCAGTATGACTGGTGTCTTTACCATATGATATCACTTATATGTAGAATCTAAAACAAAAGCCAAATTAACTTATTTACAAAACAGAAACAAACTTACAGACATAGAAAACAAACTTGGTTACTGGGGAGAAATCAACCCTGCTGACACCCTGATCTCAAACTCTGGCCTCCAGAACTGTGAGGAAATACCTTTCTGCTGTGTAAGCCGCCCAGTTTGTGGTCCTTTGTTACAGCAGCCCTAGTCAACCAGCACAGACCATAAAGCTTCAAACACCAGTGCTGTAACTTACTAATTATATGAATTTGACAGTGTATTTATCCTCTCTTTATTTATAGAATGGGTATGTTACTAAAATGTACCTCACAGGATGTGAGGATTACATGGGAAAGAATTAGAATTAGAATGATGACTAATTCAATAAATGTTAGCTATTATAATTGTTGTAATTCTTGACATCATTTTGGGTGCACTGTAAAAATGGAAGCACAATATTCATGGAGCTTATTCTTTGTTTAGAATGTCATCTCAGGCTCCTTGAAAGTCTAAAAGATTGAAAACATAGCACTGATTTGGAAAGACTTTAGGGCCAAACTGAGAGACATTTTTGTTCTAATTTGGTTAGGTATGGGAAGTTTGCTGGACTCTAAGTTATAAGATGAGGCAATACAGATCTTTATGTAAAGTGACTGTTTTTCTAAGAATCCAAGTCCATTGGAACTAGAAATATGTTGGCAATTTGACTTTGGTGACTGATACAGAACAACTCAAAGGAAATGGCAGTGGATGTTGGTGTGGATGAGAACTTGTGCCAAGATTCAAAAAGCAAAACGCTCACAGAGAATGGAAGAGACCAATAGTAGGCTGGAATGATACCATTAAATTTCTAGCACATCATTTTGGGAAAGACATGTAACAACATGTAGAAGGTGTTGTTCCATCCTATCATAAGTTTTGCAGTAAACTCCTGTTATTTAATATCATCTTATAAATTTATCTGGAAAATCACATATTGTGTTTGCATATATATTATCAACATGGTGCTTATACAATTTAAACTTTCTGGTTCAGATTTTCTTTATCACATATCATTGAACTTACTCTTTTTAAAAATTTTGCTATTAATCTCTAAGCTCATGGGTACTTTGCCATGTCTAAAAGAAAGATCTCAATTTTGACTGCTTATTTATCTGCAGTGTACCAGTGAAAGACAGGAGAGACAAAACCTGACAACCAGAAAGAGAAAAAATGTAACTTGAAAAATAATTCCAATTTTCTGCTCAGCAGTGGCTAATGTTGTTATCTTCTTGGTCAATTTTGCTAATCCCCAGGGAACTGCCCACTGAAACCTAACACCTGCTTTTATCTCTAACCTATGTATTTTTTTGGCTGCTTCTCATGTTGGGTGAGTTTGCAGCACTTTAATACCAAGGATAATGAATGAAGAAAGGAAACATTAGAATAAATCTATGGTGGAGGGAGCGAG
This sequence comes from Camelus ferus, assembly GCF_009834535.1. Classification (NCBI taxonomy): domain Eukaryota; kingdom Metazoa; phylum Chordata; class Mammalia; order Artiodactyla; family Camelidae; genus Camelus; species Camelus ferus. The sequence goes on from NC_045700.1 coordinate 57,504,511, forward strand.
ATAAAAAAAATCTAATGGAGATTCTTACAGCTTTCTATTTTCCTTTTTTGTTTTGAAGTTCATCTTTTATAAGTAGTATTTTCAACTGAAAATTCCAAAATATTCATAACAACTAGGATATGGAAATGAATTTTTGTTAAAAACAATTCTTACTGGAGTTACAACTTGTTCCTGAATAGAGAGTTACTGACCTTGTATATCTCAGTGAGAGGTTTGAGAGCCAGATTTTTCTCAGGAAAAGAGTGTTTTCTAAATAAATACATTGTGGAAATGCAAATGTTTGGGCAGTTTCCCAAGAGAGATTTAAGGCTGTGTAACTGCACATTTGCCACATACCAAATTCTAACAAGTCAGTACAGAGTCTTCTTTATCTCTCTATTAACTACCTCCCTGGATCCCAAATTCCTCAGACTTAGAGTCATCACTATAAGCATTATTTTGGCATCAGGGTTATTTATCTATGACATGTGATTAAAATTAAGATCAAATTTCATGAGGCTCTGGCTGTATGGTGTAAACACCACGTTTATTTTAAGCATGATAATAGAAATGCAAAGATATATCATTATAAAATGTTTGTATTTTGTAATGATTTATTATTTTTTGAAGTGGTTTCTTATCTATTAGGTTACCGCATCTTGATAATAATGCTGTGTAGCCAATGGGGCAGGTATATTGAATTTATGATACATGATTTATTTTCCAACGTCATAGGCCTAGATGACTAGACTATTAAGTGACAGAGGCAGGGCAGGATCCTATAGCACCCTTCGTGTAAACAAGATTTGTGAAATAGAGACCAAATCTAATTTAGGAAAGTGTATTAATCACTAAATCTTTCTATACTTCTCTTTGAAATATTACCTTTATTGTGACTTGAAGAAGATGATTACGTAACATCACCAAAGGAACTACAGGATAAAAGTTGATTTCTCAAAAAAATTGATTTCTGTGATTTACTAATCCTACAAGTATGATTAATTGATCTACATAAGTTTTTACTGTGATCATTATTGTAATTTTTGATTTAGTAAGTTGCCTAAATGTTTTCTATTCCTGGCGTTAACTTTATACTTCGTTAGTGACTATACTTATTACTGTGTAAATATTCCCACATCACTCTGTCTACGTATATGGGTAGTTGGTTTTTGGCCCAAGCCTTAGCAAGCCATACTGGCAAAGGGCATGGGCCATAAGCCTTAGAAAACCTTGGATGTTTGCCCCTCACACCCGGGGAAAGGACACCAAAGTTCACCCAGCAGTGAAGGCCTAAATAAATAGATTAGAACAAGCCAATACAAGGGGACATCTAAAAGAGGTATTTGAAAAATCTGTTTTAAGTATCATATTTTCTCTTTTTTCCCAAACTTAAGAAGAAATAGATACCACGTATACACTCATTTAAAAAAATCTGGCTAAAGACCTGAATTGAAAAGAACACATTCCTATTTTATTTAGGCCCCATTTCAAACCTGTAATTAGAGTCAGCTGTGGAATTATCTGGGATTAATTTTTGTGTTGTAGATTAGGTCTTTGTTCAGATTTTCTCCCTGGATGCCTGCTTCTCAGCCACTTTTTTTTTTAACCATGGGTTGTTAAATTACATTTTGTCACTTTAATAATAATAAATCATAATGTGAATAGCAGTTTCCAATAATGAGTCTTAATTATTATTTTTTTCTTATTTATACTTCACACTTACCCTAAGAGGATATTAATTTATCCTCAGTTGATACAGAAAATAAAGTAGTAAAATAAAATAGAAAATAAAAATGATAAATTTTTCTAAGAAAACAGCTTGTAAGTGGTTGTATAGATATACCTAATTCTAAAGCAAATGCCTTTGGCATTGCTTTATCCTGTCAGATTAAAAAGTATTTTTTGTAAAATAAAATTTAAATATTAGTAAAAATTACATTTACAAATTCATCTGTAGATTAAATAGTGTGATTTGTTGTAATAAAGATGGTAAGTAAAGATTTGAGAAAGACACTACAGATTTGACTATAACAGTCATCATCTTACAGTGGAATCATGTTCCAAACCATGTTGGCAGGATAAGGTTTTTGGAACTCTGAGCACACAATATTATAAATGAAGTTTATGTTGATAGGCCAGCTGGTAAAAAATGAATAAAAGAGCTTCAATGGTTAAGATAGGCAATCTTCAGTGACCTAGTCCAGGTTTGAGGTCAGGCAAGAATGCTTAATCAGACCTAGTTAGAAGGTGGTTTTTCTTTGACATCACTTCAAACCAGTCAACAAGACTTGAAATGGATTTTTGTTAGGTAAGGATACAAGTGATTTTGCAGATAAAGCTCACAGGAGCTGTCTTAGTCTACTAGGGCTGCCATAAGAAAATACCACAAACTGGATATCTTAAACAACAGAACAAGTTTCTCGCCGTTCTGGAGGCTGGAAAATCTAAGGCCAAGGTGTTGGCAGATTTAGGCTCCTGGTGAGAGCTCTCTTCTTGGCTTGCAGATACCACCTTTCCTCTGCGTCCTCACATGGCCCTCCCTCTGTGTGTGCATACAGAGAGAGAAGGAGCTCTCTCTTCCTCTTCTTATAAGGCCACCAATCCCATCAGATCAGGAGACCACCCTTATGATCTCATTTAACATTAATTATCTCCTAAAAGTCCGATATCCAAATACAATCATTTTGGGGGTTACAGCTTCAACATACAAATGTAAGGAGCAGGGACAATTTAGTCCATAGCAGGACCCCTCCTCATTTCTTAAGAAAATGATTCTAAACTTGTAAACTGGTAGTAAATTGGCTAGTAAATTGGTTTCAGAAGTGAGGGCCACATCTCTTTTGTCATTAGGCCGTGGGAGGAGATACATCAGCCCTTGAGCCTACTTTTTAATGTGTAAGCAAATTCTTTACTTCCTGAACAGCTACAGACTTCCATGTCCTAGTTCTTTTTGCATTATCAAGCTTGAGATGGGACAGGCCATGGCCTACCACATTCCTATAGGAAATGTAGAAATCACGTATATAAGAAGGACGCTTGGTAACCAGTTCTTCCAAATTAGGTATTTTTGTAGGGCTTTTACTGTTGTTATTTACTAAGAGGGGACATGTGTTCTAAGAAAATAATTCTCTACAACCTCTTCTGGGAAGAAAGTATCTTTTAAAGTTCACAATAAGAAGGAAAGACTCGGCATTCATTCAACCGTAATTGCAAATCATATGTTCCAAAGCAGAAAGTACTGCCCTGTATGTTAGTTCTTGTAACTTGAAATTGGAGGATAATTTTCATTCACTTACTTTCGTGGGCTAACTATGAAATTACTGAGAAATTTTATTTTAAGATTAGATTTTTCATAATTTTGCATAATCAAGTTTATTAAAACAAAATCCTAAGGGCCTGAAAGCTAAGTATATAACATTTGCCACAAGATTTTAGGAAAATGAGAAGTCAGGGCAGTGAGGAAATTCTGGGGTAAATCCCTTCTCTCAGGGCCCTCCTCACCTCCACCTCTGGAATTGTGCTCTGACTCAATCTCATAAATGCTATGGATATACTGGTTCTGTATCAAATCTCTGCTCAAATGGTGTCTTCTCAGAATCCTGTCTTGAACACCTCACACAAAATTGCTCCATGATTGTGTTCAATTTTGTCTCATTTTTTTTTTAAATCACTGCATCTATCCCTATGTAACACATTATATATTTATTTGCTTACTGTCTGTTTTGAAGCACTGAAGTATTTTGAAGTTTGAAGTATTTGTGAGATGTTCATTGGAGCTATGAAATAAGAGGCTTAATACGTAGATGTGGACCTCAGGGTAGACATCTCTGATAGAGACAGAAATGTGAGAATATATAAACGATAATTACTTCTGTGGAATGGAGGATGATTTGTGTAAAAGTACTTACTTAGCATTCGATATGAAGCAGGTAGTATTCTAAGTGCTTTTACAAATGTTAATTCATATAATCCTCATAGTGACTCTATGAGGTGAATGTGAAAACTGGAAAGGGACACCCTGGAAGTGAACTCTGGAGAACAAGAATAAGAGAAATAGGTCTAAGAAGATGAATAAGAAATAGCCAGGAAAGCAGAAGAAACCTGGGAGGCTGTAGTGACGCAGATGCTAAGGAAGTCAATCCTTCATAAAATTGTCACACGTTTACAATGTGTGTAGCGCACAGAGGGTTCAACTGAGGCAAGAGCCAAAAAAAAAAAAAAAAAAAAAAAACCAATGCATTGTGTTTAGTGACAATGGCATTGTTAATACCTTTGCAAAACTGCAAAAGAAAATTTGGTACAGTGTTGGGGGCAGCAGCTGGTGACCTGAGGAAGGAATTGGAACAAAGGCTGTGAAAACAGCAATTAAGGATACCGTTTCATAATCTAAGCTGAAAAGTGAGAGAGGGGAAACGTTTGGTTAAAACATAGTTTAATACGTTTCTGCCATTAGAGAGGAAGAGACAAAGCTAAAACAAAAATAAAATAAATAGAGGCTGAGTCCTAGACACAAGTGAAGAGGGTCTAACTCTGGCCTGGAAAAGAGTATCTTTCGTTACAATGGGAGTTCTCTGACGGTGGGGGAATAGGATACATTTTCAGGTGTGTGTGTGAGCATATATTTTGTGATGGAGTTGTTCAGGAGCAGAGAGAAAACTGAGATTTTCTTGTAATTCAATTTTCTAAGTGAAGAAACAGTTGAGATTTTCTGTTCAAAATGTCAAGAATTAGTGGACTTTTAGAAGGTTTTAAAAGGATTTGCCATTTTCTCTAGGTAAAATAAAATGGGGTATTAAAAATGTTAAAGGATTTCTGGGCTGCTGGAATCCTAAACTTTAAATACATAGTAGTTTAAGTCTTCAAAATTCAGTGCCCCATCCCTCCAGATTTAGAAATTAAACTTTTGAAGGATTCACAGTTGGATTTTATCAATTGGAGACAGATAAAGGACAAAAAAGGCAGGGCTTTGAAGAGTATTGGCAAGAGGAAGTATGTAAGTGGTTTATTATTTAATCATCAACTAATAATTTTTCCTAGATGCGTACATTCTTTGTTAAAAAATGTAAATGATACTTTAAGGCGGTTATTATCACACCTGGGAATTTAAAAATATGAAAGTGACTAAATGCACATTCATGTTCACTTTAGCATAGAAAATAACATAATATTTTTTAAACAATGTAGGCATGCAACTTAATGACAATTATTAGAATAGGCAGTACCTCCATCCATCAGATGTAATATTACACAAAGCTAAATTGGTAATGACAATGACTAGAAGATAAAGTGAGGATCAATCATGGTAATATGAATTTTAAAAGCTGTATGCAAAAATATATGTATACTTTAAGATGAACTAAGCAAAAATTGATGTTTATGCAGAAAATACGCTTTAATAAGGGAAAATACATCAGGTCAGTGAGATTATGGATGAAATTTTCTTTTTTTTCCAACTTTTTAAAATGTTGTTTCAGTCATGTAATTTGCTTATGCAACAACCATTCTCTGCCACACTTCGTTGAGAGCAGGTGAGCTAAACATGTTCATAAGTGCAGCTCTCAGGGAAGGACAGCCTACTGCCCACCTAAGGAATAAATTTATAAAAATAATCCCTTCATTAATCCACATTAATCATGATGATTCCATTTCCCTTACAGTAATTGATTTAGAAATTTCAATATGATTACTCTCTGACCAATTAGATGAGAGAGGAAGTATGCTATCTTCCAGGGGTGGGATGGGGTACTTTTGACAAAGATCCTTGTTCTAAATGAAGCTACATGGGAAGGGTCACGTGATGTTTCCTTCCACTTGTTTTGTCTGTATGTGATTCCTGTGACTGAAGCATCCATCCTGGGGAGAACTACCCCAAGATTAAGACAACCTGCTTTTAATAATAAAGTAAGACGATGGAAAGAACTTGGATCTGTGTTGAATTAACAAATCTTGAAACATCCTCTGTACTTTGTATAATGTGAGCTAGTAAATGGCCTCATTTTTAAGCTACATATGCATGGATTTTTCCTTCTAGCAACCAAATGTAACCTGACAGCAATTTTGCTTTTTTTGCTTTCACTAACTGACTATTAACCACTTTTTTGGCGCTTTTCATTGGAGGATGCTTGTAGGATGGGAAAATAATATCATCACTGTAAAGCTCAAGTCAGAATCCCCTTTTCTTATCATTAAAATTATTTTTCTATTAAAATAATGCCTGATATTCTGCTATGGAACAAATATTCAGATTCTATTTTAAAAATATAACCAGACTAATGCTAAAATGTGGGAAACAATGAAGCAAAACATTCTGAACCTAGTAAGTAAATTAATATGAGAAAAATAATAAAACTAAACCACAACAACAACAGAAAACAAGCCTCCCCAAATAGTTGCAGACTATTGACTCTAATCATGTTTACTAAAGGACTGACCAATCCTCTAGGAAAAGTCTGTTGGATTTGGCCCTTGTTACAGGAAGTCATATTTCTGGAGAATTGCTTAATGTGGAATTCTTTAATGTTAGCTAATAGGCCAAATCACAACATTTCTCTGTATTTTCTGCCTGGGAACAAGCATGGTGACAATTTCACAGATAAAAAAGTTTGTTACTCTACCTCTTTTAGATATAGAAGTAGTTGTTAGCTATGATTTTATAAAGTAGGAAAGTTTCCTCTAGGAATGATACATTAAAAGCTGTTCACTATGTAGGTTTGATCTCTTGTCATTCATAATATGAGAGATAAAACTTAAAAAAAATACCCTAGAAAAGAAATAGCAATGCCACAGGAAAAAAGTGAGTATCTTCAGTTACAATCAAGCATACAACATGTGTTAACTAACTTTATTTTAAAAATTAAAAAAACGGAAATGAAGGACAAGATCAAAGAATTATATACTGCTAGAGATAAAAGAAACTACAGGGATAAGTATCTGGAATATCCTGGGGTTTTTAATGAGTAAATTGAAGCCCAGAGCTAATTTTATCCCCCAAAGTCTTATATCTGCATAATGGCAGAGCTTCACCTCAAGCATAGAAATTGTGACCATCTCAAAAAAGGGCAACTGCAAGCCTAAGAAAGAACCAGTTATTCTTACAAAAATCTTCCTCTTTTTTTTTGGTAAAGTGAATTTCAGATTATTTACAATCTCTAGGAATTAGCAATTTCTCAATTCATAAGTAGGGGATTTTTATTCTCTGGTTTGGGCCAAACTTCTATAAGTAAAATAAGAGCGATAGAGTAAATAATTAGAAAGTTAAGAATATGTAAATACGTAAAAATATTACTGAAAATTAGTCAGTAAAATCTGAAAAGACTAATGTATATTTTTTACTAATAAAAATACAATGAACAAAGGAAAATAAAGTATAAATACATAATAAAGGAAATAATAACAAAGATTCTTCCTCCTTAGAGTTGCCCGTAACTACTAAAACTCTTAGAAAATAATATGTAGAAATATTTTGTCTAGATATTATAGTTAAATTCATAAGACATTTTGCCAAAAGAAGGTAGCATTCATTTCTTTGAATGAGTTCACCTTTCTTCATCACAGTGACTCTTATTTTTCATCTGATCCAGTTTGTTTAACAGCAAAGCTCTTCATAGTATGCTCTTTTCATTTCTTTCCTCTAAGTGGGAAAATAAATAACTAAATAACTAAGTAAAAAGTTGGTACTACATGTCTAAACCAAAATGGAGATTTCTGCTCAACTACTGAAGCCAGTAGCACCAAATGAAAGGAAATAAAAAATAATGCAAATAAGTAAATAAATACAATAAATAAATAATACAGTGAGTGGAAAAAGAAAAGGATTGACTATATTAACGTCTTTCTCTATCATCGTTACTGTCCATATTAAGAAATAAATGATATAGAAAGACCTACGGCTGATTCTGGTTTTTATGCTGTTTGTATCTGCTCTTCTAGGTACCCATTATTTAGTAAGATAAGAAAATGGTATTTCAGAACCATGGTTTCTCTAGTTATATGTCTATCAATCAATCTCTCTCTTTTGATTATACAATTGATTTATTAATTCTAATTAATCTATTAATTAATATTGAATGTGACGTCTTAGGCAGGAGGTATATGTATTTTTGGAAAGACAGAAAGATAGTTGAGACTCTCCTAACAGGGTTCTAATTAGAACCTTGATTCACAGCTTCTGTAGTTCAGGTTGATAACACCTTTTTTTTAAGGATCAATAGCTAAAGTAAGGTTTATTTCCTCATTTCCCCTCAAAGTCTGTTGCTATCTTAGATTTTGTCTCTGGTCAAACATATTGGAGAATTCTCAACTTTCTGCTTTTTATAGTTGTAGTATGAGAGAAGGAGAGCAAAATGTTAGCCCATGTACAGGACATTCTCACAAAATATTCCTATACTATCACTTCCTTGAGGGAAAGAGAAGCAAAATTTATACTCAGTATACCTGAGACTAGATATTTAGGACATACTTGGTTTCAGATAAATGATCAGGTAACTTTCTTTCTGACTTTAAAGGTGTTATGATTCCAAATATTAGCTAAAGTTTTTTTAACCTTTAAGTACAATAAACATAATGAACCCATAATAATCAATTTTCTCCCTTCTCAGTGAGAGTAATTCTGCAGATGAAATAAATCCTAATGTGAAAAATCCAGGAATTTCTGATTGTGCTCTAGTGAAAAGTAACTGAGCTTAGTTCAAGATTGGAACTGCAGCTGTTGGTGACTACATGCATGTATTTAAATGACAGTCTGAGTTCAACCTTCTGAATCATCTTTGCAAAGGAACAGGGGGCCTCAGGCAGCTGAGTCATGGTCTTCCAGGAACCATCAACTTGTTGATCTTCAGCCACTTCCATTCAGAATTTAAAATGTCAGACCCGTGAAAGAGTGAACTAAGGGCTCAGAGAATGACAGGAAATTGGTATCACTTACTTTTTTTACTCACAGCGTCCAATAAATAGTTCTGTTTTTCTCTTGGTTCCTCACATTGAATGCTCATTATTTTACATTTTTATAATAACTGGCTAGTTTCTCCAAATTGCCATTCCTTTTTCTCCTATCCAAATTCTACCTAACACATAATCATATAATCAGGAATTGGAGAGCATATTCTTATTAAATGCCCTACTTAATTCCCCTGAATGTAATTTTCTGAGAATGAAAACCAGAGTTTTGATCTTTTGCAGTTTATTTCAAATCCTAATAATTAGATTAATTTAGAAATGGTTAAAATGATCACACTGTATACTTTTTGTATCTTGCAAAAGATCTAATATATAAAAACATATAGTTAACGCTCAGCTTGCAGATATTAAAAATTGAATCTGCTAATTGAAGTGTAATGATAGAACTGAAGGTCTTAAATGATTTAATCTCTTTCTAGGCTTCTCAAAAAGATCTTTTCTCGAAGATTTCTTATCCATAGGATAACTTATTCATCCCTCCCCCACCCCTACCCCTCCTAAGTTAAGTTCTGCCTTTCAAATCTTTAGCGTGCTTTTTGAAGGATGTTACTTGATACTCTTTTTGATCTTGCTTTCCTTAGATATTTAATCATCTCTCAAATACATCTTTCATGGTGAAGTATAAGCTATAGATTATGAGATTCTCTCTACAGATTGTCTTCTAAAGTGCAGTACATGCATGCCCAGATACCTCTTCGCACACACTTTTGAGGAACATCCATGAATTCCCACTCACTCATGCCTTTTCACATGAGGCTTCCAGTACCTATTAGGAAGGACAGATGGTCTTTCTTTGATCTCCAAATAAGGAGATGATAATATAGAATGCAGGTAAGTGATGGTGGGGAGAGTAATGTTGACATAGTAGTGATAGGATAAACACTGGAGCCTTTTACTTTGCTAAGGGCTGTAGTTAATAAATGCAAGTTAAAATGGCTTTAAAGGAGTTTCATCCAGTGGTGACCAAAAAAAAACTCTTGCCGCGTGAATTGAACCTAATCTAAATTCTCCCTACTTAAACATTTTTCTTCCATTGGCACATTCTTCAACTATTTAGGAGAAAAACGTACAAAAAGATGTTAATCCTGGGAAGTCTGGAAGTTGAATAAAATGATTGGCATTGAAAGGAGGGCCTGAGTGTTTCTAAGAGAAATTGCTTATCTCATAATTTTCTGATAACTTGCATTAGTGCCAGGATGTGGATGTCATACCCATTTCCTTACTGTGTTACCTGCTTCCTTTCCTCATAGACTGAATACGTTAAAGGAGAGCAAAACCATAGAACTCAAATAAGATGCATAGAAACTTGAATAATTTACTTATTATTATACTTATGTACACTCTTACATAAGTATAAAAACAAATTCTAATGCTACATATACATTTTGTCTATAATGCTTGTCATTTGGGACTATCTATTTACCTCAACTGGTATATATAATTAAGCAGGAAACACCTGAAACTAAGCTTCCTTTCATAAAAAGAGAAAGTTTTAATTTGTGCTGTCAATGAACATTCTGAGCTGTCAACAGAAGTATCCAGGAAGCAGGGAAGGAAAGATAATTATGAGAAACTGTGATAAGAAATTATCAGGAAAGGCAATCTTTAATTCGTTGTAAAACTCTGGAGGCTTTAGGTAAACAACACTCAGCACTCAAGAGTTTTGGAAATGCCTGCTCAAGTGACAACTTGATTGGTTTTAACCTTGTAGAATTCATTTGTCATCTAAAATAAAAGAGAGTAAAATATTAGCTGCCCAACAGCTACTGTTATCAGAAAAACATAATGAATCAAGCTGCTTATCTGAGATGAAATAATTATTTTGCAGAAATAGTGAATTTAAGTTTTTCATTTATAAACATGTAAATGTATTTACTTATCTAGCATAACTGCTGAGATACAGCAGGCAAAAAATGTTTTATCTTATCCAGGACTATGAATGAATTACAGTGTATATGCCCTTAAAATTTTCCTTTCTACTTAAGTTTATTTTTATTTTTTAGGATATCATTAAAATATAATTTTAAAAAAATAGCTCTTCCACTTCCAGCCACAATAGATTAACATTGGATTTATCCTCCCACCTGAAACAGCTTAAAAAATAAAACAGTCAAAATATAGGAAATGATGGTTTTCAGCTAATTAAGTATTGGCCAGTGAAAAGCAGAGATCCCACAACTATGAGTAACATGATTCAGCCCTATATTCCGATTTGCTCCAGCACACTGACTAAAGGGAGTTTCCGCACTGAAATTCAGGAAGGGGGATTCTGGGATTGCCTGGTGATCTCCCTGAGTTTAGGAGACAAAGTACATTGTCTGGAGAGGCCAAGGCATCTGGAATATGCAGGGTAGAGAAACAGAGAGTAGAGAGCTATGCAGAAGTAGAGATCAGAAATCTTTGGATGATCCTCAACTCTTCAGCTTAATATTGATCAGTGCATGCATGAAGGAAAAATACTCAAGTTTGGGTAAAGAACCACCTCAAAGGACTAGAAGGGGTAACACTTACAACACATATAAAGCTGTGAATATTTCTTGTCCCAGTAGAGGCATCAGAATGTTTTCTCCTCAGTACTGGTGAAAAATTAACCATAGAATAAATATTTCTCTGATTTTGCCTAGCAAAGCTTGACAGTGAGATAACAAAATACTAAATTGCTTCCAAGTAATTAAACTACATTCTAGAATAGGGTTCAAGATTATTTATAGGAATGCATCCCAGAAGGAAAATTCATAATATCAGGCATTCAAATAAAAATTACAAGGTGTATAATTTTAACTGCATTCATATGTGCAAGAAGCTAGAGAAAGTATTGAGTGTATTAAACAGGGAAAGAAGATAGAGACTCAAATTGAATTTCTAGAGATGAAAACAACAATATTTGAGATTAAATATACACTAAATGGGATATAAACAGATTAGACATAGAAGAAAAGATAAGTAAAGACATGATGATAGAAATTATATAAACTGAAAACAGAAAAAACCCAAAATACTACTATTTTTCTTTTACTATTTTTGATTGTGGTAAAATAAATATATCATGAAATTTGCAATTTTAACCATTTTTAAGTGTACAACTCAGTGGCACTAATTACATTCACATTAGTGTGCAATCATCACTACTATCTATTTCCAGACTTTTTCATTACCTTGAACAGAAACTCTGTATCCATTAAGCAATAGCTCAACATTCATCCCTTCCTCCAGACTCTAGTAAACTGTATTCAACTTTCTTTCTTTATGAATCTGCCTATTCTAGATATTCCAGAAGAGTGAAATTATACACTATTTGTTCTTTTGTGCATGGCTTATTTCACTTGGCATGTTTTCAAATTTATTCATGTAGCTTGAATCAGAAATTCATTTTATAGTCATGTATATTTGAAATCAGTTGCACATAAAAGAGTAAGAGTAGGCATATGATATTTTGATATAATCCTTTTGATTCATTTTCTGGGATACTCTGAAGTTTCTTCATAGATGAACTTAAAAAAATGTTACCAAAATTTTGCAATAAACACTATTATTCTAGAGATTAACCCAATTTCTGAGATTTATTCCATTCCTAAAGCCTTGCAAAACGAAGAATGAGGTAATGCTAAGAGATGGATTATTGCAAGATTCAAGGATGGGGTAGATGTTGATAAGAATCATGACTAGAAGAGATAGAATGAGGTTGGCAGCAGGATGGTGGTGGCACTGAGGGTGTGGTACAGTCAAAGGCACACTATACTTGGTACAAAAACTTTTTATCAGGGCTATACTGATGATAACTTTCACATTCCTGATGTTGAAATAGCCTAATCAAAAACATGTAATATTTATTCAGTCTAGAAAGAATGCTACCATCACACTTCAGTTGGGGAATTCTTTACAGAAAGTCAGTGTCTCCCCAGGGACATGTACCAGATGGAACAACTGAGAGAGAAATATCGCAACACTGGGATTTCTACCATGAACCATGATGTCCTTTTACCCTTTTGTTTTTAAAATAATTTAAAAATGTGGTTGTTCCAACTAAGAAGGAATATAGAATTCCAAAGGAAGGCCTGAAGAGAGGTGAACATAGCAGATTTGATATGCACTCAGTGCTTTTTTGTTATTGGTTTTGGAAAGAAGAAAAGTGGAAATGACTAGATTGCCCTCATCCTATTGGTAGTTGCTGGTTCTACCTGCTACCTGGCACCTGCCACTTGGAGAAGTGAAGACAGGAAGAGAAGGGTAATGGGAAAACTGGGCTCCTGGAAATGATACCTCACACCAAGAAAGCAATTATTGAGGATCTCAGAGACCCAAGAGAGATGATCTAGCATTAGAATTTTAAAAAACAAAGACAAAAAACAAAACCCAAAAACTCTCTGGGGTAACTTGCACCCCTTCTTCACTTTGGTGAGACTTACTATCCAGAAACAAGGACTTCAAGAGTCACTCCATATCTTGAATTCAGATTTCTCCCAATGTACATTATAATAACCAGAAATAATTACAGTATTGGTAGATCTCTACCAAAACATATAATGCATTTAAAAATATTTTTAAAAAGACAATTCTGCAAATCAAATTCCCTGAGCTAAATGTTTTAGATGGTATACAAAAAAAGGTGGCTGGAGATAGCCTTTATTGAGAATTTTCATTTTTAAAGAGATTATTTACACTTTAAGGATTAGGTAAGACATAGATAATATAGCTTGAAATAATCATGCACTAGAATGATGAATATAAAACAATCCTAAAAGTGTTTTATGAAAGGATCTTACCAGGTTAAAAAACTTTGCAGTATCTCAAAATTGACAAAACTTCCTCTCTGACGTAAATATTATGCTTTTACACATAAAATATGACTTTCTGGGCTGTATGTTTCCTGCCTGGGTTCTGCCCTTTGTGTTTATGTTATCACAGTTATACAAAGTCATCTTGTGACTAATTTCCAGAGCACTGAGTCACAGTGTGGCTATTGCTTATCTTCTCTTTTTTTTCTGCACGACACTGCTCTTAGCTCTCATTTTTTTGTAATGCTCTTATTCCAATGAGCTCTTTCCAGAGTTATATAATTTTTTGTCTCATTATAGTTTTGTGGTTGTGTACTTGTATATTTTGTGGTTTCCTTTACTATCAGAAGTTAAATTTAATATTGTTTTATAAGCAACAAGAACATGACAGTACATCATATAGATATGTAATCTATTGCTTTAATTTATGTAATTGTACCACATATAATATAATCCTATCTATTCTTATTTAAGTTATCTCAAAATATGAACTTTTGTCTTTGTAGAATTGTAAAATATTTCCTTAGAGAAATTAGCTAATGCTGGCATGAAATATTTAATTTAGATGATAAGAATTCTCATGGTTATACCTCATTTTAAATATCACCAATTAATGACAATGAAAGATGTTTCTTTAAACAGAACTCTGCCAGATGGCCTCTTTATTTTATTTCTTTATATGTTACTAAATAATATTTAAACGTAAAAATATTCTTTAGAAAATTCCAATTAAAGACATAATTAGTAAAGAATTGCCGCAACAAGCATAAAATTATAAAGAAGGCTATATCTCACCAACTTAAAAAAGAAATGTTCATGATCTTAAAAGCATAAGCATATATTGCATATATATTTGCCTAAGAACCAAATGCAAAGTGCTGAGATCTAATTTTGCATTGCAATATGAGTTTGTTTACAGAGAAGGGTGGAATTTCATTGTAGGGTACAGACAATGGTTCTCTCCTGCAAGTCTTTGCCTCTCAGTACCCTGCTTTTCACCCAAGAAAAAGAAATAAAGGTTATTTCTCGTGGGCTAGAAAGTATATTGCCAAGTACTCACGAGTAAAATCTCTGAAGAAAGTTCTTGGAAAGATTTTTTTCAAAGCGGAGTTGAAGTCATTTTGTGTTCCCTTCCAGGCATTGAAGAGAGGATTTATCTTTTCTACTTCTTCTTTTAAACAGATCAAGAAACTGGAGAATGGAGAATAATGAAAGAAATGCAATCTGATCCTGCCAGCGGTGAAAGGGCGAGGTAAGAATTTGACGTTTATCCAGCCCAAAGTCGCTCTGTCTGTTGGAGCAAAGAGGAGCCTCAGAGCCGGTTTCAGAGATCACTGGCAGTTGGGAATAGCCAGGCTTCCTGTTTAGGTCACTCCAACTCTTTTTAGGCTAATTTTGCCAAACTCTTCAAAAGCCTTTTCTGTTATGGAGGAAACAGACAAAGGAATCAGCTTACACTAAGATTTCAAAATTACTATTCCTTTTTCTTTCCAGGATTCTTTTTGTAATCAGTTACAAAAAACACACTTTTTCCCCAGAGCTACATATTTTTTAAACATTATATTTTTGTCATTACATTGTTAGTTAATTAAATGACCCCTTTTTGCAGTTTATTTTCTTATCCTCTTCAAATTATTTCATCTGTATTGTCACTGTATTTATGAAAAAAATTTGAGTGCTATTGAAATTTCCTCTGCTTAGAGAGGAAATATAAATTATTGCCTGTTGCAGAATGTCAGGCTGTGAACCCTGCCTCAACTACTTGCTAGCTTTGCAACTTTGGTCAATTATTTAAACTTTCTGTGCCTCAGTTTCTTTTTCCCTAAAATAATGATAATAAAAGTTCCTAGGTTAGATAGCAGTAAATGGATTAATACATATACATGTATGTAAACATATAAATATATATATATAAAGCTCTTAAGACAGGCCTCCAAACCTTCAATAAATGTTAATGATCATGCGTATTGCTATTGTTTATGTCATAATTATTATTTTACACAATATGTAAATATTTAGAAGGCATCACTTAGCTTGCTCTACTGTATTTGGCTATCACTGAAGTTAATCCTGTAATGGAAATATGGTTATATCAGACTAAGATTTTATAAGATGGTAGAATCTACTTTGCCATGAAGGCTGAAGTCATTTGATCAGAAAATCCGTCAGAAAGTTTGTATTTTCCAACTCTGATTCTCTCTCTACCTTCAACTTTTCTTGCTTCTTTTCTTTGACCTCTGGGTAAGGAGTAATTTTTCCTCTTGTGTGTTTTTAGTACTTACTGAATAATTCCTAAGTGTCTGTCATATAAATTACCTCATTTAATTCTTACAGCTAGTTTATGCAGAAGGCCCTCTCTACGTGACCATTTTATGGGTTTGTGGAGCTCTGATTCCAATCAAGTAGTCTGAATTCAGAGCACAGATGTTTAAATGCTCTTCTATACTTCTTTCTCACCCGTGTTCTGGGTTTTACACCACAACAAAACTTTGCTATGCTTTGAAACTTTATTTTTAACAGAACTTTGTTATATAATTATTACCCCTTATTACCGCACACGTTGCAACTCTAGCACATTCAGTGTTCCCTTTTTGTTCAGATTGTTGAGGAAATTGCCTGTTTTTGGACAGGAGTGGACACTGATTCATTTTTTGGCTAATGTACAGGTTCTACTCAGATAGAGGTACACTTAGCCAATCGGATTTCCTTTTTGGAAACTTGAACTAAGAGCTATAGAAAAAAAGCACACAGTAAATGCCAGGCTCTTAACTAAAAAGCCATGAAGGCAGGAGTGCTGACAGCCATGATAGTGTGTGCAAGATAATTATGTGGAGAAAGCTAGAATAGTGAAAGGAATAAATGAAAGAGAATGTGTTACCTCTGAGAGAGAAATAGGGAAAGAATGAAAGCAAGAGTCAAGTGTGAGAGCAAAAGAGATGAGAGAGTGATGCCTGAGCTCTACAGTGACGGTCCTTCCCCAGGCCTAGTTCAAGTTTTCCTAAGTACTCAAGAACATATCCCCTTCTCATAAGTTCCCTTTTTTCCCTAAGGTCATGTAAGAAATCTCTTATTTTTATCTGTAAAGAACCCTAACTGAAAGAGCCCCGGCTGGGCTGAAATTATTTTCCCAAAGATCATTGATTTTATATTTAAGTTGCATGTGGAATCAATGAAGACTTTTTACCATTTTGTTTCCATGTAATTTACACATAATTGGATATTCTTGTGCTGATGAGAATGTGGGCACTTGACATGAACTACTGTTAAGATAACACAGCCTGACTCTGCTACTTAAGGGCTCTGCAGACTCAAGTTTTCTCTCCCCGAGGCTTGTGTGAGCTCCTTTTGGAGGTTTTATTACTAGTGATACAGGAAAAACGGATGTGGGGCGTGAGGAGGGACGTGTCCCAGGCTTTGGTTGAGCCCCTGGGACATTTCCTGCCAAGTGTGGGTCCTTGGCTTCACACAGGAAAGAATTCAAGAGCAGGCCACAGGTGAGTCGAGGTAGATTTATTCAGAGATACAATGAAAGGCAAGAGAAAGGCCATGAGGTGTGGGGGTTGGGTGCTCAGATTAAAAGTAGGTACACACTCCATAGACAGAGTGTGGGCCGTCTCCGAAAAGGGAGAGAGAGGGGCGGCTGTGAGGTACAGTGTTGCCAGTTTTTATGGGCTTGGTGGCTTCATATGCTAATAAGTGGAAGGAACAGTCTAAGTAGCCTGGGGAAAGGGTTGGGATTCCCCAGGAAGTTGGCCATTTCCCACTCTTTGACCTTTTGTGGCTAGCCTTGGGACTGCCATGGTGCCTGTGGGCATGCTATTCATCATGTTAATATATTACAGTGAGCATATAATGAAGCTCAAGATCTGCTAGAAGTCAAATCTCCTACCATCTTGAGCCTCAAGGCCTACTAGGGGTTGTATCTTTCACCATTTTCATGTTAATTGCTGTGGCATTCCTTGAATGGCTGTGCCCTGCCCTCTTCCTATCTCACTAGTTCACCTTTCTATTGTGTACAACACTAAGTCTGAATTATTCGGATAAAAAGATTTTCTCACCAACAATTTGACTGTATACCATTATATCTTAAAGTTCTTTGTATCCAGTCATTATCTAGATGTTCCAGTACCCACCTAATACTAGGCACTCTCCTTTTCATTCCTCACCATGTTCTGTTAATTTTTTCTTTCCAACTTTCACAAAATTCAAATAATATTTCAGGCTCTTCCTGTAAGTTTATTTATTTCTTGTCCAAGAAATAGTCATTTTTTTATCTTTACTTGCCCTATGTATTAAAAAAACATTTCCTAATTTTATCCATTAAGAATTTTGTCCACTAAAAGATATTAAATGTTTCAACAAGTTCAGGTAACCCTATTTGAAGTGACAAATCTGGAAGGAAGTTGGTTCCTTAAAGGCACTGTGAGAAGAGTACACATTGTAGGACAGAACATCAAAATTAGAAAAGATGTTAAAAAGAAATTATACAGAAGTTTGGACAAACATCCAAAACAAAGTTAAGTTTTATCACATTGAACACTCATTTCATGTATTTCTGTCTACTCCAAAGCATGTGGAAAATTATATATTCCATTATTTCATATTTCAACCAATTACTTTCATACGAAGTGTGACTGCCAAGGTCTTTAATTGGATTAGGGGGAGGGATGAATCCTTGAACTCCACTCTTTGCCTCAGTTTTCATCCTTTTATCCAAAATCTAAATCATGTACAGGTTGTGATTTGCTTTTCCTGAAAGTGAATTTCTGAAAACTGATTTAAAAAATGGAAAACAATACATTTTCAGATTTCAGATGTAAAACAAATGGTATCTAGACTTTGTCAAATTACATTCATTGAAACTCTGCATAATATTTATGGCATATACAAACATGGGTACCTAGTTGCTTCTGTATTTATTTCCTCACTAACAATTAATTTTACTCTTAAGTCCCTATTTTGGTTGATGTGAAAAATACAGCTTTGCCTATTTGCTACTGACTTAATTACCAGTTAAAATTTGGCCACTTCCAGGTTAACTCAGGCAGTTCAAATGTTCCCTGCCCTCACTCCTTCTCTTCTCCCTAGGGCTCTTGAACCCTTTGGATGGGAATGGGGACCACTTGCTGCAGGGCTGCACTCTGCCCTGACTGTCCTCTGCTGAGAGACAGGCACATTGTCTGGTCATATCTATTAACATTTGACCAAGATTTTGTAATTAAAAATATGTTCCTGCTTTAGATCCTAGTTCTCACAATTTAAAGCCATAGATTTCAAGAATATTTTCTCTCCGTTGGGTTAAGACATATATTCAGCAAGTCACACAAAGCCTCTGTTCTTTGCTCTTAGCTTTATCTGCCCAGGGTAAAGAGTAAGGACAAAAGTAAACGAACAAAACATGTCATGTGGTTGTAAACCAAAATACAACCAGCTACAGTCCAGCTGCCTCATTTTTAGCCAAATTTAGTATCATGTTCATTTTAACAATATTGACGTGCTCTAATGGTATTAAGCGTGAGTTTAAAGTCAGAGTATCTGCATGATTAATTTATCTTCAGATATATGCATTTTTTTTACACTTAGCTTAGTTTTCTTAATTTCTAAGTGGAAGTTTCAAAAAAACAATCCATTCATAGGGAAGCAGGGACAACTGGATCTATATCATGAAGAAAGAGAATACTTAGCTTCTTTTCTGACTCCTCTCTGTGGTAGATTATATCATTTGTTCAACATTTTTGCTACCCTTTCCTCTGGGTCACCAGTGAGAAGAGTTATTTCCTTCCACATTGACATCAAGTTTTTGCTACATTACTAGCTTTGGCTAATAGGATGAGCAGATAAAAAAATATAAGCCACAGCTAAATAGATTTTTATGAGATTTATGAGAAGTTTATGAGTTTTATGGTTCTATAATTATTTTTCATTTTCTCTGCCAGATAATGCTTGCCTCATATAAAGGTTACTCTTTAAAATTGGATCACAATAAAAAAGAAATGGAGAACCAATAAAGATGACTCACAAAGGTGACAAAATAAATCCTTTCTTGATAAAAACCTTGTAGATTTGGGGGTAGTTTGCTATCAAGCATAACTTAGGCAGAAGTAAACCATATACTCCCTACTACCTTACCTTATTCCTTTAAAGATATGTTATCTTAACAGCATATATATTATTATGTTATGTTATTTTAGACACTGAACTAAATTAGACCCTTGGACCCCATGATCTCAGTCTCCCTGGTTTCCTGTCTTCTTTTTCATTTCATGAAATTCATTGCAGGATATGAAGTAATTTGGGGGGGAATTCTCTCTGGAAATTTATTGATGTTAAGCAGCAGTATAAACGAAATTAAACAACCAACAATTTGAAATATGTTGCAGATTAAAGTAAATTCTTGTTAAGTGATATAGTAGTAACAAAAGGGTTTTCAGAAGTTTTATGGTCACAAGCAAGCTGCCTCCATCTGTGGGAAAACAAGTTCTTCTCAAATTAGATTAAATTTTCACAGGGAACTCAAAATAAATGCAGACAAACTCAGCAAACATGACTGCTGAAATCATTATGTTATCTTTGTTTATCTAACTCATATTCCTATTAATAAGATATTGCCTCCCCAGTTTAAAAAAAGAATGATTATTGAGACGTAGTGGTAACATGTGGGACCATGAAGTCATGACTAAGGATTTCTCAGCCCTTTCAGGAGAGTCACCACCGGAATCTCAGTGATAATTTGCATTATTAACAGGTGGAAATTTTGAGTGATTTTCCTTCATCAGGCAAAACATATTAACTAACAGAGTAGGAAAAAGGGTAATCTTTATCATCTGTGTTTAGACATTGCATTTCACAATAAATTATTGCTGCATATTCATATTTTAAAAATATATATAATGTGTCAAACAGGGAAAATAAAATGAGTTGAGTTCCTAGCTATTTCTTTAAGTTTTCTAGAATCAGATATTCTATTAGATGGCACGGTGATACTACTTTGAAATTTCACTTCAATTATGTGCTTTTTTCCTAATCTTTTTTAGTTTGTCTACATCCTTCTGTGAAAACTTGGGAAGTATACCTGTGTCTCTAATACATGAATAAAGAAGTAGATCATTTTGCTTTTTGATGATGAATAATAGGGGTTTCTTTTTATTTATTTACTTTTGGGAGGTAATTAGGTTTAATTATTTTATTTATTTTTTAATGGAGGTACTGGGGAATGAACCCAGGACCCTTTGCATACTAAGCACACACTTTACCACTGAGCTACTACCTTCCCCCCTGAATAATAGGGGTTTCTTATATATTTATTTCTGTGAAATAAGTCCTATAAAAGTAACACATTTGTTAAAAGCGTATTGTACAATCCTAGGTCACAATAACTGATCTTCATTCTCTAGCATAAGAAAAGTAATGTTCTCTTCAAACTTGTAGTATTTTGCTCTCAAATCTGGACCAAATCTTAGGAGAGAAATTGTCAAAGCAGAGTATTCAGAGGAGTGAGATAAAACCATGTTATTTGAAGTGTACACATTTAGATACCTTAAAAAAAAAAAAAAATATTATATATATATATATTATATATATATATATAAATGTCTCCAAAAATGTTGAAGCAATCTAGGGTATTTAACTTTAGGAAGAAAAAGCCTAGAGGGTAGGAAGAGTCATAATGCATGTTATCTTAAAGTATTTAGGACACAGTTATGTGGAAAGAGAGTAAATATAATCTGTTTTCCTTCAGAGAGAATGACTAGGTGGATGAAAATACTGGGGACACAGTTTTTAGCTTATAATCAGGATAATTTTCCTACCAATCGTAGTTCACAATGATAGGATGAGCTACTCGACAATAAGGAGTGTGCCCATTCCAGAAGTAAGGAGGGAGGGAGAAGGAAGAAATGTGGAAGCAGTTCAAAGGACATCCTGACATTGCATGAGAGAACTGGACTAAAAGTCCTGGAGAATTACCTCCGATGTTCAAAACCTTTTAGTCCTTCTCACTCCTTGATCAATGGTAAGGATAATATAGCTAAGCATATAAAAACAATAATATGAATGACAAACATGACAATAATAATGTTTGTTGAAGGCTTACTTAGTGCCAGACATTATTGTAAGTGTGTTATTTATAAAGATCATCATGAGACAGGAAATATTATTTCCCCATTTAGAGATGAAGCTAAATGGTTAAGTCGCTTGTGTAAG
Organism: Camelus ferus; assembly: GCF_009834535.1. Taxonomy (NCBI): domain Eukaryota; kingdom Metazoa; phylum Chordata; class Mammalia; order Artiodactyla; family Camelidae; genus Camelus; species Camelus ferus. The sequence continues at coordinate 57,526,422 of NC_045700.1, forward strand.
TTTAAACAGATAATAAATAAGAACGAGATTTGAATCCAGATAGTTTAGATTCTGAACAGTCTTAACTGCTAGGCCGCACTACTTCTCTGTTACCTTTTGTATGTTCCCATAGCCATAATAATAAATATTTATTGTCCTTCTTAGTGAAAGAGAAAAAAAATTTCCCAAGGCCACATTGTAATTTTGAAAGTATGCATAATCTTTAACTCATAAACCTACCTCTATTATTCTAAAAAATATTTACAAACTGTATTTGTATATCAGAAGACACCTGTGCAATATCAAGTGCAATATTTTTTGTAAAAATGGAAAATTGAAAACAATTTAAAAATCAATCAAAATGCATACATACATTGTGGTATAATCATTTGATAGAATACTGTTCGGAAAAGTAGGTATTCATGAATATGTATAAACATGACCAAAACTAAAAAATTAATCAGTAAGTAAAAAAATGCAAAATCAAGAACAATGTCACTTAACTAACTTTGGAAATACACACAAAAATATTATATATTAAATAAAGATATGTATGGAGTAAAAGGACACACATCTATGTTAGTTGGTTGCTCTGGAAAAAAAATGAGAGGAATGCAACCAGGAAAGGCTATAAAGAATAGTATGGACTTCAACTATATTTGCAATATTTTATATCTTCTGTGTAAAAGTTCTACATAACACTATATTGTATATAAAATAGTATGTGGCATAATATAAACAGTTTTAGATAAAGTAAATAGAAAATATAATGGAAATGTTAGCATTTCTTAATTGTAGATGATCATTATTGAGTTTTTGGTTTTTATTCCTTGTACTTTTTCTTGATTCTAAACATTTAAATAAAAAAATCATTTAGAATATATAATAATAACAAAACATTAGACAGCAGATAAAAATCTCTTGTTTCTTCCTGTCCCTCCCTAACTCTATGTGGAAGATGAAAATCTGGACAGAGCCTTCTTGCTCAGCTTGCTTTTTCGTCCTTTCTGGGAACTTCCCTAAGAGAGAAAAAAGTCTAGATGGAAAATATAACTCCTGTGAGATGCTATTTGATAAGCAGTGAGAAAAAGTCTCAGTTTGCCCATCTGTTATCCCAGGTGTGAATGAAATGCACCATGTATGAAATGCACCAATAATGAAGAATGAATTTGTCTGTTCACCATACAGTCTTTTAAATAGCTAGTCTGTTATTCAGAGAATTTTAACTCAGTGAACTCCTGTGATTTTCGTTAACAGCTCTATGATAGCCCACAAGAGTGTTTAAATAACTTATAAATAGTAAGTCCAACTCCAGAGTCCTTGAGCTTAACATTTATGATACTCATAATTGTTGTCTCACTACATTTTTTAAGACCAAAGTGGATCCCTATTTCATTACAGTATGGTTGGGATCATTAAAGATACATAAAACCTTGGCTGGGTGATCACAAACAAAGTGAGAAAAGGCCATGGAAAGGAAAAGCAAGAATGCTGAGAATACATTCAGAACCCTATTCCTGAGGGAACTCAGGTTGAGATCACCTGAGTTTCAGTAAACACTCTCTTTAGGATGTCTGCCTGGAGAGTCCCTTCAAAGAAAAGTCCAACCTCGGAGAACAATGGAAAGGAGTAATCTTGACTTCTGTGGTTTCTACCTTGCTTGCTTCTGCACTGGAATATTAAGCCTTGAAGCTTATACTTTTAACAACTTTGTGCTTTATTCTTTAATCTTCTAGATTTTAATTGCTTTGTTTCTATTTATTTTCTATATTTAAAACTTGTTTTAGGCTTTTAGTTTTATGGTTCTTTTATTTTAATTATTTTGTAATACCATTATTTTTAATCAGCCTTCTAATTTATATTACTTGTACTGTTAATCCCATCTATAATATTTTAACTAGCTTTATTACTTTTAGTGTTAACTCTCATTTTTATAAGAGTGTCTATCTTAAGTATTATCATTAGTACTACACTGATAACAATATGATGTATGATGCTCACGTGTTTGAATACAGCATGGTGTAAACCAGGAAAGTTGGGTCTTTATTACCTTCAAGTTGATTTGCAGCAAGTCCTCAATCCTCTAGGACAGACTATCCTTCCTTTAACCAAAGTGGGACTCAGTGACTTGAAGATCACCACACTGAATAATCTGATAGGCCCACAGACAAAAATTATTTCCAACCACAGGTTTACCTATACAGCCAAGAAAGACACTGGCAAATTACATGAAAAAAATCTATCTTCTCACAGAACTAACTTTCATTCTGAACCTCCCAGAAAGATTGTGTGTATGGATAGGAAAGTTTTATTCCAGTCTCCACTACCAACATGCACATATTAATTTACATCTCTTTACTGACTGGGTTTAAGGGGTAATTACTTATACCAAAACTTACCTCTTTTATTGATTAGGAATGCTAAGGGAAGTTTGGCCTCAGAGAGGATAATCCTTACATCCCCATTCCTATTGTTTTAGATTCAGGGAACTAATCCAATTGATCCTACCCTCAGAGAGACTTGCTGATTAGATAATGAGATCCTACCCAGAATTTCAAAGTAAAAGAGACCAGCTATTATCTTACTCTCTCCTTGACTGTAATCTCAGCTGCGTTTGGCTAACAATTTTATATTCACAATATTTTATTTTTATATCTCTTAGTTAAATATATATTTGTGTTTTCACTATTCTTTTTTAAGAGAATCCAGAGAAGCAATATTGTTCAGTGTCAATTTGGAATTCTGGAGGGAAAAAAAGGCTCACTACAATGGTAGTTTTATGGTTATCTGTCTCCCTTTGTCCAATGATATAAGACACAGCTACAAAAGCAAGAATAGTCGGCAGGCAGAGTTGACTAGATTTTTGGTAAGAATCATAAAAACACTGCTAACAGATACATTTTATTTTAGAAATTTAAAAAGTTGTTTCTCATAAGTTTATACAATTTTATTAAAATATTTTTACTTACAAATTTCTTAGGAAAAATTTCAAAGTGTAAAATAAAATAGCACATAAATGTACCACACAGACATATTTATTGAGCACCAACTATGTGACAAACACTGTTCTAGGATTTAAGGAAACAGCAAAGAACAAGACAGATAAAACTCTGTCTTAGAATTTTAATCTTAGTGCCTGCCATACACTGAATGCTACTAACGATCACAGTTCTCACTCAGTGAACGAGGATTACAGCGAACAAAAGAAAGAATACCTCACCTTTTAAAATACCTCCTTTAAAGCTGCTTAGAAAGAAGTTGTTCCAGGAGCTGCATGTGAGAGTTTATTGCTTCTTTCTAATTTATAAAAAAAAAAAAGTGTTAGTTTATCTTGTGGAGGTTTTCATTGATTATTCAATTATTTAATACTGAAATGAGAAGACAATTTGTTATTCATTTCACTTCTTGATTAATTTCTCAAAAATTTCAGAATAGAATTTCACGGTTAAAAATTACACTTTTATATCAGTTTCTAACCACTTGAGCTTCACAGTCTATGTTAGTATCCATGTACCAACTCCCTCAATGACATTTTAAAAGCTTTTTCTCAGTCAGTTTTACAGGCAAAACATTGCAAAAGTTTTAATTTGCAGTCCATTGAGTAAAACTGAAGTTAAATGTTCATTTTCTCATTAAACATTTTTCTTTTTCTTTTGTGAATTGCTATTTATGGTCTTTGCTCTTTTTTATGGTTTGGTGTGTGTTTCTCTTATTGACCCATAAGAGTTCTTATTTAGTATCCCAGATTCTTCTCTTTTAAAATGCTTAGAATTGAGATAAAAGCTCAACTGGTGTTTCTTTTTAATTAATTAAAGTATGTATAAATTATCCAAAATTTGGTTCAAGAAAAGAAAATGTTAGTCATTTTTAATAAAGGAATATATACATATTATGTATATATGTTCACATACATAAATACAAATATATTCAAGGATAAAATGCAGTATTTCTTCTGTTATTAGACTCTCTTATACTAAAACAAGGAAATAGGTATGACACTAATAACCTATAATAACATTAGATGATAATAGTAAACATTAAGTAGTAAAACTATTTACCTGCTGTTCTGTTATACTTTTTACAAATAATTATTTTGATCCATAAACAATCCTCTAATGTAGCTATTGTTACTATTGTAAATATGAAGGAATCTGAACATTGGAAAGCTTAATTCAGTTGGCCATAGGTTAACATTTACAAATAATAAGCAGCTGAACACAGTGTAAATCCTAATATGTAGTAATCCTTCTTCTGCAGTCTCTCCAATGGATGCTACTGCATTAACATCCACTGTGCAAGGGATCAGAAGAGAGGAATGACAATCTGAGTCCCACTGACAAAGCCTCTTCTGTCATCACTAAACTCACTTTAAATTTTTCTATCTCTTATCATGTTTTATCTTATTAAAGACTGAATTTTGTGAGACAAAGAAATGATTGAAGTGCTTGTGAATCTGATCCAAATTTTCAGGAACAGTGAGTAAAAACCGTGGTACTCTGAATATTATCTTCCTTCAAATTCTGTGAAAATGATTCATTTCTTGCACATAGAGAACACGGAACTACTTGTGGTTAAGTACTGCCCTCTGTTGACAACATGGTATATAAGTCTTAATTTATATTTTAAGAATATTTAAGGTTAGAGTTAACAGAAATCTCACCAATAAGATGAGTAATGAAATCCCAGGGAATAGAAGTGCCTTGTCCGAACAGCCATGGCTGCTTAAAGACAAGGACAGGATGAGACCCCAGGTATAATGATCTACCACCAGTCTTGTGTTGACTAACTTAAAAACAGTAGTTTTATTTTGCCTGAGATATTTTCCACTTTCTGACACAAAAACAAAGTTTACAATAATCAAATAAATTAAATAAATTATTTTATTTAAAAAATTTAAATAAAATGTTTGTTCAGGTTAAAAATAAATCATACAATAGAGGAGGGAAAGATGAGTAGCTTTCTCTCACTCTCCATCTGATTCAACCCCCAGAGGTTGCAACTGTTAACTGTTTATTTACCATTCTGGAAATTATATATATATATATTTTTTTTTTCCCAAAATCAAAGTACTATTCTTCAACTTTTTTCAAATGTAAAACATATATTTTAGAGTTTATTCCATATTATGTTACAGATAAAACTCATTTTTTAGGATGGTTTCCTTTTATTGATACTTTTGAGGATTACAAGCAAATTTAGAATCTCCTTATTTAGGATTGCCTGATATTTCTCATAATTAAGTTATGAATCTCTTCTTGGACTGTTAGAGAAGTGAGGCTGTTTTGTTCTCATGTCTTACTAGATGACAGATGTTAACTTTGATCACTTGATCAAGGTGTTGTCTGCAGGCTTCTCCATTGTAAGCTACCTAATTTTTCTGCTTCTGTGCACAGATAGGATTTGAGGGACAGAAATGCTCAGCTAAGACACAAAATCAAAATAATTACCTTGTTATATCCTTTCTCTCAGGTAGCAAGAAGATCTTAGATGCTAGGTACTATTTTCTCAATAGTGCTGAGTGTCCATTTCCTGACTTCTTGTTTAATTCCAAAGTCTCTTTCTGAAGAAACACACAAATTAGTGAGGTATCTGCAATAGTTGTTCTTGGAGTGTGAGGAATGGTTTGGTATATTAAACAATTGATGTAACTAAAATTTTTTGTATGTAAGTGTGTATACATAACATGTGAAGCATAATAATTCTTTACACTGGCAACTAGATGGACACTAAACAGTAGAGCTGCTGACAGTTTTACTTTTCTTAAAACAATAATACAGTCAGATTTTTAAAATTACAATAAAATTTCAGTCATGTGAATTTTTATTTTAAATTGTGATATTCATTAAAAATTTGCGCTTTGTATTTTGATAAATTTGAATGTTTTAGAAGAAAAAACTGTTTTTAAAAAATGAAAAATTTTTAAGTTTAAATTTAATTTAATTTACACTTTGGACTAAATATTTCCAATTGTATGCATTAAAAGCATAACAAAATTATGTGATATCTTGATTGTCACATAATTATTAGTTTTGCTGAAATGAAGGCAGGAAAGATCAATGGTATGGAATAAACATATAAATACTTATAAGTTATGTATATATTTAGTTTATTATTTGTCTAAGCATCACTGGCCAATTAACCAAACACCCAAATATGCACAGTAAAAATTCAGCTGTGATGTCTTAGAATTCTGTCAGCTTTTAGCCATATAAAATTTATGGCTTTACAACATATCTTACAATTTCATCTTTATGAAAGTATATTTGTCTAAGTAGGATAGAATATAATTTATATGGTAGTTTCTAACTTGGTTAATAATTTTAAATATTAAGTTTAACATATGTTCATCATAATGCGTTGCTGCCTCCTACTTTCCTATGATACAAGCACAGCATTTTCTGAATCATCCATTTACCAACTATTTATTGACCTTCTACTGCAGGCCACTACTAAGACTACTGCAGTAAACAAACCAGATAAACATTCCTATTTTCTTGGAACTTACATTTTAGTACATTTTCATCAGGGTACGTATTCAGGGACATGACATAGCTTTTGCCCTCTTAATGGCATACATAAAACTTTCTCAATTTTCCCCATTGGCATGGCAAATTTTGCTGAATTACCATGTGGGTTTTGGTTGGATAAAGTCATAACTGCAGCAGGATTTCTCAGAATTCTTGGAGGAAAGGTTTGGCCTTGGAGAAAATGTTTAGGGGGCAAAAGAAAGCAGCAGAATAATAGAAAATTGTCACACAGTCAACATGATCCTCAAAATTTAGTGAGTTGAATTGAAAGAAACAAGAAAGAAGGGAAATATAAATTAAAATTGAGTTTTGTTTCAAGTTAGAGCAGTTTTTAGAAAGTAAGCAGAATAAGCTTGATTAATTGGTACCATAATAACCAATCACAAATCCACATCCTCTGTATTCCCATGGAGATAGTGATAAACAGCTGCTGCCCATCTTGCACACTCAGAAAAGCAAGGTTAATCAGAAATACCACAGTTGCAAATTCAGTTGCATTAATAGCGGAACCAATTCAGGAAACGTATTTTCATGGCATGACTTTTTTCCTCCAGAGTTCTATTAGGATTGTGTCTGATTACTATATTAGTGATTCATTAGATAGCTTAGAAAGTGGGATGCCTGCCAAAAACTCACTTGGACTGAGAAGAATATCTATTTCTACTTCTTTGGCAAGAGTCATTTTTCTCTTTCAATATGGAAGTCATTTAGAACCCAGGTGACATTCATTATAACCAAAGTCAGACTAAACAATGAAGGCATAAAGACAATACTTGGTTTTCATTCTCTCAAAAAATTTAGGTAATGAAATGCATAAATGAAAGATCAATCTAGATTTTTCATGTTTATCTTAAAGTCAAGGAGTCTACCTTTTCTTTCACAAAAATGGATGACAGCTGAACAATGCATTTACTTCAGCGTGGGATCTCAGACTCAGTTCCCTACATGTCACTAAACAAGGAAATAATCTGCAGTGCGTATTAACATTCCTTTATAGCACATGGATGGGGGCTTTCTTCATCTTGGATGTCTTCTGCTGATGCTTGTTATAGTCAAACTTTGTGGACAGTTTTACCTTTCATAACGAAGAAGGATCCAGATTTACCTTAGTCTGAAACAGCCTTAATTCCAGTCCATTCCACAGTCTTCCTCTTCAGAAGTAGTCAATATCCTGATGTTGAGTGAATTTTTCCCATTTTTGATGCTGTACATTGATGTATATAATATTCACACAAATAAATTATACAATTGCTTCTTTTTAGTGTGCATAGATAGTATTAGACTCAATTTATTCTTTTGCAGTTTTCTTTTTCAACATCATCATAGTTCTGAAATATATATGTTTGGATGTACTTCTTTTGCTTTAGCTATCGTAGAGTATTCCATTTATTAAAAAATACATTTTTTTTTCGATTCCTCTACTGAGGAGCAGTAGATTGATTAGTTTCCTTGCATTTCTTTTTGCTTCAGTGAACATTCTTACACATGACACCTTGTATAAATGTAGGTGTATCTTCGGGTATGGAAGAATTAAATCACTGTAGAATAATCAGTTTAATTAACAAGGTATTATTAAGTTGCTCTACAAAGTAGTCTTACCACAGCACTATGTAAGAGTACTTACTTATTCCTCTAAATGCTTTCCAAAAAGTGTTGTCAGAATTTTCAATTTCTGCCAAGCTAATATGTAAGAAAAGATGTATTATTGTTGATTTGATTTGATTTCTTAGATTTCTTGTGAGGAAGTGTTAATGTTTACTGGTTTAGTCTCCTTAGAAATGCTTGTTCATATCCTTTCACAGTTTAAAATGTTTGATTTTCTGTTCTGTCTTGTTCTTGTTTACACAATAGATGTTTATTATATATTCTAGAAAAAAATCCTCTATTGGCTTTATGGGTTAGAGATCCCTTCTCCAAATGTGCCTTGTCTTTTTAGTTTAGCATATTTTTTGTCATATTTTTTATCTTTTCAGAGAAATTTTGTATTTGCATATGCTGGTATTGCAAATAACTATTATTCCACTCAGGAACTTTCGGCCAACTTTTCTAGATGCATTTTATTCCATAAAATTGTCATAATGCATTAAGTTTATTAGAACAAAACAACTTACTGCCCTTTCTGGAAAACTGCTATAGAACATATACTATCTATGTGTCAAGGTAACTCAGTCTTTGAAAGAGGCACCACTGTGTAGTGAAAACTGGCAAAAAAAAAAAAAAAAAAAATCCATGGTGTTGGTTTCACCTATTTCCTAGGCTGTAAAACTGGCAGGAGGCTGGAGATTTACATTTCAAAAAGGCAGAGAAAGAACAGACAATTTCAAGTTTTCTAAAGAAAGCACTCTAAAAAGAGGAATGTCAGGAAGCTAGGAAGAAACCTGTGTACAATTTAGTCAGCTGAGAAGAGCATTAAGGCCACCTTGGTCAAGTGCCATCAGCAACATCTCCATGTAACCCTGCAAGTGCCTGCTTGGCTTCCTCAAAGTAAGGGTGATTGGGTTCCAAAAGCAAGCATCACAAGAAAGAGCTGCATACGACCTAACCATACTTCTGCTGCATTCTACTCAACAAAGCAGTCGCAAAAGTCCACACAAAGGCAGAGGGGAGAAAGTTTCCAACTCTTGTTGGGAGAGTGACAAAATACTGGAAGAGCATATAGAACTAGAAATATCATTGCAGCTGTTTTTGAAAAATGCAGTCTGCCACACTGGCATATGGAATATTAAAATTCAACAATAATTGCAGAAATGGTTTAATATTAGACCAACAAAATATTTTTTTTGGGAGGAGTATTTGATCACTGATTGTTTAGAACTGCTGGTGCATAATTTTTTTAAAAAAAGTCTAAATTGATTCTATTACCGTTTTTAGGTTTTCTAAAGAAAATGCACACAATTACTGCCTGTACTCATGGAGTTCCTTTACACTGTCCTAAACTTGTGAAGACATTACCCAAATTGTTTCAGAAAAAAATACAAATTCCTGATATTGTCTTAAAAAGTACTTCATAAACTAAGAATTGCCTTTTCTTTGGAAGTGTTATGTCATAATCCCCAATTGAGCCTCATATTCTAAGTAATGCTGAGTATCTTGCAGTTCTTGGGATTAAAAAAGGGAACTGACTTACTTTTTTGTATGTTCCTTCCTTCTGCATAAAGTGAAAACTGCTTTAGCTGTACCTATCAATCTAGGTTTCACTCTCTAAAAAGCCTTCTTAGGCCACTGTCTGAGACCTTGGACCATTTAGTCTCAGACATAGATATCTTTCATCTAGTAGAGCTGAGTTACGACTCAGTTTTCTCTGTCCAGTGCCTAAGCCCAAGACCCGACTCACTTGGCAGTCTTATCACTTTTCTAGGACTCAGGTCACCCCATGATAAAAATCTGAAATTAGATCCATGCCTTCTAAGATCGACATTAGGGCAAAGAGTTGTTGACTTGTCCATTAGCTAACTTGTGTATTTGTTCCATAGCATCAAACGGACACTGTAGCTGTGTCATTCACACCACTGTATCACTAGGCCAAATGTTAATCTGCTTTAGATGCACAGACACCTATCCTTTGCAGAACGATTGTGGGAAAAGAAATCTGCAGTTTCTATCAATAATGCTTTCCTATGCTTATAATTTTTGCCAGGAAACTATTCCTTAAATAGGACATAAATCCTTTGTTCTCTATTCTCTTTAGAAGTAAAACAGTCAACTTTCTACTTGGAAAAAGCTTTCAGGTACTTCAATCCATTATCCAATCTCATCCAGGGTCTTTAGCAGAGATCCTGATCACTTTATGTTCCATCATACATCTAATTTTCTAGTGTTTTAGATGGCACTTAATTAATTTGCTTCATGGAACTTTCAATTGATCATTTTCTTTTTCAGAGACCATACATGTACATAGACCATGTACTTCATATACTAGGGTGCTTATTTCATGGTTCCTACAGGCAGTAGTCCTACTTATATACTTAAGTAACTTGCTTACTTGTGAAATTCCTGTGATATATCACAGAATGAAGCTTTGCTTTTTATTTGCTCTTGCCTGGAATGTTTCTTCCTGTCTTTTCACATAACTAGAAATTTGCCATCTGTGACTTATACAGTTTGTTTTTCAAGTTATTACTAAATTTCCTTTTTTATTTCTTGTTTCTGAATCAGTGAACCAAAGTGTCAGTCCTGTAAACCCTGACAGCTTTTTTTTTTTTGTAATGCAAGTGCCTGACTTAAGCTTTGATTGCTAACACAAACACTTCAAAGGGGCATTCACTTCAAAGAGGCATCCACTTCAAAGATGGCTATCTCAAGTAAACACACTGTCAGCCATATGACTAGGTAAAGAACCAGGTGGCCTTCCCCCATGGAGGTTCCTTTAGATCTTGATTGACTTTGATAACTGACCATTGGACCAGTTTTTTTTTTTTTCTCTTTAAATTCCCACTCTCATGTTTTAAATTCACTAATAAAGAGTAAGCCCCGTAAACCCAGGTCCCCATCTTCCACCCCAATGAAAGCAGAACCCCAGATGAGTTCTCTCTCTTTCTCTCTGTCGATCCTTGCTGATGTAGTCCCAAGTGGCCACATGATGTCCAGGACTTGTAAGTAGTATACCTCTTTTTTCTTTCAAAGTTCCCTGATGGTTATTGCTGAAGGGCATCTTGCAATCATAATAAGAACCATAAGGGACCACCTTATGGCACAACAGTGGCTTTTGATAGGCTGAGACCTGCACAAAACAGCTGGTGCAGTCAGCAGGACTGCAAGATTACCTTTGCAATTAACAAAGGGGAATGCCCTATACCTGGAACTTGTTTACTAAACGCCTAAGTCAGCTGGGTAATACCATCTGGGGAAGGAGCTTTGCTTGCTGAGGGCTCTTCTGCTGTTATGTGCTTTCACATATTGCCTCTGTTTAGTGTTACATGTAGGATCCAACCCAAAATGTCAGGGCTACCATAATAGTCCAGAGCAGTGTGATCATGGCCATATGGTCTAACCAAGGTAATCAGACCACTGTGTATAAAAGCCTTAATTAACTAACTAGGGTCCTCCATGTCTCAAGACCAAGGAGAGTGAAGGGGTTGATTGAATCAAAAGGCTATTGTCACTGCCCAAGGAGAGGCTCTGAGCTAAAAGGCATGAGGAAAGGATTCCCATAGGTGAGAAGGATGGGAGAACCCCACCTGTGAACCCTGAGTCAGTGGGTCATGCTTGGACTACACGTCCTAATCTGGAATAATGAAATAGCCTCACGACAGAAACTAATGGCATCATCAGAAAGAAAACACAACAGAGGTCTACAGTCATTTCACTCACTAATGTCGCTCTTAATAATAATGAACAAATACAAATGTCCTGAAAATCTGGTTCCAGCAACTCTGAAGAACCCTGAGGAGGTACAGCAGCATCTGGATAAATGCAAAACCCCATGGCTTCTAGGTGTTGTTCAGCGCCATGCGTACCAGCATGCCGAGACTCTGGTATTACCTCTAGAAGCCAGAGGCTTTCCCCAGAGACCATGTGTGTACTGTGCAAGTGGGGGCAGACCCCATTCCCAGAGAGGTCGACTGGGACCCTCTGAAAAGGAAAGTGACCACCCATGAAGAGGGTTCACAGTGACATCATCCCAACTTTTCCAGTAACAACACATAAGATTCAGGTAACAGGAGAAAATCAAGAAATAGAAACTGGGGTCAAAAAATGTTACCTTAACTGAAATTCAAGCCTTTCTTAAAGATATTATGTAGCAGGAAGGAAAGAGGGGAGCTAATTGGCCATTGTAAGATGTTTGTTTGGAAAAGGTTTTGAATTGTTACTTAGGGCTGCCAAAATATCTCAACTGGCTGCTATCTTCTAAAGGCCTTAAAAAATCCATAACTCTCTTAAAGATCCTCCTGGGCTATAGGCTTGCTTCTTCTCAGATACCGCAGATCCCAAGCCCTGTTGGTCCTCTTCTGAATGGGGCAGAGTTAAGAAACATGCCTTAAGAGGTGTCCTTGCTTCTAAGGGAAAAGCTGACAGGTTATCAATGCCTCTAGAGAGGAGGAAGGTGAAAGAGAGGGAAGGCAAAGGCCCTGAGAGCCATTTATATTCATACCAGGGCCGTCTCTCTCCTCACTTGGATATTTACTGCCTGGCACGGTGCCCATTCTTCCATCACAGTGATTGTGCTAAGGCTCACAGTGAATGAAAAACATTAGATGAGGCTGGTCTTCTGCTGTGCAAATTTGCTATGGTCCAATGGGCTAATGATTTCCATGACCATAGTGACCAAAATGACCCCCTTTTCTATCCCTAGCCCTAAAGATGCCCCATTTGACCCTGAGTCCAGAGAGTTATTTTTACAATTTGCTTTCCTAATTACAGGGCAGTGCCACTACATTTTACTGGGATTGCTAAAACCATCCAAAAGGGACTAAAACTGCTAGGAGAACATTTACATTCTTTCTCTATCCCTTGAAGATGTAAATCTTACCATGTCTTTGAAATGTAAACACCTCAGTTGGTAACTAAAACACTGCCCACAATCACTTGAGACTGAAGGTAAAAAAAGATGGGAAAGAGCCCTTTTAAAATACAAACTGCTATAAAAGCTCTCTTGCCCCAAATCTAACCCATAGCTTCCTTAAGATTACTTGTCAAGGACAAATACAAGTCTTAAAATGTTCTCCACAAGTACTAGTAAAATATTATAGTCACTGAAGCAAGTGACATTAACTTGTTCTGTCCACCAATTTGGTTTCAGCTATTATTTATAAGCTAGTGTGTACCTGATTCATGGCTAAATTTTGTAACAGAAGCTATAGGGTTTCTGTGTCTGTCTGCATGTTTACAAATGTCTATGGATGCATGTCATGTACATGTGATTATTTTTCTTCTCTACCCCTAGATGGTATTGCCAAAACTAATTCATAAAATTAACTCTAATTGTCTAAAAAATAAACTCTTATGAATTAACTATTCCTTAACCTCAGAAATACAGAAACTAATCCAAATGTTTTTCAAGTTTACATGATCTGGGATTATTTTTGATAAATAAAAGCTAGTTTATGTTTGGCTTAATTAAAATAGGTATGTCTTCAGAGTTATCAGCATAAAATATAATGCAGATAAATGACTTGTAATATTTTACCTGAGTTTACCAGACAAATTCATGTTATTTCTATTACAAAATCTGTCAGCAAGAAAAGTAGCTTGGGATGATGACTGACTTTGTCTATTGTCTAATGAAGTTTTCATAGGTAATCCAAACATAAATGTTGGGAGCAAATGATTTAAATAGATGTAAGTAGGAAAAGACTAGTTTTTAGGTGAATCTTTCAGTAGTAATTATAGATTATAGCATGTTTATTTAAAAATAGTTTCCCAAATCTTGTGACATCTATGCTTAGACTTCTGCTAAGTTAAATTAATGATGGAAATTCACTGAATATCTAGATCATTTCCAAATAAGATAAAATACTAAAACATTAATTGACAAACAAGTCTATATTTACCTAATTTTGACCTCTTATTACAGAGGAACTAAAGATATTTGAGTCTATTAGTAAACATGATTTCTGCATCACATGAAAAACTGTGCCATGAGGAAATGTATATTTCTAGACATAAGATATACTCATAGATTTGGTAATCTAAATAATGCTGGTGTAAGAGACAGTTCACAATTGTTTACTTCTTAGTTTTTATTAGAAAGTGAGATTTGTAAGGGTTAAGGATTTTAGTTAATATATGTAATTAAAACTACTAGAAATAATAAGGAAAAATCTCAATATGCAAGGAAGTAGGATATGTTTTGGGTAAGAAAAATAAGAAATATAGAGACATTTTTAAGGAAAATGAATTTTTTTTTGTCTTTTGTCCTAAAGTAAAGCTGGTTATTTTATAAAGAGAAAGAAGTGAATAAAGGACAAATGGTATAGAAAGTTGAGAAGAGGGAGGAAAAGAATATTACCTTCTGTGGTTAAGTTGGCTAAAATTGAATTATTATTCTAAGAGTTTTTTTTCCCAATAATTTTAGTATCAATAATACACTCATGTACTTTTCTTCCATCTGCTAAAAGGACAGTTTTCTTGGAGTATTGGTATGCTCCTGTTAAAAGATTGTGAAAGGTATTTCATTACTTTTTTAACCGATCCAGCTACAAAGCAAAGATTGTGAGTTTTATCAAAATAATTTTGTGCTTCATGTTGCCTTAATGAAGTCTTTGATTACTTAAGAAAACTGAGTTTTCTCAATATTAAAAGAGTTAAGCCTGCTCATAACTATGTAACCTCCTGTAGTTGCCTTTAAAATCTTTTGCCACTTTAGTTAAGTAGATAATTATTGTTTCATAATGATCCATGATAAAGTGTCCAAAACCATTTGATATTTTTGACAGACTTCCCAAAATCAAATTCTAAATGAAGTCTTTTGACCTGGAAGTAGCTTTGGGATTTCCAGAGGGCTCCTGAACATCTCAAAAGATTTGTTCTCTCTCCTTATGAAAGAGAAAGACAAAAGATCTATAAGAGATAGCAAAATTATAAAATATTTAGATTGATAAAATAGATATAAATTCAGAAAAAAAGAAGAGGATAAAAGAACAAAAGAATTATAAAATATTATGAGCAATACTATGGCAATAAATTAGAAAATCTTGAAAAAGGGATGGTTTCCAATACCAAATTTTAAATGATTACAAAAACATAAGCAATCACTGAATAATAATCAACAATTACAGAAAATAATTGGAAAGATATCTGGAAATCTCTCATTCATAGAGCTATAAGACTTTTAATGTTTTACAACTGAGCTCTAGCTAAACATTAAAGCAGCTACGTAATATGAAATATTTCAGATCATAGAAAAATGGAATGTTTCGCACGTCATTTTATGCATTTATCATAACTTTAATATTATCTTAAGAAACTCTAGAATAATTCGCTTAGCACTATTAACTTTCTACATACATTGTTTAGAAAAATAAATTCCCATATTGTGAAAAGAATAACACCAGAAACAGAAAGGATTTAGGCAAAAGTGTAAGTTTTGTCCAAAATTAGGACATCAATCTTAAGTAATTACATATACACATAAAAAAAGAAAAAAACGTATGCTAAAAAATATTTGCTAAAATTCTGTTTCCAACCTGAATTAAATTTCTCAACTTTATTAAGGAAATAGGAATGGAAGGAAACTACTTAAAAACAATGAAGAATATTCACACACACACTCACAGATCAACAAACAACATATAAAATAGTGAAATGCTGAGATAATTAAAAATAAGAAGAGAGGGATGCCTATTATATTTTTCAAAATTATTTTTCATATTTTAGATCTGTACTTTCCAATACAGTAGCTGCTGTTATATGTGCCAATTTAAATTTAAATCAATTAAAATTAAATGAAATTGAACAGTCAGTTCCACAGCTGCACTCGCCACATGTGCCTAGTAGCTACCTATTGGCAGTGAAGGTTTAAAATGTTTACATTATTGCAGAAAGTTCTGTTGGACAGTGTTGTTCCAGATAATGTGATGAGATAATACAAAATAAAACAAGCTTTATATGCATTATAAAAGAGAGAGAAACTTACTCTTAGATCTAGATAACTCGACGTATGCCTAGAAAACTAAAGAAACTGGAAGTATGTCAATAGGAAAATTTTCTGATTGTTTGGGTTGATACACAAAAGTCAGTATAATTTTTTATCTTTACTAACAATTACAGTTGAGAAATGGAAATAAAAATACCATCATATGGTAATAAATAATAAGTACATAAATAGTAAATGATAAAATGCCTATAAATAAATTTAATAGCAAAAATGGAAAACATACAATTTTTTCAAGACCTGCAAAAATGGAGAAACCACGTAGCTGAATAAAAGTTATTGTAAAAGTGACACTTTCAAGCAATTTCATAAAAATTTGATTTTACCTTAGATTTTAAATAGGTTTTTATAGTTCAGAAGAACTATAACTAGTAAAATTATTAAGAAAAATTGGAAGACAAGGTTCTGTCTTGCTTTACTAGATATTAAATTTGAGTATGAAAACATTGTATGCAAAGGAAAGTGCATTGTCATACTAAGGCAGACAGTAACAAATGGAATATATAAAAAGCAGTTTTGAAAGATATATAAACCCTATAAAGGAACCTAATGTATTAGAAATATTTTAATTCAGTGGGAAATAGATTGTTTATTTAATAAGTGTTGTTCGATGGGGTTGATTAATCATCTGAGAGAAGAAAAGCTAGATTCTTACACTTCATTATTTAAAAATCAACGCCAAATGAAGTAAATATTTAAATATAAAGAAAATGAATAAATATTCTACAAGAATAATAGTAGAAAAATGGAGAGTTTTCTTGTAAGGCAAAGGATACCACAAAATAGCTAAAGACAAATAAATAATAGGCTAAACAAGCATATCTTAAGTATTAACATTTCCTACAAATACTTCTGGCAAACTGACTTAAAAGACAAATACCGAGTTATGAAAATGGTAGTTGTTGTAGCCATGGTTAGTAGCCATAAAATATTCACCAAATACAGCTTGCTTGTGTATCCCAGTCCTACTAATAGTTAGATTGGTGCTATGGAACTAGTTAGTATAAAAAGAAGTGATGAATATTTTTTTGGAACTTAAGGCTGCTATGACCTGATATGCCTCCTTTATAATTCTTTGCTTCTTTGGAAGCTCCCTTGGAACAAATACTGCAGGTGGTTCAAATATAACATCGAAGAACATTTTTTTGTCTGAGTCCCTTGGGCAACAGTGGATCTGGGCTTGCTGCTAATCTACTTTAGGCATGTAACATGATTGAGAAATAAAATTCTCCTGTGTTATGCCATTAAAGTTTCTGCTTTAATATATAACCACAGCCTATTCTAGATTTTCCTGACTGATACATTGGGAAATTTGCAGGAGAAATATAACAACATCACAAAAAATGTTTTCAACCTCACTCAAGGGGAATGCAAATTAAAGCAATAATTAAATAATATCTTTGTCTTCAGATTTACCAAACTTTTAAAATTTGGTAATAGCTAGTGCTATAACACAATGGGGGAAATGAAATTCTCTTTCATTTTCTTGCAACACTGGCTACAGTATTTTAAAAAGTAATTTGTAATATGTATTAAACAAACAGAAGAAATATACATAATCTTTAACCTTGTATGGATATATCACCATTTTTTTAATCCACTCACATTCTGAAAGACATTTTAATTGCTTTCAGTTTTGAGTCATAAACCTGCTATAAATATTTGTTCAAGTTTTTGTGTGAACCTAAGTTTTCACCTTATATCAGTAAATACCAAGGAGTACAACTGCTGGACCATAAAGACAATGCTTAGCTTTGTAAGAAACTGCCAAACTTTGGCAGCAATATGGCTGTAACATTTTGTATTCCCAAAAGCAATAAATGAGAATTCCTGTTGCTCTGTATCCTTGCCAGCATTTAGTATAAACCTTTAAAAAAAAATTAGCCCTTCTAATAGGTATATGGTGGTTTATCATTTTTGTTTTAATTTGCAATTCCTTTTTGACATATGATACTGAGTTCTTTGTGTATTTTGGATACGAGCCCTTTATCAGATATATGTTTTGCAAGTATTTTCTCTCAGTCTGTAGCTTTTCATTCTCTAAATCACTGACTGGTTTTTATTTTCACCCAATGATGTTTTTATATGGACATATTCTTAGAACGTTTAAAACATTTAAAACAGAAAAAAGTGTGTGGGTTAATATTTAGTAACTTTTTCTTTTGCTTGAATGGCAAATCTAAATAATATTCCTTGAATAAATCTGAGTTGTCACTGGATGTCACTGTTGCTTTACCAAATATGACTGTTTTGTTCATAAAAAGAATGATTTAGAATATCTCCTAAATTAGCACTTTATTCAGAGAAGCATATCTACATCTAAAGTACTTGTCAACTAGGTTTAGGTCCAAACTACATAGGGTATAAAGAATTAGGAAAGCACTTTGTTTTTTAATTTACAAGATATAAATTTCTTCCTAAACTTATAAACATGCTTCAAATAGCACCAAGAATTCATTCGGAAGACTGTACAGAATCAAAAACATTATTTTAAAAAAAGTTTTACATGTAATAATTTTGCTTTCAAGATAGAAGATTAAGATTTAAGCTATATATGTACATGGCTAAAATATAATACATTAAATGTTTTCCAAATATTTCATTGCTTTTAAAACATATATGCATATAAAATATATACTTATATATACTCAAGAATTAAAAACTTTTATGTTTAATATAAAATTGGAATAAATTCATCCTATATACATTTTCCCATCACATTCTGATGTACGTGTGTGTGTGTGTGTGTGTGTGTGTGTGTGTGTGTGTGTATACATAAATAAAACAGTTTATCACAACCTTGGCATAACAACCAGATACTGTAACCACAGCTAAAACTACCTATACAGACCAGCTTCTCTTGCAAAGTGCCTTATGCTAAAACAGCTTCTAGCCATGTCCTTCCATGCTTTGAACATGTCCCACCCACCACCTCATTGTCTGGTTAAACTATTACACCTTAAATATCCTCTCCTCAGAGGCTCCTATACTGGGTTAGAGTCTCTCATTTTACATTACTTTAGAACACTACTTATCTCTCTCTTTTTCTTTTAATTCACCATCTATGTTGGTACTTGAATGCCTACCTGCTGTACTGGGCTATGAACTTCTTGAAAGGGCACAGTATCTGCTTTATTGATTACTAATGTCTAAAAGCACATACAACATTATTCATAAAAATGTGTTAAATTGTGAAACTTTGGTTAAGCAATAACAACTTTAGCATTGTAAAATATACTAAAAGCAATAAATCATCATGAAGATTATAAAAATTTATTTTGGGAGATAAGGTTAAAAGTCCAAATCTAAAATAAATTATAATTGGTAAATAATCTACTTAACTATTCCCTGGGTCAAAGGACATATGAATACATACAGCAAAACCTCCAGGATTTAACTTTCTATACACCATTTCTACTTTTGAACACATATGTATCATCATTGAGAAAGTAATAATAGAAAATTATTTATATATACTTAAATATCAATATAAATATGATTTTGATGCACAAATATTAGAATTTAAATTTTATACTTTCTTTTCCTTTGAACATTCCTCAATATCAGGCAAAAGTTGTTTCAGACTTACCTTGTACCAAATGGAATCAATCATTTTCCAAGGAATCTTACCAGTTTCCTTTAATTGGAATATGGTATGTAAAGCAAACATTTTCCAGGCTTTCTCGGTGGAAAGACATAGGGACTATGTACATGTGTGTATATATGCTTATATATATGCATGCATGTGCAACTATATTGTTCCTCTATCTATCTATCTACCTATCTATCTATCTATCATCTATCATCATCATCTCTTTGTCTAATCTAACTATATTGGAAACCATGAGTTCACATCAGTATCTTTAACTCCAGATCAACACCAATGAGTCCATTCTATTTTCTTAATAGAATGATAACATTAAATTGTAACACAGAGTATAAAATAAATAGAGCTAAATCCATACTAATATGCATAAGTGATAGAATAGGTGAAATAGACAGATTAATGTGACAAATATCTCTTACAGAAGGATTTTAAATATTAAATGTAAAAAGACTGAGGAATTTGCCATTAGAACACCAGAATGGGTGAAATTTTAAGGAGAAACAGGATATGTGCTCAAAGTATCACTTCCAAACTATGTATTAATTACTATGTTGGTTTTAATGTATGTCAACACACTCTTTGGTACCGTTCTCACTAGGAGGTGGAGCTAAATTCCCCTTACTTCTCTTCAGTGTGGGCTGGAATTAGTGTCTCACTTATAACAAATAGATTATAGAGAAAGTAAAGAAAGGAGTTTTATAGTGGAGAAACCTGGCAGACATCACTATAACCAAGTAATGTAGGTTGTCATTACCAATTACCAGTAATGAGTCATGTTAATGTTATGGACCACCTGATATGTGATGAGGAATTCACTTTACCTTTGTGGTATTCTTCCTTCAAATCCATAACCCATGTCTAATCATGAGAAAACATCAGATAAGCCTAAATGGAGAGATGTAGGGGAAAAAACAACAAAAAAACTGGTCAGTGTTCTTCAAAATTTCAAGTAGATACAGTTAACTCAGTTCTTCCCTTACATTGTTATAACTCAGGTGCACATAGTAAATGTATGTATATACAAGATGGCATGCATATATATGTGTCTGTGTGTGTATTTATACTGTTCAATATTTCATTAAGTAAAAAAATGTTATGTATTTATTTCCTGTCTAACTTAGCAATGGCTTTTATTTTTCATTTTTCTTGAGCCCTTATCTCTGAGAAATAGACTACATAAGGTTGTCTATTTACTTATTTATTTTCCTTAAATTATTGGAACTATTTCATTAGTCTGTAATTCTTTGTTAGACTGGGAATAGTCAAACAAAATTACTTTAAATATTTGTTTGAAACAATTCCAAATCTTAAAGAAAAATATTAGTATGGCTACACACAGTGAAATTAATGAATTACAGCAAAGCAATATTGATCAGTTACAAGGAGAAACCACTTTTCAATTTATCTTTTGACAATCTAAATAAATTACTGACCCTTCTCAGCTGACCCATAGAGACTGATTCTTTGTATTTCGATTGATATGGCTATGTTTGCATTTGGCTTTTGTGAAAACAAAGATCATTATAAAGAGAAGCAAAATTATACAAATAAAAGTAAATAAAAGTAAAAACTTCTTGACATTGGAAAATTTCTTTAACTCAAAATTTTGACAAAACATACAGAGTATCTTAGATTTTGCTTCAGTAATAAAACAGACACATATATACAAATTAAATATATTCATTAAGAGATGTCTCTACAAATTTTTCTAACATTTACTGGTGGCCAAGCACTTGACTCTCCAAATTACTTTATATCGCCCCCCCCAATTTTATCTTCATAATAGCTCCATGAACTAATGTTTAGTATGAGTTTAACTGAGAATAATGATGACCCTTCCATCTAATTTAAGCAAAGGGAAACTTAATACAGAGACTGGTGCTTACAAAACTATGGAAAGGGCTAGAGGATCAGTCATTAGTTGGACTCCTAAGAATCACTTTCAGCAAACACCATAGAACCAGCCCATTAAGGGTTCCATCTGTAACAAACACAAATCTGGGAAATCTGGTTGCTGATTCAAGAATCACACTACTTTTGTCACTCTTAGAGCAGCAGAGTAATGGCTCTATGAACACACTACCTTAGCTGGAGACTAGGAATCAGACAGTTGCTGACCAAGAGTTGGCTTCTACTTGAACTATTTAAGGAAAAAATATTTGTAAGGAATCTAGGAAACGTAACCTTTTTAGTTTTTTGCCCATCTACATTAGACATGGGTTGGAATGTATATTGAGTAAGTGCAGGAATCAGATGTAAAGGATTTAAAGCAGTTGTAAAGGTGACATATTTAATTAATTCCTTGCAATTTAAGCGTGTGTTCCTATTACAACAATTTTCACAAAGAACATTTTCAATCGGAGAAAACTTGAATGCAAACCACCAGCTTTCTAAAGAGGGGAGAAGTTACAAGATTAAAAAGTATAAAGATTGACAATTCTGTTTTTCATATGTAGATGATTAATATGGATTTGATATGTACTATAACCTCCTAGTTCCTAAACTGGACAGAATCTGGAACATCCCAGATTCTTAAAATAGCACTACTTATGTATAAAATATGTGCTTGCTTAGATTTAAAATATTTATTGAAAGCAATTTTAGGAAGTAATTTTGAGTATTGGCTACATCACTATTTTCTAGTAGTCAAAAAACAGCAAGATAAATGCTTTACCTCCCTTTTTCCTCTGATTCTTTCTTGGACAGCCCTCTGAAGTTTGGTGCCTCTAACCCAGTCATCCTCTCGGCTCCCTTTCTCTAGTATTCTCACTGAGTAACTCAATTAGAACATCAAACTACAATACAATTTTGATTTGGAAATGAATTGTGTATTTTACTTAATAACAATAATGTACCGATGCATTTGTAAAAATTATTGACTAAAAAGTAAGTTTTCTTATTAACTTTGTTAAAACTGATATTGTCTATCTTAGTTGACTTTTCAAGAAGTCAATGTTATTTAGTTTTAGAAGTTTAAAATACAAAAAGAGCAGCAAGTTGTAATTTAATTTCACACAATCCATCTAGTATATCAAGTAGTAGCTGATATTATAATTCTATTTCTATAGCTATATCTCTGTCCATATCTGTGTCTATATTCATATGTATTTCTCTTTATTACCATTTTCACTTATATCTTCAGTTCACACCATATCTTGCTTTTTCAATGTCATAATCATTATCTTACTCTTTGCTTAATAATTATGAGCTCTACTCACCCAGAATGTGGTATAAAGAAATGAAGCTATTTTAGGGTTTAATCATTTTGAGAGAGTTTACTCAATTTTTAAAAAATTAATCTATTGTGTAATAGAGCGGACTTTGAAACTTCTTGCTTTAAGATCAGCAAGTCTATAAGTATTTCAAAGAAATGATACAAGAAAAACATTTTGGTTCAAGATAAAAACAACCTCACAAGCACTAGTTTCAATAGAACAAACAGAAATTTAAAGGGAAAATAAATTTGCTTTGGTTTAAAAACTACAAAACATCACACTGATAAATATAATTGTATTATATAACTTGTTTTATATTATTATTTTATGTTTCCAAAAGGCAAATAATGAACTACTTTAGGAAATAAATATGGACAGGAACTCTTAGAACAAAGTAATATTTAATATTACAGGCAAATTCTTATCATTTAATAGAGCTTGTTTGTAGCCTGTTTGTTTTTCCACAAATAATATTTTGCCATATAAGAGTAGCTTGCAGCATACTTACACACTGATAAAAAGTATTAAGAAAATATATTCTTCTGCCATGAAACTAGAAATCAACTACAGAGAAACAAAGGAGAAAAAAAGGAAAGCATGGAGATTAAATAATATGCTATTAAAAAACCAATGGGTCAATGATGAAATCAAAGTTGAAATTAAAAAATACCTTGAGACAAATGAAAATGAAAACACAACCACACAAAATTTATGGGATGCAGCAAAGGCAGGGCTAAGAGGGAAGTTTATAGCGATACAGGCCTTCCTCAAAAAAGAAGAACAATCTCAAAAAAACAATCTAACCCACCAGCTAAAAGAATTAGAAAATGAAGAGCAAAAACCCCCAAAAGTCAGCAGAAGGAAGTAAATAATAAAGATCAGGGAGAAAATAAATAAAATAGAGATTAAAAACACAATGGCAAAAAATCAATCAAACCAAAAGCTGCTTTTTTGGAAGAGTAAATAAAATCAACAAGCCTCTGGCCAAACTCACAAAGAAGAAAAAAGAGAGAGCACAAATAAGCAAAATAAGAAAGGAAAATGGAGAAATTACAACAAATAATATAGAAATACAGAATATCATACAAGAATATTATGAAAAAAATATATGGAACCAAAATGGATAACCTAGAGGAGATGGACAAGTTTCTGGAAACACACAGTCCACCAAGACTGAATCAAGAAGAAACTGACCACTTGAACAAAGCGATCACTAGAAATGAAATCGAATTAGCAATTAAAAACCTCCCTACAAATAAAAGTCCAGACCAGATGGCTTCACCAGGGAATTCTACCAAACATACAAAGAAGAACTCATACCAGTCCTTCTCAAACTCTTCCAGAAGATTGAAAAAGAGGGATACTCCCAAACTCATTCTATGAAGCCACCATCACCCTGATACCAAAACCAGGCAAAGACAGCACCAAAAAAGAGAATTACAGACCAATATCACTGATGAACATAGATGCAAAAATCCTTACCAAAATATTAGCAAATAGAACCCAACAGCACATAAAAAAGGTGACACATCATGATCAAGTGGGGTTCATCCCAGGGACACAACAGTGGTTCAACATTCGCAAATCAATGTAATACATCACATCAACAAGGGAAAGGACAAAAACCACATGATCATCTCAATAGATGCAGAAAAAGCATTTGATAAAATTCAACACCCATTTATGATAAAAACTCTCACCAAAGTGGGTATAGAGGGGACATATCTCAACATCATAAAAGCTATATATGACAAACCTACAGCCAGCATAGTACTCAACGGTGAAAAACTCAAAAGCTTCCCACTAAAATCTGGGACAAGACAAAGCTGCCCACTCTCAACACTCCTATTCAACATAGTCTTGGAAGTCCTAGCCACAGCAATGAGGCAAGAGAGAGAAATAAAAGGGATCCAAATTGGAAAAGAAGAGGTAAAAGTGTCACAATATGCAGATGACATGATACCATATATAGAAAACCCTAACAGATCCACACAAAAACTACTAGAAATAATCAAAGAATTCAGCAAGGTAGCGGGTTACAAGATTAATATTCAAAAATCATTTGCATTTCTTTACACTAACGATGAATCAACAGAAAAAGAAAGTAAAGAAACAATCCCCTTTAAAATAGCACCCAAAGTAATAAAATACCTAGGAATAAATTTAACCAAGGAGGTGAAAGACTTACACGTGGAAAACTATAAAACACTGATGAAGGAAATTAAAGAAGACTTAAAAAAATGGAAAGATATCCCATGCTCCTGGATTGGAAGAATCAATATTGTTAAAATGGTCACACTGCCCAAGGCAATCTACAGATTTAATGCAATTCCTATCACATTACCTAGGACATATTTCACAGAGCTAGAACAAATCATAATAAAATTTATACGGAACCACAAAAAACCTAGAATTGCCAAAGCATTACTGAAGAAAAAGAAAGAGGCTGGAGGAATAACTCTCCCAGACTGCAGACAATACTATAGAGCTACAATCATCAAGACACCATGCTATTGGTACAAAAACAGACATATGGACCAATGGAACAGAATAGAGAGCCCAGAAATGAACCCACAAACTTTTGGTCAACTAATCTTTGACAAAGGAGGCAAGAATATACAATGGAATAAAGACAGTCTCTTCAGCAAATGGTGTTGGGAAAACCGGACAGCAGCATGTAAATTAATGAAGCTAGAACACTCCCTTACATCATACACAAAAATCAACTCAAAATGGATCAAAGACTTAAACATAAGACAAGATACAATAAACCTCCTAGAAGAAAATATAGGCAAAACATTATCTGACATACATCTCAAAAATATTCTCCTAGGGCAGTCTACCCAAGAAATAGAAATAAAAGCAAGAATAAACAAATGGGACCTAATGAAACTTACAAGCTTCTGCACAGCAAAGGAAACCAGAAATAAAACAAGAAGAAAACCTATGGAGTGGGAGAAAATTTTTGCAAACAATGAAACCGACAAAGGCTTGATCTCCAGAATATATAAGCAGCTCATATGACTTAATAAGAAAAAAACAAACAACCCAATCCAAAAATGGGCAGAAGATCTAAACAAGCAATTCTCCAAGGAAGAAATACAAATGATCAATAGGCACATGAAAAAATGCTCAATATCACTAATTATCAGAGAAATGAAAATCAAAACTACAATGAGGTATCACCTCACACCAGTCAGAATGGCCGTCATTCAAAAACCCACAAATGACAAATGCTGGAGAGGCTGCAGAGAAAAGGGAACCCTCCTTCACTGCTGGTGGGAATGCAGTTTGATGCAGCCACTATGGAAAACAGGATAGAGATTCCTCAAAAGACTGGGAATAGACTTACCGTATGACCCAGGAATCCTGCTCCTGGGCATATATCCAGAAGGAACCCTACTTCAAAATGACACCTGCACCCCAGTGTTCATAGCAGCATATTTACAATAGCCAAGACATGGAAACAGCCTAAATGTCCATTAACAGATGACTGGATAAAGATGTGGTATATTTATACAATGGAATATTATTCAGCCATACAAACCTATAACATAACGCCATATGCAGCAATATGGATGTTCCTGGAGAATGTCATTCTAAGTAAAGTAAGCCAGAAAGAGAAAGGAAAATACCATATGAAATCGCTCATATGTGGAATCTTAAAAAAAAAAAAAAAAAAAAAAAGAATATAAATACAAACCAGAAACAGACTCATAGACATAGAATACAAACTTGTGGTTGCCAAGGGGAAGCGGGATAGGAAGGGACAGACTGGGAGTTCAAAATTTGTAGATACTGACAGGCACATGCAGAACAGATAAACAAGATTATATGGTATAGTGCAGGGAAATATATATAAGATCTTGTGGTAGCTCACAGCAGAAAAAAAAATGTGACAATGAATATATATGTTCATGTATAACTGAAAATTGTGCTCTACAATGGAATTTGACACAACATTGTAAAATAACTATAAATCAATAAAAAAAGTTAAAAAAAAAGGAAAAATATATTCCTCATGATCATTCTCTTTACAACTCCATTCCAGAACACGTCTTAAGAGTAAAACACAGTATGGTCAGAACCATCCAGTTCAGATGATAAATCTATTAAACTGTGCATTGTTTACTTATTTATCTACCCTATTCATCACAATATCTAACTTTTTAAAATTTGGAATTTTATGAAAACAAACTTAAAAACAGAAGGAGGTGGGGGGGTAGGGTATAGCTCAGTGGTAGAGTGCATGTTAGCATTCACGAGGTCCTGGGTTCAATTCCCAGTACCTCCATTAAATAAATAAGTAAAGAAATAAACCTAATTACCTTTCCCCCAAACAAACAAAGTAACAAACAAAAGTAGAAGAAGGTATTAACAATCACAATGCAGTTGACAATGTTTAATTGAAAATTACTATGTCAGAGAATATAATATATATTCTTTTTGTCCACATTAGGAAACTGAAATACCCTTAGTCCCATACAGCTATGAGAGTACTCTTGTACTATCCTGATGGGATGGTTTTGCTTCAGATATTTATCAAGTGTTGCTGATTCCTTTTTGTTAATTATGTATCATTCTTCACACATGCTGATTTAAGTTGTAATGTTTATTTTATATGAACTATTATTTTCAGCAGAAAATTTCTATCATCTTCTTATGTGTTATCTCACTGTTTACTTTTGAAAGAACATTTGTTCATCTATTGTTCCAATAGACCGTACAAAGTAGCTGCCACAGATTATATGTTATACAATTAATAGCTTCTGTTCTACTTGTGAAGTACTGTACTTGTGGGTTTGTCTCTCTGCCCTGGTTTCCCTATTCCCGCATGTATATTCTGCTTCCTGGTTTTTTAAGTGTGTGTGGGTGCGTGTGAGACCTGAATCTCTTCTGTCTTCAGTGTTTTCTACTTTTAGGGTGAAATAAAAAGAAATGGTCAGAGTTCCTACAGGAAACAGATGGCTCACATACATTTAGATAATTTAAAAAGCACTTATTTTCAGAAGTACTAATTACAAAGGTTTGGGGGCTCGTGAGGAGACACTAGTATAGTGTAGGGATCCAGGCCTAACAGCCTCTTAGCTCTCAGTACCCAAGGTCTAAAGTGTTAAAGAGACATAGGAAACGAATCCAGGAGTGAGTCATGGTAAGAGAGATCACCTTGAGAGGAGACACAATGATGGTTAGTGCTCCTTATGTAAAGAACATAGCTAGTTCAAGGCAACTTCACAAAAGAGAGCCATAAAGATCCATACCTTGATCTTCCTCCTCTCCTGTCTCTCCCTCCCACTCTCTTCTTAATCTCTCTGTCCCTCTCTGTCTCTGCCTCTCTCTCACTTCCTCCCAGGACCCCCCAAAGACTGAGTCTAACCCCAAACCACTGTGACTGGTGGTCTTATTGATGTAGTCTTTGGAGATCAGCCTCCTGAAGATAATAGAGCAGATTGAAGAAATGAGGTGAAGTAACCTGGAGGGGCCATTCTTTTTGCCTTTCAGTCTACTCTTGTCGTCTCTATACACGTAAAGTTTGCATCTCCAACAGTAGAAAACATGAAGTCCAATAATCTACCTATCGTAAAAGGGTGTCATTAACTAGTTCTTACTTCTACCTAACACCTAAAACTTTAAGCACTCTTGTATTCTCCATATAAAGTGGTAGAGAAAAAAGGGATGTATGGGCAAGAACTTATTAGGCAATATAAATATACAGCTACTATGGTTCCTTTCTCTGTCATCATAAATGATATTGCCCAAGATAGCAATTATAGCTGCTTTCCACCACTATTCCATGTTTCTCTTATCCTCTGTCTCAGCCAAATGAGACTTAGTGGATGATCCAAACCTTCATTTCTGCTGACACTGAGTCCTAATTGCTCTTATGTCTTATGCTCATATGCAATATCACACAAGGGAAAAGGATGTTCTATGGAAGGTTACAGTAATGAAATCAAATAAAAAACAATTTCTTGAACTCTAAAGTTGAAATAAAGCTTGTCTATATCCTCAAAGAATAGGTTATTTATAATATGGTGGGTTCTTATTTAAACTCAGAAAATTCAGGAGCAAAATTAATACAGAACTTTTAGTTTAGAAATCTCTAATGCTCTGTGACATAACAGTTGACTGGTGGATATAAAATTGTGTTGCAAATAAGGAATATAAAGTCCCTGATTTAAACCATATCAAAAATAACCTCTGCTAACATGCCCTCAGAAAATAGCAACTTCATCTTTGAAATCAGCCTTACTTCCTTCAGGGTCGAGGCTAACTCTTATTCATTTGATTTTTGATCAAAAGCAATGAAAATTTGAAAAAAAATTCAGTATCCTGTGCTAGAATTCTTTACAAGTTGGCATCAAAAGTTTAGTGTAGAGAGGATGGACTTTAGAGTTTGACAGATCTGGGTTTTAATCTTGCCTCCACCACTCAAAAATTCTGGAACCTCTGGCAGCTTACAGAAACTCATTGGGACTGAGATTTCTCATCTCTAATATGAAAACACAATATCAGACTTGATGCCTAATTCCAACATTCACCAGCTGTGTGACTTTGGTCAAGCTGTCTTAACCCTCAGCGTCTCATGTTTCTTGTCTTTAAAATTATGATAATGATAGAACTTCCTTTCAGAGGCAGACTAACCAAGTGGCTAATAAAGAATCCTTCCAAGATCCTGTACCTAATTATATATTCATAATTGTATATTACTTTTTACCTTCCCATATTAAAATCTTCAGGCCCCAGAAAATCTGGATCCTCTTCTGTTTACTACCTTATGCAGTTCTGATATTATTATTGCTTTTTACAATTACTATTATCTTTCAGGATTAGATGGAATCATGCATTGTCTCTGAATCAAAATAAGTACTCATTTTTAAGGTAGCTTTAATAATAATATTAGTGGTTGTTATTACCATTGTTATTCTATAAAAGCAAATTCATCTCATCCACTCATTGATTGTACAATTTCTGCATGTGCAACTTAAGATACTTATATTGTTATTTAACCAAAGGAAGTTCCTAGTCCAGTTAGTTCTCATTTGCAAAAATATCTTTTGATGTACCAGGATATATTTTGTTGGTTAATAATAATAATGATGGTTACTTTCACTGTCACTGTAGCTAGCACTGATCGAGTGCTTACTTAGTGCCAGGCACTCTGTAAGTGCTACTTCTAATACTGATAATACTAGCACTAGTAATTAGCCCATGCTGACTACATTTAGAATTATACAGTTTTTTAATCTACATGATGACTTCTATGAGATTAACAGGGGAGTGCAATGAGGCATAGATAAGTTATGAAATATGCTCAAAGTTCTATAACTTGAAGAGATAGAGCTAGAATGTGAGGCAGGTGTGTCTGATTCTAGGGTCTATATTGTTAAAACTCTAATGTATAGTGGCTCTTCATATTTATAGAGAACCTAGAAGTATAGCTGTGTCAGATAGAAGCATTGATTTACCTTAGTTATGAAATGTCCATTATTTTTTGCTATTTTGTTTGTTGAATATTCATTTCACCCTTCTTCGGCAACCCTAATTTCCTTTTCAGGTGTTACTTCACTCTCACTTTGGATGATCTTAGTGGAACTGTCAATCAAGATGTTATGCCTTCCTCTAGGGTCCATGTTAGAACCTTCTCATAAGGTAGTGGGGACTTTCTGTGGGCAGGACTCCCTATCCATTTGAGTCTAACCCTGGCTTTAAGCTTCTAATAAACAGTTCTGCCACAGAGATCAGATTTGTAAACCCAGGACTGCCTGGATATTTGACAATTACAAAGCAAGTCTTCACAACAGCTTTTAATGTGCATTAATAATAACTATAAAAGACACTATATAAACAGTTTATCTTGGTGTTAAACGTATTGGAAAGTGAGGCTTACAAGACAATTATTTTGGTTAAAATATTATTACTTTAAAAAGTTAATAATCTGCTCTAGATGAGTAAAAAATGTCATAGTTTTCCATTACACTAAAAAACAAAACCAAAAAGCCCCAAGAACCGCCCCCCACAAAACCCCTCTAGAATAAGTTCCAATTAGAAAGTAAAAGCCATCTTATACTAAAGTGAAGGCTATCTTCTATGGTGTCACATAGTTCATCGAATCAGTGCCATGTTTAGGGGTACCCAAGTTCCTGTAAGTCCTCACACTGTTATATAGTACACAGCACCAAAACTATACAACAATCTCTTGACGGATAATATAATCCACTGGAAACACAGAATAAAAAAGAAAGCTCCTTTAACTAATCATAGAGAATTCCTATGTCATGTCTGGCCAATGTTAATGAGCAGTGAAAGGATCTTTAATGAAACTGTGTGATGTGTCAGCTTGGTAATTGCTGTGGTCAAATTCTTTAAATCACTACAAGGCTTCTAGAGGAAGATCCAAATGCCCTTGATTAAATGAGGCATGCTTCAGCAGAATGCAAGGAGCTTCCAGCTGTGTGGCATTCCATAACCACTCATGAGTTAGTTTACAACACATTATGTAAAAGATTTAGATAGAATTTCTGTTAATAAAGGGAATTTTATTTGGTGGCATACACTTTTGATTTATATTAAGATATTAGCACTTTTCACCCTCTTTTTAAAAACCATCCACAAAATGAATTTCTGCCATAATTATTTGCAGAGTATGTAAAGCAGAGCAATTTAAAAATTTGTTTTTCATGTTCAACAACCAGATTGCTCCTTCACATCATGTTCTAATGGCTTTTAATGACCTGAAGGATGCTCAGAAGTAACTGATAAGCAAACTGCTTTTGGTAGACACACCAATGGCCAATCTGCCTGATGGAATAGACCTAACAGGCAAGTAAGTGGTAACTGCCTAATGAAAGCATTTAAGGAAAGAAGAAAATCTATGTCATGTGTGGCCTGAAACATTTCCTGGAACTCTAGCCATTACTGTCTGCTTTTGGTAAATGGCATTTTAGAAACAGTGTTGGAGATATGAGACACAATTGAAAGGAAATCAAGTGCAAAATCACAGAGAACGAAAAACACTTTAAATATGCCAAAAAATATGCTGCAGTTTATATTTGTTCACCTTATTTGTGCCTTTTCTCTATCATATATGAGTATATGAGCCATATACTGAATGGGCATATAATTAATTTTGGTTTATGTAATAAATTAATGGATCAAGTTTATAGATTATCCATATTAGCATATTTTAACATGATAATAAATCATATGAAAATATGAATTCCCTAAGGTAACATTATATATTCCTGCATCAATGTGTGTAACCATATCAATATCTATATTAATATCAACATTATATTAGCATTTCTCCAAATATATTACAAAAAAGAACAGATGTTTACAATTTGAAAATAATATTTTGTTTTTTTCTTAATTTCTCAGATTAGGATGTATTTTGTGAGTCTTAGTAAATACTGCATAAAAAATTATTCAACTCATTTTTATATTATATTATATGTTAATAATTAATAATATATTAATTAATGTTCCTAGTATCTCCAATTGCTCTGGTATCTTACATATAAGACAGCACTTAGATTTGTAGATGAACTTTACATTTTTGTTTGTCACAGGTCCTTGAAAAACTCTCCCTTTCATGGATATTCTGTGTATGTAAATAGTCTAAAAGGAAATATAAAGAAAATCTTGTAACTCCTGTGAGAGAATGAACATAGCCTAAACAGATTATTATGAAAGAGAAGAGATTAAGTTGTTTTCTGGAAATCACAGGTATGAGCTGAGAGGATTAAGTTACAAGATTGTGTTAGAGATTTGTTTTTTCATTTAGTCAGTAAATGCTGGCCAAAAGTTCTCTGGAAGTTATATGATTCAGACTTTAATTCTTTAACAGTATAGATATCTCCAGGGTTA
Organism: Camelus ferus; assembly: GCF_009834535.1. Lineage (NCBI taxonomy): Eukaryota > Metazoa > Chordata > Mammalia > Artiodactyla > Camelidae > Camelus > Camelus ferus. The sequence goes on from NC_045700.1 coordinate 57,559,212, forward strand.
CAAAAAATATTAAATAAAGCACAGGTTATTTACACAACTGGACAGAAAGCAAATGAATTTCTCTAATGTTACATTGTCTAAAAGAAACTAAAAGATATATTTATATCTGGCCAGTAAGCAAGCTATTAATATTTCAAACACAAGATTAAAAAACAGAGTAGCTATATTTTATGAGTTATTGTTATTCCAAAGAGAGAATTGAAATTTCTGAATATTATGATACCAGTCAGAAGCTGAGGTTTCAGCAATATTTATTCACACACAGCAACCATAATACTTAATGTAAGAAGAATAACTCTTAATAGTAAGAATACTGTAGCTTCCTGATGTAACTTACCAGAGTAGGTGAGTTATCTCCTGGTTTTGAATTGCAGTAAACACAAATGCAGTGTCATATCAGCAAGAATAATGACTGATAGGGGAGTAATAAAATAAGCCAATGGAATATTTGTAATAAAGAAAGAGTGAAGAGTAGCCTCACATTAATAATGAATGATTATTACTTCCATTTTTCTTCTCCTTTGCCAGGTATTCCTAATTTAAGATGCTTATTCTTCTTTCCTAAACACAAAGTCGAATTTAAAAATTGGTCGTATGTGTATTTGGCAATATCTTTAAATTAAAATAGTAAAAATCCTGGTTTTCAAACTTTCAGCAGACACTGGGGGAATAGCCAACACAAATTTTACTTTGGGGAATAAAGAAACTCTAAAATTATAGGTAAGTTGAGAAACTGCTTTTTGAATTTTTATATGTGAGGTCATCTAAGGAGAGTACATCAGGGATTTATACGGCTGTGATGTCACTGAATACAGAGACCATGTGCTCTTTCTCATAATAGATTCCCTGCATCTTACATGGTCCTTAGCACATGCTATGACACTTAATGTCTGCTGTAGTCATCAGCATTGTCAGTCTCCACAAATAGAAAAGGCACAGAAAATTCCTATAACTTCAGAGATACTTTTCTATAGTAATAATTTCTTTTTCCCTCTTCAACTACTAGAACTTTCCAATATTCTTTCTTGGAGAAGATGTTATTTTTTGTTTCCATTTAATTTTAGTTTTTTTAAAACTTCTGGACAAACTCGAGAGAAAATCTGAGTTGTTATCCTCTGCAGAGAATCTCTAAAATGACTAAAGCAATCCTTAATTTATAATGTAGGCGCAGGTTCTCAGGATACCAGAAAATACGGCCTCAACTCTGAGTGCATACAGCAGAATAAGAAGAAAAATATACTGTTTGAGGGAACAAGTTGTTTTTTCATCTGAAGAGTGAAATTGTTTTTGAGGCTCAGTTGAAAATGCACAATATTGAGCAATGTATTTCTATGGTAACAACCTCTGGGAATGCTACATTTTACTAAATCTACTGAGACAAAATTAAAATTTCTGTATTATAATATTCGTGGTTTGGGAACCCCTGCAAGAGACTGATGATGTGATGTGATGAATATAACACATGGATATTTAATAAAGGCAAAACTTTTACAAGTTGAAGAAGTAATCAGCTACACACAGTTTTTCTTTTTTTCCTTTTTTAGTTTAGCTATTTATTGATTTATTAGCTATTTATTGATTAATCACTAATTTTCCTTTAAACATCAATATATACTATTATCTAATAAAGAATGCACTTTGCCATTAAAAATGTTTGAAGGAGGCCTAATTTATTATCTGTTTAAGATCATAGGCATTAATTATAAGGACTAATTTTTGATGTATGGATTCTTTTCTTTCTAGTTCCGCATATGACTCATTGTTGGAATATTAAGTAAAATAGACTATATTGGCTAAATGAGGAAGGATAGCTGTTTGAAGCAAAGACTGCTTTGCCAAAGTAAATAGCTGTTAACCAAGCATAAGGAAGATAACAGTCCAAGTGATCAGAACAGCAAAAATAAAGGCAACAAAGTGTGAAATTAAAAGTTAAGCTGAGTAGCTAAGATGGGCAGAAATGGACTTTTAAAATCAGAATAAAACCAATTAAAGCCATCTCTTTGCTGAACACTTTCTGCATACTGCTGGCCTCTCCCCCTAAAACCTGAGGGTACAACTGTGATATACCATACTTTCCCCCATTTGAAGGGAAAGTAGACTCTCACAAAGTTGCCACAAAATCTTGAAGATAAGGAGGGGCAAGAGTGGACACCTATCCCTCTGTGCTTAGATGTGCTGGAGTCGCACTTGCCTGGGTGCCAGGAGGGCAGAATTGAAGAGGAATTGATATGAAAATAACACAAACATGTTGAAATAGGCATGGCAGCCAACTTCCTGTGAGACGTCTGCCATTCAGGTGTGACAGCCAGCTTCCTGTGGGAATTCTGTTATTCATGTTGCATGTGCTTCCAGTGGCATTCTGTTTTCCAATTATGAAATGACACTGGGGGAGATCACTGGCTGATTTTACATAAACCATTGGTGACTAAGCAGCATAGTAGAGCATAGTGATTATAAGCACAATAAGTAGTAAGTTTCCTTATTAATTACTTCTTTTGAGTCTCCTTTTCCCTCTACGGAAGTGAGGTTCATAATACCTATCTCTCAGGATTCTGTGTGGGTTAAGTAAGATGAGATAACAAATGAAGTATTCTTTATTGTGCCTGGCATTTGGAGGACTTTGTTAAAATACACTTGTACCTGGCATCCACAGATCTATTTGCATTGTGAATTGAGCCTATTCACATGTATTCTGAAAGAGGTTCCACAGAGATTTTGAGTATAAGCATAATGAAGAAAAGTATAAAGGAGAGGGGGTCACAAATGTAAACTCTTTTCACATGTCTTTTAGAAGGTACATTATTAGGACTTTCACATACAAAAGGAAATACTGATTTTGATTATGGAGCTTTTATATTTGAAGCCATTTCATTTCCTTGTAAGCTGCATTGCTTCATAGTACTTTCAATTATCCATGGTCTATCAACATGATGGTTGTTGGTTCTAACTATTGGCCATTTTGCCACTACCTAATTTTAGTCTTGACTCTAATTCCTTTTGTGCCCTTTACCACTCACCTAGTAGAAGAATGAATTTTGTAATATCTTACCACAAATTAATGAGTTATGCAAAGCCTAATTAATGATCAACAATACCCAGATCTGCAAAGAATTCCAACTTAAAAATTTATACATTATAAGTAATTCTCAAATATTAAATCACAATATTTTTAAAGAAATAGAACTATTGAATATATAGTATATTTTAGAAGTAATATAAGCAATAAAAATACACCTACAAACAGCTTTAGGAAAGGACAGAGGAAATTAAGAGGTGAGTTTTTAAGAGATAATGTGATAAGTTTAGTTTTATGGTCTCCAGTTTCACTTATTATATGAGGAGCTTTACATTTCATCAGTAATATTTGATGACTATGAACATTGTAAATTTCTTTCAAAATGGTTGCTTTTAAATAACAATGAATAATATGAAACATGGAGAGGCAGTGGAAGACACACTATGTAATAGCAGTAATGAGTTAAGTACCTTATTAAAAGATAAACTCTAAAAACAAAAGTTACCAAGAATAAATCTAACAAAAGGTGTGCATCACTCCTAAACTGAAAACAACAAAACAATGCTGAAAGAAATTTAAAAAACCTAAGTAAAACGAGAGGTACACCAAGTTCGTGAAATAAAAGACTTGTTAAGATGTTAAATCTCCCTTAAATTGATGTATGGATTCAATGCAATACAAACAAAAATTTCAGCAGGCTTGTGTGTAGAAATTTGTAACTTTAATTATAAAATATTATGGAAAAGCTATGGACAAGAATAGTCAAAACAGCTTTGAAAAAGAACAAAGCTAGAGAACCACATTTAAGACTTACTAAAAGCTACAGTGACCAAGTTGTGGTATATTTATATAATGGATTACTACTCAGCCATAAAAAAGAATAAAATAATACCATTTGCAGCAACATGGATGGACCTGGAGATTGTCATTCTAAGTGAAGTAAGCCAGAAAGAGACAGAAACATATCATATGATATCACTTATATGTAGAATCTTAAAAAAAAAAAAGACAAATGAACTTTTTTACAAAACAGAAACAGACTCATAGACATAGAAAACAAACTTATGGTTACCAGGGGGGTAAAGGAGTGGGAAGTGATAAATCAGGAGTTTCAGATTTGCAGATACTAACTACCATATATAAAATAAACAACAAGTTTATACTGTATAGCACCGGAAACAATATTCAGTATCTTATAGTAACCTATAGTGAAAAAGAATATGAAAACAAATATATGTATGCCTATGTATGACTGAACTATTATGCTGTACACCAGAAATTGACACAACATTGTAAACTGACTATACTTCAATTAAAAAAAAAAAGACTGCTAGGGACTAGCAAAGAAACAAATGCAATAGAATAGAGACTGGCTTAGGGTTACCAACAAAGTTATAGTCAAGTTGTCAGTCAGGGCTACAATCATGTCCCACATCCAACATAACTCATATGATTGTTGGAAGGCCCTCACCTGTCTAGTTGTTGACTGGAGATTTTAGTTCTTTCTTTATAGGCTTTTCTGTAGGGATGCTCACAACACTGAAGCTTGCTTGCCCCAGAGTGAGTGATGTGAGAGAGAAAGAGAGCCCAAAAATGGAAGCCTTAGCTTTTTATAATTTAAATGACATACCATAATTTCCTCCACATGCTATTGATCACAAAGAACAAATCTAGTATAATGTGGGAGGGCACCGCACAAAGGTGTGGATACCACGGATGTGGGCGCCATTGACAACCATCTTAGAGTCTTGACAAAATAGTTCCAGACACAGAAGCACTAAACAAGTGTTACAGATTCCCATTATGACTATACTAATTATTTTGATTATTTGGTAGCAATAATAAAATAACATTTATATCTAGGGTATTATTACTGTGTTTATGACATGTTTATAATTATGGATTTTTTTCTACTTATACAATTGAGGTATAATTAGTAGTTCAATATTGCTCCAAAAATTTAAGTTCACTAAATTGATGTTATAATGCAAAAAAATCATTTTACTATTTACTGTTAAGTTCTTGGAGTGTGGTTATTGAATGAATACAAGGACTGTCAATTCAGTGTTAATGTGAATTTAGAGAATTGTCCTCATAATTGCGTGCTGGCCCTGACTGCATTACATTCTATATTGAATCTTTATCCTTCTAGACTTTGATAGATAATGCCAAATGTCAGGTTCCAGTTCCAGTGTCAGCAAGTAGAGCCAATGTGCCAGGTGCAAGCTGAGATGGTGTTTCAATACATAACAATTTGGATGCCAATATCAGTGCTTTGCTTCCTCTGGGTCAGCTCATCTTTCTGACATTGAGATGTTACTGGCTCAGTGCTCTGGTGATATGAGGTCAAAATAAATGGAAGTCATTGTGGATGCTTCTTGCTACACATATATCTTTGTGCAAAAAGTTGTTAATTTTATTGCTGCTTAATATCTTCCTTTTCAAAGTCAAAATCATGACCTCCTGGAATTTTCATAGATTGAATGACTGGATTTACAGCATCTCTGAACGTAATAGACCTACTTATAAAGTGAGGAATCATAAAATTTTAGGTTTGAAATAGATAACTGGTTCAAAGTTAAATGAAGTGTGTTCCTCAGAACTGCAGTTCTATAGGATGTTAATAGCTGTTGCATGATTTCAATGGCATTTGTAACTTCTTGGCCATCTGCAATCCATATTCCTTTCACAATAATCTCCTAAATTCTTTCCAGTAAATTACTTATTCTTAGGGTGCATTAGCTTAAACTCCCTGGAAAACAGAACTTAAGGCAAACTTTCACAGTACAGTTTTATTGGTAAATGTCATTCACATGAAGAAAACAGGCAGAAAGGAAATGAGGCAGAGAAGGAGGAAAAGCAAATACAGGCACTTCCAACTCCCAGGAAGATCCAGATGTTGGCTCAGTCATGAAGAATACCTCCAAAGGGGCAATTTAAAATCACTGCTCATTGAACAGTCCTATTTCCTGTCTCCCATTAGATGAAGTCCATCCTTTATAGTGTTATGTCCTCCACACTTCTGAGCTGTGTTGACTGTCTCCTCTTGATAGCATCTGGGGGAAGACAGAGCTGCCATTGGTTTGGTCTCCTTGGCACCGGAGTTTCTATGACTCCTTCAGCGTTGCTCTTAATAGAGGCCATGGGAGCCTGTTCCTCACCCCCAACTCAGACTGAGATAATGGTATGTGTTATAAGACTGGCTTTATGACTGTGGGGACTGTGACAACTACTGTGTGAGGCTATTGGCTGGGAAATAGGGCAATGAGGAGAGGCCATAAAGGCAGGTAGTGCTGAGCTATTCTGTAGAAGGCATAAACAGGTACCATACACAGGATGCATACTTTTGGACAAGAGGGAAAATTTCCACTGAAGTCAAAAGGACCCTATCATTCCATCCTTTCATTCAGCCAGATACAGTAAAATAAATGAAGTCTTTGTCCACTTATCTTTTTCAAAAACTATATCTGAAGCCCTTGGCTTCTCAACCACTTGATAATATAAAAGCTAAGCTGTAATGGCTTTCAAGATGGAGTTACAAATTTGCTATGAAGGAAACATGCTTCTCCTTTACGTCAGATATAATGATGAGAACTTATATAAGACTACCTGGAGAATTTGATAGGTATCACTGAAGTTTGGAAGTTTGAGGAGCAAATAAACTTGTATTTCCTTGCTTAGGAAAAATAAAAGAGTGTGGTAGCAAACTAGTGGTCTAGGGTGGTTTAGAAAAGGACTAGCCACTAATGGCTAGTCAAAGGGCTGGGTTTATCATAACTATTAGAGAAGGAGAGAAATGAGAAGGGGTCTAATTAAGAGACATTATTTGGAAAATAAGCTGAAGGAGGATTCATAAATGTCCAGGTAAAAGTCTTGTATCTCCTTTACATTAATCTGTAGATAAATGAGAGAACTTCACTTAAGAAAGACCCCATTATCATTTACATACCGTCCCCAGTATCTCGCTAACCCTGGAGTTGTTAGACAGGATAGGAGAAGAAGCTGTTCTAACTGGAATGTGGAAGAATTTCAACTTTGAATTTATTTGAGAGTTTTGATTATTATTTATGTTTGGGTACATTAACTATAGAGACAGACTGTTTCAGCACTAACGTGAGCAGGGGAGTTTTGTTAACTAAGAGTGAATAGCTATAGGGTTGGCCAAATTTTAACCTGGACAGAGACAAAATGGACTCTTGTAGTCAGTTTTCGGGGGCAGTCTTAAGTAAAAAACTTAAGGTTGTTTTATATTATTTTCTGATTGTTCCCTATGACTCCTGTTTTCTCAATGTTCCAGTAATGTAATATTCATTTTCTTCTTTCCTATTTGCAGAAATGAGTTAAGGAGCTTTCTTCATTGTTATTTTTAATAGTAAACTATCACTCCCATCATGGGCTACTTTTTCATGCTTTTTGCTCCAATGTTTCCATTAAAATCTTTTAAAATATCTATTTTTTTAGGTTTTAAATCAAGTCTTTTTTTAATTGAAGTTTAGTTGACTTAAACGTTGTGTAAAATACCTATTTTGATTATAGTATAATTTATTATTTATTGTAAAGGAGGCTTAAAAGTAGTTTATGAAAACTTATGTAAAAAATAAACTAGAAATGTACTACACAGGGAAAATCATTATTATCATCTTATTTTATCTTTCAATATATATATTTGTATATACTGTATGAATATTCCATACACATGATATTTTACAACCAATTTTAAACATCACTTGTGGTCATTTCCCCTATCATCAATTTTAAAGTTTCTATTGTATTTCACTGTATGGACATCTCAGTTTATTTAATATTTCCATATTTTGAGGCATCTTAGTTGCTTCCATCTAAAAAAAACAACACTGACATGAATATTCTTAAAGATAAAATTTGCTTTGGTTTTTGCAGTAATATTTTCTAAAATTCTTTTTTTTTTTTTACTTCTTGTATTTGATGCTCATTTTTTTTGTTTTATACTTTGTTCATATCCTTGTGGCATATTCTCTGACCATTCAGAGATATTTTTCTTCTCATTCATTCTTGGATAAAGAGAACTCTGTCTAATGTGGGTAGAACTGTGCTGAGCCCCATAAACCATTTACTTAACAATTTTGGAATCATCTTAGGTCTTAAGCTTTAGGTTATGCTCATTTTCTAGATACCCAGCAAGTATAGCTGCAAGGAAAGAGTTGGAGCTGGAGCATTGTTAAAAGAAAAATCTGATCTATGTTTTGTCTCTGAACTTTAGTATTGTGGACCAAAGGTCTAGAACTAACTTGGCCTTTCCTCTCCTCATGATACATGTTTATGGCCTCTTTCTTACTCTACTATTAATACAAAAACTAAATCAACTTTCTTTGTATGATATATAGAATATCTATTTCATAAGTGAGATACACCTTTCAAACCCCAGGAAGTTCACATTTATGTTGCAAAGCATCAGGGTAGGATGGACTGTGATTCACAAAGGTTTTATTGCAGAATTTGTGACTAATTCATTATGTTAAACAAAAACAACAAGAATAAAAACAACAGCAAAAAACCTAAGCAATTCATACCACCCTAGTTTTAAAGTCCCACATTAAGGGAACCTCATTAAAATTAAGAGTTTAGTCTTAACAAGGCATCTCTAAGACATACTCTATTTTTAATAATTTATCAGTTGAAAGAATAAGGAAGGAAAACTAGCTCATTATATATACATGCTGTCACTTGACCAGATGACACTAATGTATTTAGGAAGAATTTTAGAATGGATCTTTACTAAAGAGGGCAGAACATGAAGAATAGCAAACTAAAGTGTAATTCCAACAACTGCTTATTGCTAATTTGGTAGGTGACTGAAAACAAGTCCTACCCAATTATTTAAAATATGGAATATTTTAATTTAATTTATTTTACATTTTAGATATATGGTGCATTAATTTAAATATGGAATACTTGATATGCAGAAAATCATATACAACCATAGTTTCTAGATGAGAAAATATATTTAATAATCTTAGAACTATTTCAATAATGAAGGAATTATAGAAGATCTAATTTAAAAATCTAATGCTGAAGCAGATTTCTCAACAGTTTTTCTTTCTCTGCAAAGATGTATTCAGCAATACTGTCATTATGTTCTGACTTACTGATTGTGTTGGAGGAAGTGCTTATCCCCCAAGTCTAATTTTTCAGGTAAAAAAGGGAACTTGCTGCTACAAGTAGAAAATGTTGAAGAATATGATGACAATTTCCATCCTGTTTCTTCACACTTACTCCTCTACATGTCTTATTTGAGTAGTGATCTTGTCTTAAGATTGGGAATTTCTAAATTGGCTGACTTTTTCATTAGGAAATCCTTGTTTTCAGGAGTACATGTTCTTTCCTCACACAGGTGAAAAATGATCCTGGAAATGCTCTATCCCTGCAGGGGGAGAACACAATTTGAGGGTTTAATTCTGGGAGGAGAGTATTGGAAAGCCCATTTGACCTGGGAATAAATTCTGTCAACAATAAGCTTTCTGTATTTTTATCTCCTATCCTGGACCTCCTACTTTCGTATTTCAGATGGTTCCGAACTATTTAACTATCATTGGCTACAGTAACTATACTTGAATATTTTATACCTTACTGTGGTATCATGAAATCCCTTGTGCTCAGTTAACACCTGTAAAATTGTCCACATTCCTGGCTCTTGGGAAAGACAGGCTCTGAGTGGGAAATAATTCAAGGAACTTTATGTAAGTAACTTAACATCAAGATTGAGTCACTTTTGCACTTGGTTATTCTTTTCCCTAGCTCCTATTAGAGTAATTTGTCCTTAGTCCCTGCTTCAAAGCACACACCTAATACCTCGAGGGTTTTGTACATATTTTTCTCTCCTATACTCAGTCCTTGCAGTATTTTTTTTTCCCACTGTTCAGCACTTTCGTGTCTGTAAGCTGGGTTCTTGACCTATCATGAGTTCTCTATTTCTGATGTCCTATCTTCCACCTACTAGTCTGCACTATTATAATACTGGCATTTAAGTATATATATATTGTAAACATGATAATACCAGTATGTATTATCATAAATATGTGAGATAGATTTCATTACAGGTGGGTTGGACACAATATTCTGGGGACTCCTGAATGTCTGGTTTTTGACTCTGGACTAAGATAAGGGCAGTAAGATTTATGATTTATTTAAATTTCTAAACAACCCCTAGAAATCCCCCAAACTTAGTTTCTTTACTGATGGTTTGAAACCAGCCTAACTAGTTAAGTCAGCCTGGCTGATTATATAGCTAGAGAGGCATAAAGGCCGTACTTGGGACTCCTGCTATGAGGCCTTCCAAAGTTAACACTCTTTGCACAGATCTTGGTGGTTTAAGCTGAAGACAGCAAGGTCAGCATGTGTAAATTAAGACTCCTGGAGAGCTTGCTCCTGGGATATTTCTTGGAACCCTAATGCTTGCAAGTATTCTCTCTTTCATTTACCTTTAATGAAATTCTACGTAAGTATGCTGTGTGGAATATGGTGAGTCTTTTCAAATATCTGAATTTGGGAAATCTTTGCAATATGTACTGGGAGATTGAATTAAAGCCCCCTCGTGATATTATCCTTACGGAGGGGAAGTGGCCTGAAGAAGTCTTAAGCTTAATTTATTATTTTCTTAGTCATTCAGCAGATGTATATCATAAAGTACAGAAAGCTGTATATCAGGGAGGTGAAAAATTAATTAGAACAAAAATATGAAAGAATTTGTGCTAGTATTTTTGGATGGTTTAGCTGTGTTTAATTCCATACCAAACCCAAACATTTGAGTATTACAAACATTTGGAATCTGTATTTAGCTTTTGATGATCTGACTATATGTTATAAGGCAAATATTGTTGACAAACTGAGAATGAGCATTTTGTCATAAGAAGGCCTTGACTATCAGTTGGCAGAGCGACTATTCGATGAGGATTAATTTCAGTAAATCTGGAATTAAATTAGCTCTCCTATCGAAATAAGAAATACACATGCATGACACTGCCCTCTGGTCAAGGTATGAGACATTGATTAACAGTGTTGCTTTGTGACCATGGATTTTTGCCTTTTCTAGCCCTGTGGATCCATCTAATCTTGAGAGCTTAACTTTTACTAGATGACTTTTATTAGAGTGCATCCTATGAAGAACAAAATTATATTTCTCATAAAACTAGTTTGAAAAACTTTGCTCCATTATTGTGCAGCCTGTAACTTCTTTAAGGTGGGTAAAATTAATCACCCTTGCCCTGCTAAGGCATCTATGTTAATATCAGAAACCAGAACCTATAGATTTCTGATTGGGAACAATGTTAATTTGGAATTTTAGATCATATAACCTTAAAACTGGAAGAGCCAGTTGTCCTGATGATTCCTAAAATAAATGTTATAGTGAATTCATTCGGGATATATTTAAAAACTAAGTCTGAAAGTTTGTACCTTTGAATTGCCACTATGAGAAGAAAAGAGGGATGTAACAAAACTTTATCAAAAGCTCTAGTAATTGTTTGGCCTATTAATGAATTCAGTAAGGAACATATTTAGTACTGTAAAATTGCATCAAATCTGCTAAATTTAATTTTATTCTAATACCTGATATATATTTAATTTAAAAGGTCTATGCCAACTTATATGCATAGTCATCCATGTGAATAAATTTTAAAATTGTTTCATGTCCTCAAAATATATTAAATTTAAATTGATCACAGTAAATATATATGACAGTAAGAATATCTAAGAATGATTTGGGGAGTACATTAATGTAAATTTATTCAGAACAAAGGAAAGATGTTTAAATTATTGCTAACATCTTAAACAGAATAAGAGAAACAAGTTTAGTATTGAGCAATTGGTTAAAAAAAATACCTAAAATTGACCTAAAATGATTAATTTCCCTTGAAATCATTTTCCTTCTATTTATTAGTTAAAACTTTTAGTAGTTTGATTTTAAAAAAGCAATAGATCAAATTCTTTTTAAAACTATATAATTTAAAATACATTTTTTTGGATCAAACTTAGCAATTCATACCAAATGTAAAAGGTCCCTATTGAACATTTTCAAAGGGAATTGATTTAGGGAATGAGGATTACAAAACTGTCTTTATTTCATGTCAATCTTAAGAACTAAATTATCTTTTGGAAATGTCCATATTTTCCTACATTCCTCTGACGGTTTGGGTTTCTAAAGTCTTATTAAAACAAGACTTTTAAGGACAAATATCTTGATAGTTTTGTTAACTTTTCTTAAAATAAATTTACTTCAAAGCATATAAAGATAAATTATGGCTTTCTAATTGACATTTCAATTATTGCAAACCCAATGCATATGAAGTACATCTTAAAGAAATAGAAGAGGAAATGGAATAAAAACAAGAGTATAAGTAAAACTAAGATTATAAGAGAGGATAATTTTTGAAATTATAGATGACAATACAGGAAATTCCATTTAAAAAGTGAATCCTGCTATATTTGAATGTTAAATTTATTTCTTCTAAAAATTCCATGTATATTCATACCTATTGCAAAACCCAATTAGTCTGAACTGCATATTGCACAAATAAGACCAAGAATCTTCTAAAAGAGAAGGCTTTATTTTTTTGGTCTTCGCAAATCACAAACTGAGCACTGTAGATTGGACTTTGATCTAATTCCTCCAGAGAGAAAGCCCCAGACTAGCTCCTTCCTGATGACACGTGTAGGCTAAAGGGAGTTCTGGGCACCCCTCACAGACAAGTGGAATCCTGAATGGCAATAAATGCACCCTCCCTTCCCCTTTCTTGTATACTCTACTGAAGTGTTTGGGTGAGGAACAGCTACATTTACGTCTCCTCCCCTTCCCTCCTGCTACTCTTTTTCATCCTCCTTCTTCTATTTCTTACTGTATATAATTAACCATAATTCAAGTTATATTTATTAATTATTACTCTATGAAATCAGTTCTGATCTATAGATCCCTGTTGATTCACAAACTAAAGAACTTGTCATTACCCTACTTTATCTGCTAAAGAATTCTGAAGCTATCAAATTATTTTTAAAGAGTTCAGTTTCAGTGATTTGATAATCAGCTGTTGAAAGAAACTTGAGGGTTATATGCAAACAATGGGCACTTAAGAGTCTGTCACTATCTGCAGGACGAGGAGTAGGCGTATATGCTCTAGGCTCTGTAATCACTTGTGATTTCTCCTTCAGAGCCTTCTTTAAGATTTTTTTATAATCTGATACCACTTGGATAAACACCTTGGTGAGAGATGAGAGGTACTGAATGAGAACAGAGGAAATTTGAGGATATTGTTGGTAGGCTTTAAGTTCTGTGTAGCATACTGCAGTTCATAAATTTATTAAATTTTAAAGAAATTTAATGAAAAGTTATTTTTCAAAAATTCCACTCCTCAATTAAAAATTAAACAAAACAAAACAAACAAAACTCCCCATGTTTCAAATAGAATTGCACATCCAAAATAGGTAAACACAAGGTCAAGGGTGGTGGAAGATCATATCTGAAGATCTAAGGTAATAACGAAAAGGGAAACATAAAAATTATAAATGTTTTGGTTGTCATTTAGCCATACATATTTTAATTGCCTAAACTAAACTTCTTCCTCAAAATTGGTTTTGTAATTTAGTATAAATCTGTATTTAGTATAACAAAACGTATACTGGCATTTAGTACAAATAAAATGAACTTTATTTGAAATAATTAAGTTAGTATAAATAAAATTATACAGCTATCATTAGATGGAAATTTCTCTCTACCGTAAATTTCTACCTACAATCTTGGTCTTGCTACTTAATTTTCTCATATGGAAGATTCCTCAAAATTTAAATGAAAATTATAGTATCATTTATAGCAGTGGTCTGAGCATTCACTAAAATCAGAAGTATATTAAATCAGTGATTATGAATATAAACTATTTTAGGTAAAATAATTTATATAAATAATAAGTTACAACAAAAACCTTACAAATTCAGTTTATAAAAATTCAAATTTTGTATGAGGAACTGTGCTCATCATCCATATTAATATGAAGCTGAGAAGTAGTTACTGCAAATAACCCAGCATACTCAGAATAACTTTCCTTGATTTTGAAAACGGCTATAATTGAATTGCTCTTGAAATATAGTTGTGATGCAAGCCATTTTTCGATATGCATAAGAACTTGACTCATAGTTAGATCATTTATACTTAGCTATCGAGTGATGAGTAGCTTGCAGCTGACTATGGATTTTACATACAATCAGAAGGGACACATTTTCAAGGACTTCAAGAGGAAATACTCATGTTAGGCAGTCATACAAGCGGTGGGGTACCAGGCAGATAAGGTGGAGGAAAGAGAGGGTGGTCCAGAAGATGGTGATATGCCTGCCTTCAGCACAAGTGACTTTACTTCCTCTAAATGAGTATCAGCCAGAAACCGGTTAGAATCTGACAGGCACGACTGCATGGTAGCGACAAGGGACTGACCAGACACAACCCAACGATCATTGCAATATAACTAGCATTGTGTCTTAGGCTCCTCCTCCCACCTTGGGCTTTTCTGTGTGTATCGTGGGTAAGGACACGTGCAGAGGGGGATAACATGACTAAGCACTAGAGGGGCAACAGCCATCAATAAAGAGACTGCCCCTAAGCGAGGGTATAAGACAGGAGGGACCAAGAAAGACCAGGGCTGCTATCCTCTCTTGGATCAGCCTGCCTTGCGCACTTGGAAGTGTACTTTCACTTTGCTAATAAAAATCTTTCACTACACAACACTTCTGTCTCCCATTTGAATTCTTCTCTTTCAAGAAAGACAAGAACGAAGGCCTTCCACTTTTGAGGTAACACTCATGGCACATCACATTTTCAATTGTGATATCTCCAAATCCATATTTAAGTGAACATTAAGCTATTATCATGTTTCCAAATCCACATTTAAGAAAAAAATAAAGCTTTCATTACACAAATATTACATGTTGTACCCTTCAACATGTCTAACAACAAAGATACCACTGAAAAAAGGAATGATTGAGAGATAATAAAAGAAACAAAGTACATTTTAATGTGATTTCAACATTATAATCCATAGAGACAAGAATAGGTCCTATTTAAAATACATATGTATATATCTTTATACACTTTATTATATGTGTATAGATTCTTATTTTTCCTAAATGTAGCATTCAGTAATACATTTCAAGTACTGTTTGGGAAAAAAAAAACGCAATGGTTTTTCTTTTGAAAGAACAGCACTTAAATAAATGTGGTATAATATATTTTCCTCTTCTCATAGTTTCTTTGGCTGATTATGATCTAAAGAAATGTTCTAAATGGGGACTGTGTAGAAGAGATAAGGGTGGTTGGAAAGAAACATTTCAAATTCTTGTAGAGATGGAATATTTTCTAAAACAAACGACAGATAACAAAGAATTATGACATTTCCCAAGGTGTTTTATCATGTGGTTATGTTTCTATTTTACTTAACTTCAAAATCTTTTACAAATTTCCATAACTGTGAACAATTTTAATGAATATCCACTAATGCCAATAAATAATTTACTAAAGTAATTACTAAAATACATTGAGTAATTTGTTTGAAGTAATATTTACTTAAAGGAAACTTCTAGGTACTAAAAACAGTATTTTAGTAATCATATAGCTCGAGATCCTGTTGGTTTTATTATTCTGAGACTAGTATATTTCTTACATGAGCTAAAACATTAAAAGAGTATGTTGGGGTCATTGAGAATAAGGATTTTTAACACTGGTAGGTGGAGATACAGAGGTAAGATCAATGAAATTAAGTAAGAATAATTCTGATACTGAACTGGAAGTATCAATATACTTATCTTGAAACTAAGTGTGTTCTCTAGTTCTGTCACCTAAAAAATACTAAAAATAATGACCAATCCAATAATCAATGAGCATTCCTAGTATCAAGATTGTGCTAACTACCATTTCTCACTAAAAGGACATAGAACTCCTTGGAGAAATAGCTAATTCCAGATCTACAACAGGAAATGTACAAACTGAGTTATTCAAGTCAAATGGAATAATGAGAAAGGTATAAAAGATTACTGACTCTCTAAAAGGACTCCAAGAGCTAACTTGAAGAAGCTCTCTATGGCTAAATTTGGGAGAATTTGAACATCTTAAAAATAATAACTGTAATGGACTGAAACACATAAAATACATTTCCATTCATGACTTTGTAATAATAAAACCATTGTCAGTGATCACCTATACAAAATGCTGGGAAGCCACTTCATTATTTAAAAAGAATTGGCTGTTATGCTGCTTTTCCTATATGCTTTAGGGTAAGTGAATAATTGATCAGTGAATGTTTCTTTTTATAGAAATATTTCAGCTAAGAAAAGAAGTGATCATAAAATTAAGACAACACAATTTTGCAACTCTAGTGAAAATGATGGAGCTAGGCAATAATGACTTATGGAAGACAATAAAAAAGAAAAGCAACAAGTCATCATGTGTTTCTATAATGCCATATACAAAGCCAAAATATAAACTTGATTTTAGATCTAGCTGCGAATTTGTGGAAAGTACTAGAGTTAGAGAAACATGTAAAATGATACCACAAGTTTTCAGCCAGCAAAATCCAGAATGTGGGAAACTTTATAGCACAAGTGACCTGGTTATTCCAATGAATGCACTATGTGGAAAAAAACAGAAGTAGAAACCTATAGATCTAAAGACCTAAGAGTAATACTAACCAATTGCAAATACATATTTTACAAGCTAGTCATTGAAATATACTATAAAATTATAAAATAATCTTGTCATTAAAGAATTATTGTCATTTTTGGCATAATATTCTATGGTTATATTACAAAAGAGTACTAATATTTTGGACATATAAAATGAAATATTTGTAGACAAAAGGATGTATGTCTTGAATTAATTTCAAAATAAGCAAGGGTAAAGGAGTGTGCAGGTACTAAAAATTGTCATGAATTTATTGTTCAAATTAAGACATATATATAGATGTATGTTTATTAATTTATTCTCTCTACTTTTATATGTATTTGAAAGTTTCCATAAATGAGTTCTTAAAAGTAATTCTACAAAAGAACAATTACAAAACAATTCATTATCAATTTTAAAAATTGAATGTAAATACCATTTTCAAAAGTTTCTTTCCGTATGAAGTTAAATAATATTTACATCAACTCTGCCTCTAGAACATGAAGTAAAAACAAGATCAAAGCCAATTCTTCCTAATAGGTAAAAATCTCCTTGTTGATATCTTTCACAAATAGTATAAAAATGCATAGAATTTATATCATGCTATTAATTAGGAGTTGGCAAAAATTTTCTGCAAAGGACAGGGCAGCAAATATTTTAGGCTTTGCTGATTATGACCATTGTGACAAATGAATTTTGCTGTTGTAATGCGAAGTAGTCATAAGGAGTGCATAAATGAATGAGTGTTACAGTAAAACTTGATCTACATAAATAGGTGGTGGGCTAGATTTGTCGCTTAAATCCATTCACTTTTTGCCAGTTCTATCAACAACCACCTTTTTACCATTTCTTATCCTCTCCCTTCTAGATCATTGCAATAGACACCTCACGTCTCTGCAATGTTTTCCTTATGTGAATATAAAATCTGAAATATATTAAATTGTTTTATTTTTTAATGTTCCTGTACTCAACATTTGTTTGGTTAATTAATGTCATATATGTGCTACAGTGTAGAAATGGAATGAGAAGAGAGAATTAAAACACTTGTGGTAGGAAATGCACATAATTAAAAAAGATGCCAGTCAATGCTTAGATTTTATGACCAATGAAAAAAATGTTTCTTGGGCCTTAAAAATATTCCCTAGCAGTATAGTAGAGTCAAGTTGGAAGATTTGTCTCATTTATCAACCTCTTATTAATAAATCATGGACCTGGATTAGTACTCTTGAATATCTGTTTCATCATAAGCAAGAGACAAATCAGAATATCATGGGTGGGTGTTTGGGGGAAATCCACCTCAGAGGCCGTGAAGGTCAAAGGATCCAACATCTGCGTCCTTACATCTTGACCTCGATGTGAGGAAACTCAATGTGTGCATATTTGTGGTTCTGGTGGATGGATATGATGTTTCTAGGGATGCAGTAGGGTAAGAGAAAAATATGAGAACACTGGAACTAGTGACCCAATTCCCTGGATGGAAATAATGAAAGGCTTTTTGGCCCTTTGCCATATTCTACAATAGTAGATATGGGTGGATATAGTAGCTACAGAGAAGAATCCGGGGTGACCTAATGTCCTCCTATCGGTTACACAATTCTGGAGAGATCTAGATGCATCCTCATTTCCTAGGTAGCAAGGTGGGAGGGAGGGTGGTTGAGGAATGGAACATGGAGATGCTTAGAATATCCATGCGTCTAAAGAATGCTGCAGTTGGAGTAAGAAACCACAATGTTCAGGGCAGTCTAGCCAGAGTTGGATAAGCAGTTTATGGCTCATTAGAACCATTTACAACTCAGTAGGTACTAGGTCAGGAAATAATGACAAAAACCATATTGTCAGAGAGACCAATGGTGACTCAGAGGGCAGTGTGAATGCTTAAACCCAGAAATTCTTTGGAGAGAAGCAAAAGAAGGGGAGAGAGAACCAAAGAGTGAGCACTTAACTGGGAGAAATTGTTTTAACTGTTCTAAATTGTTTCATGTTTTAAAATATAAAGAACTGGTAGTATTGTGTAACTTAAATTATTATCCTTTTACTTCATTTGTTCTTTTTCTCGTACGTTTTTGCTTTCAAGCAGGCAATTTTTTTTCAATACAAATCTACATGTTACCTCTTCATTGAAAATGCTTATAGTTTTCTCATTGCTCTTATGATAAATACCAACATTCTTCATATGGCCTACACAGTCCCATAAAATTCAATGCCTACTTTTATGTCTAATTTCATATTTCACTTGTACCATATTTCACCTGTACCTGCTATGTACCTTCACTTCAGCCACACTAGCCTTCTGTCTTATCAAACAGTCCATATCTATGCCTGACATGAGATCTGACATGCCTATGATGTACCCTCACACTAAAATGCTCTCCCTTCTTTGCCTCGTTTCTTTTCCACCAAATCGTAATCTTAATCAGCTTAATTTCTCTGATTCTCAAATTTCATTCATTCTGGTGCCATCATCTTAGTATTTGACATGTCCCTGTACCACTGTATAACCCTTTCATTTGTTTTGCTATATCTGTTAAACATTTGTATTATTTTGTACTTAAAATCTCCTCCTTTAAATTAAATTTCAAAAGGAACTGTTCAATTATTATACAAAAGAAAATTTACTTTCATAAATAGATTCTTTCAAAATATTTTTAAAAATATTACTGGGACATAAAAATTATAGGAAGGGTCATGGAATGGGCCAAGAAGAGAGTAGCAACAACTGTCTCATATATTTGGAAACAAAACCCAAGTAATTCATCTTCATTTCCTGACCCACAAATTATTCAAGGCCCTATATCTCCTTTATGATCTATCCTTTACCTGATGTTATGCCAACTGGCTCTCTTCACTCTTATGAAAATTATCACATGCAAATTATATTGATGTTATGCTGTTCTCCCTATTTTATTATACTCTATGATTCTAATGCTATACTTTGTCTATTTTTATATCTCATACACTGGTGAAAAACGATACATAATAGACAACTGATAGATATTTAATCATTTTAAGTTAAAAATTACTTTTAGTTTCAGGTATTTTGAAGAGAAAAAGATAAAAGTTTTTAGGATCATAAGAAAAGAATCATACCTTACAGCATCTCTCTCTCTCTCTCATCCTAAATAACCCCCATGCCCGTGTGTGGAAAATAGTTTCGTTTGATAAATACATCCTTAATAAATTAATGGAAATTCATTCCTCATTTAAATAGGAAATTTATGTAGTGGTTGTTAAGATGACCAAAACAATTTCATGATAACCACAACTCATGTCATTCACACAAAGTGCATATTAAAAGGGGAAATGATGTTTTGTGGAAGTAATTATAACCGTGACAATACTGATCCTACTGATCATTCAAAGTTCAATTGTTCAAGTTTCATAATTTTAATACCATTATTACTCTAATGAAAAATAATTTCTATTTCACACAGAATATGCACAACTTTAATAGCCAGCTAAATTCTTATTTATAATAAATACATAGCTAGAATACCATTTGGGGAAATTTCAAGTAGATTACTCTGTGAAAAAATAATAGTAAAGTCCGATAAATATCAATACCTCGCTCTTACCAGAAAAAACATTTTAGTAATATACAGTGCAGTCCACTCACTGTTCCCTCAATTTTAGCAATAAAAACTGTAAAATAAAATCTGTGATGAAACCATAATATATCAAATGTAGCTTCTTAAAACCCACACAGTCATTATAATAAAGCATGCATTCTCAGAAGCAGAGTTTACTAAATACGAACAGCATAGTCTTTCAGGCACTATTTATGTTTTTCTCTTGCATCATACCAAGTTATATTATTATATCAATACAGATTTATGAGCATATTATTAAAATGCAATGAATTTTTAGAACAAAGCAGAAGACCAGAAAATGATTTTTAAAAATATATATTCATGCTTAGTAATAAAAGTAGGAAGTACAATGAAAATGCAAACACCCATTCCTTTATTTATGTCTGAAAAAAAAAAGCTGAAGCACTGACTGGTTTGATCCAGGTATAACTCTAGAAAGGATCATTTATGAAAACTCTGATTCCTTTTAAAGAAGCGAAATTTGAAATCAATGTTATTTAAATGATCAAAAAGTAAATTCACCTTAACAAGATAGATTTCCCCTGTAAATCATAGAATTAAAAAAAAAAGATACTAAACTTACAGAACAGTTGCCCATGCACTACAAAGAACTTTTTATTCCCTCTAAACCATTTGACACTAAAAGAGCTGAAGCCCTATAGGCCTGGAATACTTTGTGTAAACAAGGAGATTCTTA
Source organism: Camelus ferus (assembly GCF_009834535.1). Classification (NCBI taxonomy): domain Eukaryota; kingdom Metazoa; phylum Chordata; class Mammalia; order Artiodactyla; family Camelidae; genus Camelus; species Camelus ferus. The sequence continues at coordinate 57,580,181 of NC_045700.1, forward strand.
TAAATAACCATGTTACAACCATCAGAATCAGGAAATTCATATTGCTATATTACTATCATCTAGAAATCATCCTATTCAAGTTTCACCAAATGTCACAATAATGCTTTTTATAGTAAACCCTCCAGCTCGGAATCACAAAGTGATTTTAGCTGTCATGTCTCTTTAACATCTTTTGGTCTCTTGATTCCTGTGACTTTTCCTTGACTCCTTTGATCCTGACACATTTAGAGATTACAAGGCACTACCTTTGTAGAGGATCCCTCTGTTGGTGTTTGTCTGATTGGCCTCATAATTAGATTATTTATCTTGGCAGGAATATTACAAAAGTGATGCTGTGTTCTCATTGCATCTTATCAGTTGATTTTAATTTTTCCTATTACTAATGATTCTGTTTTGATGAGAGCAGGCACTTTTGACTTACTCCCAGATTTACAAGGAAAGTTTTCAACATTTCATTCTTATGTATGGTATTTGCTCTAAGATATAGGGACCTACATAATTTGATACCTTCAAAGGATTATGAAATTTTCATTTAATTTATAGCATGCTACACATTTTATCATGAAAGGATATTGGATTTTCACATACTTATTTTGCATGTATTGAGATCATTGTGTAATTTTTCTCCTTCATTCTGTTGATATTGTAAATAATACTGATGGAGTTTTCAAATGCTTAACTGTATTTATATTACTGCAATAATCCCAAAAGGTTGGGATCCTCTTTTATTACTGTATTCAGTTTGCTAATTTTCTGTTTCAATTTTTTGTTATCTATATTTGTCAGAGACATTAGCCTGACTTTTTAAAGATCTCCTTGTCAGGTTTTGATGTCAAGGTAATGCTTGCCTTATATAATATTTGGAAGTTTTCCCTGTTTTTCTTTCCTCTGGGAGAATTTGTATATGATTAGTAGCATACACTTACAAAAACCATATGGCCTGGAATTTTTGTGAGAAGCTTTTACTTACAGATCCAAGTTACCTGAAATCACATTGGATTGTCTTTGCCTGTGTTGAAAAAAAAAGAAAAGAAAAGAAAAAAAGCAGCTCCTAAGACAAATACTTAGATGAAGGTAATTTAATTAGTAAGGTATCCTATAAAATAGGAGTGAAGAAACTGAGAAAGAGAAAGAGGAAAATCAATGCAGATTTGCATAATTAAAGTGTTAACTACTCTGAGTACTAGGGGTTGGAACCTGGTAAGTAGGTGTGAAGAATGCACCTCAGAATTGTCTGCCTTAGTCCTAGATAAGTTCAACCAAGTGGAGGTAAGGCAGAGGAGAGAGTTTAAAACGAACACGTTTTAGATTTTCTACATATCTTGTGTCTGTTTTGCTACAGTACATCAAAAGATTAAACTTTAAGTATTGTTGATTTTCTCTGTTGTGTGTTTATTTGGCATTTCATTAATTTCAGCTCTTATTTTTATTATCTCCCTTCCATTTCCTAGTGTTTAATTTTTGTTTTTCACAGTTTTTGACATAGATCTGATTTTTGATTCTCTTTGTACTCATTCAATAAACTTTCACAATTTTCTTTAATCCTACATTAGTGCTGACCCTTCTGTTTACTGTGTTCCATTTTAACCATCATTCTTTTCAAAATACTTTCTATCTTCCATTATGATTTCCTTGTTGGCCTTTGACTTTTTATCTCAAAGTATATAACAATTTACAATGTTTTGGGTATTTCCTAGTTATATCTTGTTTCAAAGATTAAGCTTAACATCATTTTGGTAAGATACATACTCTGTATAATTTATTTAACATCTGTTGAGGCCCAACATTTGGTCAATTTTGGTAATCTATTCCAGTGTTTTTGAAAAGAGTATGCATTCTGCAGTTGCTTGGTGTCATGTTTTACATATGTCAATTAGATCAGTGTGTCTAATTTTGATCCTCAAACCTTTTATATTCTTAATTTCTTTTTGTCTTTTGCTCTCTCAGCTCCAGAAATAAGAAGTATTCAAGTTTTCCAATATGATTGTGGGTTTGCCTCCTCCTTGTAAACTATGTCTGCATTATAGAGTTAAGACTATGTTAGGCACATCAACTTTTAAGACCCTTTTGCCATTATCATATATCCCTTTTTATCACTTTTTTTGGGTCAAAGTCTATTTTTATATGATATTGATATAGCTATATCATCTTTCTTTTGGTTGATATTTGCATGCTTTTTACTTTCAATATTTCTATAGTTTTGTATTTAAGGTGTGTTTATTGTAAGCAGCAAATGATCGAGTTTTAAAAATCTGATTATCTTTGTCTTTATTTGAAATATTTGGTTCACCTGCATTTATTGTAGTTACTAGTGTATTTGTATTTAAATCTAACGTCTTACTATATTTTTCCTGTTTGATTCATCTGATTTGTATTCCATTTTACCTCCTTTATTACATGTTTTGCATTAATTAACCTTAGATTTCAGTTATTTCCTCTACTATCTTTACTTTTTAACATTCTTAACAATTTTTAATGATTATACAAGAAATTACATGTCATCCCTGATTTGCTCCACTTTAATATATAAATTGGTGCTTTTATCACTTGACAGACAGAGCAAAGACACTGAAACATTTTACTTCCATTGGTCCTTTCACCTTATAAAAATTATTTTGTGTATTTTAACTTTTAATAATCACTAAGGAGCAGAAATAAGCTATTCCTAGTTTGCTTTACTTGAATTTCTGAATTTGAAAATTGTGATATAATGTTTTTGAGTTTTGTTTTGTTTTGTTTTTTTAATGCAGTAATAGCTAACTGGCACAGTTTTTGATATCAAAAGTGGTATGGTACCATAACAGAAATCTGAAACACCAGACACTGAGTTTGAGATTCAGCAACAAGGAGAAGCTGGAAGGGCCTCCAGGAGACATAATAGTGAATGCTGGAAGGTCTTCAAGGAATATCTTTGTGAACTTGAATGGTGTGGAATTATCATCACTGATAAAATATTTGGGATCATGACAAAAATCTGCATACACTTTGTTCTATTGATGTCTACGGACTATATTAAAATTTTTTTTTAATTGAAGTATAATTGGTTTACAATGTTATGTTAATTTCTGGTGTATAGTATAGTGATTCAGTTCTATATATGTATTTATTCTTTTTCATATTCTTTTTCATTATAGTCTATTACAAGATATTGAATACGGTTCCCTGTGTTATACAGTGGGATCTTATTGTTTATCTATTCCATACACAGTAGTTTGTATCTGCAAATCTCAAACTCCCAATTTATCTCCCACTGCCTCTTTCCATAAGTAAGACCATAAGACTGTTATCTATGTCTGTGAGTCTGTTTCTGTTTTGTAGGTAAGTTTATTTGTGTCACTTTTTAAGATTCCACATATAAATTATATCATATGGTATTTTTTTCTCTTTCTGGCTTTATACAATATGCCAATCTCCAGGTCTATCCATGCTGCTGCAAATGGCATTATTTTATTCTTTTTTATGGCTGAGTAGTATTCCATTGTGTGTGTATGTATGTATGTATGTATGTATGTATATATGTATATGTATGCATGTATGTGTGTGTATACATATACACATGTGTGTGTGTGTATATATGTATGTGTCTCACAACTTCTTTATCCAATCATCTGTCGATGGACATTTAGGTTGCTTCCATGTCTTGAAGAAATGGACAAGTTTCTAGAAACATACAGTCCACCAAAACCAAGTCAAGAAGAATTGATAATTTGTACAGACCAATCACTATTAGTGAAATAGAATCTGTACTTAAAAAAAAAAAAAAAAAGAAAGAAAGAAAAAAAAACACCTCCCTGCAAGGAAAAGTCTAGGGCCAGATGGCTTCACTGAGGAATTCTATCAAACACAAAGAAGAACTTATACCAATCCTCTCAAACTCTTCCAAAAGACTGAGGAGGAGGGAACACCCTCAAAGTCATTCTATGAAGCTACCATCATCCTGATACCAAAACCAGACAAACACACTACCAAAAAAAGAAAATTATAGGCCAATATCTTTCATGAACATAGGCGCAAAGATTCTTAACAAAATATTAGCAAACTGAATCCAGCAACACTGTAAGAAAGATTACACACTACCATCAAGTTGTGTTCATCCCAGGGACACAAGGATGGTTCAATATACACATATCAATCAATGTGATACACCACATCAACAAAAGAAGGGACAAAAATTACATAATCATCTCAATAGATGTAGAAAAAGCATTTGATAAAATTCGATATCCATTCACGATAAAAACTCCTACCAAAATGGTTATAGAGGGAACATATCTTGACATAATAAAAGCTATTTATGAAAAACCTATAGCCAACACAATACTCAACAGTGAAAAATTGAAACCCTTCCTGCTAAAATATGGAAAAATAACAATTTCATTTATTAACTGATCCACATGAAACCGAACTTATTTTCAGTATCAAATCAGAATGTACATTAGGCCTCCATCAGCATAAAGAAAATATAATCCTAAATTGTCCATTAGCCCTATGGTATAATTTCAAGTTCATCAATAATCTATTCAAACTCGTAATTTTTAACATTATATCTTATTAAATTTCTAGTATTTTAATTTTCCTGTAAATAATCGAGGCCATATAGTATCATGCAATTAATAAAAATACTGAAAGAGATTACTGAAATAAATGGCCCTTTAAAATCACTTTTATGTATATTGCAGACTTTAGCCTTGTAAATTCTTAGAAAATGGAATTCAAAACTCCTCTTAAATTAGATAAACATCTTTAAGCTGTTCTTTTGCAAGCATAATGTGAAGCATAATGTGAACTGTGCAGAAAATCAGCTTTTACAGATACTGGTTTCTTTTTAAGAACTAAATGGACACAGGTATATGCATTAATAAGATAATAAAAATACAGACAGTTGCTACATTGATTCCTCATTGTTTAGAGGACAAGTAGTACCTTGATAAATAAGATAAAAGCAAGCAAAATTATAAAAGCAGTATAATTATTTTTAAAAGAGTGAAGAAAAGTATTGCTTCTAAAGATAAAGGAACTCACAATAATCACAAAATATCTCTCCATCAAAATAATATGCTAATGTGTCTATGAAAAATTTTAGAGGAAAGATGAAGTATTTAGGAATTACGCTTTAAAATTAGTTATCTTCCACTATCTAACAAATTTTATGGTATGCTCTGTTGAATAACTGAATGGTAAGGCAAAATTTTGAACTTTTCCCACTCTTTAAGTTTCTTGTTTAGTGACAGTGAAGCAGAAATTTCAATTAAACTAATCAAAAGGCAGTTTGTGATGATGAATTTTGTTTACAGAAAAACTAGTGAAGCTGCACTGGTCAGAAAATGAATCACTGTCCAGAAAAAAATTAGTCAACAGGACAAATTTTTCTGTCAATAATATGCAGAACATCTTTCAATAATTAAAGCTTCCTCCTTCCATTTCAGCAGATTTTTTATTTCTGCCATCTGTTTGGGGTAGACATAATGTTGATGTCTAATGAGCTCATGGAAAGCATTTTTCACATAGATTTCCCTGAGTCATACAGTGTCTATAGCTAACAGCTAAGTGGTTCACTGATGTTGCTCAGACACCATGCTACAGGAGCAGTTCTCAGAACAGAATTTGTTGACTTGTGATAATCATAAGTGCCGTAAGCCAAGTATTCCCATTTCCTCCCACCTCCCCACTTTTCAAGCCTTCAGTAAGATTGCACTCCTGGCTCCTGTATTTAGAAATAGGTTGGTGCCTAGTTTTGGCCAATGACTCATAAGCATTTAATTACTGAAACCAGAACTTGCTATTTACTTGCAAGAGCATGAACTCTTCTCCTTCCCTTGGACATAGAAGCCAACATCATATTGTAAGGGAGCTACTCCATTGTCCTGAGTCTCTGAGTGATTGCAAAAAGCAAGGTCCACGATAGATACAGAACATAAACAAGAAGTAAATCTTTACCATTATTAAGCCTCTCAGATACTTGTTGTTTGCTACTGCAGTAATCCTTAGCCCTAGCCCACATTACGCATGAATTTCAAACTGGGTTTCTATCCCTAAGAGCACAGTACTTTGTTTTGCAAAGACACATTAGCATATTATTTTGATGTAGAGTTATTTTGTGTCAAGAACTCCAATTTCAGGTGAATTTACTGTCCAAAAATCACCTATATATCTTTTATCACATTCCTTCAGCTTCTTGTTTCCTTGCACCAAGAAAAAGTTAAATTTTGAATAACCAGCTTAGCACAGTCTTAGTTTAAATGTGGTCTACCTTCAACATCACCACAATTAGTGAGTTTGCTTATTAAAATCCAGATTCTCCTAAACGTCACTGCAGAACTATTAAATCTGAGTTACAAGAGAGTTGAGACTGTACAGAAAACCAGCTTTTAAACAAGTCCTCCAGCTGATTCTGGCATATATCAATGTTTGAGAATCACAGAATGACAGAACATTTTTATACAAAAAATGATGACATTTATTTAAAGCACTAAAGTATCAACCAACTCATGCATAATTTTTAGTATTAAGAGGACTGGTAACTGACAAACTTACAAAATTGGGACAGTAAGCAGATATTTTAGATGCCAAATGGGCTATTGATTTTTTTTTCAGAGTCCTGAAAGCTGGGAACAGCTTTTGCATCTAATTTAATTTTTTGTTTACAGGTTAGTTGTTAAATTGTGCTTCTTGGTCTTTCTGTATGCAAAGAATTCAAAATGTTGACCATGAAGAGTTACAAAAACATAGTCAGATATGTTGTAGAGTGACTATTCAGATTTTTTTTCACATATGAGTTGTCAAATTTTCAAGACAATCCTATCATTTTCTTTGTATGAGATGTATCATCATTCTTGTGAGATACAGCATCACCTTTCATTCTCAGAGGTATTCTAAGGACTACAGTATGATGCATCATTCAAATTGATATTGGTGTACCATACAGCAAAGTCTGAAAAACTATTCTGTTTCTTATAAAAATGCAGTTACAATTTTATTGCAATTGTATTACACATATGCAAACAGAATCTACATTACTGGCACCTTTGACGCCTATTGGTCTCAAAGGCATCATTATCAACTACTATGAGACTGACTACTAGAAATTCATTGGTGGAGAAAACATATGTTTGTGCAGATATATTTTTGAAGTTTGCTCAGAATGATGTGATGGACACAGACATAGTCTACTTACACATGTTATATATTGCCATTCTGAGACATTTTGAAGAGAAGTAATCAATAGCTAAGTGAATCTGTTTAAGTGAATCTGGGGAAAAAAATCTTCATCAAGAATAGTGCTTTTATAAATATCTCCCCCAAATAACTATCCGTATGAACCTATCATCTATTCTTGCATAACAACATACTAGTTAACACTATTTTTAAAAAATCCTACGTAAGTTATCTCACATATTCTTCATGACTCTATGAGATGTGTACTATTTCTGTCCCCATTTTATACATAGGCAAACTGAGGTTCAGAGGCATTAAGCACATTTTCCAATTAGTTTATTTTTTCACTGTTCAGCTTAGTTTGTGACTTTTCCCTAGTCAGATCATAAACTGAAAGAAGAATTATGCAATAATTAGATGATTACTGATGATTTATACTGGCAGTTTTAATGTTATATTAAATACAAAGGTTATATATCTTTTCCACACAAGAAAGTTGTACAAATATATCTCAGATAAAAATAAATCAATAAATGTGATCCTAGCCATATATAGATCATATAAGTATGAATTTATTTTTTGATGAGAATTGACTTTTCTTGACATTAAAATACACACACACACACACACACACACACACACATACATACAGACACATACACACACACAGAATTTTGGCATGTGCCAGACAATGTTTTATGTGCTAAACATACATCAGTGAACAAAACAACAGTGTTTCCCTCAAGGATTTTGTATTCTAAAGGGGCAGTGATCCGTGAAGGACATTAGTAATAAATGTAATTAATAATACTTATTGCATGTTGCAAAATGACAAAACTATGACAAAGAAGAGAAACAGAGCAGAGTATTCTGACTTAGGAATACTGTGGGTGAATGGTGAGAACTGAAATTTTACATTAGAGTGCTCCAGAAAATACCACTGACAGTGAACATTGAGCAAAGACCTGAAACAGGCAAGGAGGAATTAGTTCTATGAAAGGATTAACTATTTGGTATCATCAAAATTAATCAGGTATATTCAAAGATATTTAAGGAGTACACCTATTTCATGAATTCTCATATGCACTTTCTCCCACAATTTAAACTCTCTAAAACAAGCATACATATTACCAAAGTTTGTGGCTTATAAGATTACAATTCCTAATAGACAAGGGGCTGACATAACTTGGTTGTGTGAAAAATTCTATTGAAACTTTGTGACAAGATTGAAAAAGAGCTATCATGAAACCCTAGATTCTGTAAAATATAGGTATATGAAACCAACTCATGAGTTGATACCATAGCACAGTAGTTCAGTAAAGAAGCTTTGGAGGGTTTGAACCAGCTCTGCTATTTATTTGTTGTGTGACTACTACCAAATTCCTTAACTTCTCTGTACCTATTTCCTTATTAGTGAATAAGAGACATAACATCTTTAGTACTTATGTCACGAAGTTGTAATGAGGACTACCCTTAAAGGGTTCAAAGCCCTTTAAGTCTCTGGCACATAGTAAATGCTTTACCAGTACTGGCTGTATTTGCTCTCTCCCATAACCCTGAAAAACAAAGATTGAGTCTGTCTTATCTATGTCCTGAAGGATGCAAAATGTTTAATGAAGGTAGTACTTATAGAAATAAAATATTTTATAATTGGAAAACAAGTAGCTACTTGAAAATAAATGAAGGTATTAAAATCACTACAAAATAATGTACCTGAGACAAAATACTAAAGTAAATTAGCCATTAGACTTATTTGACCTGAACACTAACATATTTAAAAAAATTCAACCCAAACTATATAAAGCAATTAAAATAGCTCAAAGAGGTTTGTGAATTTCTTTTTCCCTTATCTGTGATTCTAAAAAGTCATGAATCTCTTGATCAGTGTTGACAGACATTCCCTTAAGAAGAGGTCTCTATATTTATAATAGGTAATTGTATATAGATTAAAAAAAGAAATTCTATAATAAGAAAAATATTTCCTTTAAAACATGTCTGTTTAATGGACCTCCATATTTCACTTTATGGTATACCTTACATTTATTTACTTGTTTTGTGGAAGAATAGACTCAGATAAGTTGAGAAATGGCTTAGTCTACATTGAAGGAAATCATATATTCCTATTGAGAAATCTGTAGACTTCATATAATAATACCATAACATACTACAAAATTATGCCATACTCTGACTAGGATTATAATATTCTATGTATTTCAAATGAATAAAATTTTATAATCTCAAGTGTAGAATAGTTTCTGGAACAAAAAGAAGAGTTATTTTAAATCTTATGTGTTAATATCTACCTTTGACTAATGATGAAACTTTATTTCTCTAACATTTAGGGTAGAAATTTCTGAATTGGAGAATGAAACTAAAAGGCAATTAGTAGCAAGAATCAACAGTGAGTGCAAAACATTTATAATGCTTTCGCTTTTTCATTGTTTCCAGGAACTGCTGCCAAAATGACTTAAACAATAATGGACAACTGTATTAGTCGGTATAGCTTGCATTATTCCTTAAATTAATCACAAGGTGCGATTTCTCTGACAACTCAAAATAGAGTAAAAAATAAAATTCTCATACAGAGGTGTTAGTACTACTTGTAGTGATTTGTGTCTCCTTCCTTACACAGTTTTCTCCAAATAAATAGGAGACAGGTAGAATTTTGTTGCCCATATAACGTGCCGTGAATTATATTGATAAAACAATGTGAGTGCTGTCTGTATATTCAGTCTGTCTTAGTTCATGAAAATCTGATTTGAAAATTATCAATTTGCAAATGTAGATATATTTAACATTTGAAAGGATCCATCATAGATTTTCTTTAAGTAAACAATTTTCTCTTTCAACATTTAAATTAGCGCGCCTCACTAATAATTAGAAAAAATGAACACTGACCAAAGATGTAGGACGTGCGGATCCAGGTAATGACATCCGTCGGACGTGCAGACCTGACAGACGACGTCAGACATGTGGCTCTGACAGATGAGGACAGACATGAACACCTGTCAAAAGACGTTGACGTTCAGCCCTGACATATGACGTCAGACGTGCGGCTCTGACAGATTACGTCAGAAGTGCGGCTCTTACAGATGACTTAGGCTGTGCGGCGCTGATAGATGACGTCAGACGTGCGGCTCTGACGGAGACGTCAGACGTGAGGATCTGAGAGACGACGTCAGAAGTGCGTCTCTGAAAGATGACGTCAGACGTTGCATCCCTGACGAACAAGTAGGCCGCGAGCGTCCAGGAGGTGACTCGGGGCACGTAAAAATCTGAGAGGCGAGTTGTGGCGGCAAAACACAGACTCGCTGGCAGACATGCTGTGGACGTGGTGATCTCAGCTTACCTCGCGGCCCCTGTCTGGAATAAGGTGAGGCTACGTTACAGGCTGCAGGACCCACTGAAAGTTGTGTGAGCCAGAGAGACGGGGAAGCGGGCTGCGAAAGGAAACAAAGAGCTGATTGTAAATGTGGCTCAGAAGACCGGCCACTCTAGAAGCTACTGGTCAATTCAGGTCTTTGAGAGCTGAAGAGGGTTAACGTATAAACCACGGAGGGAGGGAGGGCGGGGAGGGAGAAGTACTATAAACAAAACAAAGATAAAGAGCACACAGCAACCGGCTGTGGTGGTGCTGTTTAACTGAGATGCAGAGAGCATGGAGGAGGAACGGTTTTGAGGGTAAACAGTTTGGATTTGGACATGTTACATTTGACAAGTAGAGGGTGATGTTAAAATAGTTAATAGCTGATATTCTTATAGGAACTTTTCTAAACAGAACAGATGTAATTCTGTTTCTAAACAGAACAGATACAATTTCTAAACAGAACAGATACAAAACAGATAATTGATATGTACCAATGCTGGAGGTTTTTTTTTTCTTTTTTACTGGAAATTATTGCGTTATATTAAGTAAGCACTATGTGGTATCAGTGAGAACCTCAGGAAAGAGATAAGAACTGAAACAAAAAAAGATACATGGGTCATTGGAAGGAAACCATTGGTTTTGTAACGTGGAGGTCCCTGGTGACTTTGACAAGAGTAGTTTCAATAGTAAAGTGGGGTTTAGGCATTTGGCTGAAGAAGGTAAAGGGGACTGTGGGAGATAAAAATGTAGAGGCGGTCTCTGTAGACAATATGATCAAGCAGAAGAGGTAAGAAGTGCATGGTAGCTGGAGAGAGGAAGACTCAAAAAAGTGTGTTGACATTTTTTTATGATGGCAGATACTGAGACATATTTGTAGCCTGGTAGGACTGGTCCAGTTTGGAGGGAGAAGCTGATGGTACAATAGCGGAGAGACCAGGGAAGTGCTTTTGAGTAGGCAAGAAGAGGTAAGATGCAGGGCACCAGAGAGGAATTGGATTCTGATAGGGGAAGGGACAAATCAGACATTGTACCAAGAGAGAAGGCAGAGGGTAAGGGTGTAGAGGTAGAGAGGCTGAAGATTTGGCGGTGAGAAGCTAAAGAAACTATTGTCTGATTTGTTTCCATTTCCTCCATGAAATATGAGTCCAGGTTATAAGCTGAGAATAGGAGAAGAGAAGGGACATGGGAAGCTTGAAAAGGGAAGTAGAAGTGTCAAAGCATTATTTTTGAGAATGGAAATGAAGTTTACCTGGGAAGCTTAGTGGTGCAATTTGGGGTCTGGACGCTTGAATTCATACTGAGACCAGTCAGCAAAGTGTGTTCTTCTCCTGAAGCCACGCTCTGCTCGGGGGCAGGTGCAGGTTAAGTGGAGAGTTGGGTTTAAATTGAGTTAGTTTTGCCCAGTGAGTGCAGTGGTATGGAGGTGGGGGGCAAGGGAGTTAATGATGCTTGAAAAGCACTGAATTTAAGATGAACCAGAGGGAGTGAGGGCATAGGAGGATGATGGACAGTGAGCTCATGGTAGACTTGATATTTTCACAGGGACAACAAGTCAAATAAATTCTGAACAAAGAGCACTCAATCATGTGAAGTGAATGTTCAGAAAGTAGAATAAATGCCAACAAGATGTAGGAGATGGAGTAGTTATTAAAGATGGCAAGATCACAGGAGATGGGAGTGAAGGTAAAGGTCACTGAAGGGGATAATGTCAAGGAATGAAGAACAAGGAATAGAAAGGGCTATCTATGTTTCACATGTAATATGTTCCAAAGCAGGCAGAGTTCATGTGTGGTATACAGTGGTTATTTGGAGGATGAAAGAAGGACAGTGGCTTGAGGGACATATGGGAAAGCTTCTGAGGGCTGATGATGTTCTGTGTCTTGATACAGGTGCTGACTGCACAAGTGTGTTCACTTTGTGAAAATTCATCAAGGTATTACCTTATGAGTTGTATACTTTCCTCTTTATTTGTTATAATTCAGTACCAATAAAGCATGTAAACAAAAGCAACAAAAATGAACAAAGATTATAAGTCAAGTTGCATCAAAGATGCAGATGACCTTCAATAGAAATTGTTATTTTCTTTCTATGCATTTTTGGATATAAAGTTTGAAAGAATTAACTCAAAAGTTAAATTAACTCCACATTTTTAAGGTGAATAGAAAGTGAAATAATACAAAGGACTTAAAAATCTTCAGGGAAGAATCAATTTTTTAAAAGAAGGTTATACTATGTGTAAGGAAAACTAAAAAGGAAAAGTTACTAATAGATGTAAAATGTACAAACACTGAGAATTTCAAAGTAAGTCCGTGTACTATAAGTAAAAAAAGAAGCTTTATTAAGGCATTGGCTACATGAATGAGGTATTAAAGGAAATATAAACAAAGTTTGAAAGAGAGGACTTCCAGACAAAGAAGAGTGCCAATGACCCATCAGAAGGAATAATCAAAATTTCAATATTAGGTGATAAGGAAATTGGTTTGACAAGTTAGAAAAATTAAGAGAATGCTGCGTGTTGCAAGTTCTAGCAGTAATCTACTCCACATGATCATCTCTTCACGTTTAAAACCCCATTTTATTTGCAGTTGATAATGTAAATCTTGATATTTCCAATACTATTTAAATTGTATTTTAAGAATATATCATCTTTATATGTATAAATACTTACTAATTCTATGTAAAGTTACCACCACATAACAAAGTAAAATATATAATTTCACGTGAATAGGATATTAGAGAAATACCATATGTAAAAGTAAAAAAAAGAAGTTATAATCTATGAAGGAGACCTTTTCAGATAATTAATATAATGAATTGCTAATAAAGTATTTTAGATTCTTCATTCAAGTTCTGAAAAATATTCAAAATCACATAAAATATAAATATTGCTGAAATCACCTAATTTATCATATTTATTTTAAAAACTAAAACTATAGTTATATATTACCAAATCTGATTTTCTTTGGACATGATCTCTTGTATCTGTAGAACTCATTTCTTTATTGATTTTCAGCCAATGGGTAATGATATTTCTTATTTTTCTAACACCAATCCACAATGTAATCTAATAGCAGCCAGTAAGATTTAGGCCTGTGACTGTTTTCCTAGCAGGGGATACTGATCCCTCTACCTTAGTGAGTTACCTGTTCTATGTCCCTTTATTTATAAGTGAACATTTAATGGCATTAATTTGGTGCCAAACCCTGTTCTAGGAACAAGGGTTTCATAGTGGACAAGTCCTTAACATGTCAGTATAGACAGACAGAAGTAAATTAGATGAGGTAACTTCACTGTGTGATGACAGCTGTTAAGACAGTTACCTCTGTCTTTGATAAGACTACGGGGTATTGGGCTACAGAGTGAGTACTCTGTGGTGCTACATTAAATAAGATTGTGCCTGTCTGGGTGGCAGATACTTACTTTAAAACCTGAATATTGGAAAGAGAACAGGAAAGTAAATAACAGGAGAGTAGAAGCATTCCAGAAGTAGAGACAACAAATAAAGAGGCCCAAAGCAGAAATGAACTTTGTGGATATTTTTAAAACAAATGGCTCTGAGGCTGGCCCATGGGAAAATCTTTAGAGCTATGTAAGTCTTACATGTTGGGAGAATGATTTCCTGCTGGAGCACATCATTCCTTCAAATTATAGTGAGTTTGTTGAGTCGATGGTGGACAAGCAGTCAGAAAACCAGTTACTTATTGACATCTTTCCCTTCTGCAGTATTTTACTCACACATGTGCACATTCTCTCTACTTTTCTTTGGCTTAGTTGCTGTCATGTCTATCCTCCAGGTGGAACATTCACAAGGTACAGCAGGACATCAAGGAGACCTCTTGGCAAACCTACCTGTCATACAGTGCCCTCTGTGAAAAGCAGTGAGATACTGAATGGAATAGGTTAGTCAAATTTATTTCTGGTTACAAAATTCTCCTGAGAGAGGTGCCACTTTGTTTATATTTTCTTTCATCCAATCCCCATGAGGTATTAGAGGAAGTATAAAAACTTTTTTTCTGGCCACCCAATTGCCTATGCTCATAAAATTGATTTTAGGCTTCCACCAAAAGGTTGACAAGGCCAGAAAGCTGAAATGCGTTTCAAATTGTTCCATGTAAAAAAAAGTAAAATTTCCAAGAGTCTTCCTTAAAGGCTAGATTGAGAAAGAGGGTTGAGTTATTTGCATAATGAAACATTAAGAATTTATATTTAGATTCAAACAGATTATGCTATTTTCGACCTCAATTAACAGGACTAATCAAGAGTGGAATGCATTTCTTGTACATATCACACTTTACTGACAGTAAGTGGCTGGTGGACATCAGTTACTGCCAATCATATTTCTTTGGTCTTCAACAGTTCTATAATTTTTTTCTGTGTGGTGAGTCCCATAAATTGGAATCATGCTACTAAACATGGGTAAATCTGCAGTTGCAGTGGGTTTAGAGGGAGGCCAAGAGTGACCAAGTGATTGGCACCTTTGTGAGGCCTGTTTCTTAAATTTTTGGTCAGTTCATTAAGCAATGATTAAATGCTTCACACAAGCTACCCATTAAAGAGATTGACTTACAAACTAAAGCCCAATAATTCAGTGATGATGAGAAAAATACAATTTGGCAGATGAAAGTGTTTGTCTCCTCTATTTAGGACTAGTTTTGACAATGTCAAGGTCCCATGTTTGAGGAACAAGAACCCAGAAGCAAAGAGCTTTGAAATTGTTCAAATTAATTATTTCATCTGAATGTGACAGCACTCAGAGAATTATTTATTTTCTTCCATAATATGGACTTCATAGTTACAGGGACATGTATTAATCAGTGCCCATCATATTCAGGCTATCCTGGACTAAACTCAAAAAGAAATATAAACAGATGTACAAAAAAAAGAGTCAAGTTACATCTTCTATCATCTTAATATAATCCTTAATTCATCCTTAATATAATTAAGTTGTATATTTAATGTATAGAGGGTCATTAAGTAATTTTCTCTTTACTCAGTATTTGGTAAAAATATTAAATACTTGTTATTAAGGATTAAAGTCCATAAACTACTTAATTTTCTTATACTTGTATTTTAATCATGTAATTAAGTATATATTACTAGTAATAAATCTTATATGTTGAAAATATATGGGTATTTATAATATCTATTTCTGAATAATTCTAGTGATAGGAAAATTAATGGAGAAATATAGAGAATATCAATGTTATAATTTAAAAGCGTCTTTAATGTATTTATGAGGGTGAATACAGACACAAACACATGTCTAACATATAGAATTATGAATCCAGGAAACAATATATACATATTATTTTCAAGTGTATTTGAAATATTTATATTTAATGTAGAAGTCAGCAAAATAAATCTCAATAAATTAAAAATATTTAATATTACATATTTTCTGGAAAAGGCAATAAAAAGAAATGAATTAAATATACATAGTTTATTTTCCATTGGAAATGAAAGAATGTGTTTCTACATATATCTTCAGTTAGAGACAAATAGAAATTATTTAAGATTGAATTACAATATATTAAATAACATAATGTTTACAATGGCCCAATGCAGTTCTCAGAGAACAATATATATTCTTAAATTCAATAAGCTTGAAATTAATAACCGAAATTTTAAAACAAACTCAAAAAGACTAGAAGGAACAAAATAAAAAAGATAAAGATAACTGATAAAATTACAAGGAGTTGGGTTGATAAAACCAAATGTTTGACAATATTCTGTAAACTGTCATTCACCATACAAAATTTTATGTGATACCTTGTCATTTTAGAAGGTTTGTATTTCCTGATACCAAAAACAAGCAAGCACAGAATAAGAGAATTGTAGAGTAATTTCATTTCTGCATTTAAAAACAGAAATCAAATGTAATTTGATACCTCCTCCTGTATATCACATCATCATTCTTCCTTGGGCCATCAGGTTAGCCAGAACATGTTCCTCTCACAGCAGAAGCAGAAGCAGAAGCACATGAGGACAAGTGAAAACAATACATCTTAAGGTTTAGGCTTCAGGAAGGTAGAGTGACTTCTACCCACTTGCTGTTGATCAAAAGTAGTCATATGTCCAGCCCAAAGTCAAGAGGTGGGGAAATATATTTCTTCTGTAATAAGGCCATGGAGAAAATGTGGGTGTATGGAGGACTGAAAGATCATGCCAGTTAATTCCATTAGCCATGAGCCTCGTCATTAGATCATCATCTACATTAATAGATGAACGTAGAAAAGCATGTAACCAACTAAATAAATGTTCAGAAAGCATTTGCTAACATTTAATATACATTAATAATAAATTATTGACATGTTAAGAATAGGAGTGTCTTAACTTCATAAATTGTGCCTACCAGAAACCTACTATAAATATCCTACTTAATGTTGAAATATTAGAAACATTCTTATTAAAATAAAGACAAATGGCAAGGATATCTGCTGCCACAGCCTTTCAGCTTTTTACTAGAGTTTAGCCAACACCATAAATGGAAAAAGAAATACGAATTTGAGCACCAATAATAGAGAGACAAACATATAACCTTGTATATTTTTAAAGTTACATTTCAAGTCAGGGGGAAGAGCACAGCCTATAAAATAAATGGTGTACAGCAGTGCTTCACCCCAGGTCAAGTCCTTCCAGGGGTGGCCGAGATCCAATGATAGATTGATGCTGACCCCAGACAGTTCTGACAGGCCATTTCAGCTTCAGATCTCCCTAGTGGGGTTCAGTGAGACTTTCGGACCTACGTTGGAACTCTGCTTCTCTCTCTGGACAATTCTGCTTCCTCCGCTTCCTCCCTCTTCACTGTACAAGTGTTAATCTCTGATAAGCATTGTGTAAACAAACATTTGCCTCAGAGTCTGTTTTCCAGAAAATACAACTTCCTTCATGCCATAGACCAGACTTACACCATATGACAGGTATTTTCTTACCTTGAGGGCAAGAGAAATAAGGTACAAAAGGTTTAAGTAATTGGGAACAGCTTGGCCGTTTAATCCCATCTTTCATAAACTAAATAACAAGACTGTGAAACCTGATTGAAAAGAATTCGGTGCTCAATTCTTTATTCTCCTAAAAGTCCAGTATATTCTTAACTGCTTCATAAAAATGTCCTTGATGGACAGAACTTCTAGTAGAAAACTATATTAGGTAATATGTATTTTACTTATATCAAAAATTTTAGTTAGAATAATTTGCATTAAATAATAATATGAATGTTTTTCTTGCCAAAGTCAATTTAGAAAATGGAGAACTAATTAAAACTTCATGTATGGAATAACTATACTATAGACATTATTATTTTTTGTTTCCTTTTTCGTTTTTGAGAAAAGGGTTCTATTTTTCAGTCTAGTTGAGAATTAAAATATACTTTCAATGATCTAACCTATAATTTTCTTCTACACACTTCTCCATTTAAATAGCAAGGGATAAAGTTCAAAAATTATTCAAGAGAGTACTTTTTAAATTAGCCTAAAGAATTTGTGACTGGGTGTACTGACTAATCAGATTTGAGATTTGAACAGACTTCTTCCAAGTCTCATTAACCCTAGCAGTAAAACATCAGTATAATCTGCAATCTCCTAGAATTCTCACTGGTCATTATAGTATTTAATAGTCTGATACACATTCCATTTATCAGTACCTGTATACCTGTATAATTGCATTGTGGCAGGGAATAAATGGAAAACAACAAAAACAATAACATTAAAAGCCCTTAACATGGTGCTCAGTTAAAGTTAGCTATCATTATTATAAAGTCATAAGGGGAAAGGGAGTGTCTCTCTTAAAGAAGTATATAAATGATTCCATTTCAGTTGTCAGCAACCATCACCAACTCCGTTCAAAAACTAAGGATTAAGACAAAATAAAAATAGAAGAGTAAATGAGATTCAAATAAATTTAATGCACAAAATGAATTTTATTCAGTACTATATTGTAAATGAATACAAACAGTTTTGTCATTGAATCTCTCTGTAACTTTGTCTTAGTTCATTTGGGCTGCTATAACAAAAAACCATGGGCTGGGGGCCTTATGAACTGCAGAAATTTAGCTCACAGTTCTGGAGGCTGAAGTCTGAAATCAGAGTGCTAGGTGGTTGTGCGAGGGCCTTCTTTCAGGTCACGGACTTCTTATTGTATCCTCACACAGTAGGAAGGGCTAGGGAGCTCTGTGTGGTCTCTTTTGTAAGAGCTCTAATCCCATTCATGAGCATTTCGCCCTCAAGACCTAATCATCTTCCAAAGGCCACACCTACTAATACTATCACCTTTAGGAGTTAGGATTTCAAGGTATGAATTTTCGAGGGACACGAAAGTTCAGTACATAGCAGACTTTTTCCACAAAACTAAAAAAGGTGAAGAAGTTGATTTCTAAGATTTCTTCCAACCTTCCTGGTTATACAAACACTTTCTCTTTTTTTTCTCTCTGGGAGGATATTAAAGAAAGTATTAGATAAAGAAGTAGATCATTATTCTTAAGATTACATGTAAATGAGCCAAGACAGGAAAGGAACTGAATTATTTCACTGAAATTAATTTAATTTTTATTTATGTATGTATAAAAATAAATAAGCTATTGGAATAAAAATAAATGATGCTTTTTGTTTGCAACTCACCAGAAGCCAAACTCTTACCTCAATAAAAATGAAATGTATTACTCTCGTAATTAGGAATGTCGTAGATGATAGCACCAATGGAAATACGCTTTTATTCACTGTTAAGACTAGGTCTTTTATCTTTGCTCCCCTCTACCTTTTGACATCTTCGTTGGAGACATTATCACAGATAACTTTATATTAATATCCTGAAAGCTCCCTTGTTAGAGCAGAAAGGGACTTTCATTACCAGCTTCAGTATGAAAAAATTTGTGAGTTAGACTCCAGTGTTTTAGCAAGGGTCTTTGTGGCCAAAGGTCTTTTATCAGAGGAAGGGAGGTAATGGCAATAATGACCATTTAGGGAGTTATTGAGCAATCTCTTCTATTAGGTGTTTTTGGTGGTTGAATAAAATATTTTTAGGAATCAGGAAATAAATGAGTAGCATGCTTATGTACATTATTTTTAAACTGGGCCATTACTGAGAATGAAAATGCTGGTATTTGGGAATGAAATTGTGACAACAAATGTGAAACAGGACTGTACTGGGCCAACAGGGAAATGTAATTACCTTTTATATGACTACAAGAGGCTGATAATTATTGTGGAAAACTAGAAGAACATTGTCCATTTAAAGGGCTATTCACTCCAGAGCAGCAATGTGGGCTCATGTTGTTAGGTCTAAAATACATTTCAAAAGATGGGACCTCAAGAAAGATTCCTAGGGTGAAAAACTAGCAAGGGTCTTATTTAGCTTTTTAAAGATTTATGTACAATGCAAAGAGACAGAGAAAGAATTTACATGAAAGGATTTACAAGTACAAGTTTAAATTATAAGGAAATGCTATAAAAAAAGGGAGAGCAAAAAGGTTCTCTTCACATTTGGCACTGGGGAAAATTTTAAAAATTACAGATTTTTTATTATCCTTACTCTTTTCACAGTCTTTTATGTTAATTTTCTGGCAATTTCTTGTATCTCCCTGAAGCACAATGTGTTTGTACGAATTCATGCCATACCTTGATATTTTCATGCCTTTACTAGTGTATTTTATTCTCTCATCCTGAGATACCCTTCCTTTCTTTTTCTGGAAAATATCTAGACATTTTTCAAGGATCAGTCCAAATACCGCTTTCTCTATCCATTTGTGAAGATCAAAACTGCTGTATGTAGTAGGAAATACAAAAAATAAACTAAAAACATACTGTTTACCAAGAGAAGATAATCACAGCATTCCAATAGTATATTTCTTATAAAAAGAGATGAGTTTTATAGATTTACATAGAATAACAGTGGACAAATTGTGACCAAATAAGGTAAATGTGAATAGGTTGTTGACCTGAAACAAGTAGACTGCCAGATATTTCTTCAGCAATGATGGATTTATTCAAGATCAGCAGAGAATTGCAGTTCAGGGTCTGCAACCATGGTGATCCACATCTAAGTTCCCCCACAGCAAAGGAAGGAGACTGCTTTTATAGAGAAAAGGAAGTTGGGAGGGCTATAGTAAACGAAGAGTCCATGGCTTTTCACTGGCCAAGACCTTACCGGGAAAGAAGTGAAGTCTTTCTTCCACCTGTTGGGCTCTGCTGTTGTCTCAGGGCATGAGAGCTGCCCCTTTTGGTTTCCCAACACTATTTCATTGAGGTTTTTGCTTGCTAATTTTTTACAAGGTGCATGAGAAATACATATGTTTTATCTATATTTAGACCAAGAGAGAGAGTCATGAATCTAAATCAGCTGTGAGCACGAGTCCACAGATAGCTACTTTTGATCCCTATAGTGCCCTTCAGCTTTCCTACTTCAGGAGTTTCATAAACGCATTAAGATGAAAGAGTTAGGGACTTGGAGTTTTTCAGTTTTTAGTAAGTTATTATAAAAACATTGTCTGTACAACATATTCATAAATTATGATAAATATGCTGGCAATTCACTTTGTGGTATAATCAGACATATTTTAGCTGAGAGGAGTTCATGAGCCTATATATCTTTCACTCTTTGCAGTCTGTATTTAAAGTGATTAGTCATCCCACGCTACACCTTTAAGTAGCATCATGTCTAAAACAGAAAATAGAGAAGACCCTCTTAATTTCCTGAGTGTGGGATTTCATTTCTTTGGTAATATAAGTTTGAAATAATCCATAGGAGCTCTAAATGATTTGTTTTTATCTCTATTTTTAAAGTATTAGTCAGGTAGTCTTTATGTACTGCTATGTATTTTTTTCCTGAAAAATAAAACAAGTATTTTTGTCTTAAAATGCTTTTGTAGAACATTGAAACAAATGAAAATTGATAATATTTCAATTGAAGCGAAATAGAGAATAGCCACATTGAAATGCATTGCAGATAATCATAAACAATTTTCTAGTGGTTTGAGACTGCGACCCAGTAGCACATAGAAGACAGAAATAGGTAATACGAAATCTCGACACAAAGACTTGGGTAACGTGAAGAGGTGTTACGGGAGCATAGGAAGGATATTCAGTCTTGAGTCCAAATCAGGCTCCAGCACTGATTAACTGCTTGTCTTTGAAAGTGTTGAATATCATGCTTGGTGCATGTATACTTCCCCATCTGAGAAGAATTTGTCTCCAAGAGTTGTAGAGAGCTGAAATGAGATGATATAAACTAAATGGTTTCTCAAAGCCTGGAATGTTTGAAGATCTCAACCAAACTTATTTCCATTTTCCTCTTTTTCTGAACCTTCTGCTAGGAATATACCTAATGTTTTGCTCTCAAGCAACAGGGCAAGGTGGATTTATTCATGACAAGAACAAATGACTGTAATACAGATGGTTAATATACTGTTCATTAGCAAAGCTGAAGCTTACTTACTTTATATATAAGGGAACTTAGAAGCAGACATCTTTTTTTAAAATAGAATTTATTCTTTTAGAGCAGTTTCAGGTTTACAATAGAGTTGAGCAGAATATACAGAGAGTTCACACATAGCCCTCCCCACCCACACATATATATACTCCCCTACCCTCAACACCCCTCATCAGTGTGGCATACTTGGTACAATCGAACCAACATGGGCACATTATTATCAACCAAAGTCCATAGTTTACATTCAGGTTCACTCTTTTGTACATTCTATGGGTTTTGACAAATGCATAATGACATGTAGCCACCACTATAGTATCATACAGAATAATTTCATTGCCCCCAAAATCCCTTGTGCTCCATTTATTCATTCCTCACTCCCTCCCTCTCCCCAAATCCCTGGAAACCACGATCTTTTTATTGTTTCTGTAGCTGTGTCTTTTCCAGAATGTCATTTGGTTGGAATCATACAGTTGGTAGCCTTTTCAGACTGGCTTCTTTCATTTAATAATATGTCTTTTAAGTTTAGAAGCAGACATCTTAATTGTAATGTTATATGGAGAAAAACAGTCAAATATGTTTATTCTGCACCAGTTTTATGCTCTTGGCAAAATTGCTGATGTTTAATTGACTGTTGGGAGCGAATGCTACGTATGCAATTGCACTAATAGTGATTCCACTGGAACCAAATGAGTCATATTAACCTCTCCGAATGAAACCCTGCACTGCTTCACTTCTCTCCTTCTCTCATGTACCTTTCATTATATGATATAAAACATGTCTCCATGGAAACAAAAAGCATTTCCCTTAGAAGACAAGAGGTGAATAATTCCTGCCTAATCCTATCATTATTCCTCAGAGACTCTTTTATTACAAGTGAAAGAGCTTCACCAGCAGCCTGTACTCTGCAATTAAGAATAGGACAGTTTAATCATTTCAATAAGGCTGAACCAACAGCCACTAAGAACTATTTTATTAACTTCCTAGAGGATTTGTGCCTGTACATTAAAAGGTGCCTCACGGTAAACTAAATTCCAGGAGGAAAAATAGTCCACTTCAATCACATATGAAAGGTCAGAAAAGTGCCTGAGGGGGTATATGAAGTATTTAGTTCTTCTTAAGTACCTATTGACAAAATGACGCCATGTCATAGCTGTGTTTACCACAGGTTCTTTATATCAGTTCTTACTTGTTTAAGATTGATTTTTAAGGTTAAAAACTTCTGATAATGATTTATGGCTTCTGGTTACTAGTGTAGAAACTTTATGTAGCAGGGGACCACAATCTCCTACAATGCATACAGCTTTTACACATTCGTATTTTCATTATTTTTTTCACATATTTCTTTAATAAGTGTATATTTGATTTATAATCATAATGTAAAACATTACATTGTTTCATCTGTATCCTTTCAAAAAGATCATACAAAATCACCAATGGCTTACTTATCTCACATTCCTTACCCCAATATTTAGGGCTTTCTGTGTTTTATAAGAAATTGCCTATTTTCTGTGTTCCTTTATTGTCTCTTAAAAATATATGGATACGTGAGCAGCATCAATCTTTTGCAGCAGTTGTGAGAAGTTTAAAACACCCTATTAGCAGAAAATCCATAAAAATAATAAATAGGAGCACTTCATGCAGATAGCTATCAAAAACTTCACCAATTGTTACACTAGACTAGTGGAGTTTTGAGAAAGGCAAGTGCCTTTAGGAGTAGAGAAGTAATGTGTGTGTGTGTGCACGTGCATGTATGTATAGTGTGTATGTATGTAAATAGGTGTACATATATGTTGTGTGTGCATGTGCTTCGTATTGTTCATTATTTTCTCTGATTTATGCACCATTTTTTTAATGGAGGTACTGGGGGATTGAACCCAGGACCTCATGCATGCTAAGCATGCACTCTACCACTGAGCTATACCCACCCCTGACCATTCTTAATTTCAATCAATATTAGAAGTAAAATACAAAGGAAATGTTAGAGTATTGTAGTCTGGTTAATTAGTTAGTTAATTTAAATCAAAGGCTGAAAATAAAAACTGACTGCAAAAGAATAAATGTTTATAAACAGGTGAGAGGACAGAAGCTGCTATAACCTTCCCTTCTTGCTTTAATAACAGAACCTTAAATGTTACTTGGATGCTGGGCCACCTAGAATAAAGACTAGAATTGCATACTTTATTGTAGCAGGTTGAGGACATATGACTAATTTTGACTAATGTAGTCTAATGGAAGTAATGGATGCGTGTCCTTGAAATGAAAGAAGTTGCAGTGTCTTTTTCCTCTTTTCACTGGACTTGAACACAGCTTTTGGTTGTGATCCAAAGGATCATGTGGATTTGAGTAATGCCATAAAATGGCAGAGCAAAAGTTAGAAGGAACTTATCTCTGACATACTGATATTTACTACATCTCAGGTCACTGTTATTCTGATTCTTTGCTGCAGAAGCTGAGCTTGTATTTTCATTAATACAGAACATAGCCTTTTATGTGAATGCAAATATTCATTCCCTCACTCATTTAACCAGCACTCATTGAGAGTCAACTATATGCCAACAGCAGATTCTTTTATGGTAACTGCATTCTTGTGTGATATGCATGTAATAAACCCAATGTAAGTATGAAATTAAAAGCAGGTTGTAATAAAGTGGGCCTCTTCATGCAGACAGCTTCACAAATTCAAACACTGGAAAATTGGAGTTAGGAGGAGGTGAAAATGCCTTTAAGAGGAAAAAATGATAATGATTAATAAGAACATATAAACTAAATAATAATATATAATATTTGATGGGAATAAAGTATTGAAGATGTGATACTTTCCGAAAAGAGTAGTCACAAGTGCAAAATGACTGAAGGACACTCAAAAGCCACAAATTGTGATAATAACTTTCTTTTGGTATGGAGATATTCAGAAATAGGCATACATATTTATAAATGTACATGAATAAGTATAAAAGTTACATTAGGAAGCAATATAATATTAAAACAATTAAAACATAATACTTAAAAATTATAAAGCCACCAGAAAACACATAATGCACTCTAACAAAGGAATGGAAAATTCAAATTGGACAAGTGTTGACAGGTATAACTATTGTGTTTTTAGACCAAATGTAAAATTTAATATCTAAAGAAGAAATGGAACGTAACATTTTTGGTACACTATTTTAGTGACATCTAACAATAGCGAAGTTTACTGAGTCTATCTTTATTTCCTGTATCTGTAATTATGGTTTCTTAGTCTTTATATCCTTTCTTATAAGTTTTATATGTGTGTTTGTACATGTGTATATATTGCAAACCTATATTATTTAGAAAACTTACATATGCATTGCAAACATACCATGAAAACTGGTAATTGCCATGAGTTAAATTGTTAACATGATGAAATCATCAAAAGGGTTTTATACCTATTTTTAAAGATTAGAATGTATAAGCCACTAGTGGAATATATTAAGACATTAGGAAAATAATTAAACAGAAAGAAATGATAAGCTGTGAGATTTTTGAAAATCAAAATAGTATGATGTAGTGGAAAGTGTCTGTACATTTCACCTCAATTTAATGACTATGACCATGAACAAGTTACATTACTTCTCTAAGCCTTGATTTCCTTATGTGCAAAACTGGGAAAAACGGTATTACCTTACATGCCCTTATATTTTTTGAAGGAACACATGAAAACTCTAATTAAATAAATACATATAAATTGTATGTAACAATGTACTGCTAAAATACAATTGCAATATCTTTGTAACTACAAATCTAGTTGTATATGTATACGCAAATATGTATGTGCCATGCATAAATTATACATACGTTACATAATATGTAAATGACCTCTAGTGCTTCTGTGCTTCCATTTTGTTTGGTTAATGATGACACTGGCCTTAAATTATGAAATGTATCTAAATTGTCAAAATGGACTTAAGTGAATTTTTATCTCAAGTACACTTATTTCTTTGAAAATTAAATTTTGGCATTATAACTTTTAACCAACTCAAATTTACCATAACAGTTAATTCCAAAAAGAGTTCAAATAACAGATAATGTATCTTTTACTATCTCACTTTTATACTTTCATTTTATCCCCAGGAAATTCTTGTGAGCAACATACTATAAGTGTCATTGTTACATGTCACCAAATAAGTTTAAGGTATAGGACAATTTGAGACAGATAGTTTTTAAGATAAACATTGTGTTTATATACCACCTTAGATTTTGTTTTAAAGTTAAAAATCAAATGAAATATGAAAACAGCTTAATAATGCAGCATAGATAATTTCTCTTCTCATCATTTGGTAAATCTAAAACTGTAATTAAACAGCACTTTTTATTGGTCACATGGGAGTAAAAAATCATCATTAAGAATTTTATGCCAAAAGTCTTAACACAAGACATTTACCTTGCATTCACCTCAGTCTCTTCCTCTGCTCTCTCATGGGATGTCCTGAGAAAGATAATATGGAAGCATTGCTAGATTTTTGGTCATTAAAAATGCCTCACAATGTCCAGTGCAATTTATCCAATAAAAAATATAAGTGGGGGTAAGATATTTAAAAATATTTTCCTCCTCTAAAGCAAACATGTATTAAAAAATTTTGTTTTAAAGATTTCAGTTGTCATTCAGCATGCATTTAAGGAACAAACTGGCTAACCAGCTTTTTGTTGTAAAAGGAAGATTATAGTGATTTCAATAGCAAAATGTCATATAAATCAATGTTGGTGCATGTGCCAAATGATTTTAAAATGAAAATGTTAGATGTAGAATTTATTCCATAGCTTTGGGGTGAGATGTTAGCAATTGATTTGATAGCTTTATATATGTATATGTATTTAATTTATGTTTAATTTAACTATACTTTTCACTTCAAGCACCATATGCTTGTACTTTCATTAATGTGAAGGATATTCATTTTAATCTTTCTATAAAATCAGTCATGAATTAATGGACACAGCTCAGATGATCTTTGTACATATTATAAAATAACGTATCAAAAGGAAATATTTAAAATGCAAATTGTGAAACATTTATTCCTTTTTCTCCATTTATTAGTTGATCTTTGAGCAAATTTCTTACTCTCTCTAATCCATAGTTTTCTACCTGTGAAGTCATATTAATAATAGTACTTGACTTACATGAAATACCTTAGCCTGATATTTGGCACAGAATAGCAATTTAACCTACCCTTCCTTTCTTGCTTTCTTCCTTCCTTCTTTCCTTTCCTCCCTCGTTTGTAAAATAAGGATTTTTATACTCACACACAAGATTATTGTTCAGGATAAAATTATATAATACATGTGATAGCATTTGTAAACTGTAAGTTAGTACATACTTTTTAGGAATTATTATTATTTTAAATGTTTTTACTTGTCTGAGGTTATGTACCTAGCAAGCAGTGAAGTCAGCATCAAAATTCAGCATTACGCGTATAGAGCTTGTTTTCCTATCAAGTGTGTCATGCTACCAAAAGACCATTGCATTTGCCATCATGTCATTAACTACTGTGATCACGGCCACTTCCTGTTACTCAAAAAGCTTAGGCAACAGGTATGTACATAGCAGCACAAAGGCAAGGCAATATTTAATGAAAATTTCAATGAAATTCTTGTCTAAGTAATCAGAGTGAAATTATGATATTTCATTTGTATATTGAAAATGTTTATATAATTGAAATTGGTGGACTATATTAGCTCTAAGGAAGATTCCCATTTCATATTATTAAATAATATAAAATAAAATAGCATTAGTAAAAATACATACAGTAGATTTATTCACTATTCCTTCAACTATACTTTGTTTATTTTTCCCTTTAATTTTGTGATATCTCTTTCCTGAATGCCTATCTAAAAAGACTCATATTTCAAGACTTCCTGGATTAATTGATTTTTGAGTTAAGTCTAGAAATATGGTTCTGTATTAAGATGGGAATCTGTAAACTGGGCATTTTTGTTTGTTTTGTTTTCATTTTTCTGTAATCAGTGAGATGTTATTGAGGGATTTGGAGCAGCAAAAAATCATATTGAAATGATATTTTAGGAAAATGTATCCATGAGTGTTAAGTGCATAGATTAGAGCAGAGATGCCCAAACAGTCTCAATTCAAGGTTCCTTCATGTCTCAGTAATTTTTTTTAAGTCCCTGATAGACCAAAATACCTAACAATTCTATTTATCAAGTAGATATGTCCAAGCCACAGAATAGAAATAGTTCATGTGGCCTTTGACAAATGTTACCATGTTTCCCTTGCAAATTTAAAGGACCTTAAGGTGGTTCCCCAGTGACTACAGTGTAGTGCCTCAATGTACCTTGGCTCACATGTCTTAACCACAAGATGAGAATTATGTAAACAGGAAGCCTGGAGAAGGAGGACCAGTTGAAACAGGGTTGACAAACTTGAACCTGTGGGCCCAACTGACTCAACTGTCTCTTTTTGTAAAGAAAGTTGTATTGAAATACAGTTAGGCTCATTTATTTATGTAAGATTTTCATGCTAGAACAGCAGAGTTGAGTATTTGAGAAGACACTATATGGCCCACAAAGCTGAAAATATATACTACCTGGAACTTACAGAAAAAGCTTGCCAATCCCTGATGTAGAAGGTTAGCCCAACGTCAAATTGTAATGTGATGTGATGTTCAGAGGTAGCTCTGGAAATTCAGTTTTATTGTATTTAATTCACAAACCTTTGAATGTCTATAAAGTCAGACACTCTGGGGAAGCTATGAGAGATTTGTCATTAAATTTAAATCCCATAGATTAAAATTTGAAATCATGGCAATTTTAGATGTTTAATATACTTTTTTGTAAGTTCTCTTATTGAAGTGTCTCAGGAAATTATATTCCACCAAGTGTCAATTCCTTAATCATCACCATCCTTTTTATAATTGATAAGCAATTAAGATAATTTAAAATTGGCCCCTTTCAGATTTTAAAAACCATAGCAAAGCTGATGTGCTGATGTTTTCAGGAAACCTAGGATTCACCCCTTGTTCACTAGCAAGATTACTGATAAAATTTTAAGTAATGGATATAGAAAGCCAGCTCAAAATATATTGTAATAGACTTGTTCCTGAACAGCCTGTGATGCTATATTAACTTAGGAGAAATTCTGTCTCTGTTTTCCTTTTGGAAGCATGCTTCTTTAACACATTCAAGCATAATTGATATCATCCCTTTTCTGTGTTAAAGATAATTTTGGAGATTGCAAATAACAGAATCAGCCCATAGAGCTGCCATTAGTCTTTACCCCAAAAGCCCACATCATTTATCACTCACGGTCCATTCACCCTAACTTCTGGATTTCAAAAATACTCTGCAAATAATGCATCCAAATTTATAAGGTATAATCTTGGGAGTTTGTAATGTTTTGTAGGGTTGAGATGACACCTGAACTATACATAAATACTTTGGCATAATAGGTAAAATTAAAACTTGAACCTCACTCTCTTTCCTATGGGAAAAGTCTATATATGAGAGAGAGTGTGTGTGTGTGTGTGAGTGAAAGTGAGAGAGGTATTTGAAGCAGATAGCATATAGCATTTCGCTATGAAAGTAGAGTAACAGAACTTGTATTTTCTGATACAAATAAAATTAAAATTACATCTCAAAATTTAATGATTTACATAAGGAAATCAATGATATTTCTCTAACAGTTTGTTTAGCAAGATATTCATTAATAGTTTTACACAGAGGTGTTTATTCCTTGAAGAATTTGTTTATTGTGGTAATTTTTTTTAAGCTAAAAACCTTTTTTTCACAGCTAAAACAGTGTTTTGTTTATAACAGTTATTAGTGGGGAGTGTAATATTCCTAATATGATTGTAGATGCAGTCCAATGATAGAATTTCTTGTTGGAAATTCCAATGCCTCTGGGAACAATAATGAATGAATTGAAGAAGACTTCTAGGTTCTGGTTCCTTGAAGGATGCGTTAGTTCAAACTGCCTAGACCCTTTATTCTTCCCTCCCTTACACTTTTCTAGTCTTCTATCCTCCCAGTACGTTTTTGTTTCTTCCTCCTAAGCAGTCCTCTCTTCCAGTTACCAACACTGACTCCAGAATTATCTTTCTTGCCATTTTCTTATCTCCTGCATCACTCCTCAAACACTGGGATATTTTAGGTAAATTGTGCCCTAGAACACTGTCCCTTAGCTGCAGGTACTTTTTCACTTCTTATAGCAACTTTTGTCATCTGTGGTGTCTTGTCTTCAGGATCAGCGCTCTCCGCTCTTATCATCATACCACAGATGCTAGGACTTCAACTGCCATGTTCTTTCCATCCTCCAGCAAGGTGATCACTTCCAACTAATACAGAAAAAAGACCAGTTGATCCTATCTTTGCCCAGACCTCATGGTTTCAGATATTATGCATCTGATCTTTTTTTTTTTAACCCAGAGGACATTTTTAGGAAGATATTATGGTCCTTGCAGTTCAAGAAATCAGCATT
Organism: Camelus ferus; assembly: GCF_009834535.1. Classification (NCBI taxonomy): domain Eukaryota; kingdom Metazoa; phylum Chordata; class Mammalia; order Artiodactyla; family Camelidae; genus Camelus; species Camelus ferus. Next base: position 57,610,573 of record NC_045700.1, read on the forward strand.
TTTTGTTTATAACTCTTTATATGGTAGGCCATTTTTAAGACATAACCTGAGAATGAATTGTTTGGTAATAAATAGTGAATCATTTACTCAAAGTTGTAAAGAAACTTTCTAAATAGTTTTCCATTACTATAGACTATATTATTCAATTTTTATAAAACAGAGTAGCAAACACTGAAAACTCATTTAATCAGAGTATCATCAATATAGTCTTGAAAATTAGAAACTTTAAGATTCAAATTAATGAGTAATCTTGGGTATACATTTGGAAATACATCCAAATATATTTTCAGTCAGATTTTATGACTCTAAATCAGAAAATTCTAGCTATATAATCATAGTTCCTATAATATATGCCAAAGTGAATGCATTATTTAATTTAAAATTATTTAATTAAAAAAATTATCTTTCATTTTTGATTACATGTTGACTCTTGTGTTTCCTTAAACATAGCTTATACTGTGTCTCTTTAGAGCAGATCTAATAAGACATTAGTGAATTAAAGTATATTAAAATATTTTTCTTAAAGAGAAAATTCCTGTTTTTGACTTAATTCTAAGACAAATATGCGAAAGTGACTGACTTTTTACCAGTAATTGCTTGCTGCAACAAATTTCATTTGGAAAGCTTTCCAGCCACAGCTTTGAAATCAATGAATCGTAGCCTTTCTTTTGAGAAGTCTTCTGATTCTGTATTCAGATAGAAGAATGCACAGTTTTATTGAACTTGTTTTGACAAAAATTGTGCTTGATACTTGTTTTGAAGATAAATCTTTGAATTTTTCTGTGCCTTTTCATTCCCTCTGGTGTCATCCTAATCCCTCTCCTCCTGTCGTCGTATGTCTAGCATGTGCACACACACACACAGCCTATACCTACTATATCAAACTATTATCATTTCATGTTCACCTGGTACTTTTCCAAGTAATGGAAGTGAAATGGTGAAGTCGTGTTTATAACTAGGGAAATAGTTCTGATTTTAATAACAAAGTGATATTTACAATGGAAAGAGCAGACATCTCTGCAGCTTAAAGTACCATCAAGACATTGATTTTTTGCTCATTTCTCTTTTTTACATATTAAATAAAAAATGGTTTCACGAGCTCAATCTGTCCAATGAATTGGCAAAGGTTTTAACTTCTAGTTTATTTGTAGGAAACTACAAGAATGATCTAAACAAAGAAATGTTTAGCGTTGTTGTTGGGAAGGTAAACCTATATGTTATTTCACAAAGAATGATCAGCTTCTCAGTGCCTGTTCTTAGTTGCAGTCTGCAAATCAGTGGGCTCCGAACATCTGAACAGTAATCAAGAGCATCAAGAGATTAATATAGAAGGCGGTGTTTACTGAGCTCCCAAACGTTGTTAGTCACCATAAGTTATCTTTCAAAGATGAATGCATTTCTTTGGTAACAAAAGTCCTTTTATTTGAAAATAATTGGTCATGGTTTTCCTTAATAGAAGAACCAATGCTGCAGTGAATACAGTATCAGTCACCTTCTCTCTCTCTATGTATGATTTTATTCAATCTCTTTTTCATTATAAGCTATCACTATGAGGTTAATTTTCTTACATTTTACATATGTCATGCATAGTGCTGATATTCTCTTTAAAGACTTTTATAACTGTCCTTTCCTTATGAGATGATGTCAAATCTCTGGAGTTAGCATTTAACACTCTAAAATATGTCTCAAAGCCTAAAAAATTTATTTCATACATTTTTTCACAAACATCAATAAAAAGCTCTCACTGCTTTTTTCCCTTCACAAATCTATAAAAAGTTCTCACTGTTTCAAAATTATGTAGCGCCCTCTATTTATGCTCCCTTTTTTTTTGTGAGTACTTGTTGAACCTTGCCTTCCTCTTACAATATGTTCCACCTTCTTCTGAAATCATCAAAATCCCAACTCTTTGTTCAGGACCCAGGTTGTCTTATCTTCTCTATAAAGTCCTCTAGGCTACTTCAGGAAAGAATTAGTTCTCTCTCTTCTAAAGTCATCATACTTATAATTAATCATGCTTTCTCATCATTACTGATCAATTAATATATTCAAAGCCAATATTTAGAAGTGTGACTTTATGGAATAGGAGGTCATAATCTGAATCCTAGTTATTCATAAAACAGTATTTATCCAGCACCAGTTTGGTGAGCGTATACTCTGTGTTGCCAGGAAGAGGGGAATAAAAGTTACCTCAGTTCTTAGTCATCCGGAAAAAATGACTTTTTAACGAGAGACTCTGAGAGCATGATATAAACAGAATTTTTTCAGTGAAGTAAAAAGGTAGTAAAATATAGTACACCACCAAGAATTGGGGGCAGGCCAATCCAAGAGAGGAAGAATGGCACTGTTCCTTTGTTTTTCCTGTTTTTATATCCTGGTTTTCATGATTGATTATTGATGGCTTCCATTGAGTGCTCAAGCTGATTGAAGGCCCCTGTTCCTTGTGCTCAGGCATACCCATCTTTTTTACTCATGTTTTTACCCTTGATGCACACAGAGAATCCTATGGGAGGGGGCTCAAACTGTAATGTTAATTACATTTTAATGAGCATTGGATCAAGTTGAGCCAGGTCCTTCTCTCTCCTGTGCAGCCACAGGGTTCGACTCTAGCCGATTCCTTTGTTGGCCTTCATTTAGACAAAGTGAAAGTTTTTTGGAGCTCCTTATCCTGAGTGCAGGTGTACTGTTCTTTTCTGGATTACTCTCTCACCTCTTCCTCTCCCCTTGCCTGGTGCTCATTTCTATCTAACTTCCTAACATATGGGCATTGCTCTAAATGTTGAGTATAAAAGGATGACCAAAGCAGAGCAGAAGCCCTGCTTTTATAAAGCTGTTATTCTAGTAAGTTACACAGTCCAAAAACATTAGATAAATAAATTCTCTAGCACATTAGAACTTGTCAAAGAAGGAGGATATAATGGCTAATTTTTGTATCAGTTTGCTTGGACCAGACATTTGTTCAAATGTCATTGTGGGTATGTCTGTAGGCTGTTTCTGTATGAGATTAACATTTGAATCAGTAGATGAATCAGTAGACTGAGTAAAGCGTGTGCCCTCCTTAATGTGAGTGGGCCTCCACCCAGTTGAAGACCTAAATAGAACAAAAAGGCCAACTAGAAAGGAATTCCTGCCTGACTGCTTGAGTTGAGACATTAATCTTTTCCTGTCTTTGAATTTGCACTAAAAATTTGGTTGTTCTTGGCTCTCAAGCTTGCCAAATTTTTGACCTAAACTTAGACACCACTGACTCCTTGTCTCAAGTCCTCAGACTTAGACAGGAACCATCAGCTTTTTTTGGTCTTTAGCTTGCTGACTGTAGATCGTGGGACTTTTCAACCTTCATAATTGCATAACCCAATTCTTGGTTCTATAATTCTAGAGAACACTGACTGATACAGAGAGGATAAACTAGAAAATCAGGAATCAGAATGCTAAAAGTTAGATTGGGCCAGCTCATGGAATGTGGGTTTGTCACCAGTTGTGGATTCTGGCCAGCAGAAGTCCCACCGAGATGGAATGAGTTACTCAAGACTCTGGAAAAGTCAAGAGAGTGAGAGGGAGTCGGGAGCCAACTCCATGAGCCTCTTGAATCTCCCGTATTTATTGAGTGCAGTCAAAGGAGGAATGCAGGAATTTAGGGAAGGACAGGGTGGGATCACGTGAGTACAAAGGCTTTGTTTATTGTTGGTGTTTGGCTCAAGGTCAGAAGGCCCTTTTTGGTGAATCATGTTCCTGTTGAGCCTTTCAGCTTATCAGGGCTGAACATATGAGAATGGGCTGCTTAACAACTTGGACTCAGGCGGCTGTGCCTGTCTTAGGTTGCCCCTCTCAGGGGATCTTACCCATCATTGGCTAACCAGCCTTCTCACCTCTGAGTCTGCAGCTTTTTATAAGTTGTTCACCATTCCAGCCCAAGGCTGTTTTGGGGATAGAAGACTAACAGCAGGCACGCCCAGTGTTTATAGCCTTATAGCCGGGGGGCCTGGGTCATTGCTAAACCTCCAGGCAGTTACTAAGCACATCTTCTTTAAGGAGATGAACAGCTGGGATCTGTTACAATTTGTTAACCCAATCATGGGCTCCCACAGTGGCAGACTTTTAATGTCATCTTAATGAACTTAATTTACTTCTTAGGTAATATAAACACATCAGAAATGACTAAGAAGGAGTGTTCCTTAAAAAAAAAAGTCAATATTTTAGAAAAATTCCTCAGGCAAGAATAGACTGAGGTTGGGTGATGATGAAAATGCTACCAGAGTGGACTCAGTGAAAACTGAAATGGGGTCAACAGGACCTGACAAACTATGGGCTAGAGAAGATTAAAATAATTCCAGTCATTTTTTTTTTTTGAGTTAAAAATTTTTTTTTATTGAGGTATAGTCAGTTTACAGTGTTGTGTCAATTTCTGGTGTACAGCACAATTCTTCAGTCATATATGAATGTACATATATTCATTTTCATATTCTTTTTCACCATAAGCTACTACAAGATACTGAATATATTTCCCTGTGCTATACAGTATAAACTTGTCTATCTGTTTTATATACCAGTCAGTATCTGCAAATCTCGATAGTTTTAATCCTAGGGAATGGTGGAGATGGTAATGCTACTCACTGAGCTCAGAGGAAAATCTCAGAGCAGAGGGAATAGAATGAGCAGATATTTGTATAGAAACTGGGAGCCAATAATCTGAACCTAGACTGTTGATTATTTTCTTTTAATTTGTCTGACTGGGTTTTAAAAATTTTAAATTTTTGTCCACTCAAAAATTGTGGCATTTTATCTAAAAAAAATCTGGAGGGACATTTTAACACAAAAAAGAAGAATTGCTCTCCTACAGTTTAGCAATCTCTGTTAGACAAGGCAGGGACATGACACTTTGGTTTGGCACAGGCCCCTTTCCCAGACTTTTCCTGAGACTGAGTCAGAATCAGGAACCACTTTGTAACAGTTTTCCTGCACTTTGTAAATATCTCAGCCACAGTTGTGGATTGAACATCTACCTTAGACTGTAAGCAACCCAGTGTAAGGGACTGCCCTGTATATACCCTGAAGGTTTACACCAGAGCCAGGATCTTTGCAGCCACCATAAATTGAATTTGTTATTTGGCTGAATTAAAGTTCTGGTGGCTATAAAATGGAAAGGCTGGTTAGAGCCAGGCCTCATTTATTTCTAATTCCAGGTGGTTTAGCAGGGCTATTTATTTATTTATTTATTTATTTATTTATTTATTTATTTATTTATTTATTTATTTATTTAGAGCCTCAGATTCTCCACGGGTGAAATGATAATTGTCGTCCCACCTGTGAGATGGTTATGAGCACTTTATGAGCTGTTGTGCAAGAGGCACTCAACACATTGTTTCAAACAATGACCAGGAGAGTTTAGCCATAATATAAGATTAAGTCAAATTGTTACGGAAACGACAGGCCAGTCAAGAAACAAGCACCACTCGGATGGTTGGAGTACTCAGATGTATTACGCCGGTGGGCTCAGAGGGGCTTCTGCTCCAAAGCTCTGAGCACCTCCAAGAGGTGCGCATGAGGTTTTATAGGGTAAAGTACAAGCTTGGGGTATTCAGCCAATAGGCATGCAACAGCTTTAGCATCATTATCATCACAAAAGTGGAGGTGGGGAGGCAGCAAACCAACATTCCAAAGCCAGATATGTATCTTTGAAAATCCAGCTGGCTAGCAAAAAACGTGAACAGCAAACCAACACTAATTAACCTAGATTTACAAGTTAGTCTAGCAGAACTCAGATCAGTATTCCAATACTTAGATTTGTGAGTTATCTTGTTAGCCCTGCCCAGCCCAGCCTCTCCTTCACATTCCTAGACTTGTGAGTTATCTTGTTAGACCAGCCCGATTTTTCCTTCACAAAATCCAGCCTGTAACTACCTTGTGAAAAATATGGAAAGAGCAAAGTCATGGCTTTCTAAATTCCAAGTCCTTCAACTTTACTTCTTGGGCAAGTTTTCTTTTGTCCATAAACATGGGCAAAAATAATTCTTGCTTAAGGATGTAATCAAATAGTTTTCTTATGCTTAACCCATTTCTGTATTTCCAAACCCTCAATAAAATGGAGTGTGACAATTTTGAAAAGCATAGCATGCAACAGTTTGGAAAATTTTGTCATAATTTGGGAAATTTTGTCCCAAAGGCAGTTGGTTTGCTTTATATCAGTTTATATGTATTTATGGTGAGTGCCTGAGCCTTTTGCTTACTATTTTATTTTGTTTGCATACTGTGAATGCAACTTAAACATTCGGTAGTATTTTCAGCAAATAAATAACAGATGTTAAAATTCAAAATGAGTGCATTATGAGCAATAAACAGTGCTCATTTAAATATAAAAGACATTATATCAACTTACGTACAATTAGAACATTTGGAAAAATGTACCCACATAGCCAAGAAGAGTAAAACAATTACTATAATATAGTATATATTGAAAAACTATTTTAATATTTGCATAAAATAATTGTCTAATGAGAATATTCACTGGGGGTTAAAAGAATTTAGAGCAACTTATAAACTTGAAAAGAATAACTTTTCTAATGTACTTTAATTTTATGAACACTTCAGCATTCCAGGCCCTCCTGCTCTTATTTTGAGCAGAAGTGAGAATATAGTTAATTTTGTTCCTTTCTGCAATTTGTTCCTTTCTCTTAATTGCAAAATAAAATTTAGATTTTATGTATCTGGAAAGGAAAATCCATTGTTTGTAAACTATCTTAATTTCAGATTTAACTACATCAAAACATTTAAAGAGATCCTTTTTAAAAGGTACTGACACTGAATTAGAGGGTAATTTTATCTGGGTAGAGGCAGCTGAATTAGACCCATTAACTTTAGTTGGAATTGAACAGCCACCCTGGGAAAGCTTGTCCAAGTGAAAATGAGTTTAGTCAAATTTAAGGCAAGGTGTATGAGAGTATCTGAAAGTGCAATGTGATGCAAATTATTTCCATATGATCTATTAGTCACACCTAGAAGCCTGTTTTATAACTATAGACAGACAATAAAAATAGCTATCAGAGGAAATAAAGAGAGATTCTAGATGCCCACAGGATTTTCTTTTAGTGAGGAATAATTTAAGCTAACCATACACTACCCCTCCACTATCAAATAACTTTAAGATAGGTTAATTTTAAATGGAAAAGTCACATTTAAATATTTTCTTAAAATTTGGCTAGTTTTTTTTCTCAGAGCCATATGGCTTTACCCTGCTCTAGACAAGAAACATTAAAACAAACAAAAAATTCCCTTAAGCTTCTATTTTAAATATCATAGGGGGCTTGTCATTTAAATCGACTACTTTCCCAGTACTTTTAGAAACAAGTAATTGATCTTTTTCATTGTGTCTTCTGCAAATCCAGAGCTCTTATGTGTATATTTTACTGTTTTCCTACTTTTTGGTAGAGGTGTTACTTACATTTGGTTATGTAACTATCCACTTCTGAGGGCACACATGTCTATATACATGTATCTATTAATCCATCCATCTGCATATGTTTGAGAGCCAGTTCTTGGGAAAGGTTGTGTTAAAAGATAACCTGAGACACAGTAAAATTTTCAGGAGTTTATCTAAGCATACATCCATTTGAATCAGGCAACCAAACGTGGTTAGGAGCACTCCACTGACAGGAGCTGAGAGGAATGGGGAGAGGGGTTTATATAAAAGATGAAGCAGCAAAGCAAGGAAATTATTTGATTGACTGTAGTTTAAACAGTTGCCTTATTTGGGAGAGTTGGTTGTTGGTGATTGATCTTAATTTTCTTGGATTCAAGTGCATTGATTCTGGCTTAGATTTTTTTTTTTCCTTTTTTTTTGGTTTGCTCATGTAGGCTACCAAGGCTTTAGAGCCACCTCAGTCTAATGACCTCGCTGAAACACTTTAACAGAAGAATAGGATCAATGTTTCTGTGCCTGTAAACACTTGTAATTTCCTGCCACATGGGAATTAAGGCACACCTGGTTCCCCTGCAGAGTACAATAGACTCCCTTAGCACTGATTTATTTAACTTCCTAATATCTACTAAATGCAGTCATCCCCAGGATCCCTGGAAGAAGTAATCTGATTCCTACAGAGGCATGAAATTGAGCTGTATGTGCTATAATGATGGGGAGTGGAATAAATCATGGAACTCCGAGAGAATTTAACCAGCTCTTGCTTTGGCATCTCTACCTAATGTGTTATATTCTGCACTTGTATTTGCAAAAAATTGTCATTCTATGGAGATGAAGCTGCAGGGAAAATTTAAGATTCTTTTGTGAGATCAGATTAGGAAGATAAAACCTGTGAAACTTAATAGAAAAATGATGCAAGATGCAGGAAGTAATTTCTATCTAAGAACTGAGGGTTTAGAAAGTGTTCAGACATTACAACTCCAAAAGTCAAGGTTATATTTCAGGATCAGATGCTCAGTCTGAAGAATTAAAGAAATTAAAAGAAGGGGTTGGTTATGACAATATTTACAATAGTATCAGCGTTTTGACCAGAAATGCTGCCTATGATTTGAAGGACATTTCATGAGAAAAGCACAAGTCACTTTATAGCATGACAGCAACTGACAACCAAAATATGTTATTATAGTACTTTTCGTATTTATCAGAAAAAATAACTAAGGTTTATGTAGTTCTCTGTGTAGCCAATCACTAACCAAATTTAATTGATCTGATAATATAAAGAGTTGCACAAAACACATTCAGTAAATTATTAATCTGTTGGATAATTTTAGAAACCCCAAAAGATATATAAATAAATAACATTTATTAGTTCATGCATTGGAATTCACCAATATCTCTGAAAATGATATATTAAAAATACAAATAGGAGAAAGAGAAAAAAATTAATTTACTCAAAGTTGCTTTTATTTCTATTTAGAGGAAACAAAAGCAAAATAGTTACTTTAAGAAATTATATTTATTTATGATATACCTGTTTTTACCTTACTAAGTATAGCTATAGAGAACTCAACTAGAAACACAGTTTAAACAGAAAACTAGTTGCTACTGATCAGAAAGGAAAATTTGTGTCAAAATCAAATGCTGAATACTGTTGCTAATACTGAAATAAAGTTTTATTTCTTTTTTCTTCTATAATAAATTATCTGCTAGAGATTGACCTGAATATATTACTTCAAAATTGTTGTTTAAGATTTTATGTTATTTCACATTATACTCTCACTACAAAATTATTTTTGTGTCATTGAATAACATAATTATGTACACAACCTCTTCTATATGGAAGTAATTTGAAATACAGTCTATATTTTATATATATTACAAGTAAAAGTTCTTACGCTTGGAACTTACAAGCAATAGTATTTAAGAAAGAAAGGGTGGTGATGATGTAGCAGTTAATTTTGATAGCATCATACCATGCACTGATTTGTATATTTGTAGAAACATGTAAGGGGGTTTAAATGGGAATTTAAAATAACTCATTGCTGAAGAAAGCTGATGTACTCCAGGAGGAAATGTCCTACCAGAAAATATTACATTCTTATTTGGAAAACCATATCTGGGAAACACTCAAAGCAGGCAGCTGTGGAAGATTTCTTCAGAAGAGCAAATACAAAATTTTCTTTTTAAACCATTTGAAAAGAAGGTACATGCTGAATACGTATCCACCAAAGATACAAGAAGCTTTAGAAATGTTTAAAATGTACATATTCTATAAAATTATTTTCAGATATTTAAGTCTGAGACAAACCACAAATATATGTAGAGGTTTTTCAAATGTTTATATCTTCTGTACGTCTCTTTTTGACATGTAACTTAATGGAAAATATTTTTTGGAGTCTCTAAGATAAACTTAGTAATTTGGCTTGGAATATATATGAAAGCAGTGACAGCCTTTGCCCTAGTGGAGAGCTGCACTGGAGCAAGAAGGGCTGGAGCAGACTCTCAGTTCAGGCTGGGGTGCATGTTAGGGAAGTCATGGGACACTGGCCAGAGCTCTGGAAAATTTTCAGTCTATTACTCCTGCCTGTTCCTGAGAGTAAGCAAGCATGTGCACATTCTTCACAAGTGGAGTCTAGTTTCCTACCACCCTCTTGTAAGTCCCACTGGTTTTCAAGCCAGCTAAGGGGACTCATCTTTCAGTGTTGGACCCCAGGGCTCTGGTGCCCAATATGTGGCTCACACCTCTCACTCCTCAGGGAGGATCATAGGGTTCATTATATCCTCCTCTTCTTGTGTCCCCTGCTGAGAGTGTGGGTTCCAACCTGATCACTTCTCCTCCATTTTTGCCCAACTCCATGTGGATCTTTCTTTATAGCCTTGGTTGTGGAAGAGCCTTTCTGCTAGTCTCCAGTTTGTTTTTAGTGAGAGTTGCTCCACATGTAGATGTGTTTTTGATGTCTTTGTTGGGGGATGTGGGCTCAGCACCCTCTTACTCATCCATCTTATCTCCTCTCTTTATTTTTCATTTCATAGATACTCTTAAATGTTCATTAATTTACTGAAGATAAATTGAGTAGCTATAACTTAGCAAAGAAGAATGAATAGTAGAACATGATTAGGGTACTGGAAAAACAAAATGTTAAGTGGTAGTGATAATTATAATAAAAGTTCATAAATATTAGGCCTTGACCCAGGCTGATTATAGTAGCTGCCATAAATAAATAAATAAATAACTTGATCAATCATAAAGTGATGATATTTCATAACATCTGTCTCAGTTAAAGCACTGTCCATGGTGTTGATACAATAAATGCCTTGACAGAATTGACTTTTAAGGTGTACAATTTAAAAATTATATTTCCTCCATCAGTAGAGTTAAGCATAATAGCAAAGATTAGAGAAACTCTCGATGTGTTCTGTAGCCCTCATTGGACTGATGATTGTTTGTGACTGGAACTTGGATCAGTGGCTGTGAATCAAACCTCAGCTTTACCTACATATTTGTATCTGAGAAAGGGTTTTGAGACACACCTAAGTAAGCAGCATACAAGGGCAAAGGCAAACTATATATATGAAAATTGAGCAGGAAAGTAATTCTAACATTGTATATAAAATCACTGCTGCAGCAGAAGTATAACTCCTTCAAATCATTTCTAATGATACAAACAATACTCAATTTTGGAATTATTTATTATGAGAAAGAAAAATAAAAAGGAACAGGACAGTTCTTATTATCTATTTGGTCTCTATAGAAAAAGATCCATAATGAAAAAAACAAGCAAAGAAGCTCAGATACTTTCAGTGTGTAACTTAGATTGAAAATATCTGTAATTATAGTTACGGAGGAGAACGTTATTTAATATGGCAGTGTCGATATGATAATATTTTTAACAAAAATCACAGTGTAAAGGAGGGAATCCTAGCGAAAGAGATAATACGTTCAATTTAGGAGAATTTAGGGAAGGTTTCCATAAAAGGGACTATCTACAAAGCTGTGGGTAGGGTATAGTGAATTACAGAAGATAGTGTAATACTCCTCACACTAATAACAGAGCAGGAAAAATGGCTCTAATTAATAACAGGGCAGTTCTAATTCCTACATCTGAAAAGTAAAGGCTAGGGAGTAATTACTATGGAGAAGGACATGTTAAAAGAAGCTAACCTATTTTTTAGAAAAAAATTAATTAAAAAATCATAATGTAGGATGACTGTAGTTAGACAAGAGGCTCAAAGAATTTCAAAAACTTACTTTGCTTACACCTGTACAAGTAAATTAAAGTGAACTGGATGTAAATGCTAATACTTTATCAAGTTGCCTATTGCTAAAACTGACCCTAGAAGAGGCAGATAATCTGAACAATTCCTTTAAAGAAGATCTAACTAGATGAATTATTCCTAATAGAATGAGAAAACTGTCCGAATTTTACAGCAATAAGTAGTAATACCCTATCATTTCATATGAACTAAGCAAAAATAAATTTAATACATAAATACAGAAGAAACAGGAATCTCAAGAAAGTATACAGTATTATTTAAACTTTCCGTGAACTGATAGAATGAAATGTTCTAAAGTATTTTTGAAACCTAGAATACATAAGATAAATGTAAAGAAATGAGTACTACAAAACCTCTTTCGTCATGAATGTCAAGAAGAAAAAGAATACCAGTTTGAATAGTAGAAATGCAATCATGAAATACAGTTAAAGAAGAGTATTTCATGGAAAAATGAGGTTCCTTTGCATAGATTTTTACAAAACCAAATTTCCCAGCCATCACCATTATCTTTATCAAGTTATTCTCTGTATTGAATTAGATGTGGTAGAATTATTCCCTTCAAGATCCTCAAAAACTGCTTTCTTTTAAAAATAAAATTCAGTCTTTTAAAACATTTAACTTGGTACTTAGGATGATTTATATTTGTATTCTTATGGTTAATTTTTACTAGTGCCTTAAATTATACACGTTGCTTCCTCTCTTTTTTAGAGATATTGTTCATTAATATTACACTATGAGCAATATTGAAATTAGTAACTTTCTTTCTTTTTCCCCCACCTCCAAGCATCTAGTTTAAAAAACATATTTTTTTTCCCAAGGTAACACATACAGGGTTTTTAGTGAGCTTTTTCTACCAGTAATTTCTCTTCCCTTATTTCTTCATTTAGGATGTTAATATTAGTATTACAACTATATATGTATCACATTTATGTAAATTGTCAGAACATGTAACAAATGCAAACTCTGATCTCTATAGCTTTGTTTTATTTGCACAGATGAATACATTCACTGCTCAGCAGCACTTCTTATGCTGAAAATTGTTAAGCATGTCTAGGCTATTTGAAGCTATTTCAATAATAGATTTTTCAGAAAGCATTGATCAGAAAAATTTTTCACTGATTTATTGCATATTTATATATATTAGTTTTTCCTTTTCCTCTGGCTTGAAATTTAGTCTGAGCAGATATAAAATTCTGTATTCATATTGTCTCTCCTTGGATATCTCAGATACATTTGCTCCATTGACTTCTGGCATAACCTGCAACTGTTGAAAAGGATAACGTATTTTTGATTTTTTTTCCCTTTAAAATGTCTTTTGTCTGGATGCCCATAGGCCTTTTTTTAACATTAAAATTTTAATAATTTTGCCAAATTTCACCAAATCTGAATCAGTTTGCCTTGTCATTGCAAAATTTAGTTTCAACCATTTTTCTTAAAGAGAGATTCTTAAGTTCGATTTTTTGAATATTTTCAATCTCATTTGTTTCCTTCCAGGAATTTTAAGTTTATTTGCACTAGATCTTCTTTTCCTTCTTCTATGTTTATTATTTCCTTTTAATCTTTTTCTTTCTTATTTTCTGCTTAATTTTCTTTTGTTTTCTCCTTTCCGTACTTTATTTTCCCTATTGTATGTTTATGGTCTCTTTGCTCTTTTATTCCTTCCTATGATTTTTTAATTTATTTCTAATTTCCCCCCACCTGTATTAATTACTTTTTGGATTCTCCTTTTGCTTTCTTATATCATTTTTATATATCACTATTCTATTTTTGAGCTGCTATTCTCTCATAGTTTTATCATTTAAAATGTTCTTTGAATTAGTTTTGAAATAGATGGCTACATTTCTTATCCATATCTTGTGGCCATTTGGACTGGTGTGACTCTCTTTTTTAGTTTTTCAAATTATACTCTTTCACCAATTTTTTTTTTAATAGACTTTATTTTGTTAGAGCAGTTTCAGGTTCACAACAGAATTGAGCAGAAAATACAGAGAGTTCACACATAGCCCTCCCCACCCACATGTGTATACTCCCCTACCCTTAACATCCCTCATCAGTGTGGCATATTTGGTACAATTGATGAACCAATATGGACACATTATTATCAACCAAAGTCCATAGTTTACAGGTTCACTCTTGATGTTGTACATTCTGTGGGTTTTGATAAATGAATAATGACATGTAGCCACCACTATAGTATCATACAGAATAATTTCATTGCCCTAAAAATCCCTTGTGCTCCATCTGTTCATTTCTCCATCCTTCCTCTCCCTAGACCTCTGAAAACCACAATCTTTTTATTGTTTCTGTAGCTGTGCCTTTTTCAGAATGTCATTTGGTTGGAACTGTACAGTTTGTAGCCTTTTCAGACTGGCTTCTTTCATTTAGTAATATGTCTTTTAAGTTTCTTCCATGTCTTCCATGGCTTGATAGCTCATTTCTTTTTTTTTTTCACTGCGCATATATTTTAAAATTTATATGTATGTATTGTTCACTGTTTCTAAGAACGTTTAGAGCTTTAGCTTTTTAAACTTACATAGTTCTCAAAGGAATAAAGCCAACCACAAAGTAAGAATTAATTCAAAAAGATACATATACCCTGGTATTGACAGCAACATTATTTATAATTGCCAAGGTATTGAAGCATCCTAAGTGCACATCAATAGTTGAATAGATAATGAAGATGCAGCATATATATCTATGTAATGGAATACAGCTCACCCATAAGAAAGAAGGATATTTTGCCATTTTCAGCCCTTCATTCACTTCACTTTTTTTCCACTTTAAAAACCAGAATTTTATAACCAGCATAAACATTAACATTACATCAAAAACAACAAAATACCCAGAAATAAGTCTAACCAAGGAAGTTACCTATACTCCAAAGACCAAAATGACACAGAGAAATGGAAAGATTTCTTTTGCTCTTGGATTGGAAGAATCAACACTATCAAAACGGCCACCCTACATAAAGCAATCCACAGATCCAATGCAACCCCTGTAAAAACACCCATGACATTCCTCACAGAACTAGAACAAACAATTCGAAAATTCACAAGGAACCACAAAAGATCCTGAACAGCCAAAGCAATCTTTTTGTAGGTCTTTTTTTCTCTCTCTCTTTTTCTCTCTCTCTCTCTTTTTTTTTTCTCTCTTCTTTTTGTTCACTTTCCTTATGGTTTGATGACTAGAGAAGGCCCTTTAACATTTGTTGTAAAGCTGGTTTGATGGTGCTGAAATCTTTTAGCTTTTGTTTATCTGTGAAGCTTTTGCTTTCTCCACCAAGTCTGAAAGAGAGCCTTTCTGGATAGAGTATTCTTGGTTGTGAGTTTTCCCCTTTCATCACTTTAAATATATCATGCCACTCCCTACTGGCCTGTAGAGTTTCTGCTGAAAAATCAGCTGATAACTTTATGGGAGTTCCCTTGTATGTTATTTGTTGCTTTTCTCTTGCTAATTTTAATATTTTCTCCTTATCCTTAATTTTTGTCAATTTAATGACTGTGTGTCTTGGTGTGGTCCTCTTTGGGTTGATCCTGTGTGGTACTCTCTGTGCTTTCTGGACTTGGGTGACTGTTTCCTTTCCCAAGTTCGTGAAGTTTTCAGTGATTATCTCTCCAAAAATTTTCTCAGGTCCTTTCTCGCTCTCTTCTCTTTCTGGAACCCCTATAATGCGAATATTAGTGTGTTTCATGTTGTTCCAGAGTTCTCTTAAACTATCCTCATTTCTTTTCATTCTTTTTTCTATTCTGCAGTAGTGATTTCCACTAATCTGTCTTCTAGCTCACTCGTCCATTCTTCTGCCTCATTTAGTCTGTTCTTGGTTCCTTCTAGTGTGTTACTCATTTCAGTGATTTTATTCTTCACCTCTGTTTGGGTATTCTTTATATTTTTCAACTCTTTACTAAAAACTTCGCTCTGTACATCTATACTCTCTTGAGTTCTCTGAACATCTTCACCATCATTACTTTAAACTCTTTCTCAGATAAATTGCTTATCTCCTCATCACTTATTTCTTCTTCTGGAATATTTATCTTGTGCCTTGGCCTGGGAGATATTCCTTTGCCTCATATCATCTGTCTTTCTGTGTGTCTGTGGATTCCTTCCACAGGCTTTGGGATTGTTGTTTTCTTATTTCTAGTATCTACCCCTGGTGGATGAGGCTGAACTAGAGGCTTATGCAGGTTCCTGGCAGGAGGAGCCAGATGCCTGCCCACTGCTGGGTGAATCTTGGTCCTGGACCTCTGGTGGGTAGGGCTGTGTCTAGAGGCCTTTGTGGCTTAGGAAGTCTGCTATTGGGTGGGGCTGTGTTCCCACCCTGTATGTTGTTTGGCTTGAGGCTTCCCTACAGGCAGTTGGGTGGGGCTAGGTCTTGGCGTTGATGATCCAGTCAAGATGTTAGCCTCCATGAAAGCTCATATAGATAAACATTCCTGGAATGTCTACCACTAGTTTTTATATCCCCTGGGTGAGCCCCAGCCATCCCCAATGTCCCCAGGAGACCTTCCAAATCCAACAGGCAGGCTTGGCCCAGGTTCCTATGAAATCACTGCCTCTGCCCTTGGACCTGATGCACACGATTTTCCATGTATGCTTCCCAAGTGAATGGAGTCTCTGTTTCTCCCAGTCCCATGGGGCTCTCAGAACCAAGTCCCCTGGTCTTCAAAACCAGATGTTCTGGGGTCTCTTTCTCCTTCCAATGCCAGAACTTGGGCATATAAGAGCACTGGAACCTGATGTGGGGTTTAGACCTCTCACTCCTATGGGAGAGTCTCTGTGACTTAACTATTTTTCAGCTTGTGGGTCGCCCACCTGGGAGGTATGGGACCCAACTATGTGGTGAGCATGCCCCTCCTACTGTCCTGCTGTGGTTCCCTCTATGTGTTTCCAGTTGCAGAAGATCTTTTTTGCTAGGCTCCAGTCATTTTTTTGATGGCTGTTTATCATTCAGTTGTGGTTTTGTTGTAGTTGTGAGGAGAGGTGAGCTCATGATCCTACCACTCCACCATCTTGACCGGTCCTCCTCTTTCATCAATTTAAAAATTAATTTTGAAAGCAAGTTTTTTCTGTTGCTAATATTTAATTAACTTTTCCCTTTTTATGCTGCAGTATTAGATTTATTTATGGAGAACTGGGTTGGTTAGGACATATACTCCATCTACTGTTGTTCATGAATTATTTTACGGCTTTGAATACTGGAAATTTGCTAAAAGATTAGATTTCAGGTGCTCTCAACTGTCCTGCTAATATCCTTGTTAGATGAAAAAAAAAAAAAACTGGTCTTGGACCAATCCATAATTATTCATTGCATTTAATTGTTTGTTTTTCCCTTTCTCTTTTCTTTTTTCTTTTCTTCTCTCTTCTCTTCCCTTCCTCTTTTTCTCCCTCCACCCTTCCTTTTT